>NC_091980.1:102553853-103241094 GCF_044704955.1 Pristiophorus japonicus | reverse complement strand
CCTCTTCCTCTCCCCCTCAGCTTCTTGATGTGTTTCCGACATCTTATATAACTTTTATGAACTTTTATAAAGTTTTTTTGTTGATCCCTCCTCTCTTTCTCTTTCTCTTTCGTCTCTGCCTTCCACCTCTCTCTCTCTCTCTCTGCCCCTCCTTGTGCCTTCTGCGCGTGTGTGGATGACCCCTGACCTCCCAAAATGTGGGAAAACCAGTCAAGAAAAAAAAATCGAATGCTCTGTAGGCCGTTGCTAGGGAAGCTTTGGCCTTTCACATCGCTGGCCGTTCGATGGGCGAACGTCACATCGCCGACCTTTCGCATTGCCCATTTCACATCGCTGACCTATCGCCGAGTGGAAAAACAATATCCAAAAAATGGGCTATGTCCCAACGATCAGTAAGACTGAGACATCGTACATTGGGCGATAGATAGCAAAGTGGAAAGTCTAGCCCTTTACCTTTCCGAAGGGTTGGGTACGGGGGGGGGGGGGGGGGCTGTGTAGCGGGTCGCTATCCCGAACGTTCTTTAGCGCGCTCTACAGTGTGTTTTTAACAAAACTACTACAATTGAATTAGTCACGTGGCTTTCCCGGCCAATTAAGTGGAGCGGGTCTGATGACTTCACGGATGACTTGACTTCATCTCATCTATTGAAAGGAGCATTGCACAGATGACAGTTGAAGTTTGGTGGAGGAGCTGGGCAGGTTGGTGGGGGAGAAAGTGGTTGGTGTCAGAGAAAACAAGTGGTTTGATTCTAAAGGTTTAAACATTGGTCAAGAAAAAATTCGGCACAATGCCAAAAGGTTGCACCAAAATTTAGTGATACCTCCCTGGAAATCCTGCTCCAGGTAGTGAGAGCCTGCAGGGAGTTTGTCTTCCCTGGTGACGAGAGGAAGAGGTCAGCCGCACAGACAAACAGGGCATGGCTGGAGATCGCCAATGAAGTGAGTAGCAGGAGTGTTGTCATCAGGTCCTGGATCCAGTGCAGGAAGAGATTTAATGACCTCATGAAGTCAGGAATGGTGAGTACAATACCACATTCAACTACATCCTGATGTGCGTGTCACCTCAACCTCATCATCAGGGGCCTTCTCAAGCCTACTCCTGCACATCACTCCTCAAACCAACCTACCATGCAGGTACACCCAAACCTCACTGTCTATGCACCTACTCACATCCCATTTGACTATTCACCACTGACACTTAACCTCATCCTAATGCCATCATAGAATCATAGGTGGCAATTTTTCGGGGGTGGGGGGACGGTCAGAGGGCGCGATTGGTGGCGTGTCGGGTGGGAATTTTTTTTTTGACAGCGGGTCGGGACCCTGCTGTCAACTCACCTCCACAGGCATTTCCCAGATTTCAGATCTATCAGTGCTGACCAGACCCGACACGCAGCGGCGGGGGAGGCAAGTCAGGCCATTATGACCTTGTTAACAGCCCATTAAGAAATATTTTGAGCTCACCTTTACATTTTACGAGGTCACCCATAGGTCCACACTGCTCGGGGATCACATCAGGTAAGCAGGTCTGGAGTTGAATGATCTTGGCAACATCTGATTATGTGACAGCTTGAAATGTGCTACAAAAGCTCCCATCTCACAGTTGTTCACTTTCCAAGCTCAGAAGCTGTTGCTTACTGCATTTGGAAGTCAGGTGGAGCTTTATGCAGGTTGCAAGTGTTTGGAGTAAACTCTCTATCCAGTGTCACCTCATTGGAACAACCTCGCTCATCATTGACAGATCGCTTCTGTCATCTGTTCACCTGCCATTTATTACATCAGCATCAGTGCCATTGAAACTATCTCACCTTGGTCCTCAGAATCTCACCATGATCAGTCCCAACACACGCATCACCAACAACAACACCAATCTTCTCCGCAATCAACTGATGCTGCACAGGACACAGGGCATCAGCGCTTGACCACATTGCTGCCTGGGAGGCCAGGGATGGCCTCACCATGGCCACATTTACTTCACTTGACACTGTACACCCTGACTGCCACCTGATGCGGCAGGTTGGCACCACCCCACACTAACACCATAAAGCATCCCTACAATGCCAAAGCCATTCTTTTCACAGTCATGACCATTGCGAGGGGTGCCGTTATGTCTCACTATTCACTGCAACTCACTAAGCCACTTACAAAGGTGCACACAGATCTGTCCAAGAATGCAAAGTGTTGAAAGGGCACATGGAAGTGAGGGTTCTGCTCAAAGTGCTCCTACATCTCCCCATTGCCTCCCCCTCAGTCAGAGCCTCACATGCTGCCTCGGATCCCGATGGCTGAGTCTGTCCCCACACAGGTACAGGAGGAGCCCTCACAGACTCCAATACCCAGACGCTGTCCACCAGTCAGAGCAGGGAAGTGAGCAGACTGCTCTACTTCTGCTGAAGCCACAGGGGGTGCACATTGTAGACGTAGTAGGTAAAGAAAAATGCCACAATTGCAGATGCACAAGGGTATGCACATTTGTGTTCCAAAATATTAGAACATTACATTTCAGTTCTATTTATGAGTCACATAAATTCATTTCTTTCCCGTCTTGACCAATTTTGCCTGTTACCTGGGAAATGACCCGGTCAGTTGGAGTGAATAGTGAGGTATTACTTAACCTTGAGCAATGGGTGTGTGACAGGAATGGTTTACTCATTTTAGGACTGCTTTGTGGTTATGGGGGGAGCCCAATTTGAATGAACATCTGGGTGCCATATGGGTGCAATGGTACAACTTAACTAAATTGTGCCATTATGGGTCCTTCCTGGGCCTCTCTGCACCTCAGATTCTTCCTCCTCCTCCTCAGGTTCCTCTTGCTCCTTCTCCTAATCCTCCTCCTATGAGAGACTCTGTGGCTGGCTCCTGCTACAGCTCCAATCTTCACTGTTGCACTATGTTGTGCAGTGCACAGCATACGACAATCATTCTGGAGACCCTGGCTGGTGTCCAGGCATCTGAAGTGCACCTTCAGCATCCCGATTTCTTGCTCTATTACACACCTGGTCGTAGAAACATAGAAACATAGAAAATAGGCCATTCGGCCCTTTGAGCCTGTACCACCATTAAATATGATCATGGTTGATCATGCAACTTCAGTATCCCATTCCTGCTTTCTCTCCATACCCCTTGATCCCTTTAGCCGTAAGCGCCACATCTAACTCCCTTTTGAATATATCTAATGAACTGGCCTCAACAACTTTCTGTGGTAGAGAATCCCACAGGTTCACAATTCTCTGAGTGAAGAAGTTTCTTCTCATCTCGGTCCTAAATGGCTCAGCCCTTATCCTTAAACTGTGACCCCTGGTTCTGGACTTCCCAACACCGGGAACATTCTTCCTGCATCTAACCTGTCCAATCCCGTCAGAATTGTATATGTTTCTATGAGATTTCCTCTCATTCTTCTAAATTCCAGTGAATATAAGCCTCATCGATCCAGTTTTTCTTCATCTGTCAGTCCTGCCATCCCAGGAATCAGTCTGGTGAACCTTCGCTGCATCCCTCAATAGCAAGAATGTCCTTCCTCAGATTAGGAGACTAAAACTGTGCACAATATTCAAGGTGTGGCCTCACCAAGGCCCTGTACAACTGCAGTAAGACCTCCCTGCTCCTATACTTAAATCCTTTCGCCATGAAGGCCAACATGCCTTTTACCTTCTTCATCACTTGCTGTACCTGCATGTCAACTTTCAATGACTGATGTACCATGACACCCAGGTCTCATTGCACCTCCCCTTTTCCTAATCTGTCACCATTCAGATACTATTCTGCCTCGCTGTTTTTGCCACCAAAGTGGATAACCTCACATTTATCTACATTATACTGCATCTGCCATGCATTTTCCCACTCACCTAACCTGTCCAAGCCTCTTAGCATCCTCCTCACAGCCCACACTGCCACTCAACTTACTGTCATCTGCAAACTTGGAGATATTACATTAAATTCCTTCATCCAAATTATTAATGTATATTGTAAATAGCTGGGGTCCCAGTACTGAATCTTATGGTACCCCACTAGTCACTGCCTGTCATTCTGAAAAGGGGGTAATGTATGACGTTTATTCCTACTCTTTGCTTCCTGTCTGCCAACCAGTTCTCTATCCACATCAATACATTACCCCAGTACACTAATCTCTTGTGTGGGACCTTGTCAAAAGCCTTTTGAAAGTCCAAATACACCACATCCACTGGTTCTCCCTTGTCCACTCTACTAGTTACATCCTCAAAAAATTCTAGAAGATTTGTCAAGCATGATTTCCCTTTCATAAATCCATGCTGACTTGGACCGATCCTGTCACTGCTTTCCAAATACGCTGCTATTACATCTTTAATAATTGATTCCAACATGTTCCCACAACCGATGTCAGGCTAACCGGTCTATAATTCCCTGTTTTCTCTCTCCCTCCTTTTTTAAAAAGTGGGGCTTTGAATGTAGCGCTCTTCGGCCTCATTGCTTGACCTCCGTCTTCAGTGGATAGCCCTTATCTCCAAGCAGCCAATCAGTAAATATGTTTGGAGGTGCGAAGAGCTGAGGGAGGGTGGACTGGCGCATCATGAATGAATCATGACAGCTCCCTGGGAATCTGGCACATGATCTTTTTGTGGTTGCACACGAACTGCACATTGACGGAGAGGAAACCCTTCTGGTTCATGAACATTCCTGGGTGATCTGGGGCTGCCTTGATGGGCATTTGTGTGCAGTCAATGATGCCCTGCACATGTGGGAAGCCAGCAAAAGCCGCAAAATCGAGCGTCCTCTCAGTAACACTGGCTTCATCAGTGGCAAAGTGCACATAGTGCTTGACTTGTGAAACATCGTATCGGTCACCTGGGTCATGTATCTGTGTGTGGCCAACTGTGAGATCCTGGAAATGTCTGCTGCAGATCCTTGGAAGGTGCCTGAGGCGAAGAAGTTGATGGTGGTAGTCATTTTGACAGCCGCTGGTAAGCCATGTCCACCAAATTCACTTGCCAGCAGATCTTCTCCCAGCAAGCTAGAAATGTCTGCCACAATCTGATGCAATAACCTGAGCCTCGTGAAGCACTGCTGTTCAGTCATGTCCACAATGTTAATCCTCTGCCTTTATATCATGTGTTGGAAGGGATACCGCCTTCGGCGATGTGAACCTCTGTGCTCATCCCCATCTTCCATGGAGCAGTAGATCGGTGAGGAGAAGGCTGCTGCTGCTGGTGTTGTTGCTGCTGCGGCTCATCTTGGTCTGAATCTGAGGTCCAAAGTGAAACAGCATAAGCGCATCCATGCTGATCTGATAGATGCCAGGAGAAGTGAGAGTGGTTTCAGAGGTTGCAGAAATCACTTGCAAACTCCAGATAAAGCAAATTCTCTGCACCAATGATGTCAGCAAAAGCGTTTCCTTCAGGCAGGGAAGCAGATGTGAGGTGTGAGTATTTATGTGATTATTTCAACTGTTAATTGTTGATTTACACAATGGCCGCTCAACTCTCGCCTTGCTTTCACAGGCAAGTTTCAGGAATCCTGCGAATCCCGTGCACTCCCAATAAAAGCTGCAAAATCATGCTAAAAAAAACTGTTAATAGTCTGTTAACAAGCTCTTAAATACTTGAATTAAGTCGCCTGCCTATCCCGAGCGGGTCTCTGGCACATTGAGAAAGACGCCGGAGTTAAAGATGGACATCAGCGGGAAAGGGCGGCTTCCCGATGCGCTGACAATTTCAGTGCTTTTAACTACCCACTCGCTCGCAAACCCACACTCATTTCAAAGGGAGAATTTACAATTTGGCTGTCCTTGCCCAATTGTATTGCTACTTTTACCTTTCCATCAGTTTTTTTCCCCTCCCTCAGGGCATAACATATTTTTCAGTTCTATAACAACATAATTTTTAAAAATCTATTGATTGAATAAAAAAAAATGTTGGTAAATGATGTAAAATAGTGCAGATTACAAACTTAAATTAAAGTGGTTACTTTGTTAACCTTCTTGATACCAACAAATTCTTTCTGGACCTCCCTAACCATCATTCTGATTTGCGAGATAGCATTAATTCGATATGTCACTTCCTCCTATGTTTGCAGTCGGTGTGCCTGGATAATCCTGTAACCCAAAAATACTGGTGCTGTGGTGTCACTGAAGTGGATATTTTATTATGACATCAAGCCATAATGCTATGAACGCTGAAATATCACAGCTGCTTAATTCTAGTTGTGAGAGTTGTTACAAGACCTAATAGGATGGCCGCTACGACATTTTTTGATCTTTTTTGTTGCCTGCTGAGGTAAAAAATTAGCCGCTGATTATGACCGGGGGTATTTTCTTATTTTTAACTGTTACCTTTTATGTACAGTTGGTTTTATTAGTTATTCAGGAGCTGTCTGACAAAACTTTCATGGAATGTCGAGTGGAGTTGTCCAAATTTTGAATTTATCTCAGGTTTACACATAACTTTATCTCATGTATTACAGTGGGAAACAATCACCAAAGAATTCTTTTTAACAGCTTGGATTTAATCTGCAGGTGTCTAAACTATAAAATGGCCTCAAATTATGTCTCAATTTTCTGCTCAGATATTCGGGGTGACATTAACCCACTCCACCCACAAGAGGGGGCGGGTGTACAGTAAAAATTGCCTCCAAAATCTTACTGCCCCATTCCTGCTTGCCATCGGATTTAACTGTGGCTCTAATTAGGCACCTCATGAATACATTGCAAATCAGGGTCCTATGGTGTCATTAGGGCCCAATGCATTTTTAACTCAAAGAATCGTCAGTCCCACGGGACACTCAACCCGCTGAGAAAACCTAGTGGATGGTTTTCAGAGGGTCACTGGAAGCAATATTTAAAGGGACGTTCAGGTGCAGACACTCAGATAATAGAGATCTTTGTGTTATTGTGATTTTTGCATATCTAATGGTTTTCTGAGTCGGAAATTCCTTGTTTCTGATTTTTTTTTGCCTTACTCACCCTGAATAAGCTCTCAAACCTCATTATGGGCAAAAGTCTTGATTCACTGTTGTGAATTGAGGAAGAAGAGGAACAGCAATATCAGTAGCAGCACCTTCAACAACCAGGAAAAGCAACAGATTGCCCTGTTGGAAGGCAGCAGGTGAGGACTGTTCGTAGAAGGCCATACCCAGCCCACAGAGTTCACAGGCCAAAAGGGAACAGTGCACGAGAAGGCGGTGCTTCTCTAAGAAGGTTGTCGTTGCTCTCTGCAGCCTCCTGCAACAAGATCTGCTGCCCACTGGCCCAGGTGACCATGACCACCTTTAATTTTTTTGCCTCAGGCTCCATCCAGGGTGCTTCAGGAGACATCTCCTGCATCTCTCAGTCTGCAGTGCACGAGTGCAGCGAGCAGGTCAACAATGCCCTATTTTCCAGGACAAACCAATACATAACCTTTTCAATGCACACCATTGGCAAAATGGTGATTTGCAGCAGGCTTGATTTAGGTCGACAATCTTCTTCCCTCTGCTGAGAAACAGAACATTTCTCCTTGCCCTCACCTCTTAGACTGAGACCACCAAGGAGGGATCAGAGAATCGGGGCAGTCTTGTGACTCGTTGGTGAGAATGTAGTTTTTAACTACTTAGCAGCTTTTTGCCGCTTTGCTAATTATAGCAATTCAACTATTCTCAGGGTTTATATTTAATTCAGACTAGGAGACTCTTGTTCAGATTATAAAAATTGCTTTTAATACAGGTATATTGAGTAAAAACAACAGAGATTTATCAAATAAATTACGTTCTGTTACAAAAAGTAATACATAGTCTGTTCCCACTAGCGTCCTCTCGAGAGACTGTGGTGCAGATCCCCTTATCTCCTGTTGTCTTGATTCGCACTGCCTTCCTGGTAGAAGAGCTGTTACTTTATACCCTTTCCCTTCCATTCAAAGGCTGTCAAAATCTGCAGCTGTTTCAGTCTCACAATAGATCATATTGAGTCTACTGTTTTTGACCTTCTATGTTATCTCTATCTCCTCTCCCTCTCTGTGGCAGGAATCACTTCTCTGAGAACAATTATACAGACCATGTCACATAGAATCATACTGAGCTTGGCTTTACAAAATTATGATAAGGAATGCTATATGTGATTAATAATTTTGGCCTTGATAATTCTGGTTCTAAATGAAGCTGCATCAGCAGTTGCAAAAATGGTTAACATAATAATGGTTCAAGTTACCATGATGCTTTGCTTCTCAGCCTTTGGCCATTTTTATGTTAAAAGGCCATTTTCTATCATTTATAAGTGAGTTTTACATACAATCAATGCATATAAAGGAAGTTACAAACATACAGGTTATTCATTAATTAAAGACGTTTAAAATGAGCTTCTTAATTCTAACATCTAACACCTGTCAATAGGCGATATATTACAAGAATCTCCACTTTCCAGCAGCATCACAGACCAATCTGGCAACAGTGAATGGAAACTCTCGTTAAGAGATGTTGACATGCTTTTATAGTCCTCTGGAGGTCTCTTGAAAATCCTGCCCAGAAAGTGGTCATACTGTCCGTTCCCAACGTGATTGCATCAAATTTAAATAAGAGTTAAAATAGTCTGGGCCTCAAATTGATGATGTCAGGTCGGTTTGACGCATGCCAACCCAAAACCCATTGTAAGTTAAAATAACCCCCATAATTCTACTCAACATGCGGACAACTGAATTAAAAACTGAAAATTCTGGAAATCCACCATGGGACAGCTTTGAAAGAGAAAGATGCATCAATGTTGTGAGTGGGACCTTTTATTAAGGACCCTGTATCTTTCTTTAAGATGATAGGTGATTAGTATTCAATTCTAGCACTCTCTGTTATTATTGCATATACCTAGCATTTGTGTTCTTTCCTTTCTGTTGTTACTATGTGATGAATTGAGGCAATGCCTCACCACCTCAGTAGAGCTGGGTTACTTTCTGACTGGAGCTTATATTCCCTACTTGAAGATAGCTTAGAAAATGCTTCATACATCAGAAGATGTTTTATTCTTGAGTATTGCAAGTGCTTTGGGACAGAAATTGGTGGCCTTACCGCCCACCGCCGGCGGCTGCCACCAAGTTTTTTAGTCACTCTCCCCTCGGTGACAGATTCTTCCAGGTCTGCATCCGGCGGGAGCGGAGTACCGCCGGCAACCGCCCACTGACACCTGCTGATGACCTCTGGCGGCCAAGTCACGTAAGTGACCTCCTGCCCACCGAGCTGGCATATTGGTGCAGGTGAGAGTCGGCGGCAGCAAGGCGAAGGACCGCTGCGTGGAGGCAGGTCTAACTCCGATAGTAAGTAAGAAGACCTGCAAAACAAGGTTAGTGAACATTTTTAAACTTTAATTCTTTCAGGGTTTTAACTCTATGGGGTCCCCTGAAGGTGTTATGGTGGGTTTTTTATTGTGAATATTTTTATTTTCAGTGTTCTGGGCCTGACTCAATCCTTGGCAACACTTTGGCGATGAACGTATTTGCCACCAAGATTGGGAACACCCGCCCGCTGCCGCCCAGATTGATGGTGTAAGCCGTTATTTGGCTGCCGGACAGTACTGCCATCTCTTTTAGAGGGATCTTCCTGGCAAAGTACCGCCCGGTCTCTCAGCAGCCATCGGCTGTCGTTTGGGCAGCACTTGGGCAAGCCTTGGCTTCCACCAAGTTCGGGTCCTTTATCTTTACAAATAGCATTGGATAAGAAAAATAACAGTCTTTCAATCTGTGGAAAATGATACAAAGATACTTAATGGTTTCATTTAAAATAAATCCATTAATTTTTCATGAGCTTTTCTGTTTCTTGCGAGATATGCCATTTTTGAGGGTGACTAAAAGAATGTAGGCCAGGAACTTGGTGGGAGCTAAGGCCCATCCGTTTCTCAGCGGTCCCCGGGCAGACCGTGAGTTTTTGCCGCCTGCTGCCGCTGGGGCCAGTCGGGCAGTTTAGTCGCGGTTCTGTTCGTGGCAGTGGGAGTGGCAGGCAGCGGGAGCAGGCTCGAATGGGCGGCAGCAACAGTGAGCGGTAGGTGCAGGCCTTTCGACTCGGCAAACATCGGAGGCCGTGCACCGCGAGATTTAGATTTTTTTTTGTAGTTTCTTGTGGGCGATGACATCACTTTTCCCCTGATTGGGGCTGAGGACACAGCTGTGCATGCACATAAAACCTCACTACACACTTGCACCTGCCAGTTGCAGGGGGGTCAGATTTGGAGAGAGAAAAACGAGATCATCATCAGCCATCCATCTAACAAAACTGTCATGAATACAAAAAAAGCTTCCAAGAAGTCTGGGGAGGGAAGCCCAGAGCTCCCTGGTTTACTGAGAAGAAGCTGGAGGAACTTGTATGTGAGATGGAGCACCATTATAAAGACTTCACCCAGGATGGTCGTGGCAAGCCTGCACCACCCCAATATAGACGCATTTGGCGGAAGATTGGTGAGGTCGTGTCCTCAGTGGGCAACATTGTGCGGAATAGAGACCAGTGTCGGAAATGATGCAACGATATTGTTACGTCAGCAAGAGTATGTAAACATGTATTGTTGCACTCCCGTATTACTCCCAAAGGTTCTGTGTCCGTTGTGTCTGTGTGTGTGTGTTGCATGAGCAAACCGGGTAAAGGCTGCAACTTTTATTTCTGCAGAATAAAAGAGCATCCAACGCATCAAAGCAGAGTGGCACAGGAGAGGGCCCACCAGATGTCATCGAAGTGACTAGCCTAGAGGAGCATGCCTTGGCTATGGTGGGTAACCACCCCCGTGCCACCACACAGGGTGGTGCCGATCCCGTGCAGATCCGAATCTCCGGTCTGCGTCATGCTCATGTCATGCAAGGTCATGTAATGTTATGTCAAATGCTTTTTACTACAATGGTGTGCTCATGTAGCGATGGAAGTCCTTGAAGTAAGAATGTGAAATGTGACGGTACACATGTCAGCATGACCAATCCCACCCCCCGCCCCCGCTATACATCTAAATGTTGTCTTTTCCAGATCTTGATTCAGACAGCACCGATCAATGCACCCCATCCACCTCTGACACACAAAGGCAGTGTCAAACACCAATGCCTTCCACCTCGACGTGGTCAGCAGCCCAATGCATCAGCTTCTTCCTCCACGCCCTCACCCCCAGATCATCCATATCCATTGCATTCACCTCCACCACCCAGATTCAGGAACAAGTGTTAGGAGGCGCAGAAGCCTGTGCCGGAAAAGCCACTAAGCCACAACAACCCATTATGATGCAACAAGCCGATGAGGATACAGGACGGGTGGCAGCAATCCAGAAAATGGTCCAGTTGTCGAGGACGAGTGTCGAGATAGGTCGAGATCTGCTGCAAGCTATGGCTGGGATAGCTGCCAGCATTGCCACCTTTGCAGAGGAGCATTCTTCCAGTATGTCACGGCTCATCAGTGCGGTGGAATGAAATACCGACTCTGTAGAGGTCATGTGCCAATCAATGCTTTTGAGCCATGTCATGGAACCTCCGATGCCACACCAGCGAGGCCGACAGATCCCGAGGAGCCGGAGTTGCCAGCGAATTCCATCTCGCCCCCTACATTCTCTCCATGACGAACATGGCAGCAGCGCTCCGGCTGCCCGCCTGCACAACATCATGGAGCAGAGGTGGTGAGGGGCTCATTTTTACATCTGTGAAGTCTTTCTGAGCAGTTTAATTTCCATCTGTGAATTTATTCTGAGGGTGTGATAATGGTGCAGTATATGTATGTGACCCGGGATGTGCAGCTCTGGACCACTCTGCGCTATTGTACCTGGCGCCCGCTTTACAGGCAGCTCAGACCACCTTTTTTCCAGCAGTCATTCTGGCGGGCGGGAGCAGCATCTTAGAGGATCCTAGACCACTAAAATCACATATTTGGAGCCTCCAGCATGGGCGGACAGTAGAAAGTTGCACCAGCGGTACTTCCCCGAAGAAACTCCTGCCGCGCGGTACCTGGGCGGTAGATGGGCGGTACGTGAGGAATTTCGGCAAAAATATTTTTTTGGGGCTCTACCTCGGTGGCTGTGGGCAGTAATGGGTAGCTCATTGACCAAGTTCGGGCCCATAAAGTCCAGCAAAGTATTCTGTTTGATTTAAATACAATTCCAATCCGTAAGGTTGATTTGAAGTAAGCTCTTGATAGGTTTTGACAGCTTATTAATACACTAGTGAAATGAAACTGATAAAGATTGACAATATTGATGGAAGGCAAACTGGCTTTTAGCCATAATTTGCACTTACCTCATAAAGCTAACCTCACAGTTATACAAAGATGGCAGAGTGTGAATGCTGATGACTAATTCTAGCAATCTGGGATCTGCAGTGCTGATCAAAGACATTTTTTTTGTCAGGACTGATTAATAATAAATGACTTGTCTAAAGCCTTTTCGCTTTGTATTACACAGAACTATTTGAAGAGCAAAAACTTGCCTGTGCTTGATGAGTCTGCTCCTTTCTAATTGTGCTTATGACAGTTGACAGTGTCAAAGTTTGTAGAAAGAAAGGATAGGAAGCCGTACCGTTTCATTCTAATATAATCATTTGTACTGCTTTGACAGACAGGCATTTGGTGGAGCTATAATTACACTCAATGAAAAGTACACTTTCAGAAAAAAAGGTCAGTATTAATATCTCCTCTACATATTAACACAGTTTGGTATGTAGGACAGTCTGTGTTATATAGAACATTTTGGCACAGAGCAGACTCTGGAGATTGTCACTATTACAAAATGATAAGTGCTTTCAGAAATTACCTTTCATTTTTAGACAATACAAAACATTAATTCCAAGATAAGTGAAGAGAACAAAAATTACATGGGGCAAAATGACATTTGTCTGCTTTCACATATCTGCCCTACAAATTTCAAATATTCAGTTTAGTGCCATTGCTATCACATTTTGCTGCAATATTTAACTTTGGTTGTAAAATTAACATCCTTAGACGAGACCATGAGAATATCACAATGGAACCTACAAAATATTTGTCATTCCCTGAGCTTTGTTAGTAAGTAAATAAAATAAATACTTAGAGGGGGGTTTCTGTTATTGTACTTTACCAGTGTACTGACTACTAACCTGTTCTATGGAATTAAATTATTTTAGTTTTACTATGCTATGGCCATGCTCATCTGAACTTAGTAACATTGGCTTGACAGAGTCAAGCCAGGAGCCTGTGAGACCCACATTACTCTGCAATGTCCTGAACACTGATTGCAACATGGGGGGAAGAGTTGTGCTGTTCCTAAATACATTTTTCACACAGGCATTTTAAGAATTTGCTATAAATTTGGAACAGTAGAAATCTCCCCCCACAGTTATTAATATAATTCAATAACAGTATCATATATAACAGATTTATGACTAACAAGGGAAATGTATTCCCAGTTCAAAAAGGTTTTAATAGCACCAATTTATAACACATAAAAGTAACCCACTGAGGGTACTGTATCCCTAATTATTTGCTTAATTGTGGATTATTCACTTGGGTGATAATTCTTAATGCGCTCCCTAATTTATAAGCTGACAATCTTTAGGTTGCTTTGTAGGGGCACATCTCTAAATGGTTAACTAACAACAGCTGCAGTTTGAAGTGGCAGGAATAAAGTGTGCCTTGATGCTATACAGTATTGGCATGCATGTGAAGCTTGCATAAAGCTGTTTAATGAGGCCTTAGCATGCAGCCTCAGTCAGGATGTACCACAGTAACAGGAAACTGTTTGTGGCCTGCAAGTTTTGTCCAATAGCTTGATATAGTGCAAAGCTGGCTTGCCTTACCTTGGCAGAACTCTTGAGGTTATTAATCCATTTTCTCATCCATCCATTTGGGATGGGGTCCATGTCTTTCCATTTGGCCAGTGTTCTACTTGCAGGTTTTACTTCACCTCACTTGCCCATCAGAATTTCAGCTCTATTATTTTTAGAAGATGAGCTAGTGATAGAACCATTGCTTTACCCTAATCAGAGGTGAAAAAAGCCATCCCATCTCAAATACCTCTCATTAAAGAAGTTCCCTCATTTTTAAAAGTGCTATTTTTTTGTTCTGTTCATTTCAGTTGATTTTGGAACAGTTTTGTTTTAACATTGAGTGCTGATGACACCTTTTCAAAGTGTAAGTGAGCTGAACAGTTTGAGAAAGCTAAATTGCCAAACATAATTAATGCTAACTCATCCTTGGGTTTGTGATCATGAAACTAATAATGTATTCCTCTCACAGTCAAGCTGCTTCAAATCAATACCCCTAGTGATGTCATTCAGCACTACGGGGAAGAAATTGGATAACTTTGCGCCTTCGTTAGCGCCTCTGGGGAGCAATAATGCGGCGCTACCAGCTCTGCGACCGGCCGCACCGAGAGTACTGACTCCCTCAAACCTGCTGTGGAAGTTTGCAATGGTGGTAATCCCTAATGCCACGATCTCCTGTGCTCCGGAGATCATGACATCATCTGGTTGCGCAGCGCCCTGGTAGCACCCCGGATACGAACTTTGGTTCCGACGGGTATCAACACCGGCAGCTGCAGGAGGCGTTGTAAGGGAGGCTGGCCGCTTGGGGAGTGGTATTTAAAGATAATGCTGCTCGGGTGAGTAAAAATGTGTTTTCAGCCCTTAGGTCATTTTTTTTTCCATTTGGTTCTGCCGCGATTGATCAGTCCTGCACTCTGTTTGAGTGCTTGGGGATGATGGTCGCAGATCGCGGCCGCCATCTTTGACGAGGAAAATCGTTATAATGCAGAGCCTGCAGCAACGGCCCTTCCCTTTAAGAGAGGGAAGGAGACTCCATTCTCAGCAGCGCTGCCCTCGACATTAGGCAGCGCTGCACCGCCACTGCCCCGCTACTGCCCCGCTTGCCAGATTTCGCACTCCACAGGAAGTGTTAGCGCTTGATTTAGTGCTCCACTTCCTTCCTGGAGCGCTAAACTGGAAGTGCACGTCGACTTCACTTGCGTAGCGCCCGGCGATGCTTTGCGCTCCTGCAGATGTTGATACGCAATTTCTAGTCCAAATATTTAAACAAAGTATCTTTTGAAAAACATCAGAACTGGGTGAGTCAAAAGAACTGGATGTTGACATTACTCATAAGGGTAGATTTTGAAACTGAAGGAATATTTGTGCAATTTGAGTGTCTGGAGGCATTGGAAATGGCATAAATTTCAATTATATGAACACTCTCACACAGTGCATTTGCTATTTGGCTTTTTAGTTCAATGTAAAGAGCTCTTGCGCAGGTAGGGCAAGAGATGTGTTAACATATTCAGTTTCATTTAAATTTGATTTAAAATATTCTTTGTGTAAATGTCCCATCCTTAATGATGGGACTATGCTATGCACTCAGCTGCTCAAATTGAGTTGGTGTAATTGTTGCTCCAAACACAAAGGAGCTCTTATACGTGCTGAGTTTTTTGGTGGGATTGTTTTCTTTCCGTGACTGTTTTTGTCTATTCTTTTTAAGCTCAGAACATGTAGGAGATGTTTATCTAATTAAAAAGAGCTGCCCAAATCAACAGACAGCTGACTGTAAATGAAACATTCACAAGTGTTCCGCAGAGCAAGAAGGTCACTAAAGAAAAGAGGATCTGAAAAGGAGGGCTTAAAGAATATATTTTCACTCCAGCTTAAGGAGCGACAAAGCCTCAGGAGTCCTGCATGCCCATTGGAAAGCCAATTTAAAATGACCTATGCTATTTTCTTTTAATGTGCTCCAGATGTAGTATTTAATTACTGAAGTGACATAGGATAGAAGAAGAGAACAGCAGACACCAGAGTCAGACTGCCACATTAGCACTATTATACCACCAAACATATGTGTACGTTTTGGAAGATCAGTGAGCTCTCCATGAATGTGTAATAAGGGCCAATCTTGGAAGATCCAGCAGTGTCAGCCATGCACAGCATGTACAGGTGAAAAACTCTCTGCATTTCTTTATTTACGCTACAATATACATCCGCTATGTAAGCATACAAGAGTCCGGGGATCAGCAGAGGCCTACAATAGGCCGCGAGAAGCAGCGGGAGTTTGTGGTCGCTGAGGCGTGAGTCCGGGGATCAGCAGAGGCCTACAAAAGGCCGCGAGAGGCAGCGGGAGTTCGTGGTCACTGAGGCGTGAGTCCGGGGATCAGCAGAGGCCTACAAAAGGCCGCGAGAGGCAGCAGGAGTTCGTGGTCGCTGAGGCGCGAGTCCGGGGATCAGCAGAGGCCTACAAAAGACCGCGAGAGGCAGCGGGAGTTCGTGGTCGCTGAGGCGTGAGTCCGGGGATCAGCAGAGGCCTACAAAAGGCCGCGAGAGGCAGCGGGAGTTCGTGGTCGCTGAGGCGTGAGTCCGGGGATCAGCAGAGGCCTACAAAAGGCTAGCCGGTGCAGCTACAGGTAGAAGGCAAAAAAGAAGTAGAAAGAAACACAAAGGTGACGTCACAGCCTAGGGGGTAAGTGATTGGCTGGTGATTGGTGAGTAGTTTTTCTTTTTCTTTTTTATATTAGTCGGTAACTTTTAACATTGTGTTGCGAATTTAAGTGTATCTAAGGGTTAAGTCATGGCAGGAGAGCTCGGTCGGGTGTTATGCTCCTCCTGTACCATGTGGGAACTCAGGGACACTTCCGGTATCCCTGATGACTACGTGTGCGGGAAGTGTATCCGCCTCGAGCTCCTGACGGTCGCTGAGGATGGATTCACTCTGGAGCATCCATGATGCTGAGAATGACGTGAGTATCACGTGTAGCGAGTTGGTCTTACCGCAGGAGAAGGGTCCACAGCCAGATAGGGAATGGAAGACGAGCAGGAAGAGTAGTGCAAGGAAGCTAGTGCAGGGGTCCCCTGTGGTCATCCCCCTGCAAAACAGATACACCGCTTTGAGTACTGTTGGGGGGGATGACTCATCAGGGGAGGGCAGCAGCAGCCAAGTTCATGGCACTGTGGCTGGCTCTGCTGCACAGGAGGGCAGGAAAAAGAGTGGGAGAGCGATAGTGATAGGGGATTCAATGGTGAGGGGAATAGATAGGCGTTTCTGCGGCCGCAACCGAGACTCCAGGATGGTATATTGCCTCCCTGGTGCAAGGGTCAAGGATGTCTCGGAGCAGGTGCAGGACATTCTGAAAAGGGAGGGAGAACAGCCAGTTGTCGTGGTGCACATTGGTACCAACGACATAGGTAAAAAAAGGGATGAGGTCCTATGAAACGAATTTAAGGAGCTAGGAGCTAAATTAAAAAGTAGGACCTCAAAAGTAGTAATCTCGGGATTGTTAGCAGTGCCACGTGCTAGTCAGAGTAGGAATCGCAGGATAGCGCAGATGAATACGTGGCTTGACCAGTGGTGCAGCAGGGAGGGATTCAAATTCCTGGGGCAGGTGGGACCAGTACAAACCGGACGGTCTGCACCTGGGCAGGACCGGAACCAATGTCCTAGGGGGAGTGTTTGCTAGTGCTGTTGGGGAGGATTTAAACTAATATGGCAGGGGGATGGGAACCAATGCAGGGAGACAGAGGGAAACAAAAAGGAGGCAAAAGCAAAAGACAGAAAGGAGATGAGGAAAAGTGGAGGGCGGAGAAACCCAAGGCAAAGAACAAAAAGGGCCACTGTACAGCAAAATTCTAAAAGGACAAAGTGTGTTAAAAAAACAAGCCTGAAGGCTTTGTGTCTTAATGCAAGGAGTATCCGCAATAAGGGGGATGAATTAACTGTGCAAATAGATGTTAACAAATATGATGTGATTGGGATTACGGAGACGTGGCTCCAGGATGATCAGGGCTGGGAACTCAACATCCAGGGGTATTCAACATTCAGGAAGGATAGAATAAAAGGAAAAGGAGGTGGGGTAGCATTGCTGGTTAAAGAGGAGATTAATGCAATAGTTAGGAAGGACATTAGCTTGGATGATGTGGAATCGGTATGGGTAGAGCTGCAGAACACCAAAGGGCAAAAAACGTTAGTGGGAGTTGTGTACAGACCTCCAAACAGTAGTAATGATGTTGGGGAGGGCATCAAACAGGAAATTAGGGGTGCATGCAATAAAGGTGCAGCAGTTATAATGGGTGACTTTAATATGCACATAGATTGGGCTAGCTAAACTGGAAGCAATACGGTGGAGGAGGATTTCCTGGAGTGCATAAGGGATGGTTTTCTAGACCAATATGTCGAGGAACCAACTAGGGGGGAGGCCATTTTAGACTGAGTGTTGTGTAATGAGAGAGGATTAATTAGCAATCTCATTGTGCGAGGCCCCTTGGGGAAGAGTGACCATAATATGGTGGAATTCTGCATTAGGATGGAGAATGAAACAGTTAATTCAGAGACCATGATCCAGAAATTAAAGAAGGGTAACTTTGAAGGTATGAGGCGTGAATTGGCTAGGATAGATTGGCGAATGATACTTAAGGGGTTGACTGTGGATGGGCAATGGCAGACATTTAGAGACCTATGGATGAACTACAACAATTGTACATTCCTGTCTGGCGTAAAAATAAAAAAGGGAAGGTGGCTCAACCGCGGCTAGCTATCAAGAGAAATCAGGGATAGTATAAAAGCCAAGGAAGTGGCATACAAATTGGCCAGAAATAGCAGCGAACCCGGGGACTGGGAGAAATTTAGAACTCAGCAGAGGAGGACAAAGGGTTTGATTAGGGCAGGGAAAATGGAGTACGAGAAGAAGCTTGCAGGGAACATTAAGACGGATTGCAAAAGTTTCTATAGGTATGTAAAGAGAAAAAGGTTAGTAAAGACAAACGTAGGTCCCCTGCAGTCAGAATCAGGGGAAGTCATAACGGGGAACAAAGAAATGGCAGACCAATTGAACAAGTACTTTGGTTCGGTATTCACTAAGGAGGACACAAACAACCTTCCGGATATAAAAGGGGTCAGAGGGTCCAGTAAGGAGGAGGAGCTGAGGGAAATCTTTATTAGTCGGGAAATTGTGTTGGGGAAATTGATGGGATTGAAGGCCGATAAATCCCCAGGGCCTGATGGACTGCATCCCAGAGTACTTAAGGAGGTGGCCTTGGAAATAGCGGATGCATTGACAGTCATTTTCCAACATTCCATTGACTCTGGATCAGTTCCTATCGAGTGGAGGGTAGCCAATGTAACCCCACTTTTAAAAAAAGGAGGGAGAGAGAAAACAGGGAATTATAGACCGGTCAGCCTGACCTCAGTAGTGGGTAAAATGATGGAATCAATTATTAAGGATGTCACAGCAGCGCATTTGGAAAATGGTGACATGATAGGTCCAAATCAGCATGGATTTGTGAAAGGGAAATCATGCTTGACAAATCTTCTGGAATTTTTTGAGGATGTTTCCAGTAAAGTGGACAAAGGAGAACCAGTTGATGTGGTATATTTGGACTTTCAGAAGGCTTTCGACAAGGTCCCACACAAGAGATTAATGTGCAAAGTTAAAGCACATGGGATTGGGGGTAGTGTGCTGACGTGGATTGAGAACTGGTTGTCAGACAGGAAGCAAAGAGTAGGAGTAAATGGGTACTTTTCAGAATGACAGGCAGTGACTAGTGGGGTACCGCAAGGTTCTGTGCTGGGGCCCCAGCTGTTTACATTGTACATTAATGATTTAGACAAGGGGATTAAATGTAGTATCTCCAAATTTGCGGATGACACTAAGTTGGGTGGCAGTATGAGCTGCGAGGAGGATGCTATGAGGCTGCAGAATGACTTGGATAGGTTAGGTGAGTGGGCAAATGCATGGCAGATGAAGTATAATGTGGATAAATGTGAGGTTATCCACTTTGGTGGTAAAAACAGAGAGACAGACTATTATCTGAATGGTGACAGATTAGGAAAAGGGGAGGTGCAACGATACCTGGGTGTCATGGTACATCAGTCATTGAAGGTTGGCATGCAGGTACAGCAGGCGGTTAAGAAAGCAAATGGCATGTTGGCCTTCATAGCGAGGGGATTTGAGTACAGGGGCAGGGAGGTGTTGCTACAGTTGTACAGGGCCTTGGTGAGGCCACACCTGGAGTATTGTGTACAGTTTTGGTCTCCTAACCTGAGGAAGGACATTGTTGCTATTGAGGGAGTGCAGCGAAGGTTCACCAGACTGATTCCCGGGATGGCGGGACTGACCTATCAAGAAAGACTGGGTCAACTGGGCTTGTATTCACTGGAGTTCAGAAGAATGAGAGGGGACCTCATAGAAACGTTTAAAATTCTGACGGGTTTAGACAGGTTAGATGGAGGAAGAATGTTCCCAATGTTGGGGAAGTCCAGAACCAGGGTTCACAGTCTAAGGATAAGGGGTAAGCCATTTAGGACCGAGATGAGGAGAAAATTCTTCACCCAGAGAGTGGTGAACCTGTGAAATTCTCTACCACAGAAAGTAGTTGAGGCCAATTCACTAAATATATTCAAAAGGGAGTTAGATGAAGTCCTTACTACTCGGGGGATCAAGGGGTATGGCGAGAAAGCAGGAAGGGGGTTCTGAAGTTTCATGTTCAGCCATGAACTCATTGAATGGCGGTGCAGGCTAGAAGGGCTGAATGGCCTGCTCCTGCACCTATTTTCTATGTTTCTATGTTTCTAAGAGGTAATTAATTGCAGGAATCCAATTTAAAAGCATTTATAAAACAAAATGATTTATACAATATGTCAGGAACAAAAATGCAATGCCAGGCTAAAAGGATTTAAAATATTATTCAAAAAGTAATCAAATTGCTATCTTGTTTGGGGAGAATGGTGCGTCTCAGCTTCTGTGATAAATAGTCCTGCTTTTATGGTGACATAGACCTGAAATGACACATCCGTCCTCTGAATGCCATGAATATGTCATTGTAATATAATTGAAGTGTCATAGTTGATTCATCAGCCATAATTTTACTTATTGGAAAGAAACATACAAAAAGCACCAAAATTTCTGGTTTTGGAACAAAGAATGACAATACGTGTTTTCATGAGGGAGGTTTTTACATTCCAGTTGTGCGGAATCTTTATGGCTCTCAGCGATGAGCTTGGGCAAGTCTGCCTGAGGTGCATAGGAGTGGTGTGGGATGTAATTTACTATTTACTGGCCAACTTTTCTTCTCCCTTCACTGGTGACCCAGTTAAGGGTTAGTGAATAGTGATTTGCACACATTTCTAACACTAATATGAAATCACATTTACAACTACCAGCAAAGTACAGTACATTTTTCTTAGATGTTTTCTCTGAAATATGTATTTATACCATGCTACATTTTCCATTTTGCTGCATCAGTATTACAATTTGTAACAGAATGGAATACCGTTGTTTATTCCTTTCTCTCTAATTTTTAAATCATATTGAGTTGTACAAAAACATGACATGTTTTCTCCGATTATGGTACATAAAAGTAATAAGAAGATATGCTGCATTACAGGCTACACAAACTTGCAGCTACATACATTGGGCTCAAGTTTCGGCTTGAGTTGCTCCTATTTTTTTGGAGCAACTAGTTTAGAATGGAGTATCTTAGAAATTGCAATTCTCATCTGTTTTGCAAGTTTAGGCAGCGAAAACTTACTCCAAACTAACTTAGAATGGAGTAAGTGTAGATTTTTGTATGCTCAGAAAAACCTTGCCTGCACTATATAAATTAGGCGCAGGGAGCGAGAGATGGGGGGGGGAAGGGAAATTAGACGGAAGTTTGGGGATTTTACAAGCATTAAACACTTCACTTTTACAAATAAAGAGCCATCATGAATAATAAATGATAAATAAATCAAATAAAAAATAAATTAAATTTTCCTACCTCTCTGAAGCAGCAGCAACAGGCACTGAGCTGAGAGATGTCGGCCGTTCGTCCAGGGGATAGGGGCGACATGAGGCGAGGGAGAGCGACTTCCACAGAGCCCGGCAGCAGCAGGCACCGAGCTGCGGAGAGAAGTTCGGCCGTTCGGCCAGGGGATAGGGGAGGCGTGCAAAGCACCAGGAGGGAGGGAAGGAGAGCCCGCCAGCCAGCCAGCAAATTTGAAAGTTTAAAAGTTTAATTTGTACTTCAAGTATGGGTGCTGCATTATCAACACCACGGATTATGCAATGGTTCTCCATCAATTCACTGCATAGGAGAGAATTGAATAGAGCT
Organism: Pristiophorus japonicus; assembly: GCF_044704955.1. NCBI lineage: Eukaryota > Metazoa > Chordata > Chondrichthyes > Pristiophoridae > Pristiophorus > Pristiophorus japonicus. The sequence continues at coordinate 103,219,117 of NC_091980.1, read as the reverse complement.
CACCGCACCAGGAACATCATAGCCCGTAGGCTGATGGGCAGGAGGCCTTACTCACGACAGCAATATCGAGCCAGGTCTTTGTACCTGAACATGAGCGAGGCTGATTGTGTCAAAAGGCTGCATTTCCGCAGAGAAGTTGTCGTTGAGATCTGTGATATGCTGATAGCAGATTTACAGCTGAGAAGCAGAACGCCGACTGCCTTGTCTGTTGAAGTGAAGGTTACAACTGCACTTTCCTTCTATGCCTCGGGATCATTTCAAGCTACAACTGGATGTGTGTGCGCCATCTCTCAACGTGCAATACATGCCTGCGTTTACCAGGTCACGGCGGCACTGTATGCGCGGAGGAATTACTTCATCAAGTTCCCAATGACCGACCAAGCAATCCATGACAGGGCTGTGAGCTTCTCCAGGATTGCTGGCTTCCCAAAGGTACAGGGCTGCATTAATTGTACCCACATCGCCTTGCGAGCACCTGTGGAGGATTCCGAGCAGTACAGGAATAGAAAAGGTTTCCACTCCATTAATATGTAGCTCGTGTGTGACGACAAGCAGCGCATCATGTCAGTCGATGCGAGATACCCTGGCAGCACCCATGATGCGTTCATCCTATGCGACAGCGTTATATCTGACATGTTTGAGCAGCAGCCAGAAGGGCAGAGCTGGCTACTGAGAGACAAAGGGTACCGTCTCAGCACTTGGCTCATGATGCCCCTACGCGTAACACGGACGGAAGCTGACCATCAGTACAACATGTCGCAAATTGCGATGCGCAACATCATAGAGAAGATCATTGGCATCTTGAAACAGCATTTCCGATGCCTGAACCATTCCGGAGGCCACTTGCAATACTCTCCTCAGATTGTCGGTCACTTCACTGTTGTGTGCTGCATGCTGCATAACTTAGCCATCATGAGGCAGCAGGAGCTGGTAGTGGAACCAGAAGACCCACATGAGGGGAGAGTGCCAGATGATAGTAATTTGGAAGAGCAGGATGAGGATGATGACGACGACCAGGATAGCATACAAGTGACTGATGTCGGAGCACGAGGTCGGAGGAAGGCAATCCATTGTGTTCCTTTAACGATTGCTCGAGCCCTGCGCCAGCAGCTCACCCGTGAATGCTTCAACTACTGATGCCTGAGGGCTCTGCGACAACTGTTGCGCATGGACTTGTTTATTTTTTGGAGTTGTTTCTATGTTGTGTTGTGTTAATGGAACATGATTCAGTTTTAATGAAAAAATATTTTATTGAAAAGTTAATGTTAGTGTGATAAACTATTTGTTGTATCAAACTATACTTTTAAATATCACTCTTTAAGATCATTTAAAAACTTTAAGATCACTTATAAACTTGTAAAGTTACAAAAGTTACAAAACAATTTCAATGTGAAAAATCTTACACTCTTTCGATCACTGAAACTTCAAGATCACTTTCAGTTGCAAAATTAAATAAGCTACAAAATGTGAGAGTATTTACACTATATGATCACTTAAAAACCCTAAGATCACTTACAAGTTGTAAAGTTACAAAACTTACAAAACAATTTCAATTTGAAAAAAGTTACTACAGTTATATCAAAAACAAGAACAAAAGCAGCAAAGAAAGGCTGCAACCATCTGTCATCCACATCTCGGTGAATGTTCACATCTTCATGGGGGTGTCATTTGATTGGCGGGGCTGTGTGCCCTTATTGCAGCAACTACCTCACCCAGACCCTCCCTGATGGCCTGTGCCGTCACTTGCACTCCCTCTGACAGTCCCTCCCTCATTTCCCATGTCATTACTGCTATTTCTCACGTCAGTACCGTTACCTCTTCACCCACTGCACTGATGCTGCCCACGAGTGATCGGGTAAGCTCATTGGTCTCCACATCCAATCCCACAACCTGAAACGCATCTGTTGCACGCTGCATCTCAGGAGAGCTTGTTTCCAATTTCCTTCTCCTCTACCTGGGTCTGACTTGCGGCACCACTCCAGTGGGAGCCGTGGGCTGGGATGGTGGGGCCCTGGGTCTTGCATCCGGCACCATTCCAGTGGGAGGCATAGGCTGGGATGGTGGGGCAGTGGGTGTAAACTGCTGCATTACACCAGCAGCACCACTGGGACCTGCAACGTCGGAATCTGTGAAACCATAGAATGTGGAACCAGAACCTATGCAAGAGTTTGAAACTGATGTCCGTTGATGTGAATATTAAGTTCGAAGGTCTCCCCTGCAGCCACCCTTGGTCTGGATCGTCCGCATCTGGTTCTTCTGGTTCTTCTTCTGGATCTTCAGGATTGGCATCATCATCTTCTGCAAAATATATCAGAACAGTCAAATGTTTAGCAGCACAGGAGGGGGCAGGATGGGTGGCATGAGTACTCTCACACATAGCAGGCCAGGCAGCAGGTTGATTTAAAGGGCCACGATGCATTTTCAGGACTTACACTCTCCCGCACGTGTGGGCCCAGCTTATAAAAATTAGGAACAGGAGTAGGCCATCTAGCCCCTCAAGCCTGCTCCACCATTCAAAAAGATCATGGCTGATCTGGCCGTGGACTCAGCTCCACTTACCCGCCCGCTCCCCATACCCCTTAATTCCCTTATTGATTATAAATTTATCTATCTGTGATTTGAATACATTCAATGAGCTAGCCTCAACTGCTTTCCTGGGCAGAGAATTCCACAGATTCACAACTCTTTGGGAGAAGAAATTCCTTCTCAACTCGGTTTTAAATTGGCTCCCCCGTATTTTGAGGCTGTGCCCCCTAGTTCTAGTCTCCCCGACTAGTGGAAACAACCTCTCTGCCTCTATCTTGTCTATCCCTTTCATTATTTTAAACATTTCTATAAGATCACCCCTCATCCTTCTGAACTCCAACGAGTAAAGACCCAGTCCACCCAGCTTGTGCTGTACTGATTGCTTTTCTCCATGTATGACTCATCAAAGCAGCGACCCACTGTTCCAAGGGTGTCAGGGGAGGCAGATTTGGCATGCCTCCTCCTGTTCAAGTTCTTTCCCTTTAGCTTTGGGCCAATTTCTTCTGCAAAGATTAAAATCTAACTTTTTACAGAGTGCGTCTTTCTGCAGGGTGGGACATATACAGATGGTCACATTTACAATTAAAATTCCATTGAAAAATGAAAATATTACTAACACCAACTACTTGACCAAGGTCGTGCCATTTCTTTTTACATTGGCTTCCCGATCTCCTGGTATGCACCACTGCGCAGTAATCTTCTGCAACTTGGTTCTAGCGTTTCTTCATTTCTTTGGGTGGCACTTTTGTGTGACCACTGTTGCTGGTGTCCAGTTCCTGCCATCTCTGCTCAATGACATTAACTAATGTCTCCACTTCCTCATGCAAGAAATTCTTTGTTCTTGGTGGATGTTGTTCCATTGCTGTATTGAATTGATGCACTGATTTTTCAAAACACACAGTCCTTATTTTGCATGCACCTATGCAGCACTTGTTCTAGAAGTTTAGCAGCAACAAACAGCACTCACTGATTTCAGCAGGTGATTTCTTCCACAGTATTGCTAAAAGCACAAGGCTGCCAGCATTAAAAATGATGCTGGGACCTAGGCCCCCCCCCCCTTGCCCGCAGTTCTTCGGCGCAACGCCTTGGCCCCACCCCCAGCAGCTCCTGCTGCGCCACACCAACCTGGAAAGGGCCCGAAAAATATCGGAGAATACGGAGGTTTGTAATAGGTGCACTTTATATTCTAGGAAATAGGCGTGTGTCTCGGAGGTGCACTGTTCTGCGGGAAAGCCAAAACTTGGGCCCATTGAGATGGTCTTGAATAGGTCGACAATCTTCATATTTTGGAGGGGTTGGTTGTTGGCAGGACTGGGGTTATTCCTTGCTAGGTGATTCAAATTACACAGTGGAGAGCAAGGATGTAAAAGGGAAGAGGAAAAGAGTTGGGTACTTGTTGGATACTTGGCTGTGACAGAGTGAGGTACCAGTAGGAGGTGTTAAGGCTGCTGGGAGTAGGGAATTTACTTTGATCTCATAGAATTTATATATTCACTCATTAATTCACTTTTGTTCTCTTTTAATTTTGTGCATGAAATTTAATTCTAGTCATGAGGATTCAACCTGATTAAACCCAATACTAACACTGTTTGTTCTAATCTGTGATGTATGTAATTAATATAACTCTAACACATGCTCTAAGATGAAATATGAGCACAAAGGAGTGGAAATTCCACTTGAGTTCAATTAAGTTAATTTAACGATACCCTAAGATCATTATAAGAAAGTGGGATTTGTTACGGTTGCATTTACACAACAAATGTAGTTTTGGCATGGAGTGATTTCACTTTGCACCAACACCAAGGTATATTGTAAATCCAGAGTAAGGGCCCAATTTGACTTTGGAAAGAAGTGACATGAGACTTCTTGGAGGGAAACTTCCTCTCAGTGTGGTTGCAGTTATAGTGTAAATGCTATCTAAAATTCAACTCAAACAGACAATTTTTCATTTGAAGCAAAAATGGAGAACAATTTCGGTTCTGTTATCTGTACTGCAAATGGGAATCTAAGGGAAATGTCGTCATCATGAAAGTGCTGCTTTCTTTATGGGATGGGTGTCTATAGAGTACAAATATTATGCATCTTCTGAAATAAATCCATTCTAGGGAGTAAACCTTGAAAAACATTAGCAATTTCCCTAACTAATTTTTCATACACTAATAGGAAATAATATTTTCTGTACATGTCTATTACTAAATAAGTCAATAAAATAGAGTTGGGGAAGTATAAATATTAAAGTGAAATCTTTAAATTTGCAATATTCTTGGAATAAATCAAAAAATTGTTAGATCTTTAATTTTAGTGTACAAATACCACTGTGATCCGCAAAGGGTTAAAACAGTGCTAAAGTATAGTGGTTATGTTACTGGACTAGTAATCCAGAGGCCTGGACTAATGAACCAGAGACATGAGTTCAAATCCCACCACATCAGCTGTAGAACTTAAATTTCGTTAATGAAATAAAGCTGGATTAAAAAGTTAGGGCCGAAATTGCCCACTGCCCGAAATGAGGCACACCGACTGGTTTTGAAGTGTTCTGGCCGCCTCATGAATTGGGGCGGCCTAACCATCGAAATTTAGCACTTCAGGGATTTTTTTGGTTCAGGGCCGATTGGCCGTCACTAGTGGGGCAGAAGTGGGGGCAGGGCAGAGTGACCGTGCTGCAAGGCATCAGCTCCGTGCTGATGACGTCATTGCGCTGGTGCATCACAACTTCTCTCCCTTTCAGTTAAAGGGAAGGGCCGCTGCGAACTCTGCAGCCACTTTAGTAGCAAACACTGGGCTTTCAGAGAGGTTTCGGCCGGGCCAATGTCCTGGCGCCCAAGAGGGGGTGCCAGGCTGCCTATTGGCGGTCCGGCCGAACCCACGGCCATAATCGTCAGACCAACCTGGCAGTTGGCCGACAAAAGAAAATAACATGGAAACTGCAGCAGTGCACCCACCCCTTTAAGGGCGGCTGCACCGCCATGTTACAGAGAGTGTACCAACAGCAAAAGATGTCGGAGCACCGATCGGCGGCAGGGTTGCTCTCACGGGGCAATACCGGAAAAGGCGCAATTTCCCGAGGGACAATTTCCAGAGGGGGTCCCCGCCAGTTGATAAGGGGTCGGTGCGTGGATGCCACGACAGGAAAACGGGCGGAGCGATTCCGGACATCGATCCAAAACTGAGGAAGGGCAATTTCAAAAATGCCGCTCTTCCTTGGAGACTCGGCAGCCATTCCGCACCGCACCGTGGCTGCTGTTTTCAGGTGGTCAGAGGCCATATCGAAAGGGGAAATTTTGGCCCCCTAGTGTCAGTATTGGTGACCATGAAACTACTGGATTGTCATAAAAACCCATTTGGTTCACTAATATCCTTTAGGAAAGGAAATCTGCTGTCCTTACCTAGTTTGGCTTATATGCAACTCCAGACCCACAGCAATGTGGTTAACTCTTAACTGCCCTCTGAAATGGCCTAGCAAGCCACTCTGTTGCACACAACCACTAAGAAAAACAATAATAAGAAAAAAAACAGATGGACCACCTGGTATTGACCATGACACCGGCTACTGACATGGCAACGGAACACGCAGTCCAGTCGATCCTGCAAAGTCCTCCACAATGACTATGCGGTGGTCACTGTTACCAATGCTGTCATGGACAGATGCATCTGCGACGGGTAGATTTGGTGAGGACGAGGTCAAGTAGGTTTTTCTCTCATGTTGGTTCTCTCACTGTCTGCCGCAGGCCCAGTCTGGCAGTTATTTCCTTCGGAACTCGACCAGCTCAGTCAGTAGTGGTGCTACCAAGGCACGCTTGATGATCAACATTGAAGTCCCCCACTCAGAGTAAATTCAGTGCCCATGCTACCCTCAGTGCTTCTTCCAAGTGGTTTTCAACATGGAAGAGTACTGCTTCTTCAGCTGAGGGAAGGCGGTAGGTGGTAATCAGCAGGAGGTTTCCTTGCCCGTGCTTGACTTGAAGCTTTGAGACTTCATGGGGTCTGGAGTCAATATTGAGGACTCCCAGGGCCGCTCCCTCCCAACTGTATACCACTGTGCCGCCACCTTGGGTGGGTCTGTCCTGCCGGTTGAATTAGGCATATCCGGGGATGATGATAGAGGAATTTGGGATATTGGCTGAAAGGTATGATTCTGTGAGTATGACTCTGCCAGTTTGTTGCTTGACTAGTCTGTGGGACAGTTCTCCCAATTTTTGGCACAAGTTCCCAGATGTTAGTGCGGAGGGTCGACTGGGCTGGGTGTGCCGTTGTCATGTCCGAAGCTGGTGCCGAGGACAATGAGGGGTGGTCCATCCGGTTTTATTCTTAATGGCCCCTAAATTGTGGTTGGAGATTTCCCGTCGAAATAAATGTCTAATTTCTCTACTTTTCATTTCAATCCCTCCAGAATGCTTGGTTTGCTTTTTTATGGTCTTATTAACCTGTGTTGCTACTTTGAGTGATTTGTGTATTTGTTCCCCAAGATCCCTTTGTTCTTCTACCCCACTTAGAATTATATTTTCCAAGTAATATGTGACCTCCCTATTTTTCTTACCAAAATGTAATAACTCACATTTACCCGTGTTGATTTTCATTTGCTGATTATATTCCCATTCTTCAAGTTTATTAATGTCTTCTTGTAATTTGTTGCCATCCTCCTTAGCATTGGCTATCCCTCCCAGTGTGGTGGCATTTGCAAATTTAGAAATTTGAGGATTTGGCAGCACATCCCAAACTCTTGGCCTCTACCACCTAGAAGGACCAGGGCAGGAGGCGCATGGGATATCCATCACCTCCAAGTTCCCCTCCAAGTTACACACCATCCTGAATTGGAAATATATTGCCATTCCTTCATTATCACTGGTCAGAATCCTGAAACTCCCACCCTAACCACACGGACTGCAGCGGTTCAAGAAGGCGGCTCACCGCCATCTTCTCAAGGGAAAGTAGGGATGGGCAATAAATGCTGGCCTTGCCAGCAATGCCCACATCCCAGGAGGCAAATTTAAAAAAAGCATATAATGTATCCTTGATTGTGATCAAGTAAATTTCCAACCCACTCACACCGAAACAACTATGTGAATGGAGAAATGTGCAAAAATCTAGGGGACGAGAGATTGTTTCCTTCCAACGATTTTGTAGTAAGTTAGTTGTAGTAAAGTGAGTTATCCTTCAGTTATAATTTTGTATAACTATATGTGTATATAATATATATATCAAACAATTAAAGTCTCATTGATTAAGAAAAGACAACTATAAATACATTTATAGCTAGCAGATAAACGATGTATTATTTAGCATATAGTACCATGTATCCAATGAAATAATAATGTATAGATTGTACTTGATCATCACAATATTCCCAAGTTTGAATCCATAATACCTGCAGACCATGTATCTTTTCCCTTGCGTTTTCATGACGTTTGTACTATATTTTCCTCTACATATCGAAAAGAGTGCAGCAGGCCGTGAGAATGTTTTCTTAAATGTATTAAATAAAAGAGAAGAGTTACATTTGAGACTTCCATCTCTCTATGTGCGATTGCATCTCTATGTACCCTCTCCTTTATTTTTTTCAGTATTATTGTTAGTATTCCGATGAAACAAAATATGCTGGTGGTCTTGGTGGTCGAAATACCCATGGAATGTTCTGGTGCCAACAGTTGCATGATGTAGGTACAAAGGATTCATGGGGCATAATTAGCTTGGGGCGGGGGGGGGAAGCGGTGGGTGGAGTAAAAATGGGCCTAACCCAGCTCTACTGGGATTCTGCCACAGTTCAACCAGCCTTTGAAATGCCAAATGGGGAAATCGAGAGTGGATCTTCTGCCCATGATCCCTTTATCATGAAGGTGTGTCGGGTGCGTGCCCAGACTTCCCCAGGAAAATTCTCCCTTTACATACTTGAAAGGCCTCGGTAGAACTCATGCTGTTGGTTACCAGGCATGGATCCCCTTGAGGCTTTCTACAGGCCCCTAACGTTTACTACATTATGGAAAATGATCCCTTCCAGCGCAACTGAAGAATTAAAAAAAAATCTTTGGCTCTGCCTTGGAAGGATGGGCCAGCTTCGGTTGAGGCGGTGATTGTTGATGCACCCTTGCCGATACTGGCAGCCCGCCCCAGCTATGCAGATGACTCCGTTCCCAGAATTTGGAATTGGTTCTCTGGTTTTGCATTAGAGCAGGTAGGTAGTTACACTCTGTTACACTTATGCTGGAAGATTAGGGTCCAGGAATCTCCTGGAATTTTCTCCCTCCTTTATTGATAATTATAAAATGTAATCAGTACTTGTCGTGTTTTTTCATCTCAGTCTGATGATTCATTTCACGCCTGTACAAATACAAAATAAACACCAGTTCCAGATATTTTCCACAGTATTGCATCACCAAAGTGGGCAAAAGCTCCTTAACTGAAGTAACCGTACCACCATCCTGTCAACTTCCATCTCACTGAGCTGCTGCTCATTTTTGTGGATATTTCCCTTTGTATTCCATAGGTCTCTCCCTCAGGGGAGGTAACTCTACTCTACATGCTAATTTGTATTAAAATGAAAAGCAGTATATCAAAAATGTCTCAAGGGGTAGGAAAATAAGCATTATGCCTCATATGCATGTGGAGGCAATGAAATTCAACTAAATTTAGTCAAGTGCTGCAGATTTAAATGAAATGCAAATTATATAAAAACTGGTCGGATGTTGCTGGAATAATAATGAGGTGTTAATGACGCACACCGTTATTAATTTACAAATTAGCCAGCACGTTCAGGAGATTAAGAGAAACACCATGAGTTGCGAATTCTCCGGAACTTGTGGGCCGATTTTTGCCTTTCCGCCATTTGAACATAAGAACATAAAAAATAAGAGCAGGAGTTGGTCATTTGGACCCTCAAGCCTGCTCCGCCATTTAATAAGATCATGGCTGATCTGATCTTGGGCTCAGCTCCACTTCCCCGCCCGCTCCCCATAACCCTTGATTCCCTTATCCTTAAAAAATCTGTCTATCTCCACCTTAAATATATTCAATGACCCAGCCTCCACAGCTCCCTGGGATAGAGAATTCCAAAGTTTCACAACCCTCTGAGAAAAGAAATTCCTCCTTATTTCTGTTTAAATGTGCGGCCCCATATTCTGAAAGTGTGTCCCCTAGTTCTAGATTCTCCCACAAGGGGAAACATCCTCTTTGCATCTACCCTGTCAAGCCCCCTCAGTATCTTATATATTTCAATAAGATCACCTCTCTTTCTTCAAAATTCCAATGAGTATAGGCCCAACCTGCTCAACCTTTCTTCATATGACATCCCCTTCATCTTAGGAATCAACCTTGTGAACCTTCTCCAACCCCTTTGCTTTGCACAAACTGCACCTTTCCCTTATACTCCCCATTATTTTTAAGAGCTTGCAGGATTTGCACATTAATTGCCCATTAAGAACATAAGGACATACGAACATAAGAAATAGGAGAAGGAGTAGGCCATTTGTCCCCTCGATCCTGCTCCACCATTTAATAAGATCCTGGCTGATCTGATCTTGGGCTCAGCTCCACTTCCCTGCCCACTCCCCGTTACCCTTCACTGCCTTATCACTCAAAAATCTGTTTATCTCCACCTTAAATATATTCAATGACCCAGCCTCCAAAGTTCTTTGGGATAGGGAATTCCACAGATTTACAACCTTCTGAGAGAAGAAATTCCTCCATCTAAATGGGCGATCCCTTTTTCTGAAATTATTCCCCCTAGTTCTAGATTCCCCCACTAGGGGAAATATCCTATCTGCATCTACCTTGTAGAGCCCCCTCAGTATCTTATACGTTTCAATAAGATCACCTCTCATTCTTCTAAACTCCAATGAGTATAGGCCCAACCTGCTTAACCTTTCTTCATAAGTCAATCCTTTCATCTCAGGAATCAACCTAGTGAACCTTCTCTGAACAGCCTCCAATGCAAGTATATCCCTCCTTAAAAAAGGAGACCAAAACTGTATGCAGTACTCTAGGTGTAGCCTCACCAATACCCTGTACAGTTGTAGCAGGACTTCCCTGCTATAATACTCCATCCCCCTTGCAATAAAGGCCAACTTTCCTTTTGCCTTTCTGAATACTTGCTGTACCTGCATACTAATTTTTTGTGTTTCATTCACAAGGATCCGCAGGTCCTTCTGTACTGCAGCAATTTGTAATTTCTCTCCATTTAAATAATAGTTTGCTTTTTTATTTTTCCAGCTAACATCGATAACCTCACAGTTTCCCACATTTACTCCATCTGCCAAATGTTTGCCCACTCACTTAGTCTGTCTATATCCCTTTGCAGATTTTTTGTGTCATCCTCACAATTTGCTTTCCCACCATCATTGTATCATCAGCAAACTTGGCTACATTACACTCGGTCCATTCATCTAAGTCATTAATATAGATTGTAAATAGCTGAGGCCCCAGCACTGATCCCTGTTGCACACCACTAGTTACCATTTGCCAACCAGAAAATGACTCATTTATTCCCACTCTCTGTTTTCTGTTAATTAGCCAATCCGCAATCCATGCTAATATATTACCCCAACCCCTTGAGCTTTTATCTTGTGTAGTAACCTCTTATATGGCACCTTTATCGAATGCCTTCTGGAAATCCAAATACACCACATCCACTGGTTCCCCTTTATCCACTCTGCTCGTTACATCCTCAAAGAACTCCAGCAAATTTGTCAAACATGATTTCCCTTTTATAAATCCATGCTGACTCTGCTTGACTGTATTATGCTTTTCCAAATGTCCTGCTACTACTTCTTTAATAATGGACTCCAGCATTTTCCCAATGACAGATGTTAGGCTAACTGGTCTATAGTTCCCTGCTTTTTGTCTGCCTCCTTTTTTAAATAGAGCCTTTACATTTGCGCTTTTTCAATCCACTGGGACCTCTCCAGAAGTCAGGGAATGCAGGTAGATTACAACCAATGCATCCACTATCGCTGCAGCCACTTCTCTTAAGACCCTAGGATCCAGGGGACTTGACCACCTTTCGTCCCATTATTTTCCCAAGTACTGTTTCTTTAGTGATAGTGATTGTCTTAAGTTCCTCCCTCCCTATAGCCCCTTGATTATCCACTATTGGGATGTTTTTGGTATCTTCTACCATGTAGACTGATACAAAATATTTGTTCAATGCCATTTCCCTGTTCCCCATTATTAATTCCCCGGTCTCATCCTCTAAGGGACCAAAGTTTACTTTAGCTACTCTCTTCCTTTTCATATACCTGTAGAAGCTCTTATTATCTGTTTTTATATTTCTTGCTAGTTTACTCTCATAATCTATCTTCCCTCTCTTTATTATATTTTTAGTCTTTCTTTACTGATTTTTAAAAATGTCCCAATCCTCTGGCTTCCCACTAATCTTGGCCACTTTGTATGCCATTGTATTCAATTTGATACCACCCTTTACTTCCTTAGTTAGCTACGGATGGTTCTCCCTTTACTTAACGTCTTTTCTTTTCACTGGAATATATTTTTGTTGACAGTTATGAAATATCTCCTTAAATGTCTGTCACTGCTTATCAACTGTCTTAAACTTTAATCGTTTTTCCCAGTCCACTTTAGCCAACTGTGCCTTCATACCTTTGTAATCACCTTTATTTAAGATCAAGACACTGGTTTGAGATCCAACTTTCTCACCCTCCAACAGAATTTGAAGTTCAACCATGCTATGATCACTCTTTCCTAGAGGATCCTTTATTCGGAGATCATTTATTAATCCTGTCTCATCACACACTACCAAATCCAAGATAGCATGCTCCCTTGTTGGTTGCGCAACATACTGTTCAAGGAAACCATCCCGGATACACTCTATGAACACTTCCTCAAGGCTACCTTGGCTAATTTGACTTGTCCAATCAATATGTAGATTAAAATTGCCTATGATTATTACTGTACCTTTCTTACAAGCCCCCATTATTTTTTTATGTGTACTCCATTCAACATTGTAGCTACTGTTAGGGGGCTTATAGACTATGCTCACCAGTGACTTTTCCCCTTATTATTTCTTATCTCGACCCAAACTTATTCTACATCTTGATCTTCTGAGCCAATATTATTTCTCACTACTTCACGAATCTCATCCTTTATTAACAGAGCTGCCCCACCTCTTTTTCCTTTCTCTCTATCCTTCTGAATTGTCAAATACCCCTGAATATTCAGTTCCCAGCCTTGGTCACCTCGCAATCACGTCTCTGTAATGGCTATCAGATCATACCCATTTATATCTATTTGTGCCATCAACTCATCTATCTTGTTACGAATGAGCTGAAGTTCCTTGAGCTGCAGACATTTACTGCAAATGTGGTCGCCATGGATCTCCATGGGGTCAACCAGCTCTCACAGGCTGCAGCAGAAACACATCGCCTGCCCTGCCATCTTTAATGTATTTAATTAATTACGTTTTCAAGTTTTGAACATTTCGTTTTTAATCCCAGCTCTTTATTTAAACCAATGACCAAAAAAAGAGAGAAAAACTGAGCAACCAATCACTTCCCTGCTTTCGTGTGATGTCACACATTGATTCTTTTTACTTCTTTTCCTCCCAGGTCAGTTGTTGCTGCTCCGGCTAACCCTTTTGTAGTTTGCTGCTGGCCCCGATCTCACGCTGCTTTGCAGTCTGGAAAATTTGTCACTGCAAGTTGAGTCTGGTATTTAAGAGCATAAGTACCTTTTTAACAATGTGATAATTGCTGATGCAATGCCAATCAACCTCTCTGGCCCAGGATGGAGCCAATTTAAAATGTTCCTGCATGTAGTCAATTGTTGTTTGAGATTTAAAAAATGTCTTACGTTTTCCTTTCTGTCTCTTTTTGCACACTCTCTCTCTTAATCCAATCATTCTTTCCCTCTCTTTGAAGAGAATTGTAACCTTTGGAGCGTGTGGGTTTGTGTGTGGGTGGGAGGGTTAAAACCGGCAAAAATGTCAGCGCAGTGGTGATAGAGAATTCAAACAGGCTGCATTTAGACAGGCTGTGAAAATTCACAGACAACAAGTCAGTGAGTGGTAGCATGTTGCATTAAGCCATCAATCAACTTGACATTTTCGGACCTTGGGTAGCGAGCCAATTAAAAGGTTAAAAGACTATTAATTGAGCCAATAAGGTCAAAGAAGGCGAGTTCTTTTCTGTAAAAAAGAAGGATGAAGACCTGGCTAAAAGCCAAGAACTTGTTGTTGCTCTCTGCCAAAATAAAGAAATTAAAGCTACAATCGGAGTTCGTATTTCATTGGAAATTAAGAGATCTAACAATTTTGGCGTCACGAACATGATCGCTGAGGAAAGAAACTGAATTTTGGACATTGGACCTACATACTGAGGTAAGGACACCTCTTTTTTAAAAGTCCTCGGTCAAAAGTCTAAATTCGCCTCTCTTTCTACGCGATTCCAAAAGCCTCCGATTTGCGAACCTTCCGGTTGGCAGTCGGCTCGAGGTCCCATAGACGTCTAAACTTCGGCGGTGTGTTAGTTAATTAATCACCAACCTATTGATTGGCTAGAAAGCCTACGACTCGAGACCCCAGTAAAGAAATTATGGCAGCAGGAGATAAGAGCAAAGAATTGCCAACAACTGTTAAAGGTGGGCAGGCACCACCTGAGGTTTCGCTAGATTTAATTCTCGAACAGTTGAAAGAATACACAGAGCAACAATTCAACTTATCTAAAACCTGTATTAAGATCGAACAAAAGTACGGAACCTCCAAAGGACAATGGTCCTTGGACGAGATTAAAAGGGTCTGGGGAAAAACGACCCGTATGAAAAATAAAGAGCGAACTAGATGGTCCCTAGCGGTTATGGGCCAGATTCAAAAGTGGAATGAAATTATAATGCGTTCCCAACATGATCGAGAACTCACCAGTACAAAGGATCAATTGCAAGCAGTTTGTGCGCAGCTGCGACAGAAAAAGCTTGAACTTGAAAAGCTGGAAGCGGAAGTTAAAGATCTTAAAGGTGAAATTAAAGAATGGAAAAATCATCAGGTCAAGAGACAGTAATAGGAAAAGGAAAATGTATTGGTCAATTCCCAGGGTACCCATGTTTGGATAAATTAAAAGCGCAAACCCGAAGACACGATCGAGGAATAGATACGAATTCTGAATCCTCCGACAATACAGTGTCGGAGGATGACGAATTAGGGGTGCGCTTTGCCCCGTTTAAAAAAAGACGAGTTGTAGTCAAATCAGAAGAGACAGGATGAGGGCGGAACCAAAAAAGCGAAGAAAAGGTTGTATGAAAAATACTTAATTCATGATCCGGCAGACCCAGAGAAAATTGATAAATGGTCCAAGGAATTGCCCAATCCAAAGAAAGGGGGAGTAAAAACGTGGGACCAATTGGACCGCTTAAGAAATATATATCAACTTCATCCCTGGGACGGAGTGCAAATTTTGACCATAATGGTGCCAAAAACACAGGGAAGATAATTGCACGACAAGGTAGAAAAAGCTTTGGGGCAGGATGAGCAAGATTTAGATGCAGGATGGGAGGCGATTAAACACTGGCTGCAAGCCTTCAGTTCAGCTAAGACAGACTGGGGAAAAATTGCAGCCTGCCAACAGAAAGGAACAGAGGAGGTCCTGGAGTATGACGAGCGGTTTCGATGCATGTGGCTAGAACATTCGGGTATGAATAATACGGATGAGGAAATGGATGAACAAGTGTTTGGACCCCTGAAAGCAGCTTTCGTGGCAGGTCTAAAGCCAGAACTGTCCAAAATGCTTAAGGTAGTGTTTCCGGACTGGGAAGGTAGAGGAACTACCTTTGCAGCATTGGTGGATCGATGTAACCAATTAGATCGGGATATGGGAGCTAAAGTCCGAGCTGTACAGGCTATGGGATGGAAATCCCAGGATTCCGATAAACAGTCATTTGGAAAATTACCCGGAAAATGTCATTATTGTGGGAAAGAAGGTCACTGGGCCAAGACGTGCAGGGCAAAATAGAAAGGTCGTGGCTGGGGAAGAGGACGCAGCCAGGAATACAATTCAGCCAACAAACCAGGCTTGTCACAAGATAACGACCTCATAGAAGCATTTAAGCGACTGACAATACAACAACAGAAGGAGTTACTTGGGATAGCAAAAAACGATTAGAGCCCACCCTGGCACCCCTCCTCTCACTAATACAACAAAGGGGAGATGGGCTATATATAACTGTGAGGGTGGGCGATAAGGATGTGGACTGTCTTTTAGACACGGGTGGAATTAATTTTGCCGTTGGATGGTAGGGCACATACAGCCTATGGAGTTGGGGGCCATAAAATGGAAATTAAAAGGACAACACCGGTACTTATAGGGCTGGGTCCACATGAACTAACCACGCCGGTCTGGATAGGCCCAGTAGATCAACCCCTTTTGGGAATGGACGTTCTAATCCAAGTAGATTCATCGTTGCATTTCGAGGATGGTCGGGTGACATGGTCAATTCGAACTTTGAAGAAAGAAGAATTGAAGGAACACCCGATATGGGCTAAAGATAAGAACGATTGTGGCCTACTCCAGATGGAGCCTGTATCATTTACAGGGACCAAGCCTCCATGCACTAAACAGTATCCCATCAGTCCAACTGCCATCGCGGGATTCTTACCGGTTATTCAGCAATTGGAGAAACAAGGGGTGCTTATTAAAACGCATCGCTCCTCCAATAGCCCCATGTGGCCGGTACAGAAATCTAATGAGACTTGCCGTTTGACTGTCGATTATAGGAAAGCTAACCAGTGTATTGATCAAAAAGCTCCTTTGGTTGCAGATCCCTCCACCATTTTTAATGCCCTCAAACCGGAACATAAATATTTCTCGGTTATAGATATGGCCAACGGATTTTGGTCGGTGCCTCTGGCACCGGAGGTTCGACAGTGGTTTGCTTTCACGGTCCAAGGACAACAGTATACTTGGACCCGGTTACCGCAGGGTTTCCACAACAGCCCTATGGTATTCCACATGGCTTTACAAAGCCATTTGCGAGAATTACCTCCCCTGTCATCCACAGTCATCCAATATGTAGACGATATCCTGCTAGCTTCAGACACGGAAGAACAGCATGAACAAGATTTACGAGCTTTGCTGGACCACCTTCGGCTGAAAGGACATAAAGCCAGCATCGACAAAGCACAAATATCCCAAGAAGAGGTTGTATACCTGGGACAAAAGATTTCACAAGGAAAGAGAGAACTTACCCAGGATAAAACTGCAGCCATTCGGGCTGCTAAAAAACCCACCACTATTCAGGAACTAAGGTCTTTTTTGGGATTGTGTAACTTTAACAGAAATTGGATTGACTCCTTCACACAGCTTGCTCAGCCACTGAATGATATTTTAAAGGGGAAATGTACCCCTAAAGAAGCCATCACCCTCACTAAAGAACAGCAAGAGGCCTTCCTGAGTTTGAAAAAGGCTTTGTATTCGGCACCGGCTCTGGGAATCCCCGACAGTGGTAAGCCATTTACCCTGTTTGTCCATGAGAAAGAAGGATATATGACAGCTATACTGACACAAGAACATAGGGATCGGCAAAGACCTATTGGCTATTATTCGGCAAAACTGGATGCGGTAGCCCTCGGATGGGGAAGTTGCCTAAGGGCCATAGAAGCTACATGTCGAGCGGTAATGACCACTGCGGGTCTAGTCCTCGACCAAAAGCTGACTGTCAAGTGTCCCCACACCGTACACGCTTTGCTCTCTATGACTAGAATGTCTCAGGTGACAGCAGCAAGATGGACCCGCTGGACAGCAGTTTTGGAAGCTCCTAATCTCCATATCGTCCGGGCCAGCCCGGTTAATCCCGCAACTATGCTCCCGATGTCAGAATCGAGGAAGCAAGAGGGGGGAGAATGTGAAGAGCATGACTGCGTGGAGATATTAAAAGAAACAGAAGAAGCAGCCTTAGCAGCAGAGGAGCCTCTGCACAACCCAGACCTCATCCTGTTTACAGATGGTTCCTCCTTTGTTGACAATGGTACCAGAAAAGAAGAATGGGCAGTTACAACCTTATATGAGGTAGTGGCAGAAGGATATTTACCCTCAGGAACGTCAGCACAACAGGCCGAGTTACGGGCCCTGTCAGAAGCATGTCGAATAGCAGAAGGACAGACAGCTAATGTCGACACAGATTCAAGTTATGCTTTTGGAGTCGCTCACGACTTTGGTCTGTTATGGCGGAAAAGAGGATTCCTCACTGCTGCTGGTACACCTATCCAAAATGGAAAAGAAGTCTGAGACTTACTGGAGGTCATACAATTACCTCAGGAAGTGTCCATCCTGAAGTGTAAGGCCCATACCAAGGAAAATACCACAGAAGCACAGGGAAATGCCCTAGTCGACCAGGCAGCTAAAGATTCCGCCTCACAGGGCGTTCCCCCAGAAGAATCAACACAGATGTGCAGATTGAAAGCACTCAGGACTCTGACACGAGACCTTCAAACAATGCAAGGCGAGTGCTCCCGAGAGGAAAAATGGACATGAATTGAGGCAGGAATTAAGCTATGCGAAGATGTTGTCTGGAGACAAAGAGTTACCGACAAGCCAGTCGCGCTACAAGCGCTTATGCCTTTTTTAGCCCAACAGATCCACTCGTGGGGACACTTGGCCTCACAACGGATGACGGCACGGTTCCAGAAAAGCTGGTGGGGTCGGGGATTTAAAAAACATGCCCAGCTGGTAACAGACCGCTGTGTGGTCTACCAGAAAAATAATTCTGGACCCATCACGGTAATGCCCAAACTGAGGCCCCCTGCCCCTGTCGGACCATTCCAGCATCTGCAGGTTGATTATATATCTCTTCCTTCATGCCAAGGATACACTAACATTCTTGTCATGGTCGACAGATTCTCTAGATGGGTAGAAGCTGTCCCAACTAAAAGAGCCACAGCCAATCACACTGCAAAGGTCTTGTGTAAGGATTACATTCCCCGATGGGGAGTCCCGAGTAGCATTGACTCAGATCAGGGAACACACTTCACAGATGCTGTCTGCCAAGAAGTCTGTAGGTTACTGAACATTATGTGGGATTTACACTGTCCTTATCATCCACAATCATCAGGACAAGTAGAACGAATGAAACGAACTTTGGAACAACGGCTTGCCAAATATCACCAAGAAGGAACACCATGGCCCCAGGCACTACCAATAGTGCTATGTAGCATTAGGGCAACCCCGAACAGAACTACAGGTCTAAGCCCATTTGAAATTATAACAGGAAGACCCATGTCGCTGTCAGGAACTATTGATTTACGGAAAGCTGATGTTCACTTAATGAGTGACACTTTGTTATCATACTGTCAGAACTTAACCAATGCTATTAGTTCTGTTTCCCAACAGGTATCGGCAGCTTGGGGTAATCCACCCGAAGGAGGACACGACATCATCCCGGGAGTCTGGGTGTATGTGAAAAAGTTGCATAAAGAACCTTTGGGTGCCAAGTGGGAGGGACCTTATCAAGTGTTATTGACCACCCAGGCAGCTGTTAAAGTCCAAGGAAAGAAAGCCTGGATCCACACTTCACACGTTACACGAGCACCCGTAACTGAAGCTGAAATCTAATAAGGACAATTACTTTTTGCGAAAATGTATAAATTTACTGTATTATTGATTGTAGGTATTCTAGGCATAGGTCTACTTCTTACTAGCCGACCTTTTGCACCAAAGGGAAATAGTAGAGTAGCAAGGGAATTACATGTAAATATCTTTTTATATATGTCATACATTTATGCCAAACAAGGTAACATTTCTAGTTGTTGGGTGTGTGCGCATATTCCTATTCACTCAAAGGAAGGGATTCCCTTGAGGCCAGTTCCCTTGAATATCTTGGAAATGGCTGAGTGGATGATTAATCAAAACAAAACAGGCAATGCGTTTCAGGATACGGAAAACTGGGCACGTAAATGGAAGTCAGCAGGTTACAATCTGACTACCTTTGAAGGGGGATACCAACCGTGCTGCAATAATTCCAAATATCCCCATTTTTTGTTATCACTAATACAACGGGAATAGGAAGGCTGGAGGAATCGGTCTGTCTGATTAGAAACATCAAAGGAGGCCAAAATATGGGGTATAGTTACTGCTCCCGCAATTATAATATAATCAAGCCACGGAACCGTCCAAACTGGGCCGATGTGGGAATTTTTAACGTAACGGGGATTCTGAATAAAACAGATGGAAAAGCCTGGACAGGCCCTGGAGTGTTGCTGACAAAGAAACAGCTAACATTCATTACATATAATGGCACCTATTGCGTGTGTGGCCACAAGGCCTACCCTTGGCTGCCCCAGAATTGGACGGGATCCTGCTATTTAGCCTACATTGTGCCTTATATGTATTATATAAAGTCACTGTCGGAACATTTACACCGTCCTAAGAGAGCTATCACAGAAACAGAGAAGTTCTTTGCCACCCTGATCCCTGGGTATGGGACCGCCAAACTGGCAAGGGAATCCATTAACATGGCATCCGTTGTGGAACGAGTAGCCAATGATACCTCAGAGGCCCTGGTTACAATCAATGCAGAAATGGTAGCAATCCGCACAGTAGCCCTACAGAATAGACTGGCCCGTGATTACATCCTGGCTGAAAAGGGAGGTACTTGCACCCTACTCGGAACTGAGTGTTGCACATATATCCCAGATAGCTCCGAAGAAATTACCCACTTAGCGGAGCATATCAAAAAGGAGGTAGAAAAACTTAAGCAACCCCCATCATTCACTTTGTGGAGTGGAGCCACTGAATGGCTAGGTTCAATAGGAACTTCATTGGTGGAAGGTTTAATTGTATTTGTTGTAATTATTTTACTTTTATATTGTTTGTTTATGTTGATTAAATGTTGTTGCAACCAGGCGGCTGTAGCTGCTGTCCCGCAGGTGAGACACCTTGCAGGTCCCAGCATACCGTCTGTACGTGGCACAGGGGTATGTTATGTTTAAGGGAAGGTTGTTTACTGGTTGAATTAAGATATTGATTTGGATTAAATTGGAATAAGGTTAATTAACCTATTAAAACCAGACTTCCATTGTGGCCATGATGGAACTCGGGTTGGTGTAAATTTGTGTGGAAGCTACTAGTCCGGACATGTGGCGAAACACATCAACAAATTTTTAGAAGGAAACTCTATTAACATGTATGAAATTATTTTGTAGAATGTTTAACCAGTGACACCTGATGTTTTATGATTCAGTTTGTGAAAGAATCAAAGGGGGGATTGATAGAGAATTCAAACAGGCTGCATTTAGACAGGCTGTGAAAATTCACAGACAACAAGTCAGTGAGTGGTAGCATGTTGCATTAAGCCATCAATCAACTTGACATTTTCGGACCTTGGGTAGCGAGCCAATTAAAAGGTTAAAAGAGTATTAATTGACCCAATAAGGTCAAAGAAGGCGAGTTCTTTTCTGTAAATTGAACCCGGTATAAATACAGCCATTTTGACCATGTGGTCCCAGAAAGACAAAGACCTGGCTTAAAGCCAAGAACTTGTTGTTGCTCTCTGCCAAAAATAAAGAAATTAAAGCTACAATTGGAGTTCGTATTTCATTGGAAATTAAGAGATCTAACAAGTGGGAAGCAGGTTCTAACCCGACGATTTCCGTGTTTAACTGGAATGCATTAGGCTGGTTTATGCACAACGCCCTTGGGAGAGGTGGGTTGCCTATTAACATATGTTAATCGCTCAATTAGAGCATCATTTCCACTTACTTTGAAATTTAACAGCGCATCCACAGATTTCTCGAGCAGCCTATCACTGCCTTAGATTGGACCTCGGCTGAGGACCAATATGACCAGCCTGTTGTTCAGAGACCTGCAGCTGGGGAGCAGCAAGAGAGGGGAGAAGCAGAGGGGTGCAACTCGCTGGAAGTGCTACCCGCAAAACAGGGTCTACAGGCAGAGGCTGAATTTCTTTGACATATCTGAACAACAGTTTTTCAGGAGGCTCAGGTTGTCACTTCAAGTGGTAGCAGGCATCTGCAGCCTCCTAGAAGATCTGCTCCCTGTTGGATTTGGTGTCTGTCAATGTCACCACTGCCCTCAACATTTTTGCCTCCAGATCCTTCCAGGGCTCTGCCGGAGAAACATCCAGGATCTCCCAGTCGGCAGCCCAAAAATGCATACGATGGTTGTTTGCGAGGGCCGGCAATTATATCAACTTCGCCTGCGATGACGCCAGTCAGAATGAGCGAGTGCTCGGGTTTGCATGTCTGGCTGGCTTCCCACAGGTGCAGGGTGTCATCGACTGCACACATGTGGCCATCAGGGCACCCCTTGATCAATGACGAGTATTCATCATTCACAAGGGTTCCACTCCATCAATGTACAGCTGGTGTGCAACCACAAAAATATATTTCTGTAGGTGTGCGCAAGATTCCCGGGGAGCAGCTATGCTGCTTTCGTCCTATGGCAGTTCAAACCCCGTGACGTCTTCCGAAGTTTTTCTGTACCTGTTTTGACTCAAATTTACTTTCCTTCTCCATTGTTCCTTTGATTCTTATTCAATCCGAAAATCTAATTGGTTAAAGAGATGCCCTGCTGGTCTTGCTGTTAACTAAAGCAGCAGATGCCACCTTGCACTTCCAGCAAGTTACGGCACAACATTTTCCAAGCTGAAGGGTACAGAAAAAAGTCTAACTAACGGCGTACACTGCAAGATTCCCCACTCCAGCACGATTTAACCCAATATATTAGAATTAGCTTGGCAAAGCTCTAAGTAAGTTATCTTGAGGCTGAACGCTACAAAGTTCCGCATAATTGACTGTCTGTAAAGCTCCATTTAGCTGCAGTTTCTTTAATTTCAAGTTCGGTCTCACCAGTTGTATATAGCTAGAATATATAATCAATAGTCTCTCACTTATTGAGGGGCAAAGGAAGTCATGCCAAGGCCCACCTGTCAGATGAGGAGCTTTCATAACTATCATCATACAAACTTGGAGGGAATATAAATATAGTCTTTGAGATGAATTTGAGTATAATTGCAGGGCCTTACAAAAAAGAAAAATGGATCAGATAATTATATACCTGTCATCTCCAGAGAAGGCTGCAAGAGAAGTGCTAGAAATAATTGGGAAGATAATTAGTGAACAAACAATCAAGAAAGGCAACAGGGAGGGCATTAGATCTGTTAGTCAAGGCATGAACAAGGAGGTGGATACATTATGATAATGTTCAGAAATTACAACATCCTCCCTATCTTCCTATCATACAGTTATACCTACTAGTGTAGCTGATTCTAGTCAAGAAAAAAGGAGAAGTTGGAGGCTAGCATTGAAAGATAGATTGCATTTCAGACTTTTTCTGTTTAGATTTGCAAGTGAGCTACTCTAAGAACCTTCATCGGTATGGGATTACTGTTCAAATGTTGGATACATTTAGGGCCTAAATTGCCCCTTTTTATAGCCCCATTAGTGCCTATGGAAGACGTTAACAGGGCGCTAATGATTTATCGTCCAAGGGCAGGCGGCGGTAGCGACCCACCAAGAAAGCCGCGGGCGAAAACGTTACATCGATTAGTTTTTGCCCCCGGGCGGAGGCTAACATGGCGATGATGTCATCGCTGTGCATGCCGACCCCATTATTGCCCCACGCCGACCCCTTTGTGCCCTGCAGGGAAAACTGCCCCACGGGACGCGATATTGGCGTGGAATTATGCCAATGACAGCTGTCGTGACTTGGGCGCCCAGCCGCCTTTAAAGGGGAGGGCCTTGCACTGTGGCCGCCATATTTTTCTGCCTGCCGATTTTGCAGTCGGTCTGACAATGGCGGCCGCTGGTTCGGCATGGCCACAAACATGCGGCCCAACACACCCTCTTGGGTGCCGAACCGCTGGTCAGGCTGAAACGCTCCCTAGTGGCCCAGTGGACACCAGGAAAGCGGCTGCAGAGTTCGCAGTGGCCTTCGGGGCGCGCCAACTTTTGCCCCCATAGGATTTACAGAACATTAAGAGCTGTTGAGAGGTAAAGAAGCATTTGGGATGAAAGCTACAGTAATGAAGGAGGTGCTGATGTTTCAGAGGAGATAGTGAGGCCAATAATACATATAAATGAATAAGCACTAGGGGTGGAGTTATCAAACATAAAAGATAGTGGGGGTGAAATTTCCCCGTGTGCAGTTAGGGGTGCACAATTTGAATTAAATGAATATTTAGCACCCAGCGAGATGGGTTGCTAAATGTTTCTGAATTGGGGTCTTTGTCTGAAAAAAATGAGGAGGGTGGTATCGGAGGCATGATTCGCCTCTGTGGGACTGTAAAACGGCGTTAGCGGGAAGCGAGACTCAGATCCGCGCTGTCACATCACAATGTCACTCTAATTCTTTTAAAGGGGAGGGCTGCTGCAAATCCTGCAGCCGCTTTCCTGGCGCCCACTGCGTCACCAGAGATGGTTTCGGCCAGGTCAGCGGCCTGGAACCCAAGAGGGGGCTGCCGGTCTGCATGCTGGTGGCCCGGCCAAACTTGCAGCCACCACTGTCTGATCGAGAAAAAAAAAGAAGGCGGCCACGGCGCAGGCCTGCCCCTTTAAGGGTGGCCAGAGTGCCCCAGCCACGATAGCTTCATGGCCCCTGAAGCTGTCGTTGGCATCGTCCCACACCAATCTTCCGTCCCACGGTGCAAGGCGATAAGGGGTCGGCACACACAGCGATGATGTCATCACCATGTGCACCCCTGCCCGGAGTGAAAAGTAAGGGGCGCAGCGCAAACCTGTTTTTGCCCATGGCATCCCGGGGGAAATTCTTGGCGGGTCACTTCCGCTAAATCATTAGCGGCCCGTTAATTCCTCCTGGAGGTGCAAACGGGGCTATAAAAAGAGGCAATTTCGGCCCCAGTAACTGTTGGTTGGGCTTGCAAGAGACATGAATAATTTGAAAGAAATTAAACTTTTCCAATTGACAGACATGGAAAAGAAGATAAGAACATAAGAACATAAGAAATAGGAGCAGGAGTAGACCATACGGCCCCTCGAGCCTGCTCCGCCATTTCACACGATCATGGCTGATCCGATCATGGACTCAGGTCCACTTCCCTGCCCGCTCTCCATAAACCCTTATTCCCTTATCGTTTAAGAAACTGTATATTTCTGTCAAATTTATTCAATGTCCCAGCTTCCACAACTCTCTGAGGCAGTGAATTCCACAGTTCCACAACCCTCTGAGAGAAGAAATTTCCCCTCATCTCTGTTTTAAATGGGCAGCCCCTTATTCTAAGTTTATACCCTCTAGTTCTAGTCTCCCCTATCAGTGGAAATATCCTCTCTGCATTCACCTTGTCAAACCCCCTCATAATCTTATACGTTTTGATAAGATCACCTCTCATTCTCCTGAATTCCAATGAGTAGCGGCCCAACCTACTCAACTATTGAGGGAGTGCAGCGAAGGTTCACCAGACTGATTCCCGGGGTGGCGGGACTGACATATCAAGAAAGACTGGATCAACTGGGCTTGTATTCATTGGAGTTCAGAAGAATGAGAAGGGATCTCATAAAAACGTTTAAAATTCTGACAGGTTTAGACAGGTTAGATGCAGGAAGAATGTTCCCAATGTTGGGGAAGTCCAGAACCAGGGGTCACAGTCTAAGGATAAGGGGTAAGCCATTTCGGACCGAGATGAGGAGAAACTTCTTCACCCAGAGAGTGGTGAACCTGTGGAATTCTCTACCACAGAAAGTTGTTGAGGCCAATTCACTAAATATATTCAAAAAGGAGTTAGATGTAGTCCTTACTACTAGGGGGATCAAGGGGTATGGCGAGAAAGCAGGAATGGGGTACTGAAGTTGCATGTTCAGCCATGAACTCATTGAATGGCGGTGCAGGCTTGAAGGGCCGAATAGCCTACTCCTGCACCTATTTTCTATGTTTCTAACCTTTCCTCATAAGTCAACCCCCTCATGTCCGGAATCAACCTTGTGAACCTTCTCTGAACTGTCTCCAAAGCAAGTATATCCTTTCGTAAATATGGAAACCAAAACTGCACGCAGTATTCTAGGTGCGGCCTCACCAATACCCTGTACAACTGTAGCAAGACTTCCCTGCTTTTATACTCCATCCCATTTGCAATCAAGGCCAAGATTCCATTGGCCTTCCTGATCACTTGCTGTACCTGCATAGTAACCTTTAGTGTTTCATGCACAAGTACCCCCAGGTCCCGCTGTACTGCAGCACTTTGCAATCTTTCTCCGTTTAAATAATAACGTGCTCTTTGATTTTTTTTCTGCCAAAATGCATGACCTGACACTTTCCAACATTATATCCATCTGCCAAATTCTTGCCCACTCACTTAGCCTGTCTATGTCCTTTTGCTTATTTTTTTGTCCTCCTCACACATTGCTTTTCCTCACATCTTTGTATTGTCAGCAAACTTGGCTACGTTACACTCGGTCCCTTCTTCCAAGTCGTTAATATAGATTGTAAATAGTCGGGATCCCAGCACTGATCCCTGCGGCACCCCAATGGTTACTGGTTGCCAACCCGAGAATGAACCATTTATCCTGACTCTCTGTAAGGACTCAATCTCATTCTTTAAGAGGTTGAGACTGTGAGCACTGACGATTTGCAAACTGTAGGAAATGGATGTATTTAGATTGGATTCTTCAGCAATTGACTGAACAGGGTTGGATGACGAATGAACGTCATTGATATAGACTTGAGCTACAGATCAGCATGACCGTTGTTGGAGCAGGGTGGAGAAAGCTTTACTCACTGTGTAGCCCTGCGATAGCTGACCTGGAAGTACTTGATGCTGCCATTGGGTGACCAAAATGAAAAATGTTTCATTCTTCAGTGCCTACATCCTTCACCTTAATGAGCACAACATTCAAATAAGACTTTATGTAAATCATCATGTAGAAGTTGTGGCCTATAGAGGGAAAACAAACAAAAACATGCCTAATAATCGTGGTCGTGGTTCAATGAACAAAGACTTGGAGGGATAACACTTTTTGTCTTCTCTGTCGAATTATAGAACCCATCTGATTCTTATTCCGTTAATTTAAATTGGGCAGGTTCTGCCAGGTTACCACCCCAGCGGGGAAAATTAAAATCTATCCAGGAGTTTCTAGTAGCTTGGGGTGATGCTTTACTCTGTACATAATCTTAGGCATACCAAGAATGATTGCAGGTATTTTAGAACGTTCTACAATCAGGAGAAGTGGTATGTGAAGTTTCACTGCTGGTATTCTATGCCGACTGATACGGTATGTTGAGATAAAGTTTTTGCATTCCTGACAAAAATATCTAATTTAAGAGGCTGCAGGGTGACTTGGACAGGTTAGGTGAGTGGGCAAATGCATGGCAGATGCAGTATAATGTGGATAAATGTGAGGTTATCCACTTTGGGGGCAAAAACGCAAAGACAGAATATTATCTGAATGGCGGCAGATTAGGAAAAGGGGAGGTGCAATGGGACCTGGGTGTCATGGTACATCAGTCATTGAAAGTTGGCATGCAGGTACAGCAGGCGGTGAAGAAGGCAAATGGTATGTTGGCCTTCATAGCTAGGGGATTTGAGTATAGGAGCAGGGAGGTCTTACTGCAGTTGTACAGGGCCTTGGTGAGGCCTCACCTGGAATATTGTGTTCAGTTTTGGTCTCCTAATCTGAGGAAGGACATTCTTGCTATTGAGGGAGTGCAGCGAAGGTTCACCAGACTGATTCCCAGGATGGCTGGTCTGACAGATGAGGAGGGACTAAATCAACTGGGCCTTTATATTGGAGTTTAGAAGGATGAGAGGGGATCTCATAGAAACATATAAGATTCTGACGGGACGGGACAGGTTAGATGCGGGTAGAATGTTCCCGATGTTGGGGAAGTCCAGAACCAGAGGACACAATCTTAGGATAAGGGGTAGGCCATTTAGGACTGAGATGAGGAGAAACTTCTTCACTCACAGAGTTGTTAACCTGTGGAATTCTCTACCTCAGAGAGTTGTTGATGCCAGTTTATTGGATATATTCAAGAGGGAATTAGATATGGCCCTTATGGCTAAGGGGATCAAGGGATATGGAGAGAAAGCGGGAAAGGGGTACTGAGGGAATGATCAGCCATGATCTTATTGAATGGTGGTGCAGGCTCGAAGGGCCGAATGGTCTACTCCTGCACCTATTTTCTATGTTTCTATGTTTCTATGTAAACATGAGCAGTTCCTCTGGTGGTTAATTTCATAAAAGCTAAGGTTGTATGATATTGCATGATACTATAGAGGGTAGACTATGAAATGGACTAGACTTAAATCCATCAGTCTGCATGGCGTTGAACTGTAATGTGCCCAAAAATGTCAGCTGTGGCTCAGTGGATGGCACTCTCGCCTCTGAGTCAGAAGGTTGTGGGTTCAAGTCCTACTCCAGGGACTTGAGCACAAAAACATCTAGGCTGACATTCCAGTGCAGTTCTGAGGGAGGTGTCGTCTTTCGGATGAGACGTTAAATCGAGGCCCTGTCTGCTCTCTCAAGTAGACATAAAAGACCCCATGGCACTATTTCGAAGAAGAGCTGGGGAGTTATTCCCGTGTCCTGGCCAATATTTATCCCTCAATCAACATAACAAAAAAAAGATTATCTGGTCATTATCACATTGCTGTTTGTGGAAGCTTACTTGTGTGCAAATTGGCTACCGAGTTTCCTACATTATAACAGTGCTTGCACTCCAAAAGTACTGAATTGGCTGTGAAGTCCGGTGGTCACGAAAGGCACGATATAAATCTAAGTCTTTCTTTCAAGGAAGAAGAGATGTAGGCTCCCAAACAGGTCTGTGGTATTTCATCACAAGCCAGATATAGGCTTTGTGAAATGCTAAACACACTAAGAATGACAAGTAGAACTAGCTTCTTGAAGACTTCCACTCTTATACTAGCCTTTACCGTCATCATCACCATTTATTTGTTGCTATGGAGATCTAATGTGATCATCGTCAAGGAACTGAATGCTTATAGTGAGCACAGGGAGGCAGTTACAATACCACTAATCTTCCTTAAAAGAGTAACTGACTTGGTCTGCTTAACACTGAGGATATTACACCATTTATCTGTTTACTGCTGAATTCTGTCTACATCTGTCTGCGGTCATTTGCCCATTGCTTGTCTTTCAGATAGGGTGATAGCCATTCTGTAGAGTGTGGTGTCATCATCAAAGAAAACAATGTCGCTTTTAATAACATGGTACCCCATTGATGAAGATGAGAAACAAAGTGGGACCAAACACACTCCTTGAGGGAATCTTACGTAACTGATGTGATAAGAAGATGAATGGCCATTTATCATTACTCAGTAAGTAAAAGGCATCCAATAGTCAATTGTTCTTGCAAAATGGTGCCTGACATGAAACAAAAATAAATGAATTATGGGTGATGACAGGATAATTATTGCATGTAATAATAATTTTGGCATCATAACTCTTTCCTACTGATCAGACTTATGCATTCTTCACAGGTACACAGACTGAACTGTTAATATCGTAGATTGAAACTAAGAAATTGGCAATATCAGTAGTGAAAGAGAATGCTTGTTTGGTTTATCTATTATTCTTACAGCATTTTTTGTGAAACTGATGCTGCAATGTACTTTTCAAGTAAAATAGGGATGACTTTAAATGTTTCTGATTTAGTTCTCGCATAGGTGTTTCATTAGAGGTTTGAAATGTATCTCTGCCATCGAAGACTAATTCATCAGTTACCTTCACATATATCAGCAGTGCACTGTTGTGAGCCTGACACTCTTAGTTTGTCATTTTTCATATATCATTCACTTATTAAACCTTCAAATAATGATTGTATGGCTAATTAATATAACAAATGCGACACCTGAGGAACTGATCTTTTTCCTGAATTGTACACATGCCTGCACAACCAGCAAACACCATCCATCTTAGAAATTTATCTGAACTGAATCACAAATTGCATCAAAATTCCTACCTTACATAGGGCCCAAATTTCCCCAACTCCTTTTTTCGCTGCACTCTCCCGAGATGCGCTGACTTTGTGCACTCAAAATGGCGGCAAAAAACTTACTAACAATTCTGGCCACTCTGCTGTGTGTCCCAGGTCCTGGCGTGGCGTTTCTCATGGAGTGGGGGGTGGAGCTACAGCCCTGCGCCGAAAACAGTGCCAGCAGCTGTCCGCATACGCAGTAGAGCGTTTGCGCATGCGCAGTAGCTCCTCCCATAATTGTGATGATGATGCTTGCAGCGTGGGACCCAACGCGTCCCGCCCCTATCCTGGGCCAAGTGGTCTGCTGCACAGGCTAGATGCTGTCTTCCCACGCTGCCTTCCCACAGTGGGGGGAAGAGTTTTGATCGGAGTGCGGGTGGGGGGGTGGGGGGGAAAGAGTTTTGATCGGGAGCGGGGGAAGAGTTTTGATCAGGGGGGAAGAAAGAATCTTCAAAGATTTTCCAGTACTTTAATATCTAGCTATCTTTAATAAAAATTTCCTATCTGCAGTATCTTACAGTTCACCCACTACTGCATAGAATTCTAAAATATTACTAATTATCAGAGTCACACTACGCAATACTGAACACCAAAATTTAAGTTTACATTTTGACATGCTTTTTTTGTTAAGTCTAACGTTTTAAATTTCTAAACCTAGTCAGGGCAATTCTTTGGTGCTGCAGAAATCAAAATCCAATATGGTGTGATGCCACATACGAATCCATTAGGTGAGAGCGTTGATGCTCTTGATCTAATATTTACAAAGAAAACCCCCCCCTTGCTTAAGTGGCCCCTATACTTCAGCCTTCATTACAAGATCATTTTTATTCTTGTAAAAACCTCATACTCAATTTAATCAGGCTGATAGCACCCACACCCTGTCCAGTCTCGATGCTTGGGATTTAAAAAAAAACTAGCATTCCTATCAAATGTGTCATTTGGAGACTACCTGCGCTGATTTCTTAACTCTCCGCAAGGGTTTTCTGTGCGGCCACAAGTGGCCACATACGCTGGCCTAAGTTAGTTTGGAGCAACTATTAGCTGTCCAAACTGGCTTAAATGACCAAAACAGGCATAGATGGCTGGTAACGCCCCCCTTTGAAAAAAAAACTAAACTAAAAAAAATCCTAACTAACTCACTTACACTGGTGCAAATTAAATGTGCAGAATAGGGATTTCCAGAAACATCAAGTTGTTTAAAAAAAAACGGAGCAAGTCCCAGCCAAATTTGGGCCCATAGACTTAAATGCCTTCATATACAAAAATATATTGTAATACAGGGGGCACTCCCAGGGAGAAATGAAAGGAAGTTATACAACCTGCAATCTTGTAATGAAGGAACTGGTTCTTGAAAAACTAGTTAGCTGGTAGATGGCTCTGGTGTTTTTTGATTGACAGCCCTCTGGTATATTTGTATATCAAATACACTGCCCCTCGAATAGCTCCTGGATTCACTCTCCCTCCACAACTGTCTCCGAACATGGACATTAATTGTCCATCCAGTATACAAAGCCACTTAATCCCATCACTAGACTTCAACTTTGGACTCTCATTTAGTCAGCTTCCTGTCCTTTGTTTATAGCCAGATGTCTCTCTTAATCTCTGCCATGCCTATATGAACTTAATACCCTCTTGAACAAAGCCCTTACCAGCCATGATATCAGTGTGGGTGATTGCATTGACATAATGGGGCCAAAATTCAGGGTCCCGATAAAGCTCGTTACCATCGGAATGCGGTGGCCAGGCGTTTGAATCAAATGGTCGCTGATTTGTGATCGAATGGCCGCTGCCAGCAAAATTCAGCACGGGGGGTTTTCTAGTGGTCCCCACTTTGGCCCCACCGCTGCTGAGCGGCTTTAAGTACGTCATCAGTTTGCGCATCACCGGGGCACCCCACCTCCAGAAAAATTCAGGCCAAAAATCTAATACCCACCGAGCGGTTGTCCCCAACAGCTTTTTCTGTCGGTGCACCTTGCATTCTGTCTGTGAGCCAGGGCTGCGCCGCAGCCATTAAAGGCAAGAGCCCACTGCTGCGGCTGCCATTTTATTTTTTTGTTGGTCGACTTCCATGTCGGCCAGCCTATTGTGTCCTCAGGTTTGGCCGGCCCGCCAGCAGGTAGCCTGGCACCCCCTCTCGGGTGCCAGGCCGCTGGCCCGGCCTAAACCTCCCTGGTGGCCCAGTGGCCAATCCTAAATAATCGGCGATTCTCTCCCCTTTAAGTTAAGGGTGACAACGGCGGAGAATCCATCCCGCCTCCACTTCCGCCCCTCATCAGCACATCCGTCACACTTCCACCTCCTTTATGACCGACTTCCTGGCCGATTAAAAAAAAATGACAAAGAGCTGAATATCGATCAAGAGTCAACCTCATTCTACCCGGCAGTGAAAACACTTGAAAAACGGTATGTGTGCCAAGTTTCTTGCGGGCCTGAATTTCGGCCCCAATAGCTTTGGCTGATATTTGGTTGATATGTGGCCCCTTAATAAAACCTTCATGATTGGCTTCAGCTTCCACCACCTGCTCCACCCAAACTAATATGGTGGCAGTGCAGCCCCTAACACCAAATCACACCTTGATGTTTTCCCCAACTCCTGTGGCACCTTTTCCTCCTTCAAGCATCTCTCCTTTAAAATACTCATTCTCTACCATCCCCTCAAGCTGCATTCTGAGTTAGCACCCCTGGTATCCCCCCTCCTTTTCCCCATCAGTCTCTGCACTAAGCGGCTCTGCATCCTTGGTCATTTCAATCTCCATCTCAACTGACGCCCTTTCTCCTCTGATTTCACTGCCCTCCTGTTGTCCTTAAACCTCTCACTTCAGATAAGTTTTTCTACCCATATTGATGGTCACTCCCTCAACCTTGCTATCTCACAGGGTCTCACTACTCTCTTGGTCTTGATCACAGACAAGGCCATCGCCGACCACTCCCTGGGGGTAATTGTCACCTTCGCCACTGAGGTGGTAATCTGCCGGAGCGCATTGCCCACCCATCGTAGAAACGATCGGATTTTAATGCGAGGCCCAGCACTCTGTCTGATTATACCAATCTCAAGCACCTTCGGATGTTTTCTACATTAAAGTTACTTTATAAATGCAAGTTGTTGTTGTTGTGGAAATGGCCTTGTCAGATTCCCAAATCAGTCGCTGAGGGGGCAAAATTGGCCCTTTTTATAGCCCCGTTAGCGCCTCTGGGGGAGGGGGGGAACACAGTTTACGCCCGGGGGAGGGGGATGCTACCGCCTCCCAGGAAGTTGCCCGGGAGTTTGCTACACCCAGCGGTTAGCGCCCCGGGCCGCCGTGCAACCGCCAACCCCTTACCGCCCCACGCCAACCCCTTACGGCCCTGCGGGGGAAATTACCCCGCGAGCCGTGAGGCTGGCATGAGCTGATGTCAACGGCAGCTTCACAGGTCGCCAAGCTGGCTGACATCTGCTCTCGGGGTGGAGACTAAAGGGGAGGATACCTGCGCCCCGATCCGCCTTTGTTCTTGTTGGTTGACTCGCTGGTCGGCTCGACGATGGCGGTCCTAGCATGGTCTGGGCCGCCATTGTGCAGCCCGGCATTCTGTCTTGGGTGCCGGGGTGCAGACCCAGTTGCACGTTGTCCTGGTGGTCTAGTGAGGCCATCAGATGCCATGCAGAGTGCACAGCGGCCCTCCCCTTTAATTGAAAAGGAGGAGCGTTGAAGCACGACAGCGCTACGTGGAGCATCCATGTCGTGCTGAACATTTTCATCCCGGGCCACACCTTAAAGGAAGTGGAGAGCGGGAGATTGCACTCCGCTTCCTTTCAGGGGCGGTAAGGGAATCTGGCGGGTCGTCCGTACCGGACGCTAAAAATCCAGGCCCTGGAAGGTTACCACCCCCAATCGGAATGCAGGGCAATTTCACCCCTGAGTCTCTTTCTCTTTCTCTCTTTCTCCTTTTCGAGCAGGGCAGGTAAATGAATTGTTGTGTAGGTATTGTATCATAGTGTAAGAATATGTGGTTGTAAGTTATGTTTGCCTGTAGGTGATGTAACTCTAAGGGCAAAAAATTGCGTAGCGCCCCGTTTGGGGTGATAGCTTTTGTGGTAGCACGAAAGTATCGCTGGGCGCTACGTAACTGAAGCCGACGCGAACTACCGGTTTAGCGCTCCAGGAAGGAAGTGGAGTGCTAAATCACGTGCTACCACTTCCCTTGGAGCGCTAAAGCCAACAAGAGGGGCGGTAGCGGGGCAGCGCTGCACAATGTCGAGTGCAGCGCTGCCGGGATCGAGCCATTGCTGCAAGCTGTGCATGAAATCGATGTCCCTCCTCGCTGACTGCAGCCATGATCCGCGACAATTAGCCCAAGCACTCGAATAGAATGCAAGGCTGATCAATCGCGGCAGAACAAAATTGGAAAGAAAATCACCTAAGGGCTGAAGACACATTTTTTACTTACCCGAGTGGCATCACTCCGCCCTCCAAGCAGCTGGCCTCCATTGCAACGCCTCCTGCAGCTGCTGGTGTTGACACCTGGTGATGCTGCAGGGGAGCGGAACTGTTGTTCGCATCCGGAGCGCTACCGGGGTGCTGCGCAGCCGGATGATGTCATGATGTCCGGAGCGCAGGAGATCGGGGCACTAGGCGTTACCGCGACCGCAAATCTCCACAGCAATTTTGCGGGCATCGGTACTCTCGCCATTCAAGGTCGCAGAGCAGGTAGTGCCTCATTATTGGCCCCTGGAGGCACTATTGGGAGGTGCAAAGAAGACCAATTTCCCCCTCTAAGGCTTTAGTAGAACTGAGTGATTGCTGAGCAAGTGCAGAAGGAATGTAGTGTTATTACTGGTTGATTCTCTGAGTGTATGACACCTGTATATACAGAGCCAGACTTTCATATCTGGACATGTCTAAAGAAATCTGCATGTGGAAACTAAGGAGGCCATAACAGAACTTTGCACAATCCTGTAAACATCGTTCGGAACAACTTTTCGGTCAGGCATGGCTCTATTATTCTGCGAAGATTACAACTATGTTGAACTTTTATGTCGCAACTCAAGACATCTTTCTTGTTTCTGATAAGCTTCAGTGCACACTTCCGTCATGCAGGTCACTGATGCATTGTTTTACAAAAGCAATGAATTCATTACTGCCTTTGGAAATAGCAGCCAACAACAGGAAAGAGACTTCCAATTCTATGATTTAACAAGATTCCCCATAATTCAGGGCACAAGGACATCAGCGGTTCAAGAAGACAGCTCACCACCACTTTCTTAAGCACAGTTAAGGATGGGCAATAAATGCTGGCTGGGCCAGCGAAGCCCACATCCCAGAAACGAATAATAAAAATAATTGACTATATTCATGCGCCCATATGCACCTCTACTTCCATTCAGCAGGCTAAAATAATTAAGAATCGGGTTAAGAATGAGACGGGAGGGAATGTATGACATATGCATCCCTACTTCCATTCGTGAACAGAAAAAATATTTAATAACCACAGTGACAGAATTTTGCACATAAATTCCTGTTATCTTGGCAGCTCCCATGATTCCTTCATCCTATGGCAGTCAATGATGCCAGAGCTAAGAAGTCTACAAGAATGGTTATTGATGGACTTAAGACATGCATTGTAACTGTGGCTTGTGACACCACCATTTAACTTGAATTATAAGCTTGAGGAGAGATAATATTTGACGCACACTTCCCCAGGGATTTGGTCAATTGGCATCCTCAAACAGCAATTCAGATGCCTAGACAGATTGGTGGAGTGTTACAGTAGAGTGTGGCCAAGGTCTTCAAGATTATTAGAGCCTGCTATGCCTTGCACAGATTTTGCCTGCAAAGCAATATAGCAATGGAACCATCAAAACAAAATGGCACAACATGGAAAGGAAGAAGACAAACCAGATCATGGGCTAGATTTTCCATTATTTTTGCATGCATAATGCCCACTTAACGTCCATTTTAACGCTGAAATGATGTGTAACGTCCAGATATCACCCATTTAGCCACAAAATGAAAACTGACGCCCACTTCTCGGTCACTTATCGGTGAGTGTTACGTTGTCCATGTGCGTACCGGCGAGAAAAAATAATACAGCCCGCCCACTTTTTTTGGGTGACATCATCAGAATGGGCGATCCCAACGCCAATAATATCTCCCAGCGTTACTTTCAGCACGTAATTAACGCCGAGATTTAATAATACCGCCCAGCCACTGTTTTGTGTCGTAAAGATCACATTTGCCGAATCTAATGCCCAGTATATCACCCATCCTTACTTTCGGCACTTCGCACACATCTCGCCCACAATATCGCTCGCAGAAAAAAAACGCTGGAAAAAAGTGGAACTAACCGGAACTACTCACAGTGGTATGGACACCATGGACACCATGGACACCATGTTCTAAGTCACATGTTGCATCATTTAAAAGGCTGCTCTGCTTCAACCTCGGGGGAATTCGGATGTACTCTGGAGGTCTTTGGAGATGATGTGAACATCTGAACAAACATCTTATCATACTGTGGACGATTAGAATTTACTAGGTATCTTAGTGGACATTCATTCTTTGTGAACAATCCGCTATTGGAATAGGGTCTGCCCTTTCTCACCCTCTCTTGATGACCACTCACATGCTGCAGACTCGAGATGGCAGAAGGTATGGTCGACATCATGTGCCCAATGTAAGACGTGACAGACTAATGAGGAGGACCAGACATTACACCCCCCGCAAGTACAGGGAGAAGCAGTCTGACCTCAACTTGTCTGACTCCACCTGCCTTCGGAGACTGCGCTTCCACAAAGAGGTTATCAGTGAGATATGCCAGCTCATCAGGGGAGATCTGCAGCCTGCCAGCACCATCAAGACCGCACTGTCCGTCGAGGTCAAAGTCACTGCGGCACTGTCGTTCTACCTGTCGGGTTCTTTTCAGGCCTCAGCTGGCAACATTTGTGGTATGTCTCAGCATGCCACACATTGTTGCATTAGACAGGTCACTGAAGCTCTGTACACACGCAGGGTGGACTTAATCAGCTTCCCTATGACCAAGGAGGCTCAGACTGAGAGAGCTTTAGGATTCTACTGAATTGCTAACTTCCCCAAGGTGCAGGGAGCAATAGACTGTACGCACATTGCGATGCAGGCACCTTTTCAGGATTCAATGGTTTTTAGGAACCGCAAGGGATTCCATTCCCTGAATGTGCAACTCGTTGACGACCACCAGCAAATTATTATGACAGTGAATGATAAATTTCCGGGCAGCA
Source organism: Pristiophorus japonicus (assembly GCF_044704955.1). Classification (NCBI taxonomy): domain Eukaryota; kingdom Metazoa; phylum Chordata; class Chondrichthyes; family Pristiophoridae; genus Pristiophorus; species Pristiophorus japonicus. The sequence goes on along the minus strand of NC_091980.1, from coordinate 103,182,472 downwards.
TCCATGATGCTCACATTCTGCGTGAGAGCACTGTATCTGACTTGTTTAACAATCAGCCACAAGGTCAATGCTGGATGCTTGGTGACAAATATATGGCCTCACCACCTGGCTGATGACCCCCCTGCGTGACACCCACACCGAAGCTGAGAAGCGATACAACGAGAGCCACAGAGCCACTCGCAATATCGTGGAGAAAACCCTTGGAGTGCTTAAGCAGCGCTTTAGATGCCTGAACCACTCAAGAGGCGAGCTCCAATACCACCCTGAGCAGGTAGCTCAATTTGTGGTGGTGTGCTCCATACTGCACAACTTGCCTATCAGGAGGTGACAAGAATTGCCAGAAGGGTGTGACGGACCACCTCAAGAGAGAGAGGAAGAGGAAGACGAGGAGGTGGACGCTGACCTCGGGCCACACAATCAGGCTGATGCAGAAGCCATGCCCCAGCCCCCCTGCAGACTGCAGGAAAGGGCCCATGGCAGCATCATAGCTGCAAGACTCTTACATCAGAAGCTTCTAATTGAGCGCTTTGCCTGAAAGAACGTTGGTGGTATTTACAAGGTGTGCAGGTCATACATCAATGGCGTGCATCACCTTGGTGACAGTTAAAGTTTAAGTTGATTGAAGTTAAGTGTAATTATACCCTTTTATGTTAAGGAATCACCAGTGTGTAATGGTGCAACCATCCCAGCCAATGCGTAACAAGGTTATATGGGTAAGCCATATAGGACCGAGATGAGGAGAAACTTTTTCACCCAGAGAGTTGTGAACCTATGGAATTCTCTGCAACAGAAAGTTGTTGAATCCAGTTCATTGGACATATTCAAAAGGGAGTTAGATGTGGCCCTTATGGCTAAAGGGATCAGGGGGTATGGAGAGAAGGCTGGCATGGAGTACTGAGGTTGAATGATCAGCCATAATCATATTGAATGGTGGTGCAGGCTCGAAGGGCCGAATGGTCTGCTCCTGCACCTATTTTCTATGTTTCTATATTTGTGTGTTATATTAAATAAAAAACATTTAAACGGACCTTTGTCTGAAATCATAAGTATATCTGTAAAAACCAACTATTCCGCCCCCCCCCCCCGCTTCTCATCTCCACCTCTACCCATTCCCCTTCCCCTCATGACTCCCAGCCGCCTGGCCGAGGAGTTCCTCAGGCACTGTGTTATTGGGGGGGGGGGATGACGGCAGAACCGCTGCTTGGATGGATATGGGAAAGGATGGTCCCGAGGTGGGAACGTGCTCCGAGCCAGAAGCAAGATGTTGCTCCTGGCTCTCATGAGTCGTTGACAATAGGGGTGCGGCACCTTGAGGTGCAGTGGTGCGCTCCGGGACCACTGGGAGTCCTCTGCCACCAGTGTTCCTACCTAATAGCTCCAAGGTCTCCTCCATCCCTTCCATGTTATATATTATTTGTTGGACAAAAACTCTTTGTGCTTAGTAGGCTTTTTGCTGTTGGTGAATCTCCCTCCTGCCTCCCACAACAGCCAAACAAGCACACATCACACCCACAACATGCTTTCAGTCCTTCTCTGCTCCCTCTCTCTCCGTCTCCTCTTTTGCGCATGTAATGATAACCCCTGACCTCCTGAATCGCGGGAAACAAGCATTGCCATGCCGTTGCTAAGGACGGCAACACTTTACGGCAGAAGGTCAGAGAGATTTAAATCTAACGCCTATTTCAGATCGCTCGTGGTAACGCCAATTTTTAAAATGGAGACTCGGGGCTTTGAAAATGGGCGACAAGCCCACGATCTGAAAACCCATTTTTACCGCCCATGCCGGAAATACCACCCATTTTTGCGCGATCTGCACAAAAGTGTAAAATCTAGCCCTATGAGTCTGAAGAGTTGACTGAGTGAAGAATAGTTCAGTCAGCAAGAGTCATCAGGCAGGGTCTAAATGACCAAACATTTACCTAAGTGCCTTATGCCATCAATCGATAGTCATCTTAACACGTGCCACATGTCCTTGCCAAATAAAATGCCACTTTCATCATACCCAGTAGTACATCAAGACCCAGGAATACCATATAATTTCTTCCCAATGAATTTAATCTGCATTATACCAAAAGAGCAGTCAGCAAACAGCATCAGTCTCAGTACCTCCTTGTGTCAGATGGATGATCCTGCAACTGCAGGAGGCAGGGGATTGGTGTGGTGGCTGCATTGGCATTCTTTTCTCCTGGACTTCCAAAGTTGTGTCACTTGCTAGGACAGTTTCCATCCTTCTCTGTCTCCAGTCATTTATTTCCATCAGCTCAGGACCGTTTAAAGGATGACCAGCAGTCCTTTATGAACTGCTGGTGACCCCATGGCGCTGCCATAATTCCATGCACTGAGCACTGGGAGTGCGGAATATTTATTGTAATGATTTGACCTTGAATTACAGAACAAGGGCAGCCTCTTACTCCAGGACCGCATTACCCACCTTGATGTGTTTTAGCTGTCTCTCACTTTAATAAATTTAAGTCTCTCATCATACTGTGTCCAGTATTCTGTCCACACCTGAGAGAAATAAATAGGGATCAATTTACTGTGAGAGGGAGGAACTTAGGGAGGATCCTTATTTCAGACTGGTGCAAAACCCAAAGGGGCTAACATTCCCCTTTCTACAACTCCCATTAGTATCTCCGGGACGCTAAGGGGGCGCAAAACTTTTTTCATTCGGATGCGCTACCGGCTCCTGTGAAACTGCGCAGGAGTTAGCAGAGGCGAGAACATGGTAGCACGTGCCCCTCTAGTAGTGCACCAGGCCACCGCACAACCAGTGCTGACGTCATCGCCGTGTGCGGCGACTCCTTAGCGCCCTGTGGCGACACCTTTCTGCTCTGTGGCAGAAATTGGCCAGCGCCCTGCGAGGCTGGTGTGAGTGGTGCTAGCTCCCGGGGCGGATGTTAAAAGGGAGGTACGCGGCGCTGCACACTGCCATTTTCTTTTCTTCGGCTGATTTACCGGTCGGCCCGTTTCTGTCTTGCTGTTGCTTGGTCCGGGCCGCCATGGTGCAGCTCGACACTCTGTCTCAGTGCTGGGCTGTGGCCACAGTACCACACAGCCCTGGTGGCCCAGTGGAGGCCTTGAAATGGCCATGCAGCGTTTGCAGCATTCCGCTCCTTTAACGGAAGAGGAGGGGCATTGAAACGCATCCGGGCTACCCGCATAGTGCTGCCGAACCCGCTCAAGTAATGCCTCCGAACCCACCCCAAAGAGAAGTGGAGCGCACGAGTTTGTGCTCCACTTCCTGTGAGGGGCAGTAACCGCAATTTTGCCCCCAAAATGTTCTAAAACATACTAGATAATATAAAAACATTACGATCTATTGTAATATAATTCAGTCCTGCAATTCTAAATCTATGATTACTATTTTCTAAAGCCTTTTAAGATTGGGAGGATATGTGACATTATATTTATACAGAATACATAATTCCTCTGTATTTCTTTCTGTAGACTGTGTGCTAAGTAAAACTTGCTATCCTATCTGTCAGCTTGGTGGCAGTTCTTTTGAAGTCATGACAGCAAACTGAACAATGGACACAAGAGCTTCCATACTGAGTAAAGCAAACAAATAAAATGTTCAATGTCAAGATACCAAGAAACCTTTTCACCGTAAATTTACCAGAAAGCAACAGATATTTGACATGATTATGTATTTTTTTTTACTTTCTTGTGTGTTTAGTTCAAATCTTTCATCTGGCAGATTCCCCTGTGGCTTCTGCCTGACATAATATCTGGAAAGATATCTCCATTCAGAAACTATTGCAGAACCAAAGTACTTTACTTGTTATTGTCACATATGTCATACAATTAATAACATGCCATTTCAATTTTAGAAAATGCTAACCAACGACATTTCCGTTATGAAGGACATGCACTCTGGAGAAAATGCCCACAGCATCCTCGTCAAAGTCCTTGAATGTCTGGTTCCCTTTCACTCCTGTAACTCCCTGTTTGAATCTCCCCAGCCAGTTTGCCATCCTTCCTACATCAACAAAACTGCCCTAGCCAGAGTAAGAAACAACAATTATCACATTGTTACTTACTCTGTTAATTTCCGGCCCAACTTCCTGCAGCGAGTTTAATGGGCAATTGCTGTGCAAATCCAGCAAGTTCGTAAAAGTAATGGGAGGCTATGGGCTACCTGCCATTTGCGTGACGCAAAATTGACCAGCAATTTCTGGGGATTGCAACTCACAGTTTATCTCTTAATCCCCTGAATTTGTTGGCCGATTTGTGCATTAATGTGCGAGATTCAGCCCATTATCACTCCTTGTCCTCTCTGCAGCTTTTGGCATGCTCAATCATGTGATCCTTTTCCAACATCTGTCCTCCCATTGTTCAGTTCAGTGGAACTGCCCTTGCGTGATTCTACTCGTATCTATCTGATCATAGCCAGAGCATCTGCAGCAGTGCCTTCTCTTCCCATTCCCATACTTTCACATTTGGAGTCTCCCAAAGATCTATCATTCTGCCCTTACTCTTGCTCTTCTTCAGGCTGCTCCTTGTCAACAGCACCTGCAGAAATGGGGTCAGTTTCCACATGCTCCACTGCTGTCTTTTACATAAGACATTAAATCAAGAATCCATCAGCCCCCTAAGGTGGATGTGAAAGATTTTATGAGGGAATTCAAAGAAGGCTATTGCAGATTCCTTGATGTCCTGGCCAACACTTATCCTCAACCAACATCGTTAAAATACTAACTAGTCATTTATCTCATTGCTATTTGTGGGATCTCACGGTGTAAAAATGGTTGCTGCATTTCCCTCTATTACAACAGTGACTAACTGGCTGTGAAGCACCTTGGAACATCATGTTATTTCTTTCTTTCTATCTTGGTGACAAAGAAATCCAAAAGCTCCTTTCACTTGTTAGAGGGGAGGGTGGAGGGGCAGGGCAAGAGGGATTTAAGGAGATGTTTGTTAGTGGAGAAAATAGGTTAGGGGTTATCTTTGCTTTGCAGGATAATCCTAGAGTAGTGAGTAGTTTTGCAGAGGAGAGTGAGACCTGGTAGAGCTTGACGTAGTTTAGCCAGATCTGGTGATGGATAGCCAAGCCAGTTGTGTGCCAGATATGCCTTAATTAGACTTGGTTGAGCACCATCCCATTTGTGCCTTTTGAGACTATTCCTTAAAACCTCCTAATACTTCCCTGCTATGTGCCTTCTTTTCAAATTCCATCCACCACAAGGCACGTGCAGTGTCATACATGATGTGAGAGAAAGTGGAGATTGAGCTGGACAGGCTGCAATGAGAGGGCATCATCGCGCCAGTTGAATTCAACGAGTGGGCTAGTCCGATTGTTCTGGTTCTCAAGGGCGATGGCATGGTCAGAATTTGTGGGGACTATAAAGTAATAATTAACCGTTTTTCATTGCAGGACCCGTACCCACTACCCTAGGCAGACGACCTATTTGTGATGCTGGCAGGAGGGAAGACGTTCACCAAGTTGGACCTGACCTCAGCCTACATGACGCAGGAGCTGAAGGAATCTTCCAAAGGCCTCACCTGCATCAACACGCACAAAGGTCTGTTCATCTACAATAGATGCCCATTTGGGATTGTGTGGGACTCAGGTTGAAACGCTCGAAGTGTGTTTTCCTGGCGCCAGAGGTCGAGTTCTTAGGGAGAAGAATCGCGGCAGATGACATCAGACCCACCGATGCCAAGACGGAGGCAATCAAGAACGCGCTGAGACCACAGAACGTGATGGAGCTGTGGTCGTTCCTGGGATTCCTCAATTATTTTAGTAATTTCCTACCTGGGTTAAGCACCTTGCTAGAACCTCTACATGTGTTGCTACACAAGGGAGATGACTGGATATGAGGGAAATCACAAGAGACTGCTTTTGAGAAAGCCAGAAATCTGTTATGTTCCAACAAACTGCCTGTTCTGTATGACCCATGTAAACGTTTAGTGCTAGCTTGCAATGCGTCTTTGTATGGGGTCGGGTGTATGTTACAACAAGCAAACGAATCAGGTACATTGGAACTGGTCGCTTATGCGTCGAGGAGCTTGTCCAAGGCCGAAAGGGCCTACAGCATGATTGAAAAAGAAGCTCTGGCATGCGTTTACGGGGTGAAAAAATGCACGAGTATCTGTTTGGGCTTAAGTTTAAGTTAGAAACTGACCATAAGCCGCTCATATCGCTATTCTCAGAGAGCAAAGGTATTAATACCAATGCCTCTGCTCGCATCCAAAGATGCGCGTTCACGCTGTCTGCATATAACTATGTAATTCGCCACAGGTCAGGCACAGAGGACTGTGCTGATGCTCTCAGTTGGCTACCATTGCCCACCACCAGGGTGGAAATGGCGCAGCCTGCAGACTTGCTCTTGGTGATGGATGCATTTGAAAACGAAAAGTCACCCGTTACGGTCCGCCAGATCAGGACCTGGACCAGCCAGGATCCTTTACTGTCCCTTGTAAAAAACTGTGTCCTCCATGGGAGCTGGTCCAGCGTCCCAGCAGAGTTGCATGAAAAGATCAAGCCATTCCAGCGGCGCAAAGACAAAATGTCCATACAGGCAGACTGTCTTTTCTGGGGTAATCACGTGGTTTTGCCTCAGAAAGGCAGGGAAACGTTCATGCGCGAACTATACAGTATCCACCCAGGCATAGTAATGATGAAAGTTATAGCCAGATCCCATATGTGGTGGCCCGGCATCGACTCAGATTTGGAGTCTTGCGTGCGCCAATGCAACATTTTCTCTCAACTGAGCAATGCATCCAGGGAGGCACCACTAAGTGTGTGATCATGGCCCTCCAAACCGTGGTCTAGGATCCATGTTGACTTTGCAGGCCCGTTTCTAGGCAAAATGTTTTTGGTTGTTGTGGATACTTATTCAAAATGGATTGAGCGTGTTATAATGTCTGTAAGCACGTTGACTGCCACCATCGAAAGCCGACAAGCCATGTTTGCCACGCACTGCCTCCCCGATGTCCTTGTCAGCGACAATGGGCCATGCTTCACCAGCGCTGAATTCAAGGAATTCATGACCCGCAATGGGATCAAGCACATCACATCTACCCTGTTCAAGCCTGCATCTAATGACCAGGCAGAACGGGCAGTCCAAACCATCAAGCAAAGCTTGAAATGCGTGTCGGAAGGCTCCCTGCAGATCCGCCTGTCCCGAGTCCTGCTCAGCTATTGCACAAGACCCCACTCGCTCACCGGGGTTTCCCCTGCCGAACTGCCCATGAAAAGAGCACTCAAAACAAGGCTCTCTCTAGCCCACCCTGATCTCCATGATCATGTCGAGGGCAGGCAGCATCAACAAAGCATGTACCACAATCGCGCAAATTTGTCACATGATATTGAAGTCAATGACCCTGTATTTGTACTCAACTATGGACATGGTCCCAAATGGCTTGCTGGCACTGTTGTAGCCAAAGAAGGGAGTAGGTCTTTTGAGGTAAAACTTGCAAATGGACTAACTGCAGAAAGCATGAAATTAGAAACATAGAAACATAGAAAATAGGTGCAGGAGTAGGCTTTTCGGCCCTTCAAGCCTGCACCACCATTCAATATGATCATGGCTGATCATGCAACTTTAGTACCCCATTCCTGTTTTCTCTCTGTACCCCTTGATCCCTTTAGCTGTAAGGACCACATCTAACTTCCTTTTGAATATATTTAGTGAATTGGCCTCAACAATTTTCTGTGGTAGAGAATTCCACAGGTTCACAATTCTCTGAGTGAAGAAGTTTCTCCTCATCTCGGTCCTAAATGGCTTACCCCTTATCCTTAGACTGTGACCCCTGGTTCTGGACTTTCCCAACATCGGGAACATTCTTCCCGCATCTAATCTGTCCAATCCCATCAGAATTTTATATGTTTCTGAGATCCCTTCTCATTCTTCTAAATTCCAGTGAATATAATCCTAGTCGATCCAGTCTTTCTTCATAGATCAGTCCTGCCATCCCGGGAATCAGTCTGGTGAACCTTCGCTGCACAGCCTCAATAGCAAGAGTGTCCTTCCTCAGATTAGGAGACCAAAACGGTACACAATATTCAAGGTGTGATCTCATCAGGGCCCTGTACAACTGCAGTAAGACCTTCCTGCTCCTATACTCAAATACTCTCGCTATGAAGGCCAACATGCCATTTGTCTTCTTTGCCGCCTTTTGTACCTGCATGTCAACTTTCAGTGACTGATGTACCATGACACCCAGGTCTCGTTGCACCTCCCCTTTTCCTAATCTGTCACATTCAGATAATATTCTGCCTTCCTGTTTTTGCCACCAAAGTGGATAACCTCATATTTATCCACATTATACTGCATCTGCCATGCATTTGCCCACTTACCTAACCTGTCCAAGTCACCCTGCAGCCTCTTAGCATCCTCCTCACAGCTCACACTGCCACCCAGCTTAGTGTCATCTGAAAACTTGGAGATATTACATTCAATTCCTTCGTCTAAATCATTGATGTATATTGTAAAGAGCTGGGGTCCCAGCACTGAACGTTGCGTACCCCACTAGTCACTGCTTGCCATTCTGAAAAGGACCCGTTTATTCCTACTCTTTGCTTCCTGTCTGCCAACCAGTTCTCTATCCAAGTCAATGGGGATCAAGGAGTATGGATAGAAAGCAGGAATGGGATACTGAAGTTGCATGTTCAGCCATGAACTCATTGAATGGCAGTGCAGGCTAGAAGGGCCGAATGGCCTACTCCTGCACCTATTTTCTATGTTTCTATGTTTCTATGTAATACATTACCCCCAATACCATGTGCTTTAATTTTGCACATTAATCTCTTGTGTGGGACCTTGTCAAAAGCCTTTTGAAAATCCAAATACACCACATCCACTGGTTCTCCTTGTCCACTCTACTAGTTACATCCTCAAAAAATTCTAGAAGATTTGTCAAGCATGATTTCCCTTTCATAAATCCATGCTGACTTAGACCAATCCTGTCACTGCTTTCCAAATGCGCTGCTATTACATCTTTAATAATTGATTCCAACATTTTCCCCACTACTGATGTCAGGCTCACCGGTCTATAATTCCCTGTTTTCTCTCTCCCTCCTTTTTTAAAAGGTGGGGTTACATTAGCTACCCTCCAATCCATAGGAACTGATCCAGACTCTATAGAATGTTGGAAAATTACCACCAATGCATTCACTATTTCTAGGGCCGTTTCCTTAAGTACTCTGGGATGCAGACTATCAGGCCCTGGGGATTTACCCGCCTTCAATCCCATCAATTTCCTTAACATAATTTCCTGACTAATAAGGATTTCCTTCAGTTCTTCCTTCTCGCTAGACCCTCAGTCCCCTAGTATTTCCGGAAGGTTATTTCTGTCTTCTTTAGTGAAGACAGAACCAAAGTATTTGTTCAATTGGTCTGCCATTTCTTTGTTCCCCATTATAAATTCACCTGATTCTGACTGCAAGGCACCTACATTTGTCTTCACTAATCTATTTCTCTTCACATATTTATAGAAGCTTTTTCAGTCATTTTTTATGTTCCCTGCAAGCTTACTCTCATACTCTATTTCCCCCCTCCTAATTAAACCCTTTGTCCTCTGCTGATTTCTAAATTTCTCCCAGTCCTCAGGTTTTCTGCTTTTTCAGCCCAATTTATCTGTCTCTTCCTTGGATTTAACACTATCCTAATTTCCCTTGTTAGCCCTGGTTGAGCCACCTTCCCCCATTTTATTTTTACACCAGACAGGGATGTACAATTATTGAAGCTCATCCATGTGATCCTTAAATGTCTGCCATTGCCTATCCACCATCAACCCTTTAAGTATCATTCACCAGTCTATCCTAGCCAATTCACGTCTCATACCATCGGGACATGTGGACCAAACCAAACTGCGATTCACAGACAGCCATGAGCAACTTGAAGAGGACACCACCAACTTCGACCCTCCGATACACACACAAGTGGCAACCGACATCACAGTTGGCCACGAAGCTGAACTCATCATCCCCAGTAGCCCAGCAAGGCCAGCTTCACAGCAGCCCATTGAAGAGCCAATCAACTCACTTGCACCTGTGTTTGTATCGAGTCGATCGACTATGGAGCAGAAAGCCCCAGATCATCTCACCCTGTAAATAAGTGTACTATTGACTTTGGGAGGGAGTGATGTTATATATGCAACACCTTGTCACCAGCATTCTACTGCCACCAGAGGGCGCATCTGCTGGAGTCACAAGGGATCCCAGCATCCCTTGGGAGAACTGCATATAAGCAGGCCTCCCATGCTGTGCCAGCACTCTAAAGTCAAAATAAAGAGACTAAGGTCACATTTACTCAAGTCTACAGTACTCAGTCACATTGCTTTATCTGAAACAAAGCACCTTCCACACATGATCACTGTCCCAGGAAAAGCAGCAAGACTTTAAATCCTGCAGCACTATTGTGATTCTTGCTTCCCCAATGCTCTCACCCAATCTCCATTTGGATTTCCACCTTGCTAATGGATATCAGCTGACCCCAGAAATTAGCTTGGCTAGAATTTTAGGTCAGCTGTGAAATTTGAAATGATTGACAGCGGGTCAGGACGCCTCCACGTTACTTTACCAGGTGTCAGGTCTGTCAATGCTAAACAGACACACAGTGGCAGGGAAGGCAATTTACCTGATTAAGACTTTGTTAAAAGGCTATTAAACACAATTTTGAGGTCAACTTACCATTTTTCCAGGTTTTCCATGAGGTTCCCATTGCTCGGGATCACGTCAGGTAAGAACTTTGGGAGTTGTGTCAACATGAATTTATTTCTTTAGCTGACAGCTGCAAGTGTGCTATAAAAGCTCCCAACTCACAGCTGTTCACTTTCCAAGATCATAACCGCTTGCTTACTGCATTTGGAAGGCACATTGGGGGCAAAATTCGGGAGCGCACCTTTAGGGGGCAGTAACCCTCATGAGGCGGGACTCCCTGCATCTGGCACAGAAATCCAGCCCCGTGACCTAAATTGGGGTCACCGCCCCGAGAGGAAGTGGAGCGCAATGTTAGGCGCTGCACTTCCTCTTGGAACAGGATCAGGGGCACTACCCGGACAAACGTCGGAGCGCTACGCCGCCTCTCCACGTAGCGCTGACATGTTCCAAAGGCCCTCTCCTTCCGTTAAAGGGGTGGGATACTGCGAGCTCTGCAGCGCTTTAGATGGGCCTCCACTAGGCCACTGATGATGCGGGGTGCCGTGGCTGCAGCCCGGCATCGAAACTGAGTGCCGGGCTGCATGATCGCAGCATGAACCGCACGAAAATGGACTTCAAGGCAGGATTGGTAAGTCTGAGGACAGCGCAAAATTGTGGCACATACCTCCCCTTTAAATTTTGTCCCACGAGCGCAGTACGGTCCGGTTCATGACACGTGAGGCTGGCGCTGAAATCGCCCGCGGCAACCTCACAGGGCGCTGCCTAATTTCTGCCACGGGGCGAAAACGGGCTGCTGTGGGCCGAAAATGGGTTGCTGTGCATGGCGATGACATCATCGCCGGAGGCGCAACAGCCTGTGGCGCTACCAGCAGGGGTGCAGTACTACTGGTTTTGCGACTCCGCTAACTCCCACGCAGCTTTGAGGGAGTTGGTAGTGCATCTCTCCGCCTCCCCCCCCCCCTCCGGCCAGGGGAAAACACTTTCATATCAAATTAGCGCCCCCTGATGGCACTAATAGGAGGTGCACAGCAGGAGAATTGTGCCCCATTGTCTTTTACAGGTTGCAAGTCTTTGGAGCATTCTCTCTATCCAATGTCACCTCATTGGAACAACCTCTCTCACCATTGACAGATCGCTTCTGTCACCTCTACTTCACCTGTAATCTATTACATTAGCATCGGTGCCCTTGAAAAAAATCTCATCTTGGTCCTCAGAATCCAACCACCATCAGTCCCAACACCAACAACAACACCAACCTTCTCTGCAATCAACAGATGCTGCAAACCACCCCAAACCAACACTATAAAGCATCCCTACAATGCCCAAGCCATTCCTTTCACACTCATCACCATTGCGGGACATACCATTTCACCATTCATTGCAATTCACTAAGCCACTTCCAAAGGTACAAACAAATCTGTCCAAGAACACAACATGTTGAAAATAAAGATTTCAATGTTTGACAACTCATTAACAGAAACTTTACATGAACATTGGCGAAAACATCCAAGTGCCTACCCTTGTGTGTTGTTAGCTGGTATGCTTGCACTAGGATGAGGGTGAATGTGAGGGATGGCTGGTGATATGTGGATGTGATAATGTAGATAGAGAGAGAGGGATGGGTGGAGGTACAAGGTAATTTGATGTAAGTAAGGATGTGCAGGAGTAGGTTAGGGAAGGCAGAGTGATGGGGACATTTCGGGTTTTAAAGAAGGATTCACACTCAGGCACAGCAGGATGAGCTTGAGTGTGGCTACTCGATAATTGAAAGGCTTGTGCCACTGCAGCCAAGTCCTCCTGAAGATATCCCTGCTTGTGCCCTCCTGTGCAGTGTGCAACCAGGCTGCGTTGGTCTCCTGTGGCGGTCTGCTCCACCCATTAGAATTGTGCTGTGACTCCCTACAAAAGCATATGGAGGGAGTCATAGGAGTGCCTCGGTGTAGCCCTGCACCTCTGTGCAGTGTTTGTCAGTGTTTGCAGCAGCTCAATGCTGTAGAACACTGACAGCACAACTGTTAAAATCAATTTGCGCATGGTCCCTTTAAGGAAACCGGCTGGTGACACATCATCAACTGACATCATTAGACCCGCTTCCTTTTAATTGGCTGGGAATTTCGCTGGGTGGATTTAACAAGCCCAATCATGTAAAATTACTTCTACAGAGCGGCTGGAGCCAGCAGCGGGTTTGGTCCCCGCTACCGAATCCGGCCGGACCAGACCCGCCTTGGTCGGCAAAATCACAGCCTGCTCCACTTCTCTTGGTGTTGTAACTGAGCAGAAAGCCGATTCCAGTCTGTAATATATTTAAAGCAGATAATGCTGGTCAGGCAGCATCTGTGACGAGCGAAACTGAGTTATCGTTAACGTGTGAATTCTTCTTTAAAACCCGAAATGTTAACTAAAATGTTAACTCCTCTGTTTTCTCCACGGATACTGGCTGATCTGTGAGTGTTTCCGACATTTTTTTAAATTTCAGATTACTCATATCTATAGCTTTTTTTGTTTTTAGTAATCTATTTAATATTGATTTAGCATCTCTGACCTACAGTGCAATGGTATAATGAAGTCATAAACTGCTCAGAAATAGAAATAAAAATGAATTACTTATAATGCAATTTATAAACCATACTATTTAAATTTAAACCATGATCTTTATTGAAAATACTTATTCCAGTAATGACTATACATTTTCAATTACACCATTTGCCGTGCAACTTTAATTTTTAAATGTTTTTTTGTGTTTGTCATGATATCAGTGCAGGCCTTTGGAATACCTGTTTTTGCAAACAGTGCCAGCGTCAATCACTGACCTATCAGCTAGAGGCAGATTGAAGCTCCCTCTACTCTCTCCAATGTATTTCATTCTAGTCTCAAAATAATAAACCTCAATGTCCTAATGTGGTATTTTTTTCAATTTCCGATACCATTTATCCTTCTGATTAATCTGAGTGAGTTCACCAATTTTGAATTGTTGAAATGGCTCAGCTATGTGCTATTGATACATGATCACTGAATTCAGACAGGCCAAAGATGTTTCACATTAGGATTTTTACATCAATCAGAGAGACGACCCTCTTCATTCAGTCCAATGTGGATTCAGACCCAGGTCCAAACATGAAAATACAGTATTATAAAGCACTGTGCCATTCAGCTCACTTCATTAACAACAAAACGTTAAGTGCAACTCATTTCATAATATGTGGAAAGTAAATATAGAGCTGAATTCATCTATATAATTTTGCAACACTTACATCATTTTTTGCAAAAACAGCTTTTCATTTGTGTGTTAAATTTCACACTTACCATTTGCTGCATGAATTATCAACAATTTTCAAATTCATCCTTTTATTTTAGCAAGACAGTTTTTAAAATTCTTCCCCATCAACTCAACTGATTCTATTTATGCATTTTTTTCAAACTAATTAACTCATCCCTTTCATTGACCTCTCTGACCTTCCCCATATTATCCGATCAAATATTGTTTCCCCCATCTTACAAAGTGAGGGCTAGAAATTGGACTGCATTGCGCCCGTTTAACCGCCATTTTTTTTGCGATAAATGTGTGCTTTTTGGCGCTATCATTTTTTTCCAATTTTGCAATATTGGCCAGTGGTTTATTGCAGGCAGTAAAAAATACTACCCACCTTTTTTTTTGGACCATTTTGGTGACGTCACTCGGCGTCTGATATTGGCGTTTTTGAAAAATTGGCCATTATCGTCATTTTTAATGTTCACGAAAAAAATAATGCAAGTCTTACCAGGTCGGATTCTTGATGAAACTGATGCTAACAGCGCCATCTTGAATTATGGAATAAAAGCTTTTGGAGGGAAGGCTGCATTTTACACTTTGAGAGTTTTGTGAGTTTATACTTTGTTTCTAAGGACATTTAAGGACATTAAAAAGAATAGGGCCTATTCTATCTCTGCCATTTTTGCTGGCTGCTTTTTCTATGGAGCAGAGACCTGGAAGAAGGCTTATTCAAAAGCATTATCAGCATAATCAAAGAGGTCACAGACTTATGAGATGGAGGCCTTATTCCCAATGAGTTTTCAGGGACCTGCACCTGTCTGAGGCACAGTGCGTTAGAAAGCTGTGCCTTTGAAAAGAGGTGGTCACAGCGATATGCCAGCTCATAAAGGCAGAGTTACAGCCTACAAGCGTGAAGAGGACTGTACTGCCCGTCAAGGTGAAGGTGACTGGAGCACTTGCCTTCTATGCCTCCCCATCCCCTTTCAGGCATCAGCAGGGGACATATGCTCCATCTCACAGCTTGCCACACATAGCTGCATTCGCCAGGTGACTACTGCACTGTATGCACACCAGAAGGACTTCATAAACTTACCAATGACCATGGAGCAACAGAATAAGAGGGCTTTAGGCTTTGCACGAAATGCTGGCTTCCCGAAGGTACAGGTTGCCATTGACTGTACGCACATCGCTCTGCGAGCACCTTTAGAGGATCCAGAGGTTTACTGAAACCGAAAGGGATTTCACTCCCTGAACATACAAATCATCTATGACCATACTCAGTGCATCATGGCAGTAAATTCACAATTTCCAGGGAGCATCCATGATGCTTTCACCTTGCGTGAGAGCACTGTCTCACAGCTGTTTGAACATCAGCCAGAAGGCCAGTGCTGGATGCTGGGGGACAAAGGTTACGGGCTCGCAACCTGGCTCATGATCCCCTCCACAACCCTCAGGCAGAAGCCAAGCATCGTTGCAATAACAGCCGTATAGCCACATGCAACATCGTTGAAAAGACAATTGGAATGCTGAAGCCACGCTTCTGATGTGTCGACCACTCTGGAGGCAGCCTGTAATAATACACCCTTGAGCAGGTCGCTGAGTTTATTGTGGTGTGCTGCATGCTACACAACTTAGCCCACTGGGGATGGCAGCACCACCTCAGGAGAGAGGGGGGAGGAGGAGGAGGCCTCGTGGAGCTTGCCCCACTGCAAAAGCCTTACATCAGCATTTTGCATGGGGGCTGAACGGCACCTTTCATCATAGACTGCCCATTCTATTTCCCCCTGTTATTCTGCAAATGAGACACTGCCACAAGTTTGGTTCAGATGAAAATTTAAATTTTTTAAACATTTGTACAGTTTCACATTCATGAAACTTTGTAAACGTTAATTTAGTAACTTCAATAACATTTTTGAATGTTAAAACTTTTGAAATGTAAACTTTACTTAAATAACAGCAAAACAACAATATCAATAAAAGAACAACAAAAGAACAACCCCTGCACCAAACATCCTTCAGCTGCAGCCACCTTTACACTGCTAATTTGAAACCCTCCGCCCCCGTCCATTGTTGACCTTGCCCTTGCCCTTGCCCCTATCCCTACCCCTGGTGGTCCCAAGTCCTTTATTAGCAGCGTGGACATGGCGCTGCTGTTGGCGACAGACGTAGGAGACGCCATTCGAAGCCCTGGAGAAGCTGAGGCGGTGGAAGGCCTGGCTTCTGAGTGTTGAGCCTGTTGCTCAGCCTCACCACTTACTGGTGCTGTCAGTCTGGGTGGCATGACACTGGGGGACTGGAGTGCCATGAGTCGAGCCGCTGGGCATTGACAGCCTCGGTGTTCTCCCGCGTTGCAGCTGCTAGCTGTGACATGCCCTCCCTTATGTCCGCAGAGAGTGCTGCAATGTTTCCCGAGATCCCACCCATGACCTCGAGGAGCTGTCGGCTGAGCTGGATGCTCTCCCCAGACAGTCCCACCAAATCCATTTGCTTGTCTGCCTGCCTTTCGGCAGAGCTGCTTTGTCGACTCAGCCTCCGCACAGACGGCAGATGGCCTTCTGCCCTGGGTGTGCTTTGCTGCAACCCACTGGGACCCGGGACCTCGGATGCTGGATAACCAGGGAATGTAACGGTGCCCTCCAACAAACTGCTGCCTGCAACTGAAGTCATTAGTGCCTGCGTAGGCTCCTCCACCTCCACCCCCACAACACTTTGTTCCTCCTCCTACACCTCCTCCTGTGG
Organism: Pristiophorus japonicus; assembly: GCF_044704955.1. Classification (NCBI taxonomy): domain Eukaryota; kingdom Metazoa; phylum Chordata; class Chondrichthyes; family Pristiophoridae; genus Pristiophorus; species Pristiophorus japonicus. The sequence goes on along the minus strand of NC_091980.1, from coordinate 103,165,877 downwards.
AGTTTCCTCTACAGGGCTGAGGTCGGTGTCCTCGTCCATGGCATCCGTTGAGCTGGGGGCTCCCTCTACTGCATTTGATGACTCGGAATCCATCTGCAAAATAGAAAACAACAGACGACTGGTTAGCAGCAGGGGAGGGGGCAGGCTCACATAGCGCAGGCTCATCAACTGAAGGACTACCAGTTCTGCATTACGGTACATTGCATTAATTGAACCCTAGCCTGCAGATCAGTACTTCGCATAAACTGAAGCCCAACCCATAGACCGTAGATTTTGTAGGACTTACCCTCACTTTCCAATGTGGGGTCAGCACCCCCATGGGTAGTCGATCTCTGCGAGGTACCCAGCAGACCTGCCACGCAACTTTCAAGGTGGGTGTGTAGGACCAGTTTTGCCGAACCGCTGCCTGTTTTGCGCTGCTCTCGGCGGTTGTGGGACAACTTTACCTGCAAAGATGACAATACGAATTTTTAACAGAGGGCCCTTCTGCTCTTGTGGCACACAAAAATCGTTATTAAAGCTCTTATACCATACTGTGTGCATTTAATACAGTCCTCTGTTTAATGGCCCTGGTAGTTGCACGTGGTTCATCAGGAAAACATCGAAGTGCAGAAACATCTTTTAAGATATCAAAAAGCAGTCGTTATAATGTGCGACGATCATTCTTGGTAAATAAGGTGCAACACCAAGCCTAGCGATACCATCATGTCACCTTTACAATTTAAGTAATTGGAGTGCATCATACTTACTCTGATGACCCTGCAATGGTCATTCCACCTCTTCCTCCACTGGCCATGGTCCCTCTGGATAGAGTCCACTGAGGAAACCTGCTCAGCCACACTTTTCCACACACGTTTTGTAGCAGATGGGTGTAGTTTTCCATGACCCTTCCTCGAGATCTCCCCCCATCTGCTTTCTACAGCGGTGATGAGGGCCTCATTTGCATCTTGAGTGAATTTCCTGGCCCTCTTCCTTGCTAAATCAACCTGCATTTTACATTTTTGATGAACTGTGTTAAACTGTGCTGAACTCTGCTGATGTTTAATTCCCCTCTCAAAAATGGCTGATTAATCCCTGGGTGTACTGCGCATGCGCACCCTGCACGTGATCTGGAAGGTGCCAGAAGGATTGGAAGAAAAAAACGGGCGAAAAAAAAATTGCTCATGCGCAGAATGGGCGTTTTAGAATCATAGAAACATAGAAAATAGGTGCAGGAGTAGGCCATTCGGCCCTTCTAGCCTGCACCACCATTCAATGAGTTCATGGCTGAACATGCAACTTCAGTACCCCATTCCTGCTTTCTCGCCATACCCCTTGATCCCCCTAGTAGTAAGGACTACATCTAACTCCTTTTTGAATATATTTAATGAATTGGCCTCAACTACTTTCTGTGGTAGAGAATTCTACAGGTTCACCATTCTCTGGGTGAAGAAGTTTCTCCTCATCTCGGTCCTAAATGACTTACCCCTTATCCTTAGACTGTGACCCCTGGTTCTGGACTTCCCCAACATTGGGAACATTCTTCCTGCATCTAACCTGTCTAAACCCGTCAGAATTTTAAACGTTTCTATGAGGTCCCCTCTCATTCTTCTGAACTCCAGTGAATACAAGCCCAGTTGATCCAGTCTTTCTTGATATGTCAGTCCCGCCACCCCGGGAATCAGTCTGGTGAACCTTCGCTGCACTCCCTCAATAGCAAGAATGTCCTTCCTCAAGTTAGGAGACCAAAACTGTACACAATACTCCAGGTGTGGCCTCACCAAGGCCCTGTACAACTGTAGCAACACCTCCCTGCCCCTGTACTCAAATCCCCTCGCTATGAAGGCCAACATGCCATTTGCTTTCTTAACCGCCTGCTGTACCTGCATGCCAACCTTCAATGACTGTTGTACCATGACACCCAGGTCTTGTTGCACCTCCCCTTTTCCTAATCTGTCACCATTCAGATAATAGTCTGTCTCTCTGTTTTTACCACCAAAGTGGATAACCTCACATTTATCCACATTATACTTCATCTGCCATGCATTTGCCCACTCACCTAACCTATCCAAGTCACTCTGCAGCCTCATAGCATCCTCCTCGCAGCTCACACTGCCACCCAACTTAATGTCATCCGCAAATTTGGAGATACTACATTTAATCCCCTCGTCTAAATCATTAATGTACAATGTAAACAGCTGGGGCCCCAGCACAGAACCTGGCGGTACCCCACTAGTCACTACCTGCCATTCTGAAAAGTACCCATTTACTCCTACTCTTTGCTTCCTGTCTGACAACCAGTTCTCAATCCATGTCAGCACACTACCCCCAATCACATGTGCTTTAACTTTGCACATTAATCTCTTGTGTGGGACCTTGTCGAAAGCCTTCTGAAAGTTTTTTAATGGCGAAAAATTGAGTTTCGGTGCACAAAAATTTATGAAAACGGCGCAATTTTACCGCTATAGTGATCATCAAAAAGCGTTTGGTCAATTTTGCGTATTTATTTTTTCTATTTCAGTGCTAAAAAAAGACATTAAATGCGATTAGCGCCAAAAAAACGGTGCTAGCGCTATTTGGCCAATTTCTAACCCATAGACTTTGTTAGAAAATGCAAATTCCACCAGCAATGCCATTCTTCTTATTAGATTGAGATGAGTTCCAAGAGCTTAGAAAAATATTTTTAATTTTTCACTTCAGTTTATGGAAGTATCCAACCCAAGATTGTATCGAAGCCTTGATTTTCACCACATTTATTTACTGATGCGCAGTTATAGAAAGTAAAGTTTGACATCTTAATAACTGGAACCGGAAAATTCTTCTCTGCCACAAGAACTGATACTTCCTCAGCACTTGTACACAATTTCTGAATGAGAGAGGCTAATTGTCTATAAGGTTTGTGGCGAACTGTACTGAACTAGACAGAAACCAAAATTAACTGCTAAGTGATGATTAGTTTGTCCTGAATTAGAATTAGAGGTCAAGATATTAAAAATAAACACCCATTCAGGAGCAGTGGTAGGAATGTTTTGGCTTTGTTTAAGAATTTGGGCTACTTTTATTGGGGCAGAATATGACGGCACTGTCATACCACCTGTGAAATGGACTGCAAGTTTGAGATTTGCAGATGCGCTAAATCCTGAGCTTGCAATCTGTCACATTCCGATTCGACAGATTATCCACTGCCACTGTCAAGCTCTCATTTGAAACGATGTGCTGGCGTCGAGTTTGCTAATTGCCCACCAACTGTGCATCAATTATTTTATGGCTGGTGCAAACAGGCGCAGGAGACTATTTGCACAGTGTAAACGGAGGGGGGATATGCAATATTAGCTGAAGCATCAAAACGGCAGCTTGAAATATGGTTTTCAGTGTTTGATGAATCGGTTTACAACTTAGCAAACTTAAAAGCAGTTAAATAAAGTAAGTTTAAATGTAAATAACTGTCCTTCCGGGAACAGCAAGTGCTAATTGCATTGTTTTAAAAGATATAAATCTTCAGGTAATGAACTTGGTACATTTTAACTACTTTGGAGATTTAGGGCACTTTCTTTTTTTATGCATTATATCTGTACTAAATTCATGGCTAAATGCAACATTGCTTAGACATGTTCCAAAGCTCTAAGTGAGTGCCGCCATTTTGAGAATAATGTTTTTTCTTGCATGGCCTAACTATTGGAAGTCGCCCCACACTACCACATACAATTCTGCACCAACTGCCTAACATGCCAGAGAGCACCAGAAACAGGAGGATGACAGAAAAATCTTCAGAGATTTCTGTTTCCTGATTGACTGATGAAGGAGCACCATACCATGTGATCCCAGGTACGCTTATGCACACGGTGCGCCCCTGGGATCCATGGGTCACTATGCTGCGCATAACTCCGCAGCGAAACAACACAAGTTTTTGAAGGGGGCCTTGCACCAGGTAAGTGTGGATTTCGTTCGGAGGTCGGTGGAGTACTCCTTAGTTACGCCGCTGACTGCAATTTCAGGGCCAAAATGTGCATAAATGATCTCAAATATAACAAAATGAGTCTATTAAAACGAGTTCAATTTTAATTTGATTACTTGCTTTAATTATTATTTAGCTGTCCTTAAAGGTTCAGTGTATAATGGTTAGAACAGGATAAATGTGCATCACCCATCATATAACAAATTACAAATATTCCTAACAAACAGGTGTTATAGGGGATGCAGAACATGACTTTGATAAATGAAACATTATTTGCAAAAATAGAATTGCTAATACCATTTTTTAGGCCCCTGTGATCAAGCTATTTCTTTCATTGCAACATTCTTGCTCCACGCCATCTAATCACTAAGTAAGCCTGGTCTACATCGTATCTTATTTCTCTAGATGAAGCTCTCAGTGTTCACTCACATAGATTATTTGAGCTACTGTAACAGTTTTATTGCTAGGAATTATGGTTAACTGATGTCACTACAGGGGCACTTATTAATCAGTAAACCCAACTGTATCATTCAGAATTAAATAATTAAACAATTGCTTGGAGAAATATTTTATGCAGAAGCCAGTTTCATAGCAAGACAAAGATTGCAAGACAACTTAGATGGATTAATTAGATGATCAGTGAAGGCTCTGACAAGGGAAAAATAAGCTATTAAGGAAAAACTGACAGTAATTATACATTTTATGTCATTGCATGAAAATAATGACTTTGCAATTGTTTAATTTCTGTTTAAATTTGCATGGATTAAGTGTGTGTATTTTTCATTTTTGAATTTGTTCCTTCTTTATTATTAACAACAGAACAATTAAAAGTTTTGATCAAGACAATTTAAAGTAAATGCATGTGAGGAGGGGAAATCAATTAGTAAAAGAGACTGCACATTAATTAATCATAAAAACACATTCCAAAATTCTCTTAGATACATACATTGACAGTAGCTATTGCATAGAAATAGAAATAAAACTATAAATCTTCCTCTATAATACTCTGCTTGTAATACCCTTCCAATTACAATTGTCACCTTCGGAGCCTCCCCTGACATAATGATCAAAAACACATACTCCCATACAGTAGGACTAACCTCTACACAGTATACTTTTAGAAATAATTGATATGGTTCCTCAAGATGTCCCGAAGCGCTGCACAGCCAATGAATTACTTTTTTAATAGTGTCATCACTGTTGTAATGTAATGAACATAGCATGGTCCCAGTAACAGCAAGGGGGCAATTGACCAATTCAATTGTTTTGATGATATTAATTGAGGGATAAATATTGGCCAGGATTCCAGGAGAACGCCATTACCATCTCCTTTTGCTTGGTACTATCATAATTTTTGTCATTTAATCACTCCTGCCTTCCACCCTATCACAGACCTTCTCTTTGTTCTTTCCTCCCTTATTTAAATGCCCCCACTTACCTATTGGATAGGGCTTTACATCATCATAATAGGCAGTCCCTCAGAAGCGAGGAAGACTTGCTTCCACTCTAAAAGTTCTCAGGTGACTGTACATTCCAATGTGTGAATTATAGTCTCTGTCACAGGTGGGACAGACAGTGGTTGAAGGAAAGGGTGGGTGGGGAGTCTGGTTTGCCGCACGCTCCTTCTGCTGTCTGCGCTTGATTTCTGCATGCTCTCAGTGACAAGACTCGAGGTGCTCAACGCCCTCCCGGATGCTCTTCCTTCACTTTGGGCGGTCTTGGGCCAGGGATTCCCAGGTGCCGGTGGGGATGTTGCACCTTATCAAGGAGGCTTTGAGCGTGTCCTTGAAACATTTCCTCTGCCCACCTGGGGCTCGCTTGCCGTGTCGGACCTCCAACTAGAGCGCTTGCTTAGGGAGTCTCGTGTCGGACATGCGGACGATGTAGCCCGCCCAATGGAGCTGGTCGAGCATGGTCAGTGCTTCAATGCTGGGGATGTTGGCCTGAATGAGAACACTGACGTTGATGCGTCTATCCCCCCACGTCAATCCACGGCGCAGCCTTGGAGGGTTTTACAACTTGCTCTTTGGCACGTTGTTAAATCAGCAACTTGACCCCGGAATTGTACTGCCACTTTTGAGTGGATGCCCATCTTCAAATTGCTTTGCATCAGCACTTAAGGCAGTAGAATGATGGCAGTTTCAGACTTAGCTGATGATTCTGACTCTGAATGCCCGCTCTTCTGATACTGGCACAAATTTGATTAAAGTTTTTATAGTTTTATTAAAATTAAATTTTGTGCATGTTTATTAGAGCAGTTACAGATTAATATTTCTTCTCTCATCACTTGTGATGTATATGATAGAATCTAATAAAATATAGTTAAAATAAAAGAATGTATATAGTGTCATTCTTACTAGAATCAAGCTTTGTACACACCTCAAGTAATGGAAGAGTCCAGTTGGCTAAGACTTTTATTTAAAAATTGAGATAAATTGAATCTGTTGTATGGGTTCAGCTCACTTATAGAATAAATAATGGTCAGAATTTTCCAATTTTGCGCTCGCCAGCCCAGAGTTTTTCACCCATTCACTTTAATGAATGGAAAATCAGGAGCTCGGGAAGAGAGAAGCAGAAAACCCTGGCCAATGTGGGATATTTTTGGCTACAATAAAACATATAATTTTCAAATTTTAAAACCAATTTAGTTCTCGTCAATAGAGACTAGCACTTGCCTCTTGTTAGACCGGGGACTGGTTCCATCTTTAGTCACTGTAACATTTGGATCTTTGCAAAATTACAGATGTCGTAAATATTCGGCAGGCCTGTCTATTAATTTCTCTAAGCTACCAAGGACTATCAACATTCCACATTGTATTGCTTCTTCTTTACTATAGTGAACTAGTGGATGCTCCAAATTAGCAGCAATTAGATGTGGGCCTCCTCCAGGAATGGCAAACCTGCAAGCATCACCTGGGTAAAACAAATGTATCTCATGCATGAGCTTACCACACTCTGCCTTTATATCAGTAATGATGGTACTCATTTCTTGTCAGTAGACCCTTAAGGCTTTGATTTCCCTTTCTTTCACTATATCCTGATGATGTTAAGAAAGCTGTGTATCAACCACAGAGAGCAGCTACCTGCTCCCAAATAGCAAATGGGTACAGCTGAATGCAGTCTTTATTTTGACCAATTGGGATAAACTTAAATCCAAAGAAATTTAAAATGGACAATTTTAAGTTTTCTCAGTTAAATCTGTCATGTATCCTACAGGGCTACTGTTGGTACTATCACAAGGTGTGCCACCAGAGGACACAGCAGTGGGAGACTTGTAGGTTACATGTACAGGTGTGCCTGGCCTAATATAAAAGGCAGGCCACCAGATATGATCCTCACTCTGGAATTAACTAATAAAGGACTAAGGTCACTACAGTTCAAGTACAACACATTGCCTCGTGGAGTCATTACTAGAACATCTAAGGACACAACAATTGGCGACGAGATTATGAACTTTCACGCAAAAATGGCTACCCTTGGTACGTTGCAGCAGTTCGCCGATGGTGATGATTGGGACGCCTTTGTAGAGAGGCTAGAACATTTCTTCACATCAAACGACCTGGCAGGAGACGACCTGGCCACACTGGCTAATAAGCGCCGAGCTATCTTGCTAACCAGTTGTGGGCCCATATCTATGGTCTCGTCAGGGACTTGCTGGCACCAGCGAAGACAATGACCAAGACGTACAAAGAGCTCGTAACCCTGATCCATGAGCAACTCAAGCCAAGGAGAGCATCCTCACAGCCAGACATCGGTTCTACACCCACTGACGGCCTGAAGGCCAGCAAGTCGCGAAGTACTCCACAGACCTCAGGAGGCTGGTGGCACCGTACGAGTATGGTAACCACCTCAACGAAGCACTGTGGGACATTTTTGTCATTGGAATTGGCCATGAGGGCCCTCTTCACAAGCTACTGTCGGCGGATACCACAGTCACACTGCAGAAGGCCATCTCTGTGAGCCAGGCATTCACGACCTCGACCTGCGGTTCTAGGCAGATGACTCACCCTCAAGACTCAAACCCGGCAGATACTGTGCACTGAGTGGCGTCGATTAGAGGCTGGACTGTAGAATGCGAACCCTCTCAGGGAAGAGAGAACAGGCCCCCAAGTCCGTTAACTCAGAGTCCACTGAGGGGAGCTAATCGAGTAGCACCATGCTGGCATTGTGGAGGGAATCACAGGGCTCACCAGTGCCGCTTTAAAGACTATGTATGCAAAGGCTGCAGCACAAAGGGCCACCTCCAGCGAATGTGTATGAGAAATATGACTCACTGTGTTGATGAAGAGTCTGCAGATGGCCAGGAATCCAGCGCAGATTATGAATCGATAGGCAGAGAGGCAGTCCAGTCCCACGGGAAGGTATATAGCATGTTTACCTGCACCACCGAGTGTTCCCGCTGAAGATGGAAGTCGAGATAGAGGGCGTTCCAGTCTTCATGGAAGTAGACACAGGGGAGAGCCAGTCAGTAATGAATCAAGAAGCCTTTGAGAGGCTATGGGACAATCAAGCTGAACGACCCAAGTTGGTCCCGGTTCAGGCAAAGTTGCGCACCTACACCGATGAACTTATCCCAGTCGTTGGTAGCGCGAATGTAAAGGTACTCCATGATGGCGCGGTGCACGTTACCTCTGTGGATTGTTGCAGGTGATGGACCAATGCTGCTCGGCATGCGGTGGACGGAGAAGATCCATTGGAAATGGGAAGACTTTACCCCTCCAGCGATCGAAGCCCTTTGCGCTCAGAGGCAAAGCAAGCCCTCACCTGAGGGTGGACCCGGCACCGGAGGGCAGACCAGCACGGCACCCGAGACACAGACTGTTCAGCACGACTGCGTGGAGATGATCCAGCTGAGACGACCCGAACGCACCTTCCAGGCTCCAGTGGCAGGACTCCGGAGGAAGAAAATCGGATCCAAAGGTGACTTCCCAGCTTCGGAGGCAGAACCTGGGGAGAAGAGGATCACCGCAGTTGACATCGTGGATGGAGGAAAGATGGCGCCCAAACCACGAGGTGAGGCGCTGAAGACAAAGATGGCTGTGGCCAGACCACGAGGTGCAGCGCTGCTGGAGCAACATGTGCCACCAAACGGAGAAGAGGATTGAGGTAAAGCAAGCAAGGCTCTCTTAAAGGAGGCCGGCAACCCACCACAATTAAAGGGACAGTTCCACATATTTAAGCAATGTAATAATAATTGTAAGTCAGAGGAAAAAAGTGTAACTGATCATGTAAAATGTGCAACTGATAATCTGAATTGAATATATGCAACCAGCGAGGAAAAGTTGCGCGATTATGTAAAATGTATAATTGATGATCTGAACTGTGCACATACAACCAGCGAGAAAAAGTCGCGCGATCGCAATCGGACCCATAGTGTGTCCAGCATAAGTAATGAAAAGTTGTGTGATGCAGGGTTTCAACTGCACGCAGCCAATGCAGCGGGCAGACACCCATCGGGAGCACACAGGTCCAGTGAGCTTCCGGGGACCAGAGTCATGTACCATGGAGTGTGGCCACAAGCAGCCAACACATGAGTTGCAGAGCAAGCGACCTCAGCAGGGCAACAGCACTGGTATCGATACCATACCCTGGGTCGGCTCCACCTCTCAGGCACCCGATGGCAACAACTGCTACGAGCCTGAAGGCACAGTCCCCAGACCCCATCGCACCAAGGCCATACCTGTAGATGTGGGGTCACCCGCCACAGTTCCCCCAAAGGAAATAGGCACCAGCCAGGATCCCAAACCAAACGACGCCCAGTTCTGTGAGTCAGCGTTCCCTGTGCACTGCTAGACGACAGCTCCTCAGGGAGTAGCAGCGACCCAGGGCACAAAGAAAGGACAGGGAGGTCACAGGTATCTGTGAACCGGTCCGACGCTAGGGACCACAGTAACAGCCCCGAGAGCAGTCTACGCGAGCCAACCGGGTTCCCACTGCCAGCACCCGGCACTGAGCCACCACCAGACTGCAGGGACACCACCCAGCAGCTCCGAAACGAGCTTGTCCTCACGCATGGGTCACTGCATCGATAAGGCATCTAATGTACTTGTCGCACCAGGGAACCACAAAAATAACGCAAAACCCATTAACCTGAACTTGAATGTATATGAATGCGAGAAGCCCCACCATAATCAATGTGGGTGTGGGGGGGTGGGAGAATGGAGTGGTCAGGGACACACACACACAAACAGCAACCACCAGCACGCTACTGCATCAACCACTCGTCCAAGGTTGAAATGACCTGCCAAGGGTCAACCAGATAGAGCCCACATAGAGCTAAGCCCAGAGCACAGTCAATACAGAGGCGATTTGCACTAAAGGCTTAGGGGAGAGTGATGTCATGTATCCTACATGGTTACTGTTGGTACTAGGTGTGCACCAGAGGGCACAGCAGTGGGAGACTTGTAAGTTACCTGTATAGGTATGCCTGGCCTAGTATAAAAGGCAGGCCACCAGATGTGATCCTCATTCTGGAGTTAACTAATAAAGGACTAAGGTCACTACAGTTCAAGTACAACACATTGTCTCGTGGAGTCATTACTAGAGCATCTAAGGACACAACAAAATCTGAATTAACATTGGATTCATAGGGAGTCTAGAGTTGAGCTTGTCACTCATCGACATTTAAAAATAATTATCAGAGTTCTTTAGAGCACACTGACTTTTTTAAAATTCGTTTTAATGAATGATTTTGACAGAAAAGCCCCGATACTTTATTTATTTTATCACAATGGTGAAAGCCTAGCTCAGTCACAACCAAACAAATCTACATCAATCACTGACATCTGGGCTATAAGTCATACAAATTACAGTAACATAGATCAGGACTGATACATTTTGTAACTAAAAACAATTTTTGCTGAAAAATTTGTATTCCCTAGCAATAGATTAGAAAACTGAAATGTGCACAACACAGAAAATACCAAACTCAAAGAAATTTGGAAACAAATCTGCCCAGATGGATACACTGACAGACAGCTGACAATCTCTATAACTTAGTGTTTTTCTGACTAAAACAGCAGAACATTTAAATGTTCTTGTCTCTCTTCATCAGACTTTCTGAGTCACACACAATCTGGGTGGTTTAAAAAAACTTTAGTTCATGCCACAAAATATGTGTTTCCCTCTGCAGCAGTCTGACTGGCTGACATCTCTGTCTCAAATCAAAACAATTTATGAGTTATATTTATCAGTTTATACTGACTCACAAAGCCTCACACAACTCATTTAAAATAAATGTCAACAAAACACTCATTTTCATTTTCTTTTCAGTTTTTTTCCAAGTTTTATTTCAGAGATCTGAATCATCCAGATAACTGAAAGCAGACTATCGATCATATCGAATCACCATGTGATCTCCATTTGGCCTACACTATGAACTCTGTGTGATGGCTACGTTTATTTTAATTAAATTCTCTCTTTCGATTTAAAATGTTGGTATATTTCAGCATTTAAAAAATTGCAATCCAATGGGTTCAGCAAATATTTGGTAGTGGTAAAGTAATTGGTAATATTTAATCCAGGGATCTGGTTTAAAAGAAACTGGAATCAGTTTACAGACCAAATGCAAATCCATGCTTAATCTCAACGTTCTCATTGCTAGCCTGAACAAAACATTTAACAGTATGCTCAATTCTTCCCAGAGTTAATTCCTTTTGAACAAAATGCACCTAATGTTATCAACCTTTCATTCAAGACACAAGGAGGTTAGGTTTCACCATCACTGACTGAGTGGTTCATCCGGCAGATATAGAACTCGTCTGATTTCAGCTGCCTAGTCCCTCAGCACAGGAACTCTCCCCCTAAACCTCTCCACCTCTCTGCCTCTCTTTCCTTTAAGATGCTCCTTAAAACTTAACTCTTTGACCAAGCTTTTGATCATCTGCCATAATTTCTTCTTATGTGGCTCGGTGTCAAATTTTTGTTTTTATAATACTCCTGTGAAGCACTTTGGGATGTTTTACTGTGATAAAGACGCTATATAAATACAAGTTGTTGTTGATCAGGCGGGAGCAGGAGTGAGCGGGACTCGGCGGCCGACATCACTACTGTGCGTCAGTTGGAGGCTGCTCCACTCGGCGATCTTCGGAGGGTCTCCACTGCGCATGCGCAAGATTTCGGGTTTTGTTTTTTTTGTAGTTTTCTTGATCCAACGTGTAGTCCATTCATGACCCTTGGAGGCTGATTAGAAAACTGTGCATGCGCATAAAAGGAGAGCACTTTATTCCATCTGTAAGTGTGAGAGGGGAGAGAGGAGATTTGGAGGCTAGAGAGCAGAGAGGTGGCATTGGAGACGGTGCAGTCTGAGTTGTAGAGGGGGCAGTGTGAGAAATTTAAACCCACAAACTCTTCAGCAGCCATTCCTCTCATCATTGAGGACGAGTGGCCAGAAATCTTCAATGAAGACTGCGAAAATCAGGCCCAGAGCTCCGTGGTTCAATGAACAGGAATTGGAGGAGCTAGTGACGGAGGTGGAGCGCAGGTACAACAAACTCACCCAGGATAGTCGTGGTAAGTCTGCACCAGCCCAATACCGACGTCTTTGGGTGGACATCGGTGAGATGGTGACGATGGGGACCAATGCCAGAAATGTTGGAACGATTTTCTGTCGTCTGCTAGAGTGAGTACAAATTTATTCACCCCCTCTTCTCCAAGTCCAAAAACGTTGAGCGCCAGATGAGTGTGTGTGTGGGAATGTGTGTGGAGGGCATCAGCAAAGGGGCTAAAGGCTGCACCGTTTTTTTGTGCAGAAAAAACAAGCAACCAACCAAGCAAGCCCGAGTGTGGCCGGAGAGGGCCCAGAAAAGGCGGTCGAATTGACCAGGCTGGAGGAGCGTGCGTTGGCATTGGTGGGTGACCACCACCGTGCAACCACAGACATTGATGCAGATCCGGTGCTACTGCGTAGTAAGGTTATAGTCAGCTCTGGTGTCAGCGACACTCATGGTATGAAAGCACGTGCAATGTTAAGGCACTCGTGGTTGAATGCACATTTTGTCACCCATTATTAGTGTGGACATGTACAGATGGAAATCCTTGCTGGTATAATGTGAGATGGAATGGCTCACATCTCAGCTTGACCACCACCACCCCCTGCCCCCACTCCCCCACAGACTGAAATGTTGTCCTCTAGTTGAAGATGCTGAGTTGGACAGCACGGATCTAGAGAGACCATCGAAGCCTTCACAGAAGCCGACAGTTCCCAGCATCTCCCACCCTGACGGTCTCCACACCCGAGGACACCGGGTCCTTTCTGCACCCCGCTAGATCACCCATTTCCACCACTGCCACCTCCACCACCCAGGAACAGGAAGAACAGGACAGAGAGGCGGGAGAAGGGCCCATCTTTCTGCCCCTTGACCTGGAGGAGCCAGAAGTGGCTGACATCAGCCTTCTGCCATGTGAGCCAAGTGTCCGCAGAGCTTTGGTGTCGGGCTCCGATTTCCTGGGCTTTCCAACGGACTCTACAGACGCAGTTCAACCAAGCACAGAGGCCGTAGCTTGAAGGGAAGCAAGATGCCAGCACCCAGCAGCAGTGAGCAACAACCTGCAGATGCATCACGGCTCTCTGTACTCAACAAGATGGTGCAGCTATCAAGCACCATGTGGAGATAGGTCGCGACATGCTGCAGACCATGGCTGGGATAGCTGGCAGCATTGCCTCCTTCACCCAGCAGTATGATCAGAGGATGGGCCAGCTCATTACAGTCTTGGAGCACACACTGGAAAGCGTTGAGGCCATGAGGCAATAGATGGCTTCTGCACGAGTAATGCAAGCCCCCGACCTCACACCTCAAGGCAGACAAATCCGGAGGAGCAGGAAATCCCGGTGCCTTCGGTCCTGCGCCCGACCATTTCACCAAGATGCACACATCTCTAGTCATCCCGCTGCCCTCCTGCACAACCTCCTCAACCAGAGGCAGTGATGGGCAGGGGAGCGCCATGTGGTTGTGTAGGCGGGGGGGAGGAAGAGAACATCGGGCATAACTGCAAGGTGGGGGGGAGAGAGGTGGTGGCTGCGGATAGATGGGTGGGTGTTCCTCCTGTAAATTTATGTAAATGTAATAATCTTATGTAACCTTTGTTATTGTGCACTTGTAAATACACTCATATTGCAGACCCTCTGTTGGTGCATGTGTCATTTTAACGTCATGTGTGGTGCGTTGCAAGAAACACACATCTGTCCCTCAGGTCATCTGCTTCACCAGGAATATCTTCCCATCCACATCTGACTGCACTGTATAATGGGTCCTGTCATCAGGACATCGCAAGATGACAAGGAAGGGTCATCAATGCAGGAAGCCTGCTATTCAATTACTCTCAGTTTACCTATTTGCAGGGTAGACCTTAAGGCTTGCACTTCAACCTTATTTTTTCGAGGCCAAACATGGAGAAGTGCCACCCCTGAGATGACATGGTCATCAATTACATTGCAGTACATTGTGTGACACAATTAATGAATCAGCTTGGATGTACAAAATGTGACATGCTGAACACTTCAGTTACTTATAATAATTTTCCCTTCGCCATTGGGATTCTCAATGAAGGACTTTCAGCAAGGTCCAACGAAAAAGCTTCCATCAGCTTAGATACATTTCAGTCGCTTTTATGACATCCAATTTAAACATCATCATCAGCAATAAAGTAATGCAACATGCATCTAACCTTTTTCCAGCAGTCCCACTCATATGGTGGTGCATCTGCACGGCTGCCGTGATGTGAGGAGCTCCAGCACGCCCTCCCACCCATTCTCCATGCTGCCCGACTGCCATCGGATCACCAGCCGCCCGTTCTCTGGGCTGCCCGACTGCCGTCCACCTCTCCCTCCCTCCCACCCGATCTCACTGCTGGCCAAATACCGTCCAACTCTCCCCCCCTCCCACCCGATCCCACTGCTGGCCAAATACCGTCCATCTCTCCCTCCCTCCCACCCGATCCCACTGCTGGCCAAATACCGTCCATCTCTCCCTCCCTCCCACCCGATCCCACTGCTGGCCGAATACCATCCACCTCTCCCTCCCTCCCACCCGATCCCACTGCTGGCCAAATACCGTCCATCTCTCCCTCCCTCCCACCCGATCCCACTGCTGGCCGAATACCATCCACCTCTCCCTCCCTCCCACCCGATCTCACTGCTGGCCAAATACCGTCCACCTCTCCCTCCCTCCCACCCGATCTCACTGCTGGCCGAATACCACCTACCTCTCCCTCCCTCCCACCCGATCCCACTGCTGGCCAAATACCGTCCACCTCTCCCTCCCTCCCACCCGATCTCACTGCTGGCCGAATACCACCTACCTCTCCCTCCCTCCCACCCGATCCCACTGCTGGCCGAATACCATCCACCTCTCCCTCCCTCCCACCCGATCCCACTGCTGGCCAAATACCGTCCACCTCTCCCTCCCTCCCACCCGATCTCACTGCTGGCCGAATACCGTCCATCTCTCCCTCCCTCCCACCCGATCCCACTGCTGGCCAAATACTGCCCACCTCTCCCTGCCTCCCACCCAATCCCACTGCTGGCCAAATACCATCCACCTCTTCCTCCTTCCCGCTCGATCTCACTGCTGGCCAAATACCATCCACCTCTCCCTCCCTCCCACCCGATCCCACTGCTGGCCAAATACTGCCCACCTCTCCCTGCCTCCCACCCAATCCCACTGCTGGCCAAATACCATCCACCTCTTCCTCCTTCCCGCTCGATCTCACTGCTGGCCAAATACCATCCACCTCTCCCTCCCTCCCACCCGATCCCACTGCTGGCCAAATACCGTCCACCTCTCCCTCCCTCCCACCCGATCCCACTGCTGGCCAAATACCGTCCATCTCTCCCTCCCTCCCACCCGATCTCACTGCTGGCCGAATATCACCTACCTCTCCCTCCCTCCCACCCGATCCCACTGCTGGCCAAATACCGTCCACCTCTCCCTCCCTCCCACCCGATCCCACTGCTGGCCAAATACCGTCCACCTCTCCCTCCCTCCCACCCGATCCCACTGCTGGCCGACTGCCGTCCATCTCTTCCTCTCTCCCACCCGATCCCACTGCTGGCCGAATACCGTCCACCTCTCCCTCCCTCCCACCCGATCCCACTGCTGGCCGATTACCGTCCATCTCTTCCTCTCTCCCACCCGATCATACTGCTGGCCGATTACCGTCCATCTCTCCCTCTCTCCCACCCGATCATACTGCTGGCCGATTACCGTCCATCTCTCCCTCTCTCCCACCCGATCATACTGCTGGCCGATTACCGTCCATCTC
Organism: Pristiophorus japonicus; assembly: GCF_044704955.1. Taxonomy (NCBI): domain Eukaryota; kingdom Metazoa; phylum Chordata; class Chondrichthyes; family Pristiophoridae; genus Pristiophorus; species Pristiophorus japonicus. The sequence goes on along the minus strand of NC_091980.1, from coordinate 103,149,682 downwards.
TCCCTCTCTCCCACCCGATCATACTGCTGGCCGATTACCGTCCATCTCTCCCTCTCTCCCACCCGATCATACTGCTGGCCGATTACCGTCCATCTCTCCCTCTCTCCCACCCGATCATACTGCTGGCCGATTACCGTCCATCTCTCCCTCTCTCCCACCCGATCATACTGCTGGCCGAATGCCGTCCATCTCTCCCTCCCTCCCACCCGATCTCACTGCTGGCCGAATGCCGTCCATCTCTCCCTCCCTCCCACCCGATCTCACTGCTGGCCGAGTACCGTCCACCTCTCCCCCCTCCCACCCAATCTCACTGCTGGCCGATTACCGTCCATCTCTCCCTCTCTCCCACCCAATCTCACTGCTGGCCAAATACCGTCCACCTCTCCCTCCCTCCCACCCGATCTCACTGCTGGGTGAATACCGTCCATCTCTCCCGCCCTCCCATCCGATCTCACTGTTGGCCGAATGCCGACCAGGTCAGACCTGCTTTTCCCGAGCGGTCCTTCTGGCGGGTGGCAGGTTGACCAAAGGCCAGCATAACTGATGAAAATAGCACTTTTCCAATATCCGACATGGGCGGGCGGCATCCTTCCCCAGCAATCTTCCGCCGGGCGGAACCTTGATGGCATATGGGTGGTTCTGGAAAAATCACCCAGAAAAACCAACATTTTCGACTGGAGCTCAGTGGATGTGGGCAGAACATCAACCAATTTCGGCCCCTCTTCTGTGTTGGTATTATCCTCCGCTCAGTCCAAATCTACGTGCCCATGCTGTTCCCATATGCCTTTATCTCCCTTTCCTTCCTAGCAAACCTATTCTTAACTGTTGACATGGCCTCTGCTTCAATCATTGACTCTGTTACTGAATTCCATAGCCTCACTAGAATCTGAGTAAAAATAATTTCTGCTCTCTGTCCCAAATCTCTTACACTTAAGACACACACATCATTCTAGACTCTTCAACCACTGGTCTGTATCTACCCACTCTCTCCCAACCCTTCATAATTTTAAATACCTCTGTCAAATCACTCTGTAATCGCTTCTGTTCTAATGAAAACAGCACCAATTTTTCAAGTCTTTCTTTCTATTTGTATTTCCTCATATCAGGCAGCATCCTAGTGAATCTCAACAATATCCTCTCTATTGCCTTAGCATCCTTCCTGTAGTGTGGATCCTAATAGTGCATACAGTACTCCAACTGTGGTTTTATTGTGGCTTTATATAGCTTCTCTTTTATATAGGGGCCGAATTTGGTCAATGCCTTCGCCCATCCAAGTGCTGCCCAAAGTGCCGCTGATGGCCGCCAGATGGTATCTTGGGCAGATGTCCATCACTGAGGTCCTTCGAAGGTCAGCGGGCGACAAATGAATGATGTACGCTGCCAATCTGTGCGGCAGCGGGCGGGAGCTCTCATTCTCGCCGGCAGAGATGCCTGCTGCCCAAGTGCCACCTGAGGATGGAGTCGGGCCCACGGAGAGTTGAACAGCTGCAAAAAAATCGTCAGGAAAAAATTAAAAAACTATCGGAAGACCTTCAGGGGACCCCCATCCAGGTAAGTCGCTGTGGGAAAAATATATATAAAATGTTCATTAACCTTTTTTTCCAGGACCTTCATACATACCGTTGGGGACAAACGAGCCTCCCTCCAGCCAGCGGTCCACCCCCGTTCTGGCGCTGACTCCTGCCGACTCCTGCCGACTCCCGCCCACATGAATCTAGGAGCTTGGCAGGCGGGAGGTCAGTTGCGCCACTCGGCCGTCCACTGACGTCGGCGGGCGGTTCCCGGCAGCTCTCCCCTCCCGCCCACTCCAGGCCACCTCGAAAGTGGCACTGGGTGGATCTTGCAGAGGAATGTCGGCGACAGCGGGCGGTAAGTTGATCAATTTCGGCCCCATAGAGTCTCTTCGCTGGGAGCAAGCGGAGACCAAACGCATACAGCGGTAGGAGCACATGACAACCCAAGCAGTTCAACAAACCGGCACTTCAACCAACGTACTTTCAACCACTGTCTGTCCAACCTGTGACAGAGACTGTAGTTCCCGCATTGGACTTAACAGTCATCTGAGAATTAATTTTAATGTGGATGCAAGTCATTCTCGACTCCGAGTGACTGCCTACGATGATGATGATGATGATATAGATTCCCCATTAATCTTGACTCTTGTATTCTTTTCCTCTGGCCTAGAATTGAATGTTAGTAATATTAGCAGACAAATGCTTACTTTACTTGTATGATATTGCATTCATCGCTATTTGAACATTTAAAATAATCCATTTAAATTAAACTGGTTTTTGCTTCCATTAAAGTAACTGAGACAGCAGTTTATATACTATAAAAATAGACATTCATCTACTAATAGCGCAAATAGCAATTTCTTTGTACGAGCTATACCCAGAGAAATATGCCTCCAAACCTGAGTCCACTGCTTGCATTTCCCATTTTTATTTTTGGACAGGCTCGGGACTTACTCTCATTTCTCTCCTCCCAATCCCATTGCCTGGCTATGCCACTTTTTATATATCCTCTCCATTGTCCTCTCTTTCAGACCCTCACAACCCACCTCTTTGACCAACTTTTTGGCCACACCTCCTAATTGGGCTGGATTTTTGGCATTTTGTGGTTTTACCCGCTTCCGGAGTGCCGTAAAAAATTTAATGATCTTTCGAGAGTCATTAGAGTGAGTACAATTTTTATTGATGCACTCCTTTATTACTGAAATTATAAATCTAACACACTATTTATTCTGATGCTGTTGCTGTCTCTCAGCACTCTGTGGGTTGCCTCCTAAAATGCATAACACATAGGTAGGCTTTGTGTGGCTCCCTATTTGCCATGAATGATCTTTACACATTAAGATTGCTTTCTGAGATCTCATAAGATGGTTCCACACTTAGATGCCCTCCTGATAAACACATGCAATTCCAAAACCATTAAACAGATAGTATGGTATAAATGCTTTGGTGGCTATCTGTGTGTGCCACAGGAGCAGATGGACTCTCTGGTAAGCATTCCCATTTTCATCTTTTCAGGCAAAGATGTACCATAACCGCCGTGAGTAGGTGAGGACAGGCGGCGGTCTGCCTCAGACCCTGCCACTTACCGACCTGGAGGATCGAGTGGCAGCCTTATCGGCATCTCAGGTCGGGCAACTGCCAGTGGGGGCGCTAATCCCCTCTTGCATCCTGAAGGTATGTCTTGCACACTGCCTGGGCTGGATTGGGGCATTGTGATGCAGTGTCTGTGGACTAGGGTTGGGGCAATGTGATGCAGTTTCTGTGGACTAGGGTTGGGGCAATGTAATGCAGTGTCTGTGGACTAGGGTTGGGGCAATGTGATGCAGTGTCTGTGGACTAGGGTTGGGGCAATGTGATGCAGTGTCTGTGGACTAGGGTTGGGGTAATGTAATGCAGTGTCTGTGGACTAGGGTTGGGGCAATGTAATGCAGTGTCTGTGGACTAGGGTTGGGGCAATGTGATGCAGTGTCTGTGGACTAGGGTTGGGGCAATGTGATGCAGTGTCTGTGGACTAGGGTTGGGGTAATGTAATGCAGTGTCTGTGGACTAGGGTTGGGGTAATGTAATGCAGTGTCTGTGGACTAGGGTTGGGGCAATGTCCCGCAGTGTCTGTGGACTAGATATAATGGAGTAGCGGCGGTCCTTCAAATGAACCTGTGCTATCTGACCTTCCACATGTCACCCTGGCCCCTCCCCTTCTGCTAACCACTCGTCTGTTGCTTTCTACTTCCACATGACCAGTCACAGGCACTCCATGTCCACCCATCATGTGGAGGAGGAGGAGGAATTTGAGGAAGAGGAGCTGACGGAGCAGCGGGGCGGGTTGGGGGCGGGGGGGCGAGGGGGGCAGATGCAATCTACACTTCTTTTACCGCTGTCCACAGACACTGCATGACATTGCCCTAAACCTAGTCCATCGTCCGAGGATGATGTTACATTCCCGAGCTTTGAGATCTCTGAGGCTCCTGGGATTAGTGGCATGCAGCAACGCAGTTCTGGGGTCGAGTCCCGTATGCCATCTCTCCAGAGGGTGAGTCGGCAATGTGGGTCTGCTGACAGACAGGCAGACGTGGAACTGGACATGATGGGACTGTCCAGGGAGAGCTTCCAGCTCACCCGTCAGCTCCTTGATGTCCTGGGTAGGATTTCCGTGACCATCAAGAATCTCGCTGCGACCATCACGGAGGTAGGGTCGCAGATTGTCGGTGCGAGCCGTGAAACCTGTGAAGCCATCACTGCCCACATGAGGCTGGTGGCCTCCACCAGTCACACTGGAGTCCCGGAGTGTGTGGCAAACAGCCTTTCTGAGTTTCCCAGTGTGACACCCAGACACACCCTCACACCACCTGTGACTGGCGACGCTGATGAAGAGGCTCGCCAGTCAGAAGCCGGGCCTTCCACATCACGAGCTTATACAGTGTCTCCCCAGGAGGCGTCTCCAATGTCTCTCCCCCCAACATAGCAGCGCTCTGACAATGTTGCTGCACACTATCGTGGAGCAGGCAAAGGAGGCGGATAAGGGTAAGGGAGGGAAAGCTGTTAGTAAAAGACAGTGGGACAGGGGTATTGGCTATAATGTTGTTGTTGTTGTTTAATCACAGTTTAATCACAATTTATGTTATTTTATTAAAGTTCCAACATTTTCAAATTATGTTTACAAAGTTATAACATTTTATAATGTTTCATAAATTCTTTTGTTCACCTTAACCATTCCTGTGTCATATCTCATTTGCAGACTAAGAGAGGGAATAGTCAACATGGTGGGATAGAGTGGCCAGGGAACGCTCAAAAGTGCCGTTCACTCTTCAAGCAAAGCATTCAATTATGAGCTGCTGACATAAGGCTTTGCAGTGGCGAAATCTCCACGATGCCTCCCCTGTGGTTGTGGTGGTGGTGGTGGAATGGGTTCCTTGTCAGGCTCCTCTTCCTCGTCTTCCTCCTCCCCCCCCCTCTCTCCTGAGGCGGTTGTGCAATCCCTATTGGCAAATCTTATCTCCTCATCATGGCTAAGTTGTGTAGCATGCAGCACATCACAGTTAACTCAGAGACCTGCTGAGGGGAGTATAGCAGGCAGCCTCCAGAGTGGTCCAGGTATCGGAAGCGCTGCTTGAGCACCCCAATTGTCTGTTCAACGATGTTGCTTGTGGCTGCATGGCTCTCATTATAGCGATGTTCGGCTTCTGTCTGAGGGTTCCGGAGGGGGGGCCATGAGCCAGGTGGCGAGGCCGAACCTTTGTCCCCAAGAATCCAGCTCTGGTCTTGTGGTTGAAGCTGGAACAGGCCTGAGACATTTTCCTCATGCAAGATGAAAGAATCATAGATGCTCCCTGCATATTAGGCATTGACTGCCATGTTGCGCTGAGTATAGTCGCAGACGATCTGTACGTTCAGGGAGTGAATCCCTTTCGGTTTTGGTAAACCTCTGGATTGTGTAAAGGTGCTCGCAGGGTGATGTGCGCACAGTTAAGGGCACCCTGAACCTTGGGGAAGCCAGCAAATCATCCAAAACCTACAGCCTTCTCATTTAGGGCCTCCTTGGTTATTGGGAAGTTTATGAAGTCCATCCTGCGTCTGTACAATGCATTAGTCACCTGGCGAATGCTGCAATATGTAGCCTACTGCGAGATGGAGCATATGTTCCCTGCTGATGCCAGAAAGGAACCGGATGCATAGAAGTCAAGTGCCGCAGTCACCTTCACCTTGACGTGCAGTACAGTCCTGGTAACACTTGTAGGCTGTAGGTCTGCCTGTACGAGCTGGCTTATCTCTGTCAGCACTTCTTTTCGGAAGCGTAGCTTTCTAACGCACTGTGCCTTAGTGAGCTGCAGGTATGAGCGATATTCCCTGTAAAGTCGTTGGGGGTAAGGCCTCCTCTCTATACATCTGCAACCTCTTCAATTATGTGCAAAATGATCATCAATAAGCCTTCTTGCAGCTCGACGCTGTATAAATACAGCAGCCAGGAATAACGGCTGACATCGTATAGCCACCCCTTTTAAAATGTCCTTAAATATCTTTTGAAACAAACTATAATCTCATAATGAAAAGTATGCAGTAACACAACATTCTTCTCCCAATGCTTTTAATCACTCAGAAGTCCGACTTTTTCCTCCGTTTACAAGATGGTGCCGTTATGCCTGGTACGCCTGGGATGTGACTGCTTTTTGCTGGCGGGTTCCTGGACGGATGCTAAATCAGGCGATATGGCCGAAAGTTCCCACACGGGGCGCTAGCACAGCAATGCATGACGATTTATGTCATTCAAACGATGAAAGCAGTGGGTGAGCGCTTAGTTTTAGAGCCGCCGCAAAACCATTGCAAAATCTTGCGTGCCTCGTTTCGTTCCCCCAAAAATATTATTTTTGCGCCCCGCCCACACGCTAAACGGGGTGAAAATTAATAGAAAATCCAGTTCAATTTCTTCCAGTTCGGCTCAGCATCTATTTATTCATTTTTTTTCCCTTACGACCCTGTGAAATATCTTGGGATATTTTTCTGTTAAAAGCTCTAGACAAATACAAATTGTTGTGTATTTATTCAGGCACATCATTAAATACTCCTTAAGAATGAAAATGGTTCATATGTATATATCTATTAAACTAATTTTAATGCAATTTCCTTCTCAATCTTAAACTTTAATTTGGGACCTAATCTGGAGGACCACTCTTAGTTCAGCAAAGGAATATCACGACCAACTAAAAGCAATCAATTACAAATACAATCCTTTTTCCAAGCATTATCCTAAAATTAATTTAGAGTTATGTGTGTGAACGCAAAAAGCAAAAACTAAACAGTAACACTCACTTCACTGCGGCTTTACACATGGTCAGAACTGTTTTACTCAAAATTGTTAGTGTGTTAAAATGTAACTGTTTATCTTATGCAATGTAACAAATGGCAGGAGCATCATAGACTGTACTTGAGATACTCGATAACAGATTGTATTTACAGAATCATACAGCACAGAAGGAGGCCATTAAGCCTATTGTGCCTGTGCCGGCTCTTTAAAAGTGCTATCAAATTAGTCCCACTTCCCTGCTATTTCCCCACAGCCCTGCAATTTTCTCACCTTCACCTTTTTATCCACTTCCCTTTTGAAAGTTACTATTGAATCTGCTTCCACCACCCTTTGAGGCAGTACATTCCAGATCATAATAATGTGCTGTGTTAAAAAATATATATTCTCCTCTCACCTCTGGCTCTTTTGCCAATTACCTTAAATCTGTGTCCTCTCATTACTGTATATAGCAACATTGTGAATTGTGTGATATCTATATGATTGTAATGCTAAATCCATAGCACCTAGTTGCCGTGCTTTCAGTAATGCATTCTTTCTATAAGCAGCACAGTCTCCAAAGGAGCTTCACTTCCAAGTTAATAGAAATTGAAGATCCATAGATTTGTTGGCTTGACGTGGTCTGGCTGCAGAACTGCAAGAAAAATCAATATTAGGCTAAACTGTTGTTGTCTCTGAACAATTTATCATTTGACCCTCGGTGCTTTGGGCTAGAAAAAGAAAATTACCTGTTTAGTATGAGCTTTGCAGGCCAGTTGACCGTATAAAGGTTGAATTCATTTTCTACCTGTTTAGATTTACTTTTTTCAGTATTTTGAACTTCCAAAGATTGGTGTATTGATTTTTCACTTAAAAACTATTCAGTTTTGTTGATGTGAACATCAGTGGTAGAAGTCTGTGTCTTTTTTGACTGCTGATGTTCAAAAGAGAAATGTAAGCAGGTTGACCAGTTCAGTGTTCAGCACCTGGGGTATGTTAATATTTTAACAAAGGAGAATTGGCAGTTGGTCAACTTCTTTGGTATTGTTCTCTGAACTGTAATCTATTAATATAAACATTTTTAATTGATGATAAATGGGGATATAGGTCCAAAAATCAAGCAAAACTATGAAGGGTTGCAAAATTCATGGGAGAACACCCCCATCCCAGTGTTTGGACTCATTGGAAGGGAAATTTAATTTGGAACTATCTACCAGAAAGTTTGAGATCCTAAAGTGCACATGGAAGAAACTCCGAACTTTAATCAAATTTGGGATTTTACAAAGCACAGTGAGTCTGTGTGGGCAGGGCTATGAGCTAAAATAACTATCCTGCAAAGAAACTAGTTTTGAGTATTGAAGCTGTCTGGGGTATTGAAATGAAAGCAAATTGTCTGGAGAATTGTGGATACTCGAAAACCCTTCTCCCCAGGAGACATTAACATAGCAACAATTAACCCAGAGATAGCTAACCATCACCTGATCTGGAAAACCATTCCAGCACATACATAATAACAATGGCACATCCAGCCTGCATGAAAAACCCAAAACACAGATAGACATTGCAAATGTCAAAGCTAATATTTCCATCGAGAAACAGATTTAGAAGATCAACATATCCGAGACAGGTTAACATTTAATGGGCCCGCCAAAAAATGACAAAGAAATATCAAGCCTGTCAAAATTAAACAAAGAATCAGGGGCTGATTTGGCGTGAAGATTAGAACAGCTCCAAAGGTATAACTGGGCCCTGCTTTAACAAAGGCAAGGCAATGCTTATGGTAGGCAATGCTATGGTATGCTATGCTATGCATCAGATCAAGATGGGAGAAAGACCACCGCAGCAGTTTTAACTAGCTTCTCCAGCCTCGATGTCCTGAAATCAGAAAAGGAAGAACATCACGATCGCGGCAGCAATCGACCACAGCCAACATGGTACCACCAAAAGCACCACGATCGACCAACTTCGAAACAAAACTTCACAAGGAAGAAACCAAAGAATCAAAAGTTTCCACTCTACAACCTAGGCCTGACTACCAACAGGTGAAAACATTATCTAAAAAGACTTTTAAACCTATTTCTAATGAAAGAAAATGGGTACTTACCCCATAAGTCCAAAACGCGCCCTACCGCATCAGCGGACACCACCCAACTGAAGATTGTGCAGTAAGAAGTCTTCTATGATGTTCGGGGTATTACAAGCAGAACCTACAGAATCCAGCGAACCCCGAAATCGTGAACCACCACCAACTACCAGTAAAGGATCGGTGAGCATAATCCCTGTTTGCATGGAGTTTAACCTAGTCAGTGTTAGGCATTGGGAGGTGGGAGGTGTATTATTCACTGTAACCCCTTTGTATGTGTGATGTACTGTTCTTTACTTGAGTGATTATAAGTTTGACATTGTATTTTCTTGCCTTTAAAAAAAATCGAAGTTCTTTTGCACCAAACCAGTTGACTCTTGCACTTTATCACATCCCCAAATAAATCCAGAGTCTAGAACCCAGGGAGCGATTTGAACCGCTCAGAAGGTCAGAGGTGAACCTGACCTCACACACCAACCCCTACAACTATATGGGGGAGAAAGTCCTGTGTTTTGCACCACACAGATGGCACTAAAATGTTGTTAAGAGTTCGACCGCCATCTGATGCCGCGCACCATATTGGTCTTGCCGGTAGTGCTGCCGCTAAAATCAATCACCGAAGACATTGCCATCACAGAGATCATGACGTCAGTGAGTATGCAACATTCACTCGATGCCCGATCTCCTAACTTCGTAGTAGCCATTCAACTTACCAGTTGGAGAAAGTAGCGACAGCTTGCGGTGGTGTGCAGCTGCAGGAAGCTGAGTCCAGCGACAATGTTTAAAGGGATCATCACCAATCACGCGCACCTGACAGAGTTTTGATGTTTGAGTGGTTGTGTGCTACTTCCTGCAAATGAAAAGGTTTTCTTTAGTCATTTCAGAGGATTGGCAAGTACAAAACTCCATAATTATTTTTGAGACACTTCAAACTGCATCTCTTGCTGAAAGTCATGGGAGCTGTACTGGTAGTGGACCTTGTGAGCAGAGAATGAGGAGGGCATCAGTGCAATAAATAGGAGGCCTTACCCTCCTAGGATCTTCCAATATCATTTCTCTTACCTTCAATTAAATGAGGAGCAGTGTATTGGAAGGCCCCGCTTCACCAAGGAGGTGGTCACAGAGCTCTGCCACCTCCTGCAAACAGACCTCCAGCCTCAGACTAGAGAAACTACGACATCCCCAGCATCAGTAAAGGTCACCATGGCCCTCAATTTCTTTGCCAGTAGACCATAAGAACATAAGAAATAGGAACAGAAGTAGGCCATACGGCGCCTCGAGCCTGCTTCGCCATTCAATCAGCTCATGGCTGATCTGATCATGGACTCAGCTCCACTTCCCCGCCCACTCACCATAACCCCTTATCCCCTTATCGTTTAAGAAACTGTCAATTGCTGTCTTAAATTTATTCAATGTCCCAGCTTCCACAGCTCTCTGAGGCAGCAAATTCCACAGATTTACAATACTCTGAGAGAAGAAATTTCTCCTCATCTCTGTTTTAAATGGGCGGCCCCTTATTCTAAGATTATGCCCTCTAGTTCTAGTCTCCACCATCAGTGGTAACATCCACCTTGTCAAGCCCCCTCATAATCTTATATGTTTCGATAAGATCACCTCTCATTCTCCTGAATTCCAATGAGTAGAGGCTCAACCTTTCCTCATAAGTCAACCCCCTCACCCCCGGAATCAACCTAATGAACCTTCGCTGAACTGCCTCCAAAGCAAGTATATCCTTTCGTAAACATGGAAACCAGAACTGCACGCAGTAATCCAGGTGTGGCCTCACCAATACATTATATAGCTGTAATACGACGTTTTTGCTTTTATACTCCGTCCCCTTTGCAATAAAGGCCAAGATACTATTGGCCTTCCTGATCACTTGCTGTACCTGCATACTATGCTTTTGTGTTTCATACACAAGTAATTGGGCAAGGTAGCCTTGAGGAAGCGTTCATAGAGAGTATCCGAGATAGTTTCCTTGAATAATACATTGTGGAAACAACCAGGGAGCAGCCTACCTTGAATCTGGTACTGTGTAATGAGACAGGATTAATAAACAATCTCCTAGTAAAGGATCCTCTCGGAAAAAGTGATCATAACATGGTTACATTTCAAATTCAATTCGAGGGTGAGAAAGTTGGATCTCAAACCAGTGTCCTGATCTTAAATAAAGGCGATTATAAAAGCACGAAGGCAGAGTTGGCGAAAGTGGACTGGGAAAATAGATTAAAGTGTAAGACGGTTGATGATCAGTGGCAGGAGATATTTCATAACTCTCAACAAAAAAAAAATCCCAGTGAGAAGGAAAGACTTTAAGAGAATGGAGAACCATCTGTGGTTAACTAAGGAAGTAAAGGATAGTATTCAATTTTTTTAAATGGCATACAAAGTTGCCAAGATTAGTAGGAGGCCAGAGAAGTATGAAATGTTTAAAAATCAGCAAAGGACAACTAAAAAAATTATAAAGAGAAGGAAGATAGAGTATGACAGTAAACTAGCAAGAAATATAAAACAGATAGTAAAAGCTTCTACAGGTATATAAAAATAAAGAGAGTAGTTAAAGTAAACATTGGTCCCTTAGAGGATGAGTCTGGGGAATTAATAATGGGGAACAGGGAAATAGCGGAGACTTTGTGAACAAATATTTTATATCGGTCTTGCCGGTAGAAGAAACTAAAACATAGCAATAATAGATAATCAAGGGGCTATACAGAGGAAGGAACTTAAAACAATCACTATCACTAAAGAAAAAGTACTCGGTAAAATAATGGGACTAAAGGTGGACAAATCCCCTGGACCTGATGGCTAACATCCTAAGGTCTTAAAAGAAGTGGCTACATCGATAGTAGATACTTTGGTTGTAATCTACCAAAATTCCCTGGATGCTGGAGAGGTCCTAGCGGACTGGAAAATGTAAAAAAGGAGGCAGATGGAAAGCAGGAAACTATAGGCCGGTTAGCCTAACATCTGTCATTAGTGAAATGCTGGAATCCATTATTAAGGAAGCAGTAGCAGGACATTTGGAAAAGCATAATATAGTCAAGCAGAGTCAACATGGTTTTATGAAAGGGAAATCATGTTTGACAAATTTGCTGGAGTTCTTTGAGGATGTAACGAGCAGCGTGGATCAAGGGGAACCAGTGGATGTGGTGTATTTGGATTTCCAGAGGCATTCGATAAGGTGCCACATAAAAGTTTACTCCACATAATAAGAGCTCACGGGGTTGGTGGTAATATATTAGCATGGATAGAGGATTAGCTAACGAACAGAAAACAGAGAGTTGGGATAAATGGATAATTTTCCGGTTGACAAACGGTAACTAGTGGGGTGCCACAGGGATCAGTGCCAGGGCCTCAAATATTTACAATATACATTAATGATTTGGATGAAGAGACCGAGTGTAATGTAGCCAAGTTTGCTGATGATACAAAGATGGATGGGAAAGCAAATTGCAAGGAGAACACAAACATTTGCAAAGGGATATAGACAGGCTAAGTGAGTGGGCAAAAATTTGGCAGATGGAGTATAATGTAGGAAAATATGAGGCTATCCATTTTGGAAGGGAAAATATAAAAGCAAATTATAAGTTAAATGGAGAGAAATTACAAAATGCTGCAGTACAGAGGGACCTGGGGGTCCTTGTGCATGAAACACAAAAAGTTAGTATTCAGGTACAGCAATAATCAGGAAGGCAAATGGAATGTTGGCCTTTATTGCAAGGGGGATGGAGTATAAAAGCGGGGAAGTCCTGCTACAGCTGTACAGGGTATTGGTGAGGCCACACTTAGAGTACTCCACCCCACTCCCACTCTGATATCTCCGTCCTCAGACTCCTCCACTGTTCCAATGAAGGTTGTTGGGGGAGAGAGGGAAGGCTTCTTTTCCCACGAGCAGACCCACTGATATAGAGGGTCGACGCTCGCCCCAGCCCACATAGCAATTCTTGAAGTTAGCAGACAGAGACGGATGGCAAAGTATAACGATCTTTATTACGAACGTCCGGGAACAACCCGCACAGCTGCCTGTGAGTGGGGATGCTCCCCGAACAGTACAATCATACAACTTTTATACATTTCAAAAACCCCTCTGTTCTCGGACAAGACCTCCCTAGATCTCTAATTGGACTACCTTATCAGCGCTACTTCCCTAATTGGACTACCTTATCAGTACTACTCCGGATTGACAGGTCATGAGCTCTGACTGACAGGCCATGATCTCGTGACCATCTTAGACCGTTCCCAGAATGGTATCATTACGTTGGGATTTGTTATACATTTCCTTTGGTGCCATGAAGTCTCTCTCTGGTCTCTTCTCACCGCCTTATCAGCGGTCTGTTTAGGTTCTCTCCTATTGACATTCCATGTTGGAATACTATCTGGTATCCCAACCCATAACAGTACCTTCTGGAGCCTTGGAGCTGGAATGTACAAGGTGTGAGAAGAGATACAAGGCGTGAGAAGAAAAGCCTTTACCTCCTTATGCAGGGACCAGCACTTTAACCCTTGTCCCGCTGGTACCCCTAATGCCAATAATGCCAAATTTCTCTTACAAAGATCAACAGCACCTCAAGCTAGAACCTCCACTTTTTTTGCATGCTTAATGCCCACTTTACGCACATTTTACCGCTAAAATGATGTAGAGCGCCCAGATATCACCCATTTAGCACAAAATGGAAACTAACACCCATTTTTAGAAAACTTATCGCCGAGCGTTACTTTCCCCATGTGCTAAACGCCAGGAAAAAATATTACCGCCCGCCCACTTTTTTGGGGCGGAATCATTAGAATGGGCGAAATCAACACCCATAATATCGCCCAGCGTTAATTTCCGCAATAATTTCACACCGAGATTCAATAATACCGGCCGCCCAATTTTTTTGGTCGTAATGAGCATATATATCGAAACTAGCAGCCATGAGATCGCCCAGCGTCAATTTCACCACATCACACACATGTCGCCCACAGTATTGTTCACCCAAAAAAACACCCACAAAAAGTGAAACTGTTCTGAATGAACGCCAGTGGTGTGGATGGCATTTTTAAAATCCCACTCTTAGTGAGGAGCTGAGATCTGAATGATTTGCCTGAAAGAGCGTTGATGTGAGTGACAACGCTGACACACTGCTGTGTGTGTGCAGCTCAGACATCAATGGTGCCTATCATCTTGGTGCCAGTTGAAATTTACGTTGATTGATGTTAAGTTGTATTTAACCCTTTGATGTTAAGTAATCACCAGTGTGTAATGGTGCAGCTATCTGAGACAATGCGCAATAAGGTTATGTTCAATAACAAAAATTTTATACCAACATTGGTCTGAAATCATAAGTATCACAGGCAATAATACACAACCCCCACCCACACCCCACTTTTTCCACCATTGACATAACTCACATGTTCAACATGTCCAGCAACACAGAATACAAAGGCAAAGCAGGAGCATGGTCCCCAGCCCCCATACATTGCAAAAAATCACATACACCCAGATGAAGATATAACACAGCCATCACCTGCGGACATGCACCTCACTTTTCTCCCCCCCTCCCCTTCTCCTCCCCACCTCTATCCCTTTCTCTCCTCACTCCACGGTGCCTGGCTGAGGAAATCTTCAGGCGGTGCCTCATTTTGGGGGGATGAAGGCAGATGCGGTTGTTGCACGGGTACGGGAGTGGGGGCTGCCAAGGGAGCAACAATCTCTGATGCAGAAGCAGGATTTTGGTCCTTGCTCTCATCTGTCATTCGCGGTGGTGGTGCGGAACCTAGGGGTGGAGTGCCACACTCATGGACCACTGGGAGGCCTGTGCCAGCAGTGTTCCTGACTATCGGATCCAAAACCTCCGCCATCCGTGGAAAGTATTCGGTCATGGTGGTCAGCTGTTGGGATATGCCCCTCAATGCTTCAGTGAGCTGGTCACCACTGTGAACGACAGATGAGAGCAAGGACCAAGATCCTGCTTCTGCATCATAGAAAGTTGCCCCCTCGACACCTCCTGGACAACTGTACCATCTCGCCGCTGTCATGTGGCGCTCAGAGAACAGACCTGCCATGCCCACAGGACCTCCGCGGGGTTGGCACCGTCCTGGGGACAAATGGGATGCCCTGTGGTGAGGTGCTTGGGACCGCTACCCTCAGAGTGGAGGCGGAAATGATCGGAGGACCATTGAGGTGGAATGGCTTTCGGAGCATAGCGATGCAGGTTCCTTGAAGTCGGCGCTCTCATCCGTGGGGAACAGACCCAACGGATTGACGGGCGAGAATCGGAGCTCCTCAGCACCAGATGTTGGATCGTTCGGAGAGTCGGGCCCCGCGCCCCCACCTTCTGGCCTCTGTGGTTTGCCTTGGGAATCGCTGCTGGCTGAGTTGAAAAACACAAATAAGGTTATTAGAGGAGAAGCGGGTGCTAGGGTGACAAGGTGAGTCCAGCGCTACACACAGCATATGCACGACAAAAGCACCACCGCTCTCAAAATCATCGCAGACATCACATTTCATGACCATCAACATATTTGCATTCCAATGATTTTCATTAGGCCATCATTATTTCTATGACAATTTTAGAGATCATCTATCATATATGATTGTTCCGACATGAGTGGGTGTGGCATCTATTGAATTTACATCATACAATGCTGTAAACTTTACTCACGTGCCATCACTTCAGGATCTGCAGATGCATCCGTGGCTGTCCGGGGGTGCTTCCCCACGAGTGTGAGCATCCGCTCCTCCACCTCAGTGATGTCGCTGGGGACTGGTGGCTCCCCACCCGTTCGCCTCTGCACAGACCTCATCGTCGATAGCTTCTTCTGTAAAAGGTGACAGGAAGACATGGCATGAGATCATTGTGTGATATCATTGCTAGGTACTGTCACAGACACTGATACAACACATAACCGACAGATGTAATCATGATTATTAAGAAAATGATCATTCTTTACCTAAAGACGTACACCATGACCGCAAGGTTTGAGTAAAACATTCCCAGTAAAAGTGAAAGACCTCACATCTGCTGTTAGTCACTCATGACTGCTACAAATCAAATTATATAAATATATAAGTACCTGTAAATCAATGTAATACTGACTCTTGCGGATCCCACAAGGTCGTTCCATCATTTGCGGCATTGGTTGCCCTCACGCACCTCGTTGGTCGCCGCTAACACCACCTCTACTATCTCAGTCCATATCTTCTAGTAGGCCTTTGGGGTGGGCTTCCCATGCCCTCCCTGTGTCAAATCACCCCAGCGTGACTCGACCTCCTGCAGGAGGGAGGCATTTGCCTCGTCCAAGAACCTCCTGGCTCTTTTGCGCCAGGCAATGTGCTCCTCTCCCACCTCACTGCTCTCTCCAGCATCAGTCTCCACAGCGTGCTGTAATGCGTCCTCTTCTCTCTCCAGTATACGACAAATTCCGGCAAATATGTGGCTGGTAACAGCTATTTTTTGCTTGCCTACTTGCTGTGAAGCTCTAACATCTCCCTTCTTCCTCCCAAAGTATCCACATCACACCCATACACGCCTTCAGTCCCTCTGGGTTCCCTCTCTCTCTGTCTCCTCTTCTGCGTGATTTCCTGGAGTGTATTAGGGATGGTTTTCGAGACCAATATGTCGAGGAACCAACTAGAGGGCTGGCCATCCTAGACTGGGTGATATGTAATGAGAAAGGGCTAATTAGCAATCTTGTTGTGCAAAGCCCCTTGGGGAAGAGTGACCATAATATGGTAGAATTCTTTATTAAGATGGAGAGTGACACAGTTAATTCAAAGACTAGGGTCCTGAACTTAAGGAAAGGTAACTTGGATGGTATGAGGCATGAATTGGCAAGAATAGACTGGCAAATGATACTTAAAGGGTTGATGGTGGATAGGCAATGCCAAACATTTAAAGACCACATAAGAACATAAGAACATAAGAATTAAGAACAGGAGTAGGCCATCTAGCCTCTCGAGCCTGCTCCGCCATTCAACAAGATCATGGCTGATCTGGCCGTGGACTCAGCTCCACTTACCCGCCCTCTCCCCATAACCCTTAATTCCCTTATTGGTTAAAAATCTATCTATCTGTGATTTGAATACATTCAATGAGCTCGCCTCAACTGCTTCCTTGGGCAGAGAATTCCACAGATTCACAACCCGCTGGGAGAAGAAATTCCTCAGATTTTAAATTGGCTCCCCCGTACTTTGAGGCTGTGCCCCCTAGTTCTAGTCTCCCCGACCAGTGGAAACAACCTCTCTGCCTCTATCTTGTCTATCCCTTTCATTATTTTAAATGTTTCTATAAGATCACCCCTCATCCTTCTGAACTCCAATGAGTAAAGACCCAGTCTTTACTCGTTGGATCAACTTCAACAATTGTACATCCCTGTCTGGTATAAAAATAAAACGGGGAAGGTGACTCAACCGTGGCTACCAAGGGAAATTAAGGATAGTGTTAAATCCAAGGAAGAGGCATATAAATTGGACAGAAAAAGCAGCAAACCTAGGACTGGGAGAAATTTAGAACTCAGCAGAGGAGTACAAAGGGTTTAATTTGGAGGGGGATAATAGAGTATGAGAGGAAGCTTGCTGGGAACATAAAAACTGACTGCAAAAGCTTCTTTAGATATGTGAAGAGAAAAAGATTAATGAAGATAAACATAGGTCCCTTGCAGTCAGATTCAGGTGAATTTATAATGGGGAACAAAGAAATGGCAGACCAGTTAAACAAACACTTTGGTTCTGTCTTCACGAAGGAAGAAACAAATACCCTTCCGGAAGTACTAGGGGACCGAGGATCTAGTGAGAAGGAGGAACTGAAGGATATTCTTATTAGGCGGGAAATTGTGTTAGGGAAATTGATGGGATTGAAGGCCAATAAATTCCCGGGGCCTGATAGTCTGCATCCCAGAGTAATTAAGGAAGTAGCCCTAGAAATAGTGGATGCATTGGTGATCATTTTCCAATAGTCTATCGACTCTGGATCAGTTCCTATGGACTGGAGGGTAGCTAATGTAACACCACTTTTTAAAAAAGGAGGGAGAGAGAAAACGGATAATTATAGATTGGTTAGCCTGACATCAGTAGTGGGGAAAAAGTTGGAATCAGTTATTAAAGAGGAAATAGCAGCGCATTTGGAAAGTAGTGACAGGATCGGTCCAAGTTAGCATGGATTTATGAAAAGGAAATCATGCTTGACAAATCTTCTGGAATTTTTTGAGGATGTATCAGACTGGACAAGGGAGAACCAGTGGATGTGGAAAGTGCATTTGGACTTTCAAAAGGCTTTTGACAAGGTCCCACACAAGGGATTGGTATGCAAAATGAAAGCACATGGTATTGGGGGTAATATACTGACGTGGATAGAGAACTGTTTGGCAGACAGGAAGCAGAGAATCGGGATAAACGGGTCCTTTTCAGTGACCAGTGGGGTGCTGCAGGGCTCAGTGTTAGGACCCCAGCTCTTTACAATATACATTAATGATTTAGATGAAGGAATTGAGTGTAATATCTCCAAGTTTGCAGATGGCACTAAACTGGGTGGCGGTGTGAACTATGAGGAGGACACTAAGAGGCTGCAGGGTGACTTGGACAGGTTAGGTGAGTGGGCAAATGCATGGCAGATGCAGTATAATGTGGATAAATGTGAGGTTATCCACTTTGGTGGCAAAAACACAAAGGCAGAATATTATCTTAATAGCGGCAGATTACGAAAAGGGGTGTCACGGTTCATCAGTCATTGAAAGTTGGCATGCAAGTACAGCAGGCGGTGAAGAAGGCAAATGGTATGTTGGCCTTCTTAGCTACGGGATTTGAGTATAGGAGCAGGGAGGTCTTACTGCAATTGTACAGGGCCTTGGTGAGGCCTCACTCACCTGGAATATTGCGTTCAGTTTTGGTCTCCTAATCTGAGGAAGGACATCCTTGCTATTGAGGGAGTGCAGCGAAGGTTCACCAGACTGATTCCCGGGATGGCTGGACTGACCTATGAGGAATGATTGGATCAACTGGGCCTTTATACACTGGAGTTTCAAAGGGTGAGAGGGGATCTCATAGAAATATATAAGATTCTGACGGGACTGGACAGGTTAGATGCGGGAAGAATGTTCCCGATGTTGGGGAAGTCCAGAACCAGGGGACACAGTCTTAGGATAAGGTGTTGGCCATTTAGGACTGAGATGAGGAGAAGCTTCTTCACTCAGAGAGTTGTTAACCTGTGGAATTCCCTACCGCAGAGTGTTGTTGATGCCAGTTCATTGGATATATTCAAGAGGGAGTTAGATATGGCCCTTATGACTAAAGGGATCAAGGGGTATGGAGAGAAAGCAGGAAAGGGGTACTGAGGGAATGATGAGCCATGATCTTATTGAATGGTGGTGCAGGCTCGTAGGGCCGGATGGCCTACTCCTGCACCTATTTTCTATGTTTCTATGTTTCTGCGCATGTCATGATGACCCTTGACATCCTGAATCACGGGAATCGAGCATTGCCATGCCGTTGCTAAGGACGGCCACACTTTACAGCAGAAAGGCAGTGAGAGTTAACGCTATCGCCCATTTTATATCGCTCGCGGTAACGTCCATTTTCAAAAATAGAAACTGGGTGCTTTGAGGATGGGCGAGAAGCCGGTGATCTGAAAACCCTTTTTTACCGACCACGCCGGAAATATCGCCCCAAAAAAAGTGGAGGTTCTAGCCCTTTATCTTTTATTTAGGCACTTTACAGCCTTCTGGACTCAACATCCAGTGCAACAATTTCAGAGCATAACCTCTTCCCATCTTTGGCTCCCTTTCCTTCCCCCCATCTTATGTTTTTTTTTCTTCTCTTTTTTTTTTCTCTTTGTGTATAATAGCAGCTGGTCATTACTATGCCATTCACCTTTTTCTAGATTAACCTTTTTCTAACCTTTATCATTACCATTTCAATTCAGCCCATCATCCCTTTTGTCTCTCTAATCTCTCCTGCCTTCCACCCTATCACAGACCTTCCCTTTTGTTCTTTCTTCCCCTCCCCCTTTCAGTGCTTAAGAATGTGCTCTTTTTGTTCATTCAGCAGTTCTGACAAAGGGTTGTCGACCCAAAACGTTAACTCTGTTTTTCTCTCCACAGAGGGTGCCTGACCCACTGAGATTTCCAGCACTCTCTGTTTTTATTTCAGTTTCCCACATCCGCAGTATTTTGCTTTTGTCTTAGAGTACTGTGTACAGTTTTCGTCTCCTTATTTAAGGAAGTATATACTTGCATTGGAGGCAGTTCAGAGAAAGTTCACTAGGTTGATTCCGGAGATGAGGCGGTTGACATATGAAGAACGGATGAGTAGTTTAGGCCTATACTCATTGGAGTTTAGAAAATTAAGAGGTGATCTTATTGAAACATATAAGATACTAAAGGGCCTGACAAGGTAGATGCAGAGAGGATGTTTCCACTCGTGGGGGAATCCAGAACAAGGGGGTATAGTTTAATAATAAGGGGTCTGCCATTTAGAACTGAGATGAGGAGACATTTCTTCTCTCAAGGAGTCATTAATCTGTGGAATTCGCTGCCTCAGGGAGCTATAGAGGCTGAGTCATTGAATATATTTAAAGTGGAGATAGACAGATTTCTGATGGGGAATGGGCAGGGAATTGGAGCTGAGCCCAAGATCAGTTCAGCCATGATCTTATTAAATGGTGGAGCAGGCTCAAGGAGCCTACTGGCCTACTCCTGCTCCTAATGCTTATGTCCTAATCAACTATAACCTCTCTGAAGGAAACCTTGGGGGATGGGCATTCCATTCTACAAGCAGTTTGGAATTGAAACAGGAAGAGGCTTGTTAAAGGACATTCAAGTTGGCCAATCAGCAAAATCTGGCCAAACACTACTGGACACCCGGATATCATGTGGGCCCAGTTTGTTGTGAACTCTCAAAGACAGGAGACAAAGGAAATCTTTCTCTTGAGCTTGGAAAAGGACACCGAAAGGGATGTGTTTGAAGACGGCCGGTCAACCATGTGGAAGTTGTAATTCTCGTCGAGTTGATCACTTGAGGGATTTTACTTAAGCCAGTTTGCGCATACATATTGCGAGAAAGATTGTGTATAACCAGTTAATGTAGGGGCATATACATTGCAAAGTTTAAATTTGTTTTTAATTGTGGGTAACTGGCTAACTGGAGGAATAGATATTCCAAAAGGTTAAATTTAAAATCGGTAAGTTAGAGAATTTGTAGTTTGTTTGATACATTGAACCTGTACTCAATAGTGTTGAATTAGGAATGTATAGTTGTTTTAATCTTTTTGAAAAATTGGAAAATCTTAGTGTTCTTATAAGTTTTGCTGTTGGAAACCTGTAAGAAAAATCCTACAGAATTGGCAATCACGAAGCGACACTCAGCTAAGAACACTGACCATGGAAGATTAAAAAAAAGTAAAGTCTATGGACGAATTGATGGTGATATCCATTCACAGTAGAATCAACCTAACTGACCCAGAGGTACAGGATATAAGGGAGGGTGAAGACCCCATCCAGAAAGCGAGTGAGTGGACAGAGGGCCATGCGGGGTTCATTAGGCAAATAATAGGGTTTGAGACATCTGAACAGGACGACCAACTCGGGATGTTGCAAAACTATTATGTGGCCCCCTATAACATGACCCAGCTAAAATAAATGATTCAAGAAGTACCGAAGCTGGGGGTAAGGGCTGATCCTGAGCAGACCTTTCAGGAGATTAAGGTGATGAAGAGAACGGTTGTAAAACAGGATAGGCAGAAGGACCATGCAGAATCCAAAAAGAACTTCAAAGGGTTTGAAGATAACTTTGGGATTCAGGGAAGCATTGTGTTTGCTATATCTTCATGGTCCTGGAATTATTGATGTGATTGCCTCATGTCCGGAAATAAAGGCTTTTCACACAATTCACACCAACCAGAATTTCACCGTGGCCATAATAAAAGTCTGGTTTTAATAGGTTAATTAACACCGATTGTTTAAAAGACAGGGGAAAAAAGCAGATGCTTGGGGCGTGGAAAAATTTTTGTTTGTTTGAAAGTTGGTCTTTGAAAGAAAGTTGGTTCTGTTCGTTTTAGCTCCACCCATTTGTTTTCTCAGGCAAAAAGTAAAGTATGAAATATAGAGAGGCCCCTTTGTTTTGCAAGAGATAGTTTGAAGTTAGTTGCTATGATGAGTGCTTAAAAAAAGCAGAAAGGAGTTTTAAAAAGTGAGTTGTTCACTGGAATCCCAAACCATGGGATTGTAAGCTAATAGCAGAGAAAAGTGCTAACAAAAACTGCAGGGGGCAACCAATTTGCATGCAGATATGGATAGCGAGTTTAAGTTTCTGAATGTAAACATAATGGGATTCAGTCGGAAGCATTAGAAATTGAAAATTGTTGAAGGAATAATAGATAAATAGTTATGACTGAATTAAAATGAGGAAAGGGAAAATCATGGGCTAGAACCTCCACTTTTTTTGCATGTTTAACGCATACTTAATGCCCATTTTACCACTGAAATGACGTATAACGCCTATATATCGCCCATTTTAGCACAAAATGGAAACCGACGGGCATTTTTAGGAAACTTATCACCAAGCATTACTTTCCCCATGTACTTAACGGCAGGAAAAAATATTACCGTCCGCCCACTTTTTTTGGGCGGAATCATCAGAATGGGCGAAATCAACGGTCATAATATCGCCCAGCGTTAATTTCCGTGCAGAATTAACGCCGAGATTCAATAATACTGCCCGCCCACTTTTCTTGGTCGTAAAGAGCACATCTGGCGAAACTAATGCCCAGGAGATCACCCACTGTCACTTTCACCACCTCGCACACATATCGCCCACAATATCACCCAAAAAAACGCCCACAAAAAATGGAACTGTTCTGAATGAATGCCAGCGGTATGGCTGACATTTTTTAAATCGCAGGTCGCTTCATTGAAAAGGCTGCGTCAACTTTGGGGGATTTTGCATTAACTCTGGAGTTCTTCTCAGGTGAAGTGAACATCTCAACAGACATACTTTCTGGACCATTAGGGCTTTATTCCGGTTGTATTTTAGTGAGGAAATCATTGCTTCTGATCAAACACTATTATACTTTCAATGCAATGGGGCCATCAAACAATAACTGTGCTTAAGCAGCGCTTCAGATAGGTAAATTCGTGGTTGTGTGCTCGATGTTGTACAACCTGGCTATCATGAGGGACAGAAATTACCAGAAGGCACTGATGCTCGACCTCAGGAGAGAGAGGAAGAGGATGACAAGGGGCTGGATGCTGACCCAGGGCCAGACTATCAGGCTGGCTATGCAACCATGCCCATGACCTCCTCCTGACTGCAGGAAAGGGCCCGTGGTGGCTACATAGCTGCAAGACTCTTACGTGAGGAGCTGATATCTGAAAGATTTGCCTGAAAGACCATTGATGTGAGTGACAATGCAGACACATTGCTGTGTGTGTGCAGCTCAGACATCAATGGTACCCGTCACCTTGGTGCCAGTTAAAGGTTTACGTTGATTGATGTTAAGTTGTATTTAAACCTTTCATGTTAAGGAATCACCAATGTGTAACGGTACAGCTATCTGAGACAATGCGCAACAAGGTTATGTTCAATAAAAAACATTTTATACCAACATTCGTCTGAAATCATAAGTATCACAGGCAATAACACCGAACCCCCACCCACTTTTTCCACCATTGACATCAATCAAATGCTTAACATGTCTAGCAACACAGAATACAAAGGCAAAGCAGGAGCGTGGTCCCCAGCCCCCATACATTACAACAAATTGCATACACCCAGATAGAGCTATAACACAGCCATCACCTGCAGACATGCAGCTCACTTTCCGTCCCCCCTCCCCTTCTTCTCCCCACCTCAACCCCTTCCCCCCCTCACTCTATGGTGCCTGGCCGAGGAGCTCCTCAGGCGTTACCTCATTGGGGGGGATGAAGGCAGATGCGGTCATTGCACAGGTACGTGAGCGGGGGGTGCCGAGGGGACAACATTCTGTGATGCAGAAGCAGGATCTTGGATCTTGGTCTTTGCTCTCATCTGTCATTTGCAGTGGTGGTGCGGATCCTAGGGGTGGAGTGCCGCGCTCTGGGACCATTGGGAGGTCTGTGCCAACAGTGTTCCTGGCTATCGCATCCCGGGCCTCTGCCATCCACGGAATGTACTCGGTCATGGTGGCCAGCTGTCGGGAAATGCCCCCGAATGCTTCGATGAGCTGTTCATCAATGTCTACAGTCCTCCTGGACAACTGTACCATCTCTCCGCTCTCATGTCGCGCTCATGGAACAGACCTGCCACATCCATGGGACCTCCGTGGGGTCGGCGCCGTCATGGGGACAAATAGGGCGCCCTGAGGTGAGGTTCTTGGGGCCGGTATCTTCAGAGTGGGAATGACCGGAGGACCACTAGATGGCCTTGGGGTGGAATGGCTTCTGGAGCATGGCGATGCAAGTTCCTCGATGCAGGCGCTCTCATCCGTGGAGAACAGACCCAACAGATTGACGGGTGGGAATCAGACCTCCTCAGCACCAAATGTTGGATCGTCCGGAGAGTCGAGCCCCATGCCCCCACCTTCTGGCCTCTGTGATCTTGCTGCTGGCTGAGCTGAAAAACACGAATAAGGTTATTAGAGGAGAAGGGGGTTCTAGGATCACAAGGTGAGTCCAGCGTTATACACAGCATATGCACAACAAAAGCACCATCGCTCTCAAAATCATCACAGACATCACATTTCATGACCATCAACACATTTGCATTCCAATGATTTTCATTAGGCCAGCATTATTTCTATGACAATTTTAGAAATCATCTATCATATATGATTGTTTGGATATGAGTGGGTGTGGCATCTATTGACTTCACACCACTCAATGGTGTAAGCTTTGCTCACGTGTCATCACTTCAGGATCTGCAGATGCATCCGTGGCTGTCCGGGGGTGCTTCTCCACGAGTGCGAGCATCCGCTCCTCCACCTCAGTGATGTCGCTGGGGACTGGTGGCCCCCCACCCGTTCGCCTCTGCACAGACCTCATCGTCGATAGCTTCTTCTGTAAAAGGTGACAGGACGACATGGCATAAGCTCATTGCGTGATATCTATGCTAGGTGCTGTCACAGAGACTGATACAACATATAACCGACAGATATAATCATGATTATTATGAAAATGAACATTCTTTACCTAAAGACGTACACCGTGAAGCAGGCTTTGAGTAAAACATTCCCGGTGAAAGTGAAACACCTCACATCTGCTGATAGTCACTCATGACTGTTACAAATCAGATTATATAAATACATAAGTACATATAAATAAATGTAATACTTACTCTTGCAGATCCCACAAGGTCGTTCCATCGTTTGCAGCATTGGTTGCCCTCATGCACCTCGTTGGTCGCCGACAAGACCATCTCTGCTATATCAATACATATCCTCTGGTAGGCCTTTGGAGTATGCTTCCCACGCCTTCCCTGTGTCAATCACCCCAGCGTGACTCGACCTCCTGCAGGAGGGAGGCATTTGCATCGTCCGAGAACCTCCTGGCTCTTTTGCACCCGCCAATGTGCTCCTCTCCCACCTCACTGCTCTCTCTAGCGTCAGTCTCCATAGCGTGCTGTGATGCCTCCTCCTCTCATCCCAGTAAAGGGCAAAGTCGGGCAAATATGTGGCTGATAATAGCTAATTTTTGTTTGCCTACTTGCTGTGAAACTCTAAAGTCTCCCTCCTTCCTCCCAAAGCAGCCACACCACACCCAGACATGCCTTCAGTCCCTCTGAGCTCCCTCTCTCTCTGTCTCCTCTTCTGCGCATGTCATGATGACCCTTGACCTCCTGAATCGCGGGCGTTGCCATGCTGTTGCTAAGGATGGCCACACTTTACTTCAGGAGGTCAAAAAAATGTAATGCTACCACCCATTTCATATCGCTCGCGGTAACGTCCATTTTCAAAAATGTAGACTAGGTGCTTTGAGAATGGCCGAGAAGCCGGAGATCTGAAAACCATTTTTTACCGTCCACGCCGGAAATAATGTCCACTTTTGCTCAATAAGCACAAAAGTGGAGTTTCTAGCCCCATGTCTCTTTTCTACTGTTTTAGTGTTTATCTTTGAGGTTTCAGTGTGAATGTTAAAGTTTTAGAAAAGCATGTTCAACTGTTTCTTTGTACAGCTGTGGCTCCTCCCCTCTTTTTCCCAAGCGGCATTGGTTAGTTTAAGATTGGAGTTATTGAGGTTAATTAACCGATTAAAAACAGACTTTTATTATGGCTATGATGAAATTTTGGTTGGTGTAAATTGAGTGAAAAGCCTTTAGTTCCAGACATGAGGCAATCGCATCAATAAATGGTATTGTTAAAATTTCTGACCAACGCGTGACTAGGGAGAAAAAGAGCAATGCTACTGAATGTTTATAGGAATGGTCTTTGCAAATTTTAAAAGCACAGAGATTTTGCAAAAGTAAAAGTTTTATTTCAACTTGAAAGGCTGCAAAATGTGTGACTGAAGCTGACATTGATTGATGGTATCTGTGTTTGTCAGTTTTGAAAAAAAAAAGAATGTTCGCTCTTTTCACAAGCAGCTGTGAACTCTATTTTAATTCAGTATGCAAGACTGAAAGTTTATGAGAGATGAACAATCATATGTAACCTGTCTGAAGGAAGCCTCGGTGGATGGGCATTCCACACTACAAGCAGTTTAGAACTGAAACAGGAAGAGGCATCAAACAGGAAGAGGCATGTTGAAGGACATTCGAGTTGTCTAATCAGTGAAATGGCTACGTTATCTCTGGATATAGAAACATAGAAAATAGGTGCAGGAGTAGGCCATTCGGCCCTTCGCGCCTGCACCACCATTCAATAAGGCTGATCACCACCTCAGTATCCCTTTCCTGCTTTCTCACCATACCCCTTGATCCCTTTAGCCATAAGGGCCATATCTAACTCCCTCTTGAATATATCCAACAAACTGCCATCAACAACTCTCTGAGATAGAAAATTCCACAGGTTAACAACTCTCTGAGTGAAGAGGTTTCTCCTCATCTCAGTCCTAAATGGCTTATCCTTAGACTGTGTCCCCTGGTTCTGGACTTCCCCAACATCGGGAACGTTCTTCCTGCATCTAACCTGTCCCGTCCCGTCAGTATTTTATATGTTTCTATGAGATCCCCTCTCATCCTTCTAAACTCCAGTGAATACAGGCCCAGTTGATTCAGTCTCTCCTCATATGTCAGTCCTGCCATTCCGGGAATCAGTCTGGTGAACCTTCGCTGCACTCACTCAATAGCAAGAACGTCCTTCCTCAGATTAGGAGATCAAAACTGATCACAATATTCTAAGTGAGGCCTCACTAAGGCCCTGTACAACTGCAGTAAGACCTCCCTGCTCCTATACTCAAATCCTCTAGCTATGAAGGCCAACATACCATTTGCCTTCTTCACCACCTGCTGTACCTGCATGCCAACTTTTAATGACTGATGTACCATGACACCCAGGTCTCATTGCACCTCACCTTTTCCTAATCTGCCTCCATTCAGATAATATTCTGCCTTCGTGTTTTTGCCACCAAAGTGGATAACCTCACATTTATCCGCATTATACTGCATCTGCCACGCTTTTGCCCACTCACCTAATCTGTCCAAGTCACCCTGCAGCCTTTTAGAGTCTTCCTGACAGCTCACACTGCCACCCAGCATAGTGTCATCAGCAAATTTGGAGATATTACACTCAATTCCCTCATCCAAATGATTAATGTATATTGTAAATAGCTGGAGTCCCAGCACTGAGCCCTGTGGCACCCCACTAGTCACTGTCTGCCATTCTGAAAAGGATCCGTTTATCCCGTCTCTCTGCTTCCTGTCTGCCAACCAGTTCTCTATCACATCAGTACACTACACCCAATACCATGTGCTTTAATTTTGCACATCAATCTCGTGTGTGGGACCTTGTCAAAAGCCTTTTGAAAATCCAAATACACCACATCCACTGGTTCTTCCTTGTCCACTCTACCAGTTACATCCTCAAAAAATTCTAGAAGATTTGTCAAGCAGGATTTCCCTTTCATAAATCCATGCTGACTTGGTCCGATCCTGTCACTGCTTTCCAAATGTGCTGCTATTTCATCTTTAATAATTGATTCCAACATTTTTCCCATTACCAATGTCAGGCTAACTGGTCTATAATTATCCATTTTCTCTCTCCCTCCTTTCTTAAAAAGTGTTACATTAGCTACCCTCCAGTCCATAGAAACAGATTCAGAATCGATAGACTGTTGGAAAATGATCACCAATGCATCCACTATTTCGAGGGCTACTTCCTTAAGTACTCTGGGATGCAGACCATCAGGCCACGGGGATTCATCAGCCTTCAACCCCATCAATTTCCCTAACACAATTTCCCGCCTAATAAGGATTTCCTTCAGTTCCTCCTTCTCACTAGACCATCGGTCCCGTAGTATTTCCGGAAGGTTATTTCTGTCTTCCTTCATGAAGACAGAACCAAAGTATTTATTTAACTGGTCCACCATTTCTTTGTTCCCCATTATAAATTCACCTGAATCTGACTGCAAGGGACCTACTTTTGTTTTCACTAATCTTTTTCTCTTCACATATCTATAGAAGCCTTTGCACTCAGTTTTTATGTTCCCAGCAAGCTTCCTCTCATACTCTATTTTCCCCTTCCTAATTAAACCCTTTATCCTCCTCTGCTGTGTTATAAAATTCTCCCAATCCTCAGGTTTGTTGCTTTTTCTGGCCAATTTATATGCCTCTTCCTTGGATTTAACACTATCCTTATTTTCCCTTGTTAGCCACGGGTTGAGCCACCTTCCCCGTTTTATGTTTACTCCAGACAGGGATGTACAATTGTGCATCCATGTGATCGTTAAATGTTTGCCATTACCTCTCCACCGTCAACCCTTTAAGTATCACTCGCCAGTGTATTCTAGCCAATTCATGTCTCATACCATCGAAGTTACCTTTCCTTAAGTTCAGGATCCTAGTCTCTGAATTAATTGTGTCGCTCTCCATCTTAATAATGAATTCTACCATATTATGGTCACTCTTCCCCAAGGGGCCTCGTGCAACAAGATTGCTAATTAGCCTGTTCTCATTACACATCACCCAGTCCAGGATAGCCAGTCCTTTAGTTGGTTCTTCGACATATTGGTCTAGAAAACCATCCCTAATACACTGCAGGAAATCCTCCTCCACCGCATTGCTACCATTTTGGTTAGCCCAATCAATATGTAGATTAAAGTCGCCCATGATAACTGCTGTACCTTTATTGCACGCATCTTGTGCAATAATTTCTTGTTTGATGCTGTCCCCAACCTCACTAGTACTGTTTGGTGGTCTGTACACAACTCCTACTATCATTTTCTGCCCTGTGGTATTCTGTAGCTCCACCCAAACCGATTCCACATCATCCAAGCTAATGTCCTTCCTTACTATTGCAGTAATTTCCTCTTTAACCAGCAAGGCTTTTTCTTTCTCTCTATCCTTCCTAAATGTTAAATACCCCTGGATGTTGAGTTCCCAGCCTTGGTCACCCTGGAGCCATGTCTCCGTGATGCCAATTACATCATACCCGTTAACTGCTATCTGCGCAGTTAATTCATCCACCTTATTCCGAATATGCCTCGCATTGAGGCACAGAGCCTTCAGGCTTCTCTTTTTAACACACTTTGGCCCCTTTAGAATTTTGCTTTTTGCCTTAGATTTCTCGGCCCTCCACTTTTACTTTTCTTCTTTCTATCTTTTGCCCCATTCTTCTTCCTGGCTAACATTCGGGCCCAGTTTGTTGTGTACTATAAAACACAATGACAAAGGAATCTTCTTTCTCTAAGATGCGGACGTCATGAGGGATCTTTTGGTAAGGCGGCAAGAAGAACCATTTAAGAGGTATAGTTACGTCGAATTTATCACTCGACGGACTATAGATAAGCCAATAGGCATTAATCTTGTGAGGAGGTGTACATGACCAAGTAACTTGAGGGGGGTTGCACAGTTATAGCAATAAGTAGGATTCGGTTTAATTGTATTTAAATGTCTAACTTAGAGCATAGAAGTTGCTTGTATGTATGTATTAAATTTAAAATCTGTAAGTGGATAATTTGTAGTTTGGTTTGATTTTAAAACTGTACCCAGTAGTGTTGAACTCGGAACTTATAGTCATTTTTAATTTTTTTGATGAAGTCCATTGTATTGGAATATCTCAGTGTTCTTTTCAGTCTTGCGGCTAGATTTTACACTTTTGTGCAGATTGCCCAAAAATGGGCATAATTTCCAGCGTAGGCGGTAAAAGTGGGTTTTCAGATTGCCGGCTTGTCGCCGATTCTCAAAGCCCCTGGTCCCCATTTTTGAAATTGGGCGTTACCGCGAGCGACCTGAAATGGGTGGTCGTGTTAAATCGCTCTGACCTTCTGCCGTAAAGTGTTGCCGTCCTTAGCAACGGCACGGCAACGCTCGATTCCCATGATTCAGGAGGTCAAGGGTCATCATGACATGCGCAGAAGAGGAGACAGAGAGGGACTGAAAGCATCTGTGGCTGTGGTGAACATACATAAGAACAGAAGAACATAAGAATTAGGAACAGGAGTAGGCCATCTAGCCCCTCGAGCCTGCTCCGCCATTCAACAAGATCATGGCTGTGTGCTTGTTTGGCTGTTCTGGGAGGCACGAGGGAGATTCATCAGCAATAAAAAGCCAACTAAGCACCAAGAACATAGTTGGCACCGAGTTTTTGTCCAACAAATAATATATAACATGGAAGGGATGGAGGAGGCCTTGGAACTGGTAGCCAGGAACACTGGTGGCAGAGGGCTCCCACTGGTCACGGAGCGCAGCACTGCACCCCAAGGTGCTGCACCCTCATTGCCAACGGCACATGAGAGCCAGGAACAACATCTTGCTTTTGACTCAGAGCACGATCCCACCTCGGGACCGTCCTCTCCCATATCCATCCATGGAGGGGGTCGGCCGTCAACTCCCCCACCCCCCCCCAATAAAACATCGCCTGAGGAGCTCCTCGGCCAGGCGGCTTGGATTCAGGAGGAGAAGGGGAAAGGGTAGAGGTGTAGAGGAGAAGCTGGGGCGGGAGGCGGAAGAGGGGAAATGGATGGTTTTTACAGAAATACTTATGATTTCAGCCAAATGTTCAGTTTAAATATTCTTTATTTAACAAAACCTTGTTGCGCATTGGCTCAGATAGATGCACCATTACACACTGGTGATTCCTTAACATCAAAGGGTATAATGACACTTAACTTCAATCAACTTCAACTATAACTGTTACCAAGATGATGCCCACCATTGATGTATGACATGCACACCCAGCAGTATGTCAGCCTTGTAAATACCATCAACGTTCTTTCAGGCAAAGCGCTCATTGATGAGCTCCTGATGTAAGAGTCTTGCAGCTATCATGCCACCACAGGCCCTTTCATGTGGTCTACAGGGGGACATGAGCATGGCTTCAGCATCAGCCTGATTGGGTCAATGTCAGCGTCCACTTCCTCATCCTCCTCTTCCTCTCTCTTCTGAGGTAGACTGTCAGACTCTTCAGGCAATTATAGTCCCCTCCTGATAGCTAAGTTGTGCAGCATGGAGCACACCACCATGAATTGAGCTATCTGTTCAGGATGGTATTGGAGCTCACCTCCTGAGTGGTCCAGGCATCTAAAGCGCTTCTTAAGCAATGGTTTTCTCCATGATATTGCGAGTGGCTCTGTGACTCTCATTGTATCGCTTCTCGGCTTCGGTGTGGGTGTCACGCAGGGGGTCATCATCCAGGTGGCGAGGCCATAGCCTTTGTCACCAAGCATCCAGCATTGACCTTGTGGCTGATTGTTAAACAAGTCAGATACAGTGCTCTCACGCAGGATGTGAGCATCATGGATGCTGCCCGGAAATTTAGCATTCACTGCCATAATAATTTGCTGGTGGTCAACAACGAGTTGCACATTCATGGAGTGGAATCCCTTGCGGTTTCTGAAAACCTCTGCATCCTGAAAAGGTGCCCGCATCACGATGTGTGTACAGTCTATTGCTCCCTGCACCTTGGGGAAGTTAGAAATTCGGTAGAATCCTAAAGCCCTGGTTATAGGGAAGCTGATAAAGTCCATCCTGTGTTCGTACAGGGCTTCAGTGACCTGTCTAATGCAGCAATGGGTGTCATGCTGAGACAGACCGCAAATGTCGCCAGCTGAGGCCTGAAAAGAACCCGACGCGTAGAATGACAGTGCCGTGGTGATTTTGACTTTAATGGACAGTGCAGTACTGATGGTACTGGCAGGTTGCACATCTCCTCTTATGAGCTGGCATACCTCAGTGATAACTTCTTTGTGGAAGCGCAGTCTCCGAAGGCAGGTGGTGTCGGGCAAGTTGAGGTAAGACTGCTTCTCCCTGTACTTGCGGGGGGTGTAGCGTCTGGTCCTCCTCATCAGTCTGGCACGTCTTACATTGGGCACATAATGCTGTGGAGCGTACCTTCTGCCATCTCGAGTCTGCAGCATGTAATTTGCCATCAAGAGAGAGTGAGAAAGGACAGGCCCCATTCCAATAACTATCTGTTTTCCAACGATTGGTCACAAAGAATGAATGTCCCGACGAAGACACCTGTTAAATTCCAATCGTTCACAGTATGATAAAGATGTTTGTTCAGATGTTCACATCACCTCCAAAGACCTCCAGAGTACATCTGAACTCCCCCGAGGTTGAAGCAGAGCAGCCTTTTAAATGATGCGACATGTGATTGAGAACATGGCCTCCATAATGCTCTGAGTAGTTCTGGTTAGTTCTACTTCTTCCCAGCGGATTTTTGGGCGAGCGATATTGTGGGCGAGATGTGTGCGAGGTGGTGAAAGTGAAACTGGGCGATCTCCTGGGCGTTAGTTTCGGCAAATGTGCTCTTTACAACAAAATAAAGTGGGCAGCCGGTATTATTGAATCTCGGCATTAATTACATGTGGAAAGTAACGCTGGGCGATATTATGGGCGATGGTTTCGCCCATTCTGATGATTCCGCCCAAAAAAAGCGGGCGGGCGGTATTATTTTTTCCCGGTGTTACACACATGAGGAAAGTAATGCTCGGTGATTAGTGTCCGAAAAATGGGTGTCAGTTTCAATTTTGTGGCTAAATGGGCGATAGCTGGCCGACACACATCATTTCAGTATTAATATGGACGCTAAGTGGGCGTTATGCATGCAAAAAGAGTGGAAAATCTAGCCCATTGTGCTTGAAACCCATAGGAAAAAGTCCTACAGTGGCTTTATGGGCACCGCATAACAATTCTGAGATCTTCCGTAACTGCAAAGGCTACTACTCACTTAATGTGCAGTTGATGTGCGATCCCACACAGTAAATCCTCACCGTCAATGTGCGCTATCCTGGCAACAGCCACGATGCCTTCATTCTGTGCCATACCAGTGTGCCAGCACTCTTCCAGCCACCATATCAAGCTCGCAGGTGGCTGCTCGCAGAAACGGGCTATCTACTTTTCACCTGGATCATGACTCCCCTCTGCAACCCCAACACTCCTGGCCAGCAATCATATAATGAGAGCCATGCCACAACCAGGAACATCATCGAGCAGACCATTGGCCTACTGAAGCAATGGTTCCGCTGTCTTAATCCACTCTGGGGGGGCCCTTCAATACTCAACGGAATGGGTGTCCCATTTCGTGCCCATCCTGAGGGCGCAGCCCTTGCCAGTAGAGATTGCGGGACCATCTCAGACAGATAACGAGGTAGAGGAGGATGAAGATGAAGAGGAACAGGAGTGAGCGGAGGCAGCGAGATAATCAGCCATCTGGATGGGCTGTCTGTGACCGGCTCATCAGACTCCGATTCGCATGAATGAAACCCCAGAACCCCGTAGCTCACCACATTCCCATCCCATCACAGCGACCTACTGGGCGCAAAACTGAAATGAGAGAGACCAGAAAATACTCCAAACACAATTAAATACATTTATCACACTTACCACATGAATTCTAATGACTAATAACCCTTGTTGTTGCATTAGTTGAATAGCTGTTATAGTGTGCAGGATGAGATGTAGGTGTGAGTGTTGCTAGGTAGAGATTGTGAGTGGGTGAGTGCAGCATTGAGCTGTGTGTGAAGTTTGTGGTACAGATGTTGGTATGTAGCATTTGTTGAAGCCTTCACTTACCCTGACCAGCCATGTGAGGTCATTAAACTTCTTCCTGCACTGGGTGTGAGTCCTGGGGAGCACCGTGTTGCCCGTGACGTGGTGTGCCACCTCCCACCATATAGTACGACAGACTTGTTGTGAGGGCCTCCTGCCAGTTGTTGGGTATAATACTGCCAGCCTTCTCTTCACTGCTAAAACCAATTCCACCAAAGCTTCATCGGAAAATCTCTCTGGGTCAGTGATTTGCCATCAGGATTTGTAATTAAGAGCTCCTTCTCCTTAGAACATAAGAACATAAGAAATAGCAGCAGGAGTAGGCCATTTGGCCCCTCGAGCCTACGCCACCATGGCTGATCTGATCATGGACTCAGCTCCACTTCCCTGCCAGCTCCCCATAACCATTTACTCCCTTATCGCTCAAAAATCTGTCGATCTCTCCCTTAAATATATTCAATGACTCAGCCTCCACAGCTGTCTGGGGCAGGGAATTCCATAAATTACAACCATCTCAGTTTTAAATGGGCGGCCCCTTGTTCTGAGACTATGCCTCCTAGTTGTAGTTTCCCCGATGAGTGGAAATATCCTCCCTGCATCCAACTTGTCGAGCCCTCTCATTATCTTATATGTTTCGATAAGATCACCTCTCATTCTTCTGAACTCCAATGAGTATAGTCCCAACCTACTCAACCTATCTTCATATGTCAACCCTCTCATCTCCGGAATCAACCTAGTGAACCTTCCTTGAACAGCCTCCAATGCAAATATATATTTCCTTAAATACAGAGACCAAAACTGTTATGTATGGAGAAAGAGTCAGACTGAACACTGTGAGCTCAAAGTAAAGTGTGACCTTAGTCTTTTATTGCAGGTCTCCAGAGTGCCTCTCCAACCTATGAGGCCTCCTTAAGCACCTGTGCTCCCAAGGGATTATGGGATTCCTTGGGACTCCAGGGGATGAGCCCTCTGGTGGCTGTACAGAGTAAATACAAGTTTACATATATAACAACACCCGCCCCCCCCCCCCCCCAAAGTATAACCATTGTAACTATTTACAATGTGAATCGATCTGGAGCCCTTCTTGCCCTGGTTGATCGTCTCGGTGTGAAAGCTGGTGTTGTTAAATCATTTGTTGGGCCCTCGCTGGGCTGCTGTGCAGCTGGCCTTGCTGGGCTGCCTGGTGTGTTGGCACTGCAGGGCTGCTGTGGATAATGGGTTCTGCTTCATGGTCAACCGTAGTGTCGGTTGCCACTGGTATGTATGTTGGGGGATCAAAAAAGATAGGGTCCAAGGTGGATTGTTCAGGATAGTCCATGAATCTGAGTTTGATTTGGTCCAAGTGTTTCTGGTGAATGAGTCCATTTGAAAGTTTGATCCGAAACACCCTGCTCCCCTCTTTGGCCACGACAGTGCCGGGAAGCCACTTGGGACCTTGTCCATAATTCAATACAAATACAGGATCATTGATTTCAATCTCGCATGACACATTTGCGTTATCATGGTATGCACTTTGTTGAAGCTCCCTGCTCTCTACCTGTTCATGTAGATCAGGGTGAACTAACGAGAGCCTTATCTTAAGTGCTCTTTTCATGAGCAATTCAGCAGGTGAGATCCCAGTGAGCGAGTGGGGTCTCGTGCGGTAGCTAAGCAGGACTTGGGATAGGCACTCTTCAAGCCCCTTCAAGCCTTTTTCGATGCTTTGCACTGCTCTCTCTGCCTGACCATTGGACACAGGTTTAAACGGGGCAGATGTGACATGTTTCATTCCTTTATGGGTCATGAATTCTTTGAACTCAGCACTGGTAAAACATGGCCCATGGTCGTTCACCAGGATATTGGCTAAGCCGTATGTGGCAAGCATGACCCGCTGGCTTTCAGTAGTGGCAGCGGATGTGTTAGCTGACATTATCTCACATTCAATCCACTTGGAATACGTGACTACAACCACAAGAACATTTTACCCAAGAATGGGCCTGCATAGTCGACGTGTACCCTAGACCACGGTTTGGAGGACCAAAACAATAAACTTAACGGCACCTCCCTGGGTACATTGCTTAACTGCGAGCATGTATTCCATCTGCCAATGCAGGACTCCATGTCCGCATCGATACTGGGCCACCGCACGTGGGATCTGGCTGTCGCTTCCATCATTACGATGCCTGGGTAGGTACTATGGAGGTCATTGATGAAAGTGTCTCTGCTCTTCTTGGGGACCACAGTAGGCAGTTTGCTTGTATGGACATTTCATCTTTGAGCCATTGGAATGGCTTTATCTCTTCCTGCATTTCCACTGGGACACTGGACCAGCTCCCATGAAGCACACAGCTTTTGACTAGAGATAATAAGGGACACTGGCTTGTCCAGGTTTTGATCTGCTGGGCATTGATGGGTGATTGCTCACTCTCAAATGCTTCCATAACCATGGCTAGATCTGCTGGCTGCGCTAATTCCACCCCCGGGTTGGGCAATGGCAGCCTACTGAGAGCATCGGTGCAGTTTTCTTTGCCTGGCCTATGCCAGATGGCGTAGTTGCATGCAGACAATGTGAGCGCCCATCTCTGGATGTGGGCCGATGCGTTGGTATTTATCTCTTTACTCTCGGAAAACAGGCATATAAGTGGCTTATGGTCAGTTTCCAATTCGAATTTTAGCCCAAACAGCTATTGATGCATTTTCTTTATCCCATAGACACACGCTAATGCTTCTTTCTCAATCATGCTGTAGGTTCTCTCAGCCTTAGACAGATTCCTGGATGCATAAGCAACTGGTTGCAGTTTCCCGAAATCATTTGCTTGTTGCAATACATACCCGACGCCATATGACGACGCATCACATACTAGTACCAAATGCTTAAATGGATCATACAACATAAGCAATTTGTTTGAGCATAACAATTTACTCGCTTTTACAAAGACATTTTCTTGGCTTTTGCCCCAAACCCATTCATCCCCTTTTCGTAATTAGGCATGCAGTGGTTATAACAGTGTGCTGAAGTTACCAAAGTAGTTCAGGAGTCCCAGAAACGACCGCAGCTCCATCACATTCTGTGGCCTTGGTGCGTTCTTGATTGCCTCCGTCTTCGCGTTCGTGGGCCTGATGCTGTCTGCCGCAATCCTCCTTCCCAAGAACTCCACTTCAGGCACCAGGAAAACTCACTTCGATGTTTATAACCTGAGCCCCATGCGGTTGAGTCAACCAAGAACCTCCTCCAGGTTCTGCAGATGCTCGATTGTGTTCCGATCTATGACCAAGATGTCGTCCTGGAAGACCACAGTGTGGGGGACTGACTTCAGTAAGCTTTCCATGTTTCTCTGAAATATCGCCGCTGCTGATCAGATTCCAAACGGGCATCTGTTATAAACAAAATGACCTTTGTGCATGTTGATGCAGGTGAGGGCCTTCGATGATTCCTCCAGTTCCTGTGTCATGTAGGCTGAAGTCAGATCCAGCTTTGTGAACGTCTTTCCTCCCGCCAGCGTTGCAAAGAGGTTGTCGGCCTTTGGTAGTGGGTATTGTTCCTGCATGGAGAAACGATTGATAGTTACTTTGTAATCGCCACAGGTTATGATGGTGCCTTCTCCCTTGAGGACTAGGACGATAGGACTGACCCACTCGTTGAACTCGATCGGTGAAATGATGCCCTCTCTTTGCAGCCGATCTCTACCCTTTCTCTCATCATGTACGGTACTGCACTCGACTTGTGATGGATGGGTCGCACCCCTGGAATTAGGTGGATCTGCACTTTTGCTCCTTGAAATTTCCCGATGCCTGGTTCGAACAGCAAAGGAAATTTGTTTAAGATCTGGGCACACGAAGTGTCGTCAGTGGGCGATAGCGCTCGGCAGTCATCCCAGTTCCAGCGTATCTTTCCCAGCCAGCTCCTGCCGAGCAGCCAGAGTGGTAGCTTGTGCAGTGCTCCATCGTAGGAGACCTTTACGGTAGCACTGCCGATTACAGGAATCAGTTCTTTCGTATAAGTTCTTAGTTTCATGCGAACTGGAGTTAAGACTGGCCTTGAGGCCTTCTCGCACCACAATCTTTCAAAAGTCTTTTTGCCCATGATGGACTGGCTCGTGCCATTGATACCGGGAGTCCATTTCGTTCAACATTCAGCATTATCTGGGAACAATTCGTGGTGAATGTGTGCACCCCATGTACCTCTGCCTCCTCGGTCTGAGGCTCTGGTTCATCGTGATCCTTTGTGGCTGTGTCCTCCTCTGCAACATGGTGGTTTGCAGGTTTAACAGGATTTGCAGCTCGCCTGCACACTTGTAGGAGGTGTCCCATTGTTCCACAGCCCTTGCAAATGTATCCTTTGAATCAGCATGAATGGAAACGATGATCACCTCCGCAGCGCCAACAAGGTGTTAATGGCCTTGCATTTATCACCCTTGATGGTGGACTCTGAGACATCTGCGGACGTGCAGCTGCAGGCATGTGTGACCTGCCCTGTACGTTACGATTCGAAAACAACATCACTTTGTTCACAGTACTTGTAGCAGCACTTGTGTGCTGAGAGATTTGCTTCGTATTGTCACTGGTGGCAATGAACGCCTGGGCTATTGCTATGGTCTTACTTAAGGTTGGGGTCTCTACAGTCAAAAGTTTGCGAAGTATGGTTTAGTAGCCAATGCCAAGTACAAAAAAGTCTCTGAGCATGTGCTCCAAATGTCCTTCAAATTTGCAATGTCCTGCAAGGCTTCTTAGCTCGGCGACATAACTCGCCACTTCTGGCCTTCAGATCTTTTGTAGGTGTAGAACCGGTACCTCGCCATCAGAACGCTTTCCTTTGGTTTCAAATGCTCTATGACCAGTGTGCACAAATCGTCGTATGATTTCTCCGTGGTTTTCACTGGAGTGAGCAGATTCTTCATGAGCCCAAACGTTGGTGCCCCACAGACAGTGAGGAGGATCGCCCTTCGTTTGGCAGCATTCTCTTCCCAATTTAGCTCGTTGGCCATGAAGTATTGGTAAAGTCGCTCCACAAAAGTTTCCCAATCATCTCCCTCCGAGAATTTCTCCAGGATCCCCACTGTTCTCTGCATCTTTGGGTTCGCTATCTATATCTCGTCGCCAGTTGTTATGTATGGAGAAAGAGTCAGACTGAACACTGTGAGCTCAAAGTAAAGTGTGACCGTAGTCTTTTATTGCAGGTCTCCAGAGTGCCTCTCCAACCTGTGAGGCCTCCTTAAATACCTGTGCTCCCAAGGGATTATGGGATCCCTTGGGACTCCAGGGGATGAGCCCTTTGCTGGCTGTACAGAGTAAATACAAGTTTACATGTATCACAAAAACTGCATGCAATACTCTTGGTGTGATCTCACCAATACCCTGTACAGTTGTAGCAGGATTTCTCTGCTTTTATACTCTATCCCCCTTGCAATAAAGGTCAACATTCCATTTGCCTTCCTGATTATTTGCTGTGCCCAAATATTAACTTTCTGTTAGGATCCCCAGGTCCCTCTGTACTGAAGCATTTTGCAATTTTTCTCCATTTAAATTATAATTTGCTTTCCTATTTTTTCTGCCAAAGTGGATAACCTCACATTTTCCTACATTATAGTCCATCAGCCAAATTTTTGCCCATTCACTGAGCCTGTCTATATCCCTTTGCAGATTTTTGTGTCCTGCTCACAATTTTCTTTTCTACTCATCTTTGTATCATTAGCAAATTTGGCTACATTACACTCGGTCTCTTCATTCAAGTCATTAATATAGATTGTAAATAGTTGAGGTCCCAGCACTGATCCCTGCGGCACCGCACAAGTCACTGTTTTCCAAACGGAAAATGACACATTTATCCCAACTCTCTGTTTTCTGTTAGTTAGGCAATCCTCAATCCATGCTAATATATTACCCCCAACTCCATGAATTTTTATATTGTGCAGTAACCTTTTATGTGGCACATTATCGAATGCCTTCTGGAAATCCAAATAAACCACATCCACTGGTTCCCCTTTATCCACCCTGCTCATTACATCCTCAAAGAGCTCCAGCAAATTTGTCAAACATGATTTCCCTTTCATAAAACCATGCTGACTCTACTTCATTGAAATGCTTTGCCAAATGTGCTGCAATTGCTTCTTTAATTATGGAGTCCAGCATTTTCCCAATTACATATGTTAGGTTAACTGATCTATAGTTTCCTGCTTTCTGTCTGCCTCCTTTTTTAAATAGGGGCGTTACATTTGCAGTTTTCCAATCAGCTGGGACCTCCCCAGAATCCAGAGAATTTTGGTAGATTACAACCAATGCATCCACTATCTCTGCAGCCACTTCTTTTAGGACCCAAGAATGCAAGCCATCAAGTCCAGGGGACTTGTCCACCTTTAGTCCCATTATTTTACTGAGTACTACTTCTTTAGTCATATTGATTGTATTAAGTTCCTCCCTCCCAAAATCCCCTTGATTATCCCCAATTGGGATGTTTTTAGTGTCATCTGCTGTGAAGACCGATACAAAATATTTGTTGAAAGTCTCTGCCATTTCCTTGTTCCCAATTATTACTTCCCCAGTCTCACCCTCTAGGGGACCAACATTTACTTTAGCCACTCTTTTCCTTATTGTATACCTGCAGAAACTCTTACTATCTGTTTTTATATTTCATGTTAGTTTACTTTCATAATTATGGTTGTTGAGGCAGCTGCACACCCAACAATGCTGAGAATGAGGTGTGCTGCAGCATCAGTGAACCTCGCCTTTAAGTATTGGAAAAAGCCTGTGGCAATCATTACTTGCGTTTAGACTGCTCCCGATATTGGTCCAGCTAATGAGCTTGAGTTTTTAAGACGAAAATCACGACTGCAATCATTTTAATGAGGTGTGAGGACAAATTTTGCCTGCAGTCTAGACCATTTTCAACTGGCACTAATTAACCATTTTCAGTCTAAACACTGCCCATTTCTTGGCTATAACAAATGTTTAGCCCTTTTTGTTAAGTTTGCTTTTCTTTGGGAGGGGGTTGCATTTACTCAAATTCATTGCATATTTACTTGTATCAAAAGCCACATTATATTTGCAGTTTAATTTGCAGCTTGCAAATTGGATGAGTCAGTGTGATTTAATTTTAGAGGTGTCAGGATATCGTACAAAGAAGAGCATCTGACATTCATAGGCTATACTAGAGACAGTTAATTTTTAGGTACACATAAATTCTCAATATATGTGGATAAGATCAAATGGAAGTTAAAAAAGTCATTTCACATTTACCCATAAGAAAAAAGTGATTGTCATTTAATTCTTTCAGATTCCATGCTCCTTGACAATGACAAGAAGCTCTCTGGCAGGCCTGCCATTGCTGGCAAGCATTTCTGTGGGCATGCCCATCACCCTGCTTCTGAAGGCTGCCCCATCTAAGTCCTCATCTGAGTCCTGTGCAGCATTTGCACAGTGTGTCTCGAAGGACTGCAGTGCTGCATCGAAGAACCTAAATGCACGTTCTCGCTCTGTTGAGACATTTTGCACCAGCTCCAGCCACAATGAGGTACTTCTGTAACAAAGCACCACCCCTTTAAGAAGTGCAGGCAGCCTTTAAATAAAGAGCTGACTTCACACGCTATTGGACCCCATGTTAAGCGCTGAGCCAACCAGCAGCGCATTTAGTGCTAAGCTCTGTGCTGCAATCATGGTAATGAACCAGCAGCATGAATTTTGCGCGCTGCCTGAACTACTTTCAACGGGCGCGGGTGGATCGTGCATCACGATCCCTGTGCCAGTTTTCAGGCCTTATCAAATTTAGCCTCCAAAGAACGCATAATAAAACAACTAGTGGTTGTATGATACTTCTACAGCATCAATCAGTGTTAACATAAGAACATAAGAATTAGGAACAGGAGTAGGCCATCTAGCCCCTCGAGCCTGCTCTGCCATTCAAAAAGATCATGGCTGTTGTAAGAGGGGAGCAGTAAAAGGATGCATGATGCATATACAATATATTAATGATATTGGATTCTTATGATTCTGGATAAGATGGGCTCCAAGGGTACTACAAGAATAATATAAATCTTAATACTCCTTGGCAGAGAAATGTAGAAAATGATAATTAGTAGATAAATTGGTAACGAATAAATGAAAAGATTTGTAACATATAAGCTAGCGGCTGTAGCCAACTTAAGTTAATCTAGGGGTTAAGTCATGGCAGGAGAGCTCAGACATGTCTCATGCTCCTCCTGTGCTATGTGGGAACTCAGGGACACTTCCAGTGGGAACTCAGGGACACTCCCTCATGACTACATGTGCGGGAAGTGTGTCCTGCTGCAGCTCCTGACAGACCGCATTGAGGCACTGGAGCTGCGGGTGGATTCACTCTGGAACATCCGCGATGCTGAGGATGCCGTGAATAGCACATTCAGTGAGTTGGTCCTACTGCAGGTAAAGGTTACACAGACAGATAGGGAATGGGAGACCAACAGGAAGAGCAGTGGAAGGAAGGTAGTGCAGGGGTCCCCTGCGGTCATCCCCCTCGAAAACAGATACACCATTTTGGGTACTGCTGGGGGGGATGACTCATCAGGGGAGGGCAGCAGCAGGCAAGTCCATGGCACCGTGAGTGGCTCTGCTGCACAGGAGGGCAGGAAAAAGAGTGGGAGAGCTATAGTGGTAGGGGATTCTATTGTAAAGGGAATAGATAGACGTTTCTGCGGCCGCAATCAAGACTCCAGAATGGTATGTTGCCTCCCTGGTGCAAGGGTCAAGGATGACTCGGAGCAGTTGCAGGACATTTTGGAGGGGGATGGTGAACAGTCAGTTGTCGTGGTGCATATAGTCATCAATGATATAGTTAAAAAATGGGATGAGGTCCTACAAGGTGAATTTCGAGAGCTAGGAGTTAAATTAAAAAGTAGGACCTCAAAGGTAGTAATCTCAGGATTGCTACCAGTGCCACGTGCTAGTCAGAGTAGGAATCGCAGGATAGCTCAGATGAATACGTGGCTTGAGGAGTGGTGCAGAAGGGAGGGATTCAAATTCCTGGGACATTGAAATCGGTTCTGGAGTGGGTGGGACCAGTACAAATCGGACGGTCTGCACCTGGGCAGGACCGGAACAATGTCCTAGGGGAAGCGTTTGCTAGTGCTGTTGGGGAGGGGCTAAACAAATATGGCAGGGGGATGGGAACCTATGCAGGGAGACAGAGGGAAGTAGAATGGGGGCAGAAACAAAAGATAGAAAGAAGAAGAGTAAAAGTGGAGGGCAGAGAAACCCAAGGCTAAAAGCAAAAAGAGCCACATTACAGCAAAATTCTAAAAGGGCAAAGTGTGTTAAAAAGACAAGCCTGAAGACTCTGTGCCTCAACGCGAGGAGTATTCATAATAAGGTGGATGAATTAACTGCACAGGCAGCAATTAATGAATATGACATGGCTCCAGGGTGACCAAGGCTGGGAACTCAACATCCAGGGGTATTCCACATTCAGGAAAGATAGACCGAAAGGAAAAGGAGGTGGGGTTCTGGTTAAAGAGGAAATTAACACAATAGTAAGGAAGGACATTAGCTTGGATGATGTGGAATCTGTATGGGTGGAGCTATGGAATTCCAAAGGGCAGAAAACGCTAGTGGGAGTTGTGTACAGACCACCAAACAGTAGTAGTGAGGTTGGGGACAGCATCAAACAAGAAATTAGGGATGCGTGCAATAATGGTACAGCAGTTATCATGGGTGACTTTAATCTACATATAGATTGGACTAACCAAAATGGTAGCAATACGGTGGAGGAGGATTTCCTGCAGTGTATTAGGGATGGTTTTCTGGACAAATATGTCGAGGAACCAACTAGAGGGCTGGTCCTCCTAGACTGGGTGATGTGTAATGAGTAAGGACTAATTATCAATCTTATTATGTGAGGCCCCTTGGGGAACAGTGACCATAATATGGTAGAATTCTTTATTAAAATGGAGAGTGACACAGTTAATTCAGAGACTAGAGTCCGGAACTTAAGGAAAGGTAACTTTGACGGTATGTGGCGTGAATTGGCGACAATAGACTGGCAAATGATACTTAAAGGGTTGACGATGGATAGGCAATGGCAAACATTTAAAGATCACATGGATGAACTTCAAAAATTTGTACTTCCCTGTCGAGAGTAAAAATAAAACGGGGAAGGTGGCTCAACCGTGGCTAACAAGGGAAATTAAGGATAGTGTTAACTCCAAGGAAGAGGCATATAAATTGGCCAGAAAAAGCAGAAAACCTGAGGTTTGGGAGAAATTTAGAATTCAGCAGAGGAGGACAAAGGTTTTAATTAGGAGGGGGAAAATAGAGTATGAAAGGAAGCTTGCTGGGAACATAAAAACTGACTGCAAAATCTCCTATAGATATGTGAAGAGAAAAAGATTAGTGAAGACAAACATAGGCCCCTTGCAGTCAGAATCAGGAGAATTTATAATGGGGAAAAAAGAAATGGCAGACCAATTGAACAAATACTTTGGTTCTGTCTTCACGAAGGAAGACACAAATAACCTTTCGGAAATACTAGGGGTCAGTGGGTCTAGTGAGAAGGAGGAACTGAAGGAAATCCTTATTAGTCAGGAAATTGTGTTAGGGAAATTGATGAGATTGAAGGCCGATAAATCCCCGGGGCTTGATAGTCTGCATCCCAGAGTAATTAAGGAAGTAGCCCTAGAAATAGCATTGATGATCATTTTCCAGCAGTTTATCGACTCTGGATCAGTTCCTATGGACTGGAGGGTAGCTAATGTAACACTACTTTTTAAGAAAGGAGGGAGAGAGAAAATGGGGAATTATAGACCGGTTAGCCTGACATCAGTGGTGGGGAAAATGT
Organism: Pristiophorus japonicus; assembly: GCF_044704955.1. NCBI lineage: Eukaryota > Metazoa > Chordata > Chondrichthyes > Pristiophoridae > Pristiophorus > Pristiophorus japonicus. Next base: position 103,104,937 of record NC_091980.1, on the reverse strand, counting down.
TGGAATCAATTATTAAAGATAAAATAGCAGCACATTTGGAAAGCAGTGACAGGATCGGTCCAAGTCAGCATGGATTTATGAAAGGAAAATCATGCTTGACAAATCTAGAATTTTTTGAGGATGTAACTGGTAGAGTGGACAGGGGAGAACCAGTGGATGTGGTGTATTTGGACTTTCAAAAGGCTTTTGATAAGATCCCACACAAGAATTTGGTGTGCAAAATTAAGGCACATGGTATTGGAGTTAATGTAATGACATGGATAGAGAACTGGTTTGCAGACAGGAAGCAGAGATTCGGGATAAACGGATCCTTTTCAGAATGGCAGGCAGTGACTAGTGGGGTGCCGCAGGGCTCAGTGCTGGGACTCCAGCTATTTACAATATACATCAATGATTTAGATGAAGGAATTGAATGTAATATCTCCAAGTTTGCAGATCACACTATGCTGGGTGGCAGTATGAGCTGCGAGGAGGATGCTAAGAGTCTGCAGGGTGACTTGGACAGGTTAGGTGAGTGGGCAAATGCATGGCAGATGCAATATAATGTGGATAAATGTGAGGTTATCCACTTTGGTGGCAAAAACACGAGGGCAGAATATTATTTGAATGGCAGCAGGTTAGTAAAAGGGGAGGTGCAACGAGACCTGGGTGTCATGGTACATCAGTCATTGAAAGCTGACATGCAGGTACAGCAGGCTGTGAAGAAGGCAAATGGTATGTTGGCCTTCCTAGCTAGAGGATTTGAGTATCGGAACAGGGAGGTCTTACTGCAGTTGTACAGGGCCTTAGTGAGGCCTCACTTAGAATATTGTGTTCAGTTTTGGTCTCCTAATCTGAGGAAGGACGTTCTTGCTATTGAGTGAGTGCAGCGAAGGTTCACCAGACTGATTCCCGGAATGGCAGGACTGACATATGAGGAGAGACTGAATCAACTGGGCCTGTATTCACTGGAGTTTAGAAGGATGAGAGGGGATCTCATAGAAACATATAAAATACTGACGGGACTGGACAGGTTAGATGCAGGAAGAACGTTCCCGATGTTGGGGAAGTCCAGAACCAGGGGACACAGTCTAAGGATAAGCCATTTAGGACTGAGATGAGGAGAAACCTCTTCACTCAGAGAGTTGTTAACCTGTGGAATTTTCTATCTCAGAGAGTTGTTGATGGCAGTTTGTTGGATATATTCAAGAGGGAGTTAGATATGGCCGTTATGGCTAAAGGGATCAAGGGGTATGGTGAGAAAGCAGGAAAGGGGTAGTGAGGTGGTGATCAGCCATGATCTTATTGAATGGTGGTACAGGCTCGAAGGGCCGAATGGCCTACTCCTGCACCTATTTTCTATGTTTCTATGTTTCTATGATACTGTTTGGCTGGAAAGGTAAACCAGACGGTTCCATCCATCCTACTTCATTCAATTCATTGAAAAATAAGATTTCAATATAGTTCACCAAGAACCCAATAATCCATATGGATTAAAAACCACACTTTGCATTGGAGGTCAGATTTTATCTAGATTACTGAGTGCAATTTTAGTGGTTTGGATTTGTTATTAAATTTGAGGACTCAAGTCAATTTGAGTTAAAATTCACTCACCAGTAATGGTTACACTCTGGAACTGAAAAAGCTTGACTGGTCATAAAGCACTGATGATGAGATACATATTTTGAACAAAAGCCACAAATCTGCAAACAGAAAATATTGACGAGATGGATGCACGAGTGAGCCATGCCATTAAATGCCGATGCAGTAACCCTTTCACAGGTTGATTGCTGAGCTGGTTCAAAGTCTATCTAACAACATAAAGGTCCTGTTTAATTTTTTGCAATTACATAATGCAAAGCATATTTGTTTAGGCTTTGTTCCAGTGAATTTTTGTTTAATAAATTACAGTTATGTTACTGATGCCATTTTCTGACCTTACTGCCTAACTAACATTGCTAACTGCTCCCTCTCACCTGCCGTGGGTAGTACAAGTTCTGAGGTGGTCATTTCAAATGCTATCGAAACAAATCCTCAGCTGCTCCTTGGCTGTGCCCTCGCTGGGCTGACGTGTTGTTGGCCCTGCAAGGCTGCTGGGTGAGCCTGGCCTTACTGGGCTGTTGGTCGTGATGGGTTCGATTTCCTGGTCCGGGGTGGTGTCGTTGATCCTTGGGGTGTGTGTTGTGGGCTCGAAAAAGGTGGTGTCTGCTGTGGGTTGTTCAGGGCAGTCTGTGAACCGCAGCCTCGTTTGGTTCAGGTGCTTTCTGCAAATTTGTCGATTGTCTAGTTTGACTACAAACACCCTACTCCCTTCTTTAGCTATCACCGTGCCCGCGCTCCAATTGGGACCATGTCCACAGTTTAGCACATACACAGGGTCATTCAGATCAATTTCCCGTGACACAGTGGCGCGACCTTCATTTATATTTTGTTGCTGCCACCTGCTCTCTACCTGATCATGCAGGTTGGGGTGAACCAGCGAGAGTCTGGTTTTAAGTATCCTTTTCATGAGTAGTTCAGCCGGGGGCAGCCCTGTGAGTGAGTGGGGTCTCGTGCGGTAGCTGAGCAGTACTCGGGACAGGCGGGTTTATAGTCAACCTTCTGTGACTCGTTTAAGGCTCTGTTTGATGGTTTGTAATGCCCGCTCTGCCTGCCCATTGGAGGCTGGTTTAAACAGGGCCGAGGTGACATGTTTGATCCCATTGCGGGTCATGAACTCTTTAAATTCGGTACTGGTGAAACATGGCCCGTTGTCACTGACCAGTATGTCAGGCAGGCCGTGGGTGGCAAACCCTCAGGTTTCAATGGTGACGGTGGCGGTGCTTCCCGACATTATTTCACACTCAATCCATTTTGAAAAAGCATCCACCAACACCAGGAACATTTTACCGAGAAAGGGACCCGCATAGTCAACATGTATCCTCGATCATGGTCTGGTGTGCCAGGACCACAAAATTAGTGGTGCCTCTCTGGGCGCGTTGCTCAGCTGAGCACACACGCTGCATTGCCGTACACAGGACTCTAAGTCAGAATCGATACCGGGCCACCACACGTGGGATCTGGCTATCGCTTTCATCATTACTATACCCGGGTGTGAACTGTGGAGATCCGAGATGAACGTCTCCCTGCCCTTTTTGGGTAGCACTATGCGGTTACCGCACAACAGGCAGTCTGCCTGAATGGACAGCTCGTCCTTTCGCCGCTGGAATGGCTTGATTAGCTCTTGCATTTCAACGGGGATGCTGGCCCAGCTCCCATGCAGTACACAGTTTTTTACAAGGGACAGCAGAGGACCTTGGCTGGTCCAAGTCCTAATCTGGCGGGCCATGACAGGTGATTTATCATTTTCAAATGCTTCCATGACCATCCACAAGTCTGCGGGCTGCGCCACCATCAACAAGTTTGCAGGCTGCGCCATTTCCTCCCCGGTGGTGGGCAATGGTAGCCGACTGAGAGCAGCCGCACAGTTCTCGGTGCCTGGCCTGTGGTGGATGTTATAGTTATACGCTGACAGCGCGAGTGCCCACCTTTGTATGCGGGCTGAGGCATTAGTATTTATCCCCTTGTTCTCAGCGAACAGGGATATGAGGGGCTTGTGAACGGTTTCCAGCTTAAATTTGAGGCTAAACAAATACTGATGCATTTTCTTTACCCCGAACACACACGCTAATGCCTCTTTCTCAATCATGCTGTTGGCCCTCTCGGCCTTCGACAAGCTCCTGGAGGCATAGGTGACAGGTTGCAACTTCCCCATAATGTTAGCTTGTTGTAATACACACCCGACTCCATACGACGACGCATCACATGCTCCACAAGTCTTTTACACGGGTTATACAATACAAGCGGCTTGTTGGAGCATAAAATGTTTCTGGCTTTCTCAACCGCAATTACTTGTTTTTTTCCCCATACCCAGTTCTCACCTTTGCGCAATAACACATGTAGGGGCTCTAAGAGGGTGCTTAACCCCGGTAGGAAGTTACCAAAATAGTTGAGGAGTCCCAGGAACGACCGCAGATCCATGACGTTCTGTGACCTGGGCGCATTCCTGATAGCCTCTGTCTTGGCGTCTGTGGACCGAATGCCGTCCGCCGCGATCTTTCTCCCCAAAAACACAATTTCTGTTGCCATGAAGATACATTTCGACCTCTTCAACCGCAGCCCTACGCGATCCAGTCGCTAGAGGACCTCCTCCAGGTGTTGTAGGTGCTCGATGGAGTCCCGGCCCGTGACCAATATGTTGTCCTGAAAAACCACCGTTCGTGGTACTGACTTGAGTAGACTCTCCATGTTTCTCTGGAAGATCGCTGCAGCCGAACGAATTCCAAATGGGCATCTGTTGTAGATGAACAATCCCTTGTGCGTGTTGATGCAGGTGAGGCCCTTCGAAGACATCTCCAGCTCCTGCGTCATGTAGGCCGAAGTCAGGTCGAGCTTGGTGAACATCTTGCCTCCTGCCAATGTCGCAAATAGGTCATCTGCCTTAGGTAGTGGGTATTGGTCCTGTAGCGAGAAATGATTAATAGTTACTTTATAATCGCCGCAAATCCTGACCGTGCCATCACTTTTGAGTACTGGAACAATTGGGCTGGCCCACTCACTGAATTCCACTGGGGAGATGATGCCCTCGCGTTGCAGCCTGTTCAGCTCGATTTCCACTCTGTCCCTCATCATCTGAGGTTCTGCTCGCGCCTTGTGGTGAATGGGTCGTGCTTCTGGGACCAAGTGGATCCACACCTTCGCCACGGAAAAGTTTCCAATGCCTGGCTCAAAAAGGGAAGGAAATTTGTTCAGAACCTGGGTACTTGAGGCCTCATTGACATGTGATAGCACTCGGATGTCATCCCAGCTCCAGCAGATTTTGCCCAGCCAGCTCCTTCCAAGCAGTGTGGGGCCATCACCCGGGACAATCCAGAGTGGCAGTTCGTGCACCGTGCCCTCGTAGTTGATCTTGACCATGGCGCTGCGCAGGACAGTGATAAGCTCCTTGGTGTATGTTCTCAGTTTCATGTGGATGAGGCTCAGGGCTGGTCTGAGTGCCTTGTTGCACCACAGTCTCTCAAACATCTTTTTATTCATGATGGATTGGCTAGCGCCAGTGTCCAGTTCCATGGCTACGGGTGAGCCATTCAATTTTACATTTAGCATTATAGGTGGACATTTCGTCAAAAATGTGCGCACCCCGTGTATTTCAGCATCTGCCTCTTCTCTCTGAGGTTCGAAATTGCTTTGGTCCAGCATGGATCGATCTTCCTCTACCACGTGGTGGTTAGCAGGTTTTGCAGAGCTTGCAGCTCGTCTGCAAGCTCGTTGGAGGTGCCCCCATTGTTCCACAGCTCTTACAAACATACGCTTTGAAGCGGCATGAATAGGCTGAATGGAAGTCTCCACAATGCCAACAAGGTGTGAGTTGCCTTGCATTCATCCTTTGTTGCGGACTCTGAGTCATCTGGGTCACCTGATGCATGCTGGCAGTTGCTGACTCGTGGTTTCTGCCCTGTACATTTCTGCTCGCAAACACAGTTCCAGTTAATTTATGAACATTGCTAGCACTTGTGTGCTGAGAGATTTTTTTGTTGTTATCTCTGGTGGACATAAACGTCTGTACTATCGCAATGGCCTTACTGAGGGTTGGTGTCTCTACAGTTAAAAGTTTTTGTAGGATGGTTTCGTGGCCAATGCCCAGTACAAAAATGTCCCTGAGCATTTGCTCCAGCTAGCTATCAAACTCACATTGTCCTGCAAGTCACCTTAGCTTGGCGACGTAGCTCGCGACTTCCTGACCTTCAGATCGCAGGCACGTGTAGAACCGATACCTCGCCATCAGTACGCTCGCCCTCAGGTTAAGATGCTGCCGAACCAAGGTATACAGCTCCTCATATGACTGATCTGTGTGTTTCACTGGAGCCAGAAGATTCTTCATGGGGCTGTAGGTCAGTGGCCCGCAGACCGTGAGGTGGACCACTCTCCTTTTTGCAGCGCTTCCTTCTCCGTCCAGCTCAGCTACAAAGTACTGGTCTAGCCGTTCGACATATGCTTCCCAGTCCTCACTTCTCCAGGATGCCCACAGTTTGCTGCATCCTTGTGTTGGATTCGTATATTCATTGCCAGTTATTGTGTTCCTGACACAGATGAGACTGCACACAGGGAGGTTAAAGTAACAGTGACCTCAGTCTTTATTAAGACACTCCAGAGTGAGGTACAGGCCTTAGGGATCCCTTGGGACTTCAGGGGATGTGATCCCTGGTGGTGGAACATGGGAGTGCATGCTTTACAGATACACAACAGCCCCCACCCCCCTCGGCCTCCTCTCCCCATAACTGTTTGCCCATGCTCCCGGCCCAGACCCACTGTCCTCTTGCCACCAAGTCCTGAGAGCCATGGTCCAATTATTTCCTATCCTCTAACCAATTACTGATTTACATAATGTTTTCTACACATGAAATATTACAGAGGGATGACATAGATCTTTGCTTCATAGTTTTGTTTTTGAAATAATTTACAATTCAAAGGCATAATAGGTGGAAAGTGAAGACCCTATGATGTGTTACTGTACTGACACCATCATAAGGTATGTTTGTACTGAAACTTTAGCATTATTGTGAGCTGGCTTCTGTGTTGCACTAAGACTCATGTTGCAGTACAGATTGGAATCAGCACTTAATCTGACTCCACAGAGAAGGTACCATCACACTGTTTTGGTTTGTGTAAATGGACTATACTTTGCTGGAACTGATACTAAGCATGTGAAATGAGTGCGACTTATGTATAATTGGCATCCATTTTTTTGCAGAAAACAATTCCTCTTATTTATTAAATATTTAAAATATTCCACTGTTACTTTCAGTTTGGCATAATGGTCCATTGTAGCAAAACTATTAATATTTGTGAAAAGATAGATATTTCTCTGCTCCATACCTTTCAGGTGGCTAACTTAATGGCATCCGCTTTTGGAAGGATAAAACAACTCCCCAAAAAGTTCAAACTACTAACTACTATGGAAAAGACATGGCTTTTTGTCTCTGGGGTTCTGCTGTGCTAAGCTTGGCTGTTAAATCAAGATGGAAACGTGACCCATGGGATGGTCCTCAACTGTCTGACTCAGCAGACGTAGCAAGTACTGAACTATTTCTTGTGGTTGAATTGTAATTTGTGCAACAATTTAAACATTGTGCTGTTGTCTGCTTCACTTAACTGTCAATTGTGACATATAATGGAACTTCAGTGAGTTATCAGATAGTCACTTTGTTGGTCTTAAATGGATTCCGTGCTTGTTGGATAAAGTGCACCGTAGCTTATTATCGTGTACTTCTTAAAGGGACTATGTCTTGGGCATCCAAAATAGTGGCATTAATTTTGAGCATAGCACAATTTGTACACGACTAATATCTATACATTTTTTCGGAGATGTGATCATCAAGGCAGATATTTTCGATGAGGCTGCATCAATGGAACTCGTGTTTGCACAGCGACAGTTGACTCAAATTCACATGCATCTTGAATACACTAAAACTGATACCACAGTTAGCTTAATAATCATATTGCTTCACAACCCTTAAGTTGGGATAACATGTAGCATTTATGGGGAAGATATTTCATTTAACAATATTTGTTGCCTTTATTTACTGCCATGAAGATAATGGTGTAACAGTGCAACTGCACAGTATCTATGAGGTTTTTATGTTGGTGGACTAAAATGACCAATTTAGCCAATTATTGGAACCCGGGCCTTCACTTCATGCCTGATATTTTTCTCTTTGAGTCAGTGTACCAAATTCATAAATACATTTCACATTCGTTAAAACTAACGTGCACAGGAACATATGTGTTGGTGAAAATGAGTGACTATGTTAAACTGCAAATGTTGGTATCATGTATCAATGCAGATGATTGATGAATACATTGGTACTCACTGCTTTAGGTGCAATTAACTTTCTTGGCTTTGCATTAGAGTAATGCTTTGCATTGAATGTAAACTGTAAAATGGATAATTTTGAAATATGCTCTTGATAAATAATTCCACTTTTACAATTGAAAGATGGGAACACAAAAATAGACTGAACTTTCCAGAAACAACTGCTAATTCATCCAGGAGGATTTACAATCACCATGGTGAAGGATCTATTCTTCATACGATCCATAGAATTTTACAGCTCAGAAGGAGGCCATTATATCCATGTATCTGTATTGCTCTGTATTAGAACAATCCAAAATTACTTCTACTACCCTCTGCTCTCTCCATAACCATGTATCTTCATCTGTATCAAATCTTTATCCACTTTTCCATTAAAAAGGTGCAATGGCTTACACCTAAACTACTTCCTGTAGCAAAGCATTTGATGCTCCAACACCCTGCTGCATAAAGAAATGAACTTTTTTGTGGAGATAACAAGGAGGGTCGATGAACGTAGTGCATTTGATGTTGTGCATATGCATTTGAGCAAGGCTTTTGATAAGTTCCCACATGGCAGACTGATCATGAAAGTAAATGCCCATGGGATCCAAGGCAAAGTGGCAAGTTGGATTCAAAATTGGCTCAGAGGCAGGAAGCAAAAGGGTAATGGTTGATGGGTGTTTTTGTGACTGGAAGGCTGTTTCCAGTGGGGTTCCGCAGGGTTCAGTATTAGCTCCCTTGCTTTTTCTGGTATTTATCAATGATTACACTTGAATGGAGGGAGTATGATTAAGAAGTTTGCAGATGATACAAAAATTGGCTGTGTGGTTGATAATGAAGAAGAAAGCTGTAGACTGCAGGACGATATCAATGAACTGGTTAGGTGGGCAGAATAGTGGCAAGTGGAATTCAATCCGGATAAGTGTAAGATAATGCATTTGGGGAGGGCTAACAAGGCAAGGGAATACACATTAAATGGTAGGACACTGAGAAGTGTAGAGGTACAAAGGGAATTTGGAGTGCATGTCCACAGATCCCTGAAGGTAGCAGGCCAAGTAGATAAGGTAGTTAAGAAGGCATAGAATAGAAGAGCAGGGAAGTTATGCTTGAACTGTATAATAACTAATTAGGCCACAGCTAGAGTACTGTGTGCAGTTCTAGTCACCACATTACAGGAAAGAAGTGATTGGACTAGCGAGGATACAGAGGAGATTTATGAGGATGTTGCCTGGACTGGAGAATTTTAGATATGATGAAAGATTGGATAGGCTGGGTTTGTTTTCTTTGGAACAGAGGGGGCTGAGGGGAGACCTTATTAAGGTGTAGAAAATTATGAGGGGCCTACATCGTGTGGACAGGAAGGACCTATTTCCCTTTGCAGAGGGGCCAACAACCACGGGGGGGCATAGATTTAAAGTAATTGGTAAGAGGTTTAGAGGGGTTTTGAGGGGAAATATTTTCAACAGAGGGTGATGAGGGTCTGGAACTCAGTGCCTGAATGGGTGGTAGTGGCAGAAACCCTTACCACACTTAAAAAGCACTTAGATGTGCACTTGAAGTGCCGCAACCTACAAGGCTATAGACCAAGAGCTGGAAAGTGGGATTAGGTTGGATAGCTCTTTCTCGACTGGCGCGGACACGATGGGCCAAAATGGCCTCCTTCTGTGCTGTAAATTTCTATGATTCTATGATTCTATGAACTGGGTTTGCAAGAATGACACAGAGTGGCAATCAAAAATGTCTACGACAAACTTTTACTTTAACCACTTGAAATATATTGCAGGTAAATAAAATATTGTTATTAATTGGAAAGGTGAAACAAGAGTGAGTGTAGTTATCCTTACCATAATCTGAGGTAATTAGTTTGAAATGAATAGATGATCTCAACAAAACAATTAAAGTTGACATAGTGCAATATCTACCATATCATCTTAATTCTGTGCAAACGATGAATAGTGCTGGGAACAGTGGGTTGGGTACTGGTCTTTCACATCTGGACATCATCTCAATGCTTAGGACAGAAACCTGCTTTATCATTTCTATTTTCAAATGTAAGAAAGATTGGCTGCCAGTCTTTGGAGCAATGCATTGCTAATTAATGCTCAAGAAGCAGAGGGTGTTAATCTATGGTGGGTGGTCACCTTAGTTCAGCTGAAATAAACACTGATCCACGACTCCTGTGGACAGGTCATTGTATATAGCACCTAGTTGGAAACACACTGACCGCACTGGCTGATAAGCGCCGAGCCATCCTGCTCAGCAGTTGTGGGCCCACCATTCATGGCCTTGTCAGGAACTTGCTAGCCCCAGAGAAGACGACAACGAAAACGTTCGTGGAACTCATAACTCTGATACAGGAACAGCTTAAGCCAAAAGAGAGCATCCTAACAGCCAGACACCGGTTCTACACGCACCAGCGATCTGAAGGCCAAGAAATCACAAAATATGCTGCAGGGTCATTATATGTAGTAACACATTGTATACATTTGTGAAAATTTCCTCTGTGTGCTATTTCTAGTGCAACTTTGAATATATATGTTTAGACCGTATTTATGATTTTGTTAGAATATGGAACAGTGAAAATCTTCATAAATACATTTACAAAAAACAGCAACAACTTGCATTTATATAGTGTCTTTCACATTGAAAAACATCTCAATGAACAAGTATGATTTGGAGCTAAATATTCCAGGCTTTAGGATCTTTAGAAAGGAGAGGCAAATTGGGAAAGGAGGGGGAGTAGTAATATTGATTAAAAAAAAGCACAATTACCGCAGTAGAAAGAAGGGATGTCCGTAAGGATCTTCAGGCAGTGGAAATATGATGGATAGAGCTAAAGAACAGCAAAGGATACAGTGACGTTTATAAAACTACAGACCACTTGCAGCAAGGCAGAACATTTTCTTTCTCAGAAGAACATCAATGTATTAAATCTGGGTTTTAACTGAAAATACCAACATGCCAGAGTGCATCTGTGATTCTAACTCAACAGGATGGACAAGCATTCTTTTGCTTGAAATGGTCTGAAAGTGGCAGGTATGACTGCACGATCACATACTGAGTCCTGAAATGGAATACTTTGGCCATTTTTACACTGTCTCTTTCGATTTATGTCACTTCTTTTGCAGTTTAATTCATGATGGTATGACAAAGAATGTCTGAAAATTGGAACTTTAAAAATAAACATTTTTCAATGGCTCTTGTGCTCATTTAGGAGGAGAATTGAACATTTTTCATTTTGGACAGCCAGTGTCTGCATCAAACTGTTCCCGGTCAGGCACTGCATAGCTAGATGCTGGGCAAGGCCCCCTCTACTCTGCACCAACAATATGCAACAACGTGAACCTCAAAAAAGCACTCATAATATACTAGTGTGATGTTTTCCATTTCTAATGTCAGCTACCCTGAGACCTCTCTAACTGAGTGTTGTGTATGCATATACGCTGTACACTCAATGTACTGTTACATAATACCAATGAATGTATCTTTACACTGTATACAATACACCTGTACCACCAGAGGATGCAATAGGTGGAGACCTAGAGGTCACCTGCACACCACAGATAACCAGGTATAACACCTCACTGTAATCTCATTCAGGAGCTGCAATAAATGGACTAAGGTCACAACAGTTCAAGTGCAATACCTTACCTCATGGTGTCATTACTAGAGTGCCTGCAAACACCACACTGAGATTGTCAACTAGTGCTGTATTCGCAATGGCTTTGCGCCTCAAGCTCATACCTACTAGGAAGTGGTTTGACATAGGACCTGTACAGTCAACAAAATGATAAAACTGTTACGGGAATAATGTGGTTTGCTAATTTTCCAGCTTTTTTCCTAATTTCCCATTTTCACAGTATCACATTATCAAGCCCAAAGCTAAAGTTGGAGCTAGGAATAACATCCTGCAAAATCTGGCTAAATCAAAGTGGGGTATTGATCCAAACATTATTAGGTCCAGACCTCTGGCACTCTGTTTTTCTGCTGCCAAATGTGATTGCCCAGTATGGGAACGCTCCTCATTTCTTGATCTCGACTGCCATTGCAGTACTGGATACCTAAAACCTACCAAGGTAGCTACTGTTGGATATTTCACCTCCAGACATACAAAGAGCAGCCAGAGCTAAAAGCAACAGACAATCTAATGATTCTCACCATCCGCTGTTCCAGTACCATCCTGCTCAGAGTAAATTGGAGTCGAGATGCAGCTTCCTGCACTCTGTGAACCCTCCTAACTACAGTGTGAAACAGTGGACATTTAACGCTTGGAGAACACATCTACAGAAAAAAAACACAATCTCTGGATATCGAACCCGATGAGCTCCTCCCAGTTGGAGCCTCTGAGCCATGGCCAATCTGTCAAAGCCTCAACCACTTACGCACTGGTACTGGTCATTCAAAAGTAGTGATGCGGGAATGGGATTACAATAACAGTAACTCAGTGATGTGTGACTGTGGTGGTGAGCCGCACACGATGGACCATCTGCTCCACTGCCAACTACTGTCTGAGTCCTCTAATGCCACTGCTCTTGCCGAACACAATTATAGTGCCAAGGCATGTGTACCTTTGTGGCAGGCGAGAATGTGAAGCTACATTACGACAATGACTTTGGGTCTGAATTATTTCCAACGAAAATAACAGTCATGTTACTGATTAACGTTGTTTTTTGAAGAATAATTTTAAAGATGAACATTTGATAATCGATACTGTGGATACCTGAATTCAGTGAATTAACAGAAGGGATAAAAGAAATTGCTTCGATATAAGACTCAAACTCATGAAATAAAACTGCTGGACTACACAAGCCCTTTCTTCAGGTGTAAATGAGACAGTAAGGCCCCGATTTTCATGAGCTGCAAGGCCCGCCCATTTGCCGCCCAAACGACTGCCAATGGCTGCTGTGTAACCGAGCGGTACTTTGCCTGAAAGATTCCTCTAAAAGAGGTGACATTACCGCCCAGCGGCAAAATAATGGTTTATGCCGTCAATCTGGGCGGCAGCGGGCGGGAGTTCTCAATCTCGGCGGCAAAGGAGCTTGCTGCCCAAGTGCTGCCGAGGTTGGAGTCAGGCCCAGGGAGGATGGAAGACCTGAAAAGTAAAAACATCACAAAAAAAAAAATCACGGGAACACCTTCAGGGGACCCCTTCCAGGTAAGTCGCTGTAAAAAAATTAAAAATCATTTTTTTACGAACCTTTTTCAGGTCTTCATACCTACTGTTGGGATAAGAATAGCCTCCATGCAACGGTCCTTCCCCCTGCTGGCACCGACTCCCGCCTGCACCAATCTGGCATCTCAGCGGGCGGGAGGCCACTTACGCGACTTAGCCGCCAGAGGACGTCAGCAGGCGGTTCCCGGCAGTGCTCCCCTCCCGCCCGCTCCAATTCAAATGGAAACTGGGAGCGAGAGGAAAACGGCAGGAAAACTCGGCGTCAGTCACCAGCAGCAGGCGGCAGTGGGCGGTAAGGCCACCCATATGGGGGCCATAGTATTCTTGGATCGTTTGAACATCAATTGTGTAATGTCACTCGACTGGGAAAATGAAACACTGTTATAGATGTCTGTCGAAACAGAGTTCTTTTTCATTTATAGCTGAGGAAAGACATATGTGATCTTGAAAGCTTTTTGTCTAATTGGGATGTAGCTGTTAGTCTGGTGAAAGGTAATTATTTTATGGATATTGTGACCGGTTTCAAATATTTCTGCTTTGAAACTTATTTTTGGATCAACTTCCTTGTAGAAATGTAATACTGCCCGTGTGAACTTGAGTAAAGCACAAAAGTTGCAGTTTATTAGGATGCAAGAAAAAGTTGCTAATAATCAGACTTGTATAAAAGTATGGCTTTACTAATACTGAATAAGCAATACAGTAAAGCACTAGACTATAACATTACTACATCGTATTTACAGCACAGAAACAGGCCTTTCGGCCCAACAGTTTCATGCTGGTGTTGATGCTCCACGTGAGCTTCCACCCACCCTTCTTCATCTAATCCCATCAACATATCCTTCTATTCCTTTCTGCCATATGGGTTAATATAGCTTCCCCTTAAATGCATCATTGCTAGTCATCTCAGTGGTAGTCAGTTCCACATTTTAACCACTCTCTGGATAAAGAAGTTTCTTCTGAATTCCCTATTGGATTTATTAGTGACTATCTTATATTTATGGCCCCGAGTTCTGGTCTCCCCCATACATGGAAACATCTTCTCTACATCTACCCTATTAAAACCTTTTATAATCTTAAACATAGAAACATAGAAAATAGATGCAGGAGTAGGCCATTCGGCCCTTCTAGCCTGCACAGCCATTCAATAAGATCATGGCTGATCATTCCTTCAGTAGCCCTTTCCTGCTTTCTCTCCATACCCCTTGATCCCCTTAACCGTAAGGGCCATATCTAACTCCCTCTTGAATATATCCAACGAACTGGCCTCAACAACTCTCTACGGCAGGGAATTCCACAGGTCAATAACTCTCTGAGTGAAGAAGTTTCTCCTCATCTCAGTCCTAAATGACCTATTCCTTATCCTAAGACTATGTACCCTGGTTCTGGACTTCCCCAACATCGAGAACATTCTTCCCGCATCTAACCTGTCCAGTCCCGTCAGAATCTTATATGTTTCTATGAGATCCCCTCTCATCCTTCTAAACGCCAGTGAACAAAGGCCCAGTTGATCAAGTCTCTCCTCATATGACAGCCCAGCCATCCCTGGAATCAGTCTAATGAATCTTCGCTGCACTCCCTCAATAGCAAGAAAGTCCTTCCTCAGACTAGAAGACCAAAACTGAACACAATATTCCAGGTGAGGCCTCACTAAGACCCTGTACAACTGCAGTAAGATCTCCCTGCTCCTATATTCAAATCCCCTAGCTATGAAGGCCAACATATCATTTGCCTTCTTTACCGCGTGCTGTACCTGCGTGCCCACTTTCAGTGACTGATGTACCATGACACCCAGGTCTCGTTGCACCTCCACTTTTTCTAGTCTGCCGCCATTCAGATAATATTTTGCCTTTGTGTTTTTGCCCCCAAAATGGATAACCTCACATTTATCCACATTATACTGCATCTGCCATGTATTTGCCCACTCATCTAATCTGTCCAAGTCACCCTGCAGCCTCTTAGCGTCCTCCTCACAGCTCACACTGCCACCCAGTTTAGTGTCATCCGCAAACTTGGAGATATTACACGCTATTCCTTCATCCAAATCGTTAATGTATATTGTAAAGAGCTGGGGTCCCAGCACTGAGCCCTGCGGCACCCCACTAGTATCTGCCTGCCATTTTGAAAAGGACCCATTTATCCCAACTCTCTGCTTCCTGTCTGCCAACCAGTTCTCTATCCATGTCAGTACATTACCCCCAATACCATGCGCTTTGATTTTGTACACCAATCTCTTGTGCGGGACCTTGTCAAAAGCCTTTTGAAAGTCCAAATACACCACATCCACTGGTTCCTTTCTTGTCCACTCTGCTAGTTATATCCTCAAAAAATTTCAGAAGATTCGTCAAGCATGATTTCCCTTTCCTAAATCCATGCTGACTCGGTCCGATCCAAATGCTTTCCAAATGGGCTGCTATTTCATCCTTAATGATTGATTCCAACATTTTCCCCACTACTGATGTCAGGCTAACCGATCTATAATTACCCGCTTTCTCTCTCCCTCCTTTTTTAAAAAGTGGCGTTACATTAGCTACCCTCCAGTCCATAGGAACTGATCCCGAGTCGATAGATTGTTGGAAAATGATCACCAATGCATCCACTATTTCTAGCGCCATTTCCTTAAGTACTCTGGGATGCAGACTATCAGGACCTGGGGATTTATCGGCCTTTAATCCCATCAATTTCCCTAACACAATTTCCCGCCTAATAAGGATATCTTTCAGTTCCTCATTCTCACGAGCTCCACTGTCCTCTAGTACATTCGGAAGGTTATTTGTACCTTCCTTTGTGAAGACAGAACCGAAGTATTGGTTCAATTGGTCTGCCATTTCTTTGTTCCCCATTATAAATTCACCTGAATCTGACTGCAAGGGACCTATGTTTGTCTTTACTAATCTTTTTCTCTTCACATATTTATAGAAGCTTTTGCAGTCAGTTTTTATGTTGCCTGCAAGCTTCCTCTCATACTCTATTTTCCCCTTCTTAATTAAACCTTTAGTCCTCCTCTGTTGAATTCTAAATTTCTCCCAGTCCTCAGGTTTGTTGCTTTTTCTAGCCAATTTATAGGCCTCTTCCTTGGTTTTAACTCTATCCTTAATTTCCCTTGTTAGCCATGTTGAGCCACCTTCCCCGTTTTATTTTTACTCCAGACAGGAATGTACAATTGCTGAAGTTCATCCATGTGATCTTTAAATGTTTGCCATTCCTTATCCACCATCAACCCTTTAAGTATCCTCTGCCAGTGTATTCTAGCCAATTCACACCTCATACCGTCGAAGTTACCTTTCCTTAAGTTCAGGACCCTAGTTTCCGAATTAACTTTGTCACTCTCCATCTTAATAAGGAATTCTACCATATTGTGGTCACTTTTCACCAAAGGGCCTCGCACAACAAGATTGCTAATTAGTCCCTTCTCATTACACATCACCCAGTCTAGGATGGCCAGCTCCCTTGTTGGTTCCTCGACATATTGTCCAGAAAACCATTCCTAATACACTCCAGGAAATCTTCCTCCACCGCATTGCTACCAGTTAGGTTAGCCCAATCTATGTGTAGATTAAAGTCACCCATGATTACTGCTGCACCTTTATTGTACACATCCTTTATTTCTTGTTCGATGCTGTCCCCAACCTCACTACTACTATTTTCTGGTCTATACACAACTCCCACTAGCGTGTTCTGCACTTTGGAATTCTGCAGCTCCACCCATACCGATTCCATATCATCCAGGCTAATGTCCTTCCTTACAATTGCATTGATTTCCTCTTTAACCAGCAACGCCACCCCTCTTTTTCCTTTCTGTCTATTCTTCCTAAATGCTGAATACCCTTGGATGTTGAGTTCCCAGCCTTGGTCACCCTGGAGCCATGTCTCTGTGATGCCAATCACATCATATCCGTTAACTGCTATCTGCGCAGTTAATTCATCCACCTTATTCCGAATACTCCTCGCATTGAGGCACAGAGCCTTCAGGCTTATCTTTTTAACACACTTTTCCCCTTTTGAATCTTGCTGTCATGTGGCCCTTTTTGCTTTTTGCCTTGGGTTTCTCTGCCCTCCACTTTTACTTTTCTCCTCTCTATCTTTTGCTTTTGCCCCCCTTCTATTTCCCTCTGTCTCCCTGCATAGGTTCCCATCCCCCTGATCTCTATCAGGCCACCCGTCAGAGCCCCAGCCTGTTCAATCTTTTCTGATAGGTATAACCTCTCAATTATGGTATCATCGTAGTAAATCTTTATTGCATTTCTCCAGTGCCTCTATATCCTTTTTATAACATGGAGTCCATAACAGTTCACAGTACTCCAAGTGTGCTCTAACCAAGGTTTTATACAATTTATCATAACTTTTCTGCTTTTCTACAACAGTGACTACACTTCAAAAAGTGCTTTGGGATGTCTGGTGGTTGTGAAAGATGCTATAGAAATGCAAACCTTTCTTTCTTTCAATTCTATCCTTCTAGAAATGAACCCCAGTACTTTGTTAGCTTTTTTTGTGGCTTTATTAACCTGCTCTGCTACTTTGAGTGATTTGTGTATCTGTACCCCAGATCCCTCTGCTCCTTTTCCAAGGAGCACGGAGCCTCCTTATTCTTTCTGCCAAAATGTGCCACCTCACACTTATCTATATTGAAGTTCAGGTGCAGGGGTGTGAAATGTGTCTACAATCTTAAATATATTTTTCTATAAATTTATGACCTGGTAAACTGTTTGCCATTAGTTGTAATGGTGAATCATTGTAGGGGCTGGATTTTCTGCTAATTTGCACCACATTTAGCACCTCGGCGGGGCGGAAAAAGGCATTTCCAGGTGTCAAACGGGGCATCCAAGATTTAGTGCCCGGGCAGAAGTTTCGGCAATGGTTTTGCGACGGCACAAAAACTTACCGTCCCACAGTCTGTTTTGACCGTCAGGGTGATGTCAATCGCCGTGCAATCACCTGCGTTAGCACCCCAGGTGGAACTTTCGGAGATTACACCTGATTTTGCGTCTGCCCCAGGACCCGACCAATAAAAAACAGCATTCCCAGAGTGCAGTGGGCACAATTGGCGCTGTATTTAAAGAGAGGCTGGAGAATCTTATATCGCAGTTGTCAGCGACTGCCACGGTTGCGCGCAGAACGCTGTGTGAGTGTGTACTTTAAAGTGGTACTTTTATGTGACTTAACCCTTTGTTTTCAAGGTCGGCAAGATAGTTCAATGGGGGCAATGCTAGTTAGGCGGCAAATTATGCTGGTTGCTATTGGCAGGTGGCTTCAAGCTGGAAGAAGGCTTATTGTCCATAGTTTGCAATGGAATCGAAGAGGTCGCAGATGTTTGAGGAGAAGGCTTTTGTCATGTATATATGTTTGGAGTTACTAGCCACCAGGTGGCGCCACTGTCAGATGTTATTGGGCTGTACTTACGTGTGTGTGGTCCATGTATAAAAGACAAGCCATCATGTAATGTAATCACTTTGAGCCCTAATAAAGCAGAGCCAGGTTTGTACCTGTCTTGGTTTACAGTATTCAGTCCACCAAGTTATTACATACATAACATTTAGCGACGAGGTAACTTAAGAACCTTCGCATGCAAAAATTGGAATTCTGGAGAGATTCATGGAGGGAGAGGACTGGGCAGATT
This sequence comes from Pristiophorus japonicus, assembly GCF_044704955.1. NCBI lineage: Eukaryota > Metazoa > Chordata > Chondrichthyes > Pristiophoridae > Pristiophorus > Pristiophorus japonicus. The sequence continues at coordinate 103,086,280 of NC_091980.1, read as the reverse complement.
TTGTCGCTCGCCTGGACCAGTACTACGTGGCCAACAAAATGGAGAAACCCACTGACGCAGTTAGGCGCAAGGCGGTTTTACTCACGGTTTACGGTCCAAAAATCTTTGGACTCATAAAGAATCTTGTCTTGCCTGCAAGTCCAATGGACAAGGACTATGAGGAATTGAGTGCTCTGGTACATGACCATCTCAAACCAGAAGAAGGCATCATCATCTCACGATATCGATTCTACATGCACGTTCGTTCTGAGGGCCAGGATGTGTTGGAATTTGTTGCCGACCTAAGACATCTAGCTGGACCGTGTAAGTTCGAAAATGCGTTAGGAGACATGCTGCGGGACTTCTTTGTAATCGGCATCAACCACGAGGTGATCTTGCGTAAGCTACTGGTGGCGGAGACGCTGGATTTGAGCAAGGCCATCATGATTGCCCAGGCATGCATGCCGACGGACAAAAACTTAAAGCAGATATCATCGAAAAATTGGAACTCGGCAAGTACTGTAAACAAGAGCTGCATATGGCAGGGCCTACTTGACTGCGTATGTGAAACCTGTGGCTCCCAAAGTCCGCCAACAGGAATGAATCCGGTTTCACCGTGTTGGCGTTGTGGGGGCAATCATCGGCCTCATCAGTGTCGGTTTAAACAGTACATTTGTAAAGACTGTTCGAGACTGGGGCATCTCCAGTGCATGTGTCCGCAACTGAGCAAGCGTGCTGCGACACACAATGTGGAGGATGATGACCAGTATAGCGTGGATCTGGATATGCAATCTGAGATACCAGAGGAGGAAGTGTATGGACTGTATTTGTTCCTGACAAAGAGCCAACCGATAATGATTAATGTAAAACTTAACGGTGTGCCGGTACCGATGGAATTGGACATGGGTGCGAGTCAATCAATAATGAGCCAGAGGACATTCGACAAGCTGTGGGATACTGAGGCTATGAAGCCTAAGCTGAGTCCAGTCAATGCCAAGTTGCGTACGTACACTAAAGAACTCATAACAGCGATTGGCAGTGCAGTCAAGGTGTCATATGATGATGCAGTTTATGATTTACCATTATGGATTGTTCCAGGCAATGGTCCAACGTTGTTCGGCAGGAATTGGTTAGGAAAAATCAAATGGAATTGGAATTATATCATCGTCGGAGGATGATACTCCATATGCTCAAGTGCTAAGCAAGTTCCCCTCGCTGTTTGAGCCAGGCATCGGCAACTTCACGGGAGCCAAGGTGCAGATCCACGTGGACTCGGATGCAAGACCCGTCCATCATAAAGCTCGGTCAGTTCCATACATGCTGAGGGAGAAGGTTGAAATCAAACTGGACAGACTCCAGCGTGAAGGGGTCATATCACCGGTCGAATTAAATGAATGGACCAGCCCCATTGTTCCTGTGTTGAAGAGTGATAGCACTGTCAGGGTTTGTGGAGACTTCAAGGTTACGATCAACCGAGTTTCGAAACAGGATCAATACCCATTAACGAAGGTTGATGACCTGTTTGCAATGCTAGCTGGGGGGATGCCATTCACTAAACTGGATCTGACGTCGGCCTACGTGACATAGGAGCTGGTCAAGATGTCGACAAAACTTACGTACATCAACACTCGTAAAGGACTGTTTATCTACAACAGGTGTCCTTTCGGAATTCACTCGGCTGCAGCCATATTTCAGAGGAAAATGGAGAGTCTACTGAAGTCCATTCCTAGAACCGTCGTGTTCCAAGATGACATCCTGGTCACACATCGTGACACTGCCAAACATCTGAACAACCTGGAAGAGGTTCTACATTGTCTGGGCAAAGTGGGACTCAGACTGAAATGTTCGAAGTGCGTCTTTATGGCACCGGAAGCCGAATTCCTGGGGAGGAAAATTGTTGCTGATGGCATCAGGCCTACGGTCTCGAAAACCAAGGCCATCAAAAATGCACCCAAGCCTCAGAATGTGACGGAGCTGCATTCGTTCCTTGGTCTATTCAACTACTTCGGTAATTTCCTATCTAGATTGAGCACTTCATTAGAGCCACTCCATATGCTGCTAAGAAAAGGCGACAACTGGGTTTGGGGTGCGTTTCAAGATAGACCTTTTGAGAAAGCTACTAATCTGCTTTGCTCTAACAAGCTGCTGGTGCATTATGATCCATGTAAATGTCTAGCATTGGCCTGTATTGCTTCGTCATATGGAGTTGGTTGCTCCAACAAGCTAATGAGACGGGTAAACTATAATCTGTTGTGTATGATTCTAAAAGTTTGTCAAAGGCAGAAAGAGCCTACAGCATGGTAGAAAAAGAAGCATTAGCCTGTGTGTAAAAAGATGCATCAGTACCTGTTTGGTCTTCGGTTTGAACTGGAAACAGATCACAAGCCATTCATTTCATTGTTTTTGTAAAACAAAGGTATCAATACCAATGCATCGTCCCGCATCCAGAGGTGGGCGCTGACATTATCTGCCTATGATTATGTCATTCACCATAGACCTGGCACTGAGAATTGTGCCGATGCACTGAGCCATCTGCCATTGCCCACACTGGAGGTGGAGATGCCACAACCTGCAGACCTACTGTTAGTTATGGATGCTTTTGAAAGTGAAGAAACCCCTGTCACGGCTCAACAAGTTATGACCTGGACCATCCAGGACCCGATATTATCGGTTGTGAAACATTGTGCCCTTAGTGGTGATTGGTCTGCCATACCCAAGCAAATGGGTGATGAGACCAAACCTTACAACCATCGCAATGATGAACTATCCGTTCAGTCAGATTGTTTACTGTTGGGTAATCGTGTTGTTCTGCCTAAGAAAGGCAGAGAGAAATTTGTACATGATCTACATAGCACTCATCATGGTATTGTCACGATGAAAGCCATTGCCAGGTCTCATGCATGATGGCCTGGAATTGACTCTGATCTGGGATCATGTGTGCATCAGTGCAACATTTGCATGCAGCTAAGTAAAGCACCAGTGGAATCGCCGCTGAGTCTGTGGTCGTGGCCATCTAAGCCATGGTCCAGGATCCACATCGACTTTGCAGGTCTCTTCCTGGGAAAGATGTTTTTAGTTGTGGTGGATGCATATTCCAAGTGGATAGAGTGTATAATCATGTCATCCAGTACATCCACAGCTACCATTGAGAGCCTTCGTGTCATGTTTGCTACTCATGGTCTGCCCGACATTGTTGTAAGCGACAACGGACCTTGCTTCACTAGTCTGAAATTTCAAGAATTCATAAAACTCAATGGTATCATACATGTGAGGTCAGCACCATTCAAACCCACATCTAATGGTCAAGCAGAACGCGCTGTCCATAAGTGAGGCGGCAATCATCATTTGTAACTGCGTCACAGACATACTGCCGCCATCTGGATTCAATTGAGGCGGCGATTGGGCATGGCACTGTCTCGTGCCTATCTACCCTTCCTACGCACCACTCACAGGGTGAAGATGGCAGAGGCAGCAGCTCGCCAGTGAGCTCACCACTTTTCCGTCGTCACCCTCGATACACTGCGTGGCACCCTGGAGAGGTGTCGACAATTACTCAGCACGGAGGCTGGAAGAAGGCCACAGGCCCAAACGTCTCGATGGCTCTAGCGGGAAGTCACTGAAATAGTGTCAGCGGCTGCCACGGTGCCCAGGACAGCGACCCAATGTCGGCAAAAGTGCATGGACATGACTCTGTTGCTGAGGGTGAGTATATTTTACATTAACCTGACCATGCCATGCTCCGAGCTCAATGTGCAGTCTCTCCTCAATGTAAATGTGTCTGACCCCATGTTCTATGTGGGTGGGGCCAGACGCAAGGTTTGCATTTGCAGCCTCACCCACTCCCAGGGCCTGCATGTGCTGTTAACCTTCCTCCTCCACTCTTCATCTTGTTACCTCCTCAGTCTTCATATGCGTCTGGAAGACGTTATCCTTACCATTACTGTTAGGTCCTTGCCCCTTCATTCAAGCATTGCCACACCAAGTGGACACAGCTAATGGAAGTTATATTGACCTTTAAAGACTCTCATACACTAGCATGTTCTGAACTATGTAAGGTACTTCGGACAGACGGATAGAAGGGCACTAACTCGTACATTCTCTTCAATCTTGCAGGCCAAGCTCGCACAGATTAGTACACACCAGATGCAGACCGAAGGAGGTGACTCTGAAGTGCAACCCCAAACTGCGGTGGAGGAATGCATATCGCCCCTGATGGGCACACAAGTGAGTGCGGTGGATGTGGGTGAGGCCGAGCCTCCTCGGGACAGTGACGGTAGGTTGAGTTCCTTTGCAGCCTCTGGCAGGCCACTTAGCCCTGACACCACAATCCTTCACCACTTTCCATGAGACTGGCATTTGCGAATGCCTTTCCCAGTCCTGGCCCCCTCCCCTGCAGGTAACCACTCTTCTCTGGCTTTGTGCTTTCAGATGATGACTCAGATGGCCAGGGGCCTGTACATCAGCCTTCCATTGCGGGTGACAGTGGACACCTCTGGAGGCAGAGGAGACCTCTCTGAATGTGACAGAGGATCCAGCGTCAGTTTTCAGTGTTCAGTTTTGGTCTCCTAATCTGAGGAAGGACATTCTTGCTATTGAGGGAGTGCAGCGAAGGTTCACCAGACTGATTCCCGGGATGGCAGGACTGACATATGAGGAGAGACTGGATCGACTGGGACTGTATTCACTGGAGTTCAGAAGGATGAGAGGGGATCTCATAGAAACATATAACATTTTGATGGGACTGGACAGGTTAGATGCAGGAAGAATGTTCCTGATGTTGGAGAAGTCCAGAATCAGGGGATACAGTCTAAGGATAAGGGGTAAGCCATTTAGGACTGAGATGAGGAGAAACTTCTTCACTCAGAGAGTTGTTAACCTGTGGAATTCCCTACCGCAGAGAGTTGTTGATGCCAGTTCATTGGATATATTCAAGAGGGAGTTAGATATAGTCCTTATGGCTAAAGCGATCAAAGGGATATGAAGAGAAAGCAGGAAAGGGGTACTGAGGTGAATGATGAGCCATGATCTTATGGAATGATGGTGCAGGCTCGAAGGGCTGAATGGCCAACTCCTGCACCTATTTTCTATGTTTCTATGTCCTCAGAGAGCGGGGCCAGCAGTTTTTTGGTGGAAGGCATGGTTGGGGAGATTGTGGTGGGTGATGCTCCAAGACCCAGTGGCCAGCAGCAACGCCATGGGGGAGGGAAGGTCAGGGGGCCAGTTCCCCGGAGGGTGAGTGCATGCCTGAGTGATGCTCAGCAGCACCCTGATGATGAGGCCGACTTCGCGGATCTCGCAAGACAGTCATTGCAGATGATCTGCAGGGTTGTTTTGGCAAGGGTGCCCGAGAGTGTTGATGCACCTGCTTTGAGTGTGGTGGAGGCCACCTCAATGACAGCATTCGTCTCTCAGCAGCCCATTGAGCCCATCCTTGGTAGCTACCAACAGATGTTGGATGCTTCAAGTGACCATGGGGTCCGAGGCATGGCATGGGCTATGGCTGACGTGGCAGTAGCCATTGAGCATCAGGCCCATGCTGAGGTGATGCAGTCCAGGCCTTCCAGGGCCTGAGCTGGTGTGGAATGTCCTGCTAGGCCATCAGCTGTGGCAGCGGTGCTAACGCAGTGACCTTCTACCAGTCTTGCTGCAGACACTGAGATCCCATTGAGAAGGAGCAGTAGGTCTGGGATGGGGGAGAAGGGAAGGGGGTGGGAAAGCACTGAGAAAGAACTGCTAAATATGTGTGTGCTATTGGCCAGAACTGGTGACCATGCTCGAATATGAACTCATGTCAATAGTTCCACTTGAGCCATTAAAGAATTGTGTGATGCTGACCAGAGATGTTGTCCTTGTTCCATTATGAACTAATGTGAATAGTTGCACATGGATGTGGGTGATAATGTTTCAAGGGGTCAGGTTTCAATTATTATTTGCTGTGGATGATGGGGTCCTTTAGTGCTTCTTTACAGTACTCTATGGTTTTTGTTACAAATAAAAATGTGTTGAATTTTCACAATCTTGTGTTGCCATTTATATACATGGAGGCTTAGAGGATGGAGCATGAGATTGTCAGCAGATGGCCAGGTGAATAGGTTGGCCAGATGAGGCGGGGCCCGCAATGCCACATGCGTACAATCAATGGCCTCTGAACCTTGGGGAAGCCCGCTATCCTGGCGAAGTCACGGGAGCGCTCATCCTGGCTCTGTCTGGACATGCTGAACTTTATGTAGTCCATGCATCGGCTGTAGAGAGCATCGGTCACCTGGTGAATGCAGCCATGTACTGCAAACTGCGAGATGTTGCATATATCACCTACAGGAGACTGGAAGGTGCCAGTAGCATAGAAGTTGAGGGCAACTGTCACTTTCACTGGCACCGACAGCGAGGTCCCAGTGCTGATGTCAGATTTGAGGTTTGTCTGCAGGAGGTGGCAGAACTCGATGACCACGTCCTTGTAGAACCGCAGCCTTCTTATGCACTGTTCCTCGGACATAACACTGTAAGAAAAATGTGCACGGTAAGCCCTGCATCTTTACAGCCTCCTGCCCCAAGGCCTGGGGACTCTTCTCTGGCATGGACCCACATTGGCCTGAAGCCATCTCTGCAGACGCCGCCTTTCAAGTCTTCGCCGCAGGACGACGTGGTGCGTCATCACTGCCCCCATTAAGTTGAGGAAGGTAGCCGCGATATGCCGGTCGCCATTGTATCCGACCTGAAACCCTCCAATGTTTGTGACATGCTGGTTGTGAAGCTGAGTAGTCACAGCATGCCAACACCTACGCACTCTGCGAGGAAAGAATGCAGCATTGACCGTGACCTCTGTGGCCCGGCTGAAACTCCCTTTAAATACCGCCCCAGAATCTTTACTTCAACTTGTGAATGCTAACTTTCTGTGGCATGTTCCCCGCCAGCTGGTAAGTGAAGCGGCAAAAGTGAATTTGGCGAGACTGGCGCTTAGGAGGCCTTGCACACGAACTGACGTCAGGATTCCCATGGCGGTAGTCGGCCGGGCGGCAAATCTTTATGCCCTTGAAAAAGGACAACCGAATTTCCCATCAGGGGCACCCATGCCTGACGCTGCCGCCCAGCCGTTCACGCCCCTTCACTCAGGTGATATCAGCTGGCGGTAGCAACCGAGTTTTCCCTCCATATATTTTTTTGTTTTCTTCAAATTGTGCCAAAAATCAAGGTGATTTGTATTTATTTTGTTTTTTTTCTATTTCTCTGAAACAAGAAAGGTCCTTTGGTCCAAGGACTACAGGTAGGTTCAAGGTCATTCTTGATTGCCTGGGTTCTTTGTTTAATTCAGTTCACGCACTGTGGTGCTGAAATGGAAATTAACCCTTTACAACAATAACACTACTCAGTTACCAGGAATAGCATATTAAATCTGAACTATTGTATCAACCACCAGTGCTTCCCACTTTTCCTCTTATTCTGTTTTCTTCCTGAATTTTCTCTCAACATTTTTTTCTCCTTTTTATTAGCTGAAAGATAGCTTCAAAGGTTAGTTTTCCAGCCAATAAAAAGCTTAGATTGTGAGAATTAACCAAGCCACATTTTCCCTGACTTGTTTATCCATTGTACATATATCCTTTCCGAAATGGAAGGCTTGATAAAACCGTCAGAAAGATATTAGCTAAGTTTTTGCAAGTTGCAATTAAAGAGCCATTACTGTGATCCTGTGGCCATGAAAGGATCAGCTGGATGAAGGCAAGGTTGAATTTGCTTGCCATTTTCAATTCATAATCCCTCTTTGCCCCTACATAACCAACCATCATCACTTGCTTGGAGGGTTCAATAAGTTTGATGAAAAATCATACCATGTAGAGTACATTTAATGATAGATCATTTTTTTTCAAGTCTCATCTTCTAAACGTTGCTACCAGCAATAGAAATAAAATATGTTTTTATATGACAAGGTGACTTTCACAGTTAGTTGGATTTTGTTGATTTGAAAAATAGCTGAATGATTAGGATTCAAAACTGAGGCTGAGGCTTAAGCATATCTGATACTTTTATGACAGTTTCATTGGGCCTGAATTTGGTCAAGCTACCGCTGGCTGCCGCCGAGATTTCTCGGCGGTCTCCCTGCTTTTTTGGTGCTCTCCCCTCTGAGTGCGTTTGGTGAGGCCCTCACGCTGGCGGGGTGAGAAGACTGCTGGGGAGCATCCGCTGGTGTGTGCCGACATGCAACGCCGAAAAAAGTCCTCCTGCCCGCTCTCTCCCGAGATTTGTCCGAGCGGTCCTCCGCTCCAGTAGGAAAAAGACTGCCGTGTGGAGGCAGGTCTTACCTGAACGGTTGGTCTGAAGCCCGGCAAGAAAAGGTTAGTGAGATGTTTTGCTTTATTTCTTTTGCAGCGATTTTGTTTGATCGGGTCCTCTGTGGGATTTGTCATGGTTTGTTTTTCATTTGGTGAAGATTTTTTTTTCTGTTCCCCTCTTCCTGGGCCCGACTCTAGCCTCAGCGTTACCTTGCCGAGGATTGCATTTGCCGCTCAGAATGAGACCTACCGCCTGTTGCCACCCAGAATTGGCGTGTAATGCTCATTTTTACCGCCGAGCGTTTTTTTTTTCCATTTTCCCAACAAACGTCCGCCCAAAGTACCGTCAGGTTCTGAGCGGCCTTTTCGACAGTAAATGGGTGGAACTTAGGTTTGACCAAACTCGGGCCCATTGACTTTATAATTTGTTATTCTGAGGTGCAGACTACAGGGATAGCTGAATTAGATGGATATGAATCATTTGGACAGTATGCAATATCTGGAATGTGTTTTTAAAAACTTCTATAAACACGAACCTATGAAATTGACGGGCAGGAAAAGGCCAACTGGTCCATCAAACCTGCCTCAAAAAACAACGGAAGCCAGCCCCTGCTGCAAATTACAAAGCTCTCTCATTCTGGCTGTTGGCATCCATGACAAAGGTAATGTATGAGTTTGCTGTGGCCAGTTCCTCCTTACACCAACATTGATGTGAAGGGCAATTGCAACACTTTTCTCTGTCCATATAATATACCTGTGCTAAGTGTTCTCTGCATCTCGGCCATTGATTCAAGCAAACATTTACCTTCAGTTTCTTCTACTGCACCCATGACAATCCTATATCATCAATTGTTAGTGGCTATGGCAATTGTGGCTTTAAGCCAAAATGAAACCATTGTACCTTGTATCTACCCGGTAGCGTTATCTTACCTATAAGTTCCAAACTATCTCCAATTGTGCTTTCAATTCTTCCTCTTCCTGTGTTTGCCAGTAGGATTTCATGCCATCTTCCTAAACTTTACATTCAGCAAGATGATATTCCAGATGATTGAGAAAACGCCAGAGCTTATAAATTGTGAAATGCAGTATTGGTGCTTGCAAGTGCCTGGTAGTGTTGTGATTGATGAGAATTGTTATCAAGTTCTGATTATACTCCTTACATAGCAAGGAATTGTACAGTTAACTTATATAAATCCATGACTGCGTGGAATGCATTTGCCTGTCCAATATGTATATAACAAGCACTGGTAGGCAAATTTAAATGTATTGAGAAGATTCAGGAAGATGGAACCAGTTACACAGGTTAAATCACTTTAACATTCGCTCTATATATTTGGTTGTTTGCATACTTACTCATTTATTCCGTATATATACTCATCAAATGTGAAGGTTGACAGTGTTGAGAAATGAAATATTTTTCATTGTATCCAATTACAGCAGTAAACATGCTCTGGCCCTAGAATACGTCAGCTGCAAATCTGTTTAACAGAAGCATACATATTTCATTTTTGCTCTGTTGGCATATTCATTAGCCTATCAACCAGAAATGTGATTTGACATTTTTATTCATTGTTTGTAAAGTATGATTAAAGATCCACTGTCATGCTTTCTTCTGCAACTAATGCAAACAGTGTATTTAAATCAGCTACATGCTTCTGCATTTGTGAAGTATATCATGTGCATAATAACATTTGTGTGATTGGTGTTTCCTTATACTCTCAGTGCAATGCAATGTGGATGCAAACATTCCTCTTCTGAGAAAATGTTATGCAAGTGGGCAGGGTGAATGTTGAGCATACATACACCCTTCAGGGAAAAGCACTAAAGCGGATGGAAAAAGAAAGGGATCTGGGCATTGTAGTGCATTGATCTGTAAAGGTCAAGATGTCATCGGGCCACGATGTTAGAATTTAAAGTAGGCCTGCCTGTAGCGGGAGCCTCGGCCGGCTTGAATGTAGGGCATCATTAAGCACATTGTCGCACAAATATTTTTTTTCCACGTGGTTACTTGACTTGCTAAGGGAATGCTGCACAGCAAGAGAATGGCTGGAGTTGGCACAGATGATGCAGCTGCTTCTCGGGGCAGTGCCACATCTGTCTCCCTGTCTATCTGATCAAATGATTGAATGTGCACGTTCAGGCAACTACCACAACATTAGGGGCCCAAGTTTCGGCCTCAGTTGCTCCTGATTTTTTGGAGCAACTGGTGTAGAACGGAGTATCTTAGAAATTCAAATTCTCGGCATTTAGTTTGCTCCAGTTCTCGTCAGTTAGAACAGTTTCACTTTGGAACAGAATTTTTTTTTTTTTAAAGGGGGCGTGTCCGGCCACTTACGCCTGTTTTCAAAGTTTCGGCAGTGAAAACTTACTCCAAACTAACTTAGAATGGAGTAAGTGAAGATTTTTGTAAGCTCGAAAAAACCTTGTCTACACTTGAGAAAATCAGGCGTAGGTTACAAATCAGGCGTAGGGAATGGAGGGGGGGGGGGTGTTTAAAGGGAAGTTTACAAACATTAAACACTTCAGTTTTACAAATAAAGAGCCATCATCAATAATAAATGATAAAAACATCAATAAATCAACCAATAAATCAATCAAAAAAAATTAATAAGAGATAATTTTTTTAATAAAAAATCAATAAATAAAACATTTTCTACTTACCGACTGCAGCACCGAGAGCCCTCCAACAGCGTGCTGGGATGCCTCGCCCCCCCACAGTGTGTCTCTGTCAGTGTCTCTCTCTGTCTATCTGTCTGTGTGTGTCTCTCACTCTCTGTCTGTCAGTGTCTGTGTTTCTGACAGTGAGGGGAGGGGGAGAAGGGGGTAGAGGGGGAGGAGGGGGATAGAGGGAGGGAGGGGGGGCAGGGAGAGGGGAGGGAGGGAGGCAGAGGGGGAGGGAGGGAAGGGGAGGGATGGGGAGGGGGGAGAAGGGAGAAGGGGAGGGTGGGGGGGGGGAGAAGGGGAAGGGGGGTAAAGGAGAAGGGGGGGAGGCTGAATGGTGGAGGGGGGGGAAGGCTGAACGGGGGTGGGGGGGAGGCTGAACGGGCCGGGCCCGGTGGCCGGGCCCAAGACTTCGGGCAGGGCCCGTCCCCAGCACCAGATTTACAGGTAGGTGGTGTTGGGTCGGGTCGGGTCCGGGGTCGGGAGCGCGGGTCGGATCGGGCCGGGGCCGGTCCGGGGGGGGCGGTCGGGAGCACGGGTCGGGGGAGGAGGGAGGTCGGTTCGTGTTGGGGGCGGGAGGAGGGAGGTCAGGTCGGGAGCGCGGTTTGGGTCGGGGGGGTGGTGGGAGGGAGGTCGGTTCGGTTCGGGTCATGGGGGGGGAGCGCGGGTCGGGTCGGGTCCGGTCCGGGGGCGGGGGGGGAAGCGGAAGTCGGGTTGGTGATGGGGTCGGGTCGGGTCCGGGGGCGGTGGGGGGGGGGCGGCGGCGCGGGAGTCGGGTCGGGTCAGGAGGAAGCAGGAGCTGGGCGTGGGAGGGAGCCTTATCCACGCAGCCCCAGTGAGGCCGTTCGGCCAGGGCTAGGGGCTGCGTGCTTCGGGCCCCTCCCACACAGTTTTGGGTGCCTGGAGCTACTGCACATGCACGCCCACTGTAGCGCACATGTGCAGAGGTCCTGGCACTGTTTTCAGCGCAGGGACCTAGCTCCGCCCCCAACTGCTCGTGTTGCGCCGCGCCGAGGGCCAGAGGACCAGCAGGGAGCCGGAGAATCTGGAAGTTTTTTTTAGGCGCACTTTGTGGCGCGAAAAATGGGCGTCCAGGTCGGGGCTGCGCCGTTCTAGGCGCGGCCCGAAACTTGGGCCCTAGATGTGGCAGCAGTGGCACAGCCACCTTATGGGCCAACACAAGAAAACACTGGTCACCTCAATCCTGAGAGGTTTTCACTGAGAGCCAGAAACCAGCCACCATATTTCTTCCTCTCACTGAGAATCCAGTTGTATGAAGTACTAACACAAAAGTAACATACTACAGATTTTAAGTTCTGGAATGAGCTAATCCGGCAGCATCTGCGGAGAGAGAAACAGAGATAATGGCTGGAATCTTTACCTGCCAATGCACTAGGAGTAGGGCGGGAAACCTGGAAGTAGCTGCAGTGCGTCTGTCAGTGGCTTTTTAACCCAGCCACTGCATTTGAATCTGACTTCCAGGTTTCCTGACCATTAGTGTGAGCGGGTGTGATGACGACATGCCTGAGTCTATTTCAGCAGAAGTAGTTAAAGGAACACTGCAAAGATGCCATTTGAAGGATTGTGGAGGTGGAAAAAACAGGAAGGAATAAAGAATGGAGCCTCAATGTCCAAAGGCTGCACCTCACCTCAATGATTCGTCCCCAGACTTGATGCTGTGAGGTGCAAGGGCACGCAGGGAGATACTACTCCCTGCTGATGGGCAGCCTCAGAGACCAAGAAGGACTGGCAGAGGAGGTCAGCAGTAGGAGTATGGTACAATGCTCCTGGATACAGTGCCGGACGTGCTTTAATGACCTAATGATGAAAGGAAAGGTAAGTACGCCTTGATGTACGATGTAAATGCACTCTGTCTTCCCAAGCCGACTCCTGCACATCACTCCACACAACAATGTACCTTGAAAGTGCAACCCTCCCTCCCTGTCTATGCACTTCCTCACATCTCCAATTGACCATCCACCACTGACACTCACCCTGATCTTAATGCAATGTCATGTCTCTCCATCATAGTCACACTCAACAAATGTTGTCCATCCATCCCTTCCACTCATTCTATGGGCTAGACTTTCCATGAGGTGGCCATCACCCCCAAAAATGGGCCTTGTTCCAGCGATGTAGGACGTCTCAGCCTTACTGATCGCTGGAACATAGCCCATTTTTTGGGGGGCGATTTTCCACTTGGCCTCAGGCCAGCGATGTGGAATGGACAATCTGATATTTTGGTGATGTTACGTTCACCCACTGAATGGGGAAGTCAAGTGGATGAGGGAGAACCAGTGGATGTGGTGTATTTGGACTTTCAAAAGGCTTTTGACAAGGTCTCACACAAGGGATTAGTGTGCAAAATTAAGGCACATGGTATTGGGGGTAATGTATTGACGTGGATAGAGAATTGGTTGGCAGACAGGAAGCAAAGAGTGGGAATAAACGGATCCTTTTCAGAATGGCAAGCAGTGACTAGTGGGGTGCCACAGGGTTCAGTGCTGGGACCCCAGCTATTTACAATATACATTAATGATTTAGACGTAGGAAGTGAGTGTAATATCTCCAAGTTTGCAGATGACACTAAGCTGGGTGGCAGTGCGAGCTGCGAGGAGGATGCTAAGAGGCTGCAGGGGGACTTGGACAGATTAAGTGAATGGGCATATGCATGGCAGGTGCAGTATAATGTGGATAAATGTGAGGTTATCCACTTTGGTGGCAAAAACAGGAAGGCAGATTATTATCTGAATGGTGATAGATTCGTAAAAGGAAGGTGCTTCGAGACCTGGGTGTCATGGTACATCAGTCATTGAAGGTAGGTATGCAGGTACAGCAAGCAGTAAAGAAAGCAAATTGCATGCTGGCCTTCGTAGTAAGGGGATTTGAGTATAGGAGCAGGGAGGTTTTACTGCAGTTGTACAGGGCCTTGGTGAGACCACACCTTGAGTATTGTGTGCAGTTTGGTCTCCTAATCTGAGGAAGGACGTTCTTGCTATTGAGGGAGTGCAGCGAAGGCTCACCAGACTGATTCCCGGGATGGCAGGACTGACATATGAGGAAAGACTGGATCGGCTAGGCTTATACTCACTGGAATTTAGAAGAATGAGAGGGGATCTCATAGAAACTTATAAAATTCTGACAGGATTGGACAGGTTAGATGCAGGAAGAATGTTCCTGATGTTGGGGAAGTCCAGAACCAGGGGCCACAGTCTAAAGATAAGAGGTAAGCCATATAGGACCGAGATGAGGAGAAACTTTTTCACCCAGAGAGTTGTGAACCTGTGGAAATCTCTGCCACAGAAAGTTGTTGAGTCCAGTTTGTTGGACATATTCAAAAGGGAGTTAGATGTGGCCCTTATGGCTAAAGGGATCAGGGGGTATGGATAGAAGGCAGGGGTTGGGTACTGAGATTGCATGCTCAGCCATGATCATATATTGAATGGCGGTGCAGGCTCGAAGGGCCAAATGGCCTGCTCCTGCACCTATTTTCTATGTTTTTATGTTTCCCTAGCAACGGGCTTCTGGGAATGTGGGGAGGTCAGGCGGAGGTCAGGGGTCATCCACACATGCGCAGAAGGCACAGGGAGGGGCACAGAGAGAGAGAGAGGATAGAGAGAATGGAGGAAGGCAGAGACAGAGAGGGGAGAGGAGAGATCATTGTTCATTGTATGTTAGATTGTTTAAAATGTTCGTTCATAGTTGGGTGGGTGGGGTGGAGGGTGTTTGAAAAGAATTCTGTTTGCAATTAATTTTGTTAATGATTTTAACAATTGTTGTGCATTCTCTGATAAGGTTAATTAACTTAGGCATTTTGAATAATTTAACATCTTTATTCTCTTGTAATAACATTACTTAAGTTAAGCATTAATGCAAATGCTGCACTAGAAAGGTCAGGCCAATGCAGGCAATGCTAAAACGTAACTCAACGTAACTCAATGTAAATGCAACTTTTGTATAAATGGAAATGTGACAATCTAAATGTAAATGTGACAATCCCCAATGTAAGTTCGTGCAAAGCATTCCTTTATCAGCTGTTGACGCAACAGCTTTGTGGCCTTGTAACTCCCAAGGGGGTGTGGTAGGACCATGGCTACATCGCCAGGCTAGTCCTCCCCGAGGTCCTCACCAGCCTCCTCTTCCTCCTGCTCCTCCTCTTGCTCCTCGCCGGCTGGCTCTTCCGTCTCCCCTCCTTCTGGAGGTGGACCAGCAGCTCCAACTGGCATTTGCTGTCCTCTCCTTATAGCTAGGTTATGTATCATGCAACACACCACAATAAACTCAGTAACCTGGTCAGGGTGGTACTGTAGGCTGCCACCAGAGTGGTCCAGGCATCTGAAGCACTGCTTTAGGACTCCAATTGTCTTCTCAACGATGTTCCGTGTCGCAATGTGGCTTTCGTTGTAATGTTTCTCTGCTTCAGTGACAGGATTACGCAGTGGGATCATCAGCCAATTGGCAAAGCCATATCCCTTAGCCCCCAGCATCCAACCGTGACCTTCTGGCTGATTGACAAACAGGCCAGGGACAGCACTCTCACATAGGATGTGCGCATCATGGATGCTGCCAGGAAATGTAGCATTAACTGTCAGAATGAGTTGGCTGTGGTCAACAACAAGCTGCATATTTAGGGAGTGGAATCCCTTTCTGTTACGAAACACCTCCACATTCTGTCAAGGCGCTTTCAGGGCAATGTGCATGCAGTCTATTGCTTCCTGCACTTTGGGGAAGTTTGCTATTCTGGAGAAACCCAAAGCCCTCCCGATCAGTGCCTCCCTGGTCATAGGGAAGCTTATAAAGTTCATTCTCTGAGCGTAAAGGGCTTCAGTCACCTGCTGAATGCAGCACTGTGTGGCATGCTGAGAGATACGACAGATGTCTCCAGCTGAAGCCTGAAAGGATCCCGATACGTAGAAGGCTAGTGCTGCAGTAACCTTTACCTCAACGGACAGTGCAGTTCTGATGGTGCTGGAAGACTGCAAATCCCCCTTGACGAGCTCGCAAATCTCATCGATGACCATCTTCTGAAAGCGCAGCCTCCTAGACACGTGTTTTCAGACAAGTTGAGGTAAGATTGCTTTTCCAAGTACCTTCGTTGGCTGTATGCTTGCCTCGTCTGTCTCCTCTGTCTCTGTCTATGCATTACTCTGCCATCACTTCGATTGATACTTTCAGAAACCAGCGTGTGAGCAGTTACAAGTAGTGGCACAGAAAGCAGAGGCCCCATCACTAGCAATAATTTTTTTCAATTGCTATAAATGCACTTTTCACTAAAGAATGTCAATCTATTAAACTACACTCTCCATACAAGCCCCAGTCTAACACTGTATACCAATCTCAGTCTAATACTCTCTCTATTCAGGCACAGTCTAACACTAGGCCCCATCACTTTCAATAATTATTTTCACTTGGTATAAATGCACTTTTCACTAAAAAATGCCTAATCTACTAGGCTACTATTATTAAAATGAAATATAATTAATATTCTGAGTAGATCTATCTATACAGGACCCTTAAATAACTCACAACTATCTAAGCATGATTTTTTAGCTGCTTCCACCCTTCCTCCGATCTTCAAAATGGCGTCCGTAGTGCCCATTTCCTTCAGTAAAGCCCGGGAAAAGCAACTATTACCCAGCCTTGTTCTCGGCGAGCGATCAGCCTGGCCTTGTGATGGCGATGTGCCGAAATTTAGGATGGGCCATGTGTGGGCGATCAGCTCGGCGATCAGCTTGGCGAAGTGAGCCGAAACTTGGGGGTTTATTTTTCCGACGATCTTTCTGGCCTAGTTTCCACTTTTTCCTAAAAATGGGCGATAGACGTCCATTTTGGGCGATACATGGGCCATGGATGGGTGATGTGAAGTGGAAAATGTAGCCCTAAGTCTCTCACTCAAAGACCTCTTATTTCCCTCCTTGCTGGAGAAGAGAGGACAGATCAGCAGAGAGAGGCATGGAACCGGAGGTGGCCCTTCAGTCATCGCCAGACTGACAGCTGGAGAAGATGATGCTCTGGAGATAAGCCAGGTTTCAGCATACCTGCCGGTTGGAGATGGAGAAATGGGAGCCTCCCAGTTACTTGGTGAGAGAATTAAAGATCACACAGCCACATGGCATACAACACTCACTCCGGTTGTTTGATGTCCACAGCCAGTGAAATATGATCACGTGCATAATGTTCACTTAAAACATGACAGCTCTAATTCACATCTTTAATTTTCCACAGGCCCATCAAGTATCCTGCAGGAGATGCTGCCGGAGGAGGACGAAAACTCTGCAGAGGGGGGGGGTCACTCACTCGGAGGGTGCACTGTCACAGGACTCAGGCACGCCATTCACCAGTGCAGATACACACACATTGGTGGGGCCAGTAAGACGGATAGGTGCGTTGTGTCACCTGGTCTCTCACACATCTCATGTGAGCAAGAGCAGTTGGTAGAGACAGGGTCAACAGTGGAGAGTCTTCGTTGGAGGCTGCAGGTCACTCCAACCTCTGCTCAGCTAGATGCAGATGCTGAACCTTGGGGGCCATCAACAGAGAGGATGATTCTGGGGCAGCAGCAAAAATTGTGTGAGGTTCTGGCAGGATTTGCAGCCATACTGTGCACGCTTGCAGAGAGAATGGAGGAGTCTATCTCAAGCATGCGTGGCATAATGTCACAGGCCTTAGCTATGATATGTTCGTCCATGGAAAGGATGGCCACCTGCATGGAGCATCAAATGCAGATGGGGAAGGAGGTGTTGCTTTTTGCCTCCAATACTTGTAGTGGTTTGTGTTACAGATAAATATTTAATTTAATCTACCTATAACTTAAACTAGATCTAGCAATTAGTTTAAAAAAAGAAACTATAAGCTAGGTTAATGAAATACATAAGCTTTGATTAATTAAATAAATAAAACAATGTTATATAGGGATGGCAGTGCAGGTGGTGTACTGCAACTGCAGCATGTGGGAGTTTATGGTGAGCATTTTGATCCCGGGTGACCACATCTGCAATAAATGCCTGCATCTCGAGAAACTTCAGCTCAGAGTTGTTGATCTGAGTCCGAGGTGCAGGCATAGTTGGGTATCAGGGAGGTAGAGAGTTCCCTGGTCACTTTGATCCAGGAGACAGTCACACCCATTAGGTTAGGTAGTGGTACAGGTCTGGTTAATAATCAGGGACAGGAGGGTGTGACTGCGACTCAGGCAGGTAAGGGAACCCCAGGTGCTGTGGTGGAGGAGCCATGGTGTTTGTCATTGTCCAACAGGTACGAGATTCTTCTGCCTGTGTGGATAAGTCTGCAGCCTGGATGAGCAAACTGACCACGGCACCGTGGTACAAGAGGCATTCAAGTGGGGGGAGTGAAAAGGAATGTTGTCATGGTCGGGAACAGTAAAGTAAGGCGGATAGATATTGTTCTCTGCAGCCGTGACCAGGAATTTCGAAGGCTGTGTTGTCTGCTCAGTACCATGGTTAAGGATATCTCCTCGCGGCTGGAGAAGAATGTGGAAGGGGAGGGGAAGGATCCACTTGTCGTGGTCCACGTGGGAACCAATGACATATAGAACTAGATACGTAGGGCTGCTTGAGAGAGTTTGACAAGCTATGGTCCAAATAAAAACGTAAAACCTCAAAGGTAATAATCTCTGGATTGTGAACTGAGCAGCACACAAAATGACATTTGGACAAGCAGATTAGAAGATTAAATGCGTGGATAAAAGAATGATGTGGGAGGAAGGGGTTTCAATTCATGGGGCACTGGCACCAGTACCGGGCTGGAAGCAGTGTGCTGGTGGATTGAATAACTAGGGTTACAAATAGGGTTTTAAACCCTTTGGTGGTGGGAGGATTCAGGAAAGGGTAAATTCAAAAGCAATAAGAGAAATGTCAAGGCTGTAGAGCAGAGTAGAGATTTGGGTAAAATGAAGCAGACTGGGTAAGGAAGGGACAGAAAGATTAACAATGGCAATAGGGCATCAGTGACTAAAGTGACATCAAAGATCAATAGAAAAAAGTTAAAGCTAAACTGGGCTAGAAATTGCATAGCGCCCCGTTTGAGGTGATAATTTTTGCGGGAGCACAATCGCCGGGCGAAAAACATTTGCAGCTGACGGGAATTTCCACTTTAGCGCTCCAAGAGGGAAGTGGAGCACGAAATTAAGTGCTATCATTTCCCTTAGAACGCTAAAGGGTATGAGAGGGGCAGTAGTGGCAGAGCGCTAACAGGAGGCACAAACCAGGCCAATTTCTCCCCCATTATGTCTGAATGTGTGAAGCATTTGTACAAAATAGATGAATTAATAGCACAGATAGAAATAAATTGATTTGATTTAATAGCCATAATGGAGACATGGTTACAGAGTGACCAAGTTTGGGAACTAAATATTCCAGGATAATTGATATTTAGAAGCGATAGGCAGAATGGAAAAGGAGGGGGAGTAACCCTGATAATAAAGGATGGGTGAAAGATAGTAGAGAGAAAGGATCTTAGCTCAGAAAGACAAGATGTACGGTAGAGGACACTAACAAAATTCCGACAGTGGATAGTCAAGGGGCTATGGGGGGGAGAACTTAAGACAATCACAATCACTCAGGAGGTGGTACTCAGTAAGATAATGGGACAAAAGGCAGATAAATCCCCTGGACCTGATGGCTTGGATCCTAGGGCCTTAAGAGAAGTAGCGGCAGGGATTGTGGATGCATTGGTTGTAATTTACCAAAATTCCCTGGATTCTGGGGAGGTCCCAACAGATTGGAAAACTGCAAATGTAATGCCTCTATTTGAAAAAGGAGGCAGACAAAAAGTAGGAAACTATAGACCAGTTAGCCTAACGTCTGTGGTTGGGAAAATGTTGGAGTCCATTATTAAAGAAGCAGTAGCAGGACATTTGGAAAAGCAAAAATTCGGTCATGCAGAGTCAGCATGGATTTATGAAGGGGAAGTCATGGTTGACAAATTTGCTGGAGTTCTTTGAGGATGTAATGAATAGGGTGGATAAAGTGGGACCAATGGATGTGGTGTATTTGGACTTCCAGAAGGCATTTGACAAGGTGCCACATAAAAGGCTACTGCACAAGATAAAAGTTCACGGGGTTGGGAGTAATATATTAGCATGGATAGATGATTGGCTAACTAACAGAAAACAGAGAGTCGGGATAAATGGTTCATTCTCTGGTTGGCAACCAGTAATTAGTGGGGTGCCGCAGGGATCAGTGCTGGGACCCCAACTATTTACAATCAATATTAACAACTTGGAGGAAGAGACCGAGCCAAGTTTGCTGATGATACAAAGATGGAAGGAAAAGTAATGTGCGAGGAGGACACAAGAAATCTGCAAAAGAACATAGACAGGCTGAGTGAGTGGGCAGAAATTTGGCAGGTGGAGTATAATGTTGGAAAGTGCGAGGTCATGCACTTTGGCAGAAAAAAATCAAAGAGCAAGTTATTATTTAAATGGAGAAAGGGTGCAAAGTGCCGCAGTACAGTGGGACCTGGGGGTACTTGTGCATGAAACATAAAAGGATAGTATGCTGGTACAGCAAGTGATCAGGAAGGCCAATGGTATCTTGACCTTTATCGCAAAGGGGATGGAGTATAAAAGCAGGGAAGTCTTGTTTCAGCTATATAAGGTATTGGTGAGACCACACCTGGAATAATGCATGCAATTTTGGTTTCCATATTTACAAAATGATATACTTACTTTGGAGGCAGTTCAGAGAAGGTTCATTAGGTTGATTCCGGGGATGAGGGGGTTGACTTATAAGGAAAGGTTGAGTAGGTGGGCCTCTCCTCATTGGAATTCAGAAGAATGAGAGATGATCTTATCCAAATGTATAAGATTATGAGGGGGCTTGACGAAGGTGGATGTGGAGAGGATGTTTCCACTGATGGGGGAGACTAGAACTAGAGGGCACGATCTTAGAATAAGGGACCGCCCATTTAAAACAGAGATGAGGAGAAATTTCTTCTCTCAGAGGATTGTAAATCTGTGGAATTCGCTGCCTCAGAGAGCTGTGGAAGCTGGGACATTGAATAAATTTAAGACACAAATAGGCAGTTTCTTAAATGATAAGGGGATAAGGGGTTATGGGGAGTGGGTGGGGAAGTGGAGCTGAGTTCATGATCAGATCAGCCATGATCTTATTGAATGGCAGGGCAGGCTCGAGAGGCCATATGGCCTACTCATGTTCCTATTTCTTATGTTCTGATGTGGAATCACATTGGGTGGAGCTAAGAAACAACAAGAGAGAGAAAACATTTGTTGAGAGTAGTTTATATACTCCTTAACAATAGTTGTAGTGTCGGGCACATAATAAATCAGGAAATTAGAGGTGCATGTAGCAATAATCATGGGGGACTTTACTTTTCACAGACTGGGCAAACCAAATGATTGTAATGTGATATAATTTGCTATTGAGTTTGAGAGTGAGTTACTGAGGTACGAAACTAAGGTCTTAAATCTGAAGAAAGCAAACTACGTAGGTATGAGGTGTGAGTGGAAAGGTAGGTTGGTAAATTAGATTAAAAGATATGACGATAGATAAACAATGGAAAACATTTAAAGAAATAAGTAACCATCAATATACATTACCATAAGGAATGAAAAACCCATGAAAAAAAATTGTTCAACAAGAGAAGTTAAAGCTGGTATTAGATTAAAGGAAGACACTTATAATGTGGCTAAAAAGTAGTGAGCCTGAGGATTGGGAGAATTTTAGAATTCAGCAAAGGAGGACCAAGAAATTGAGAAAGAAAGAGAAAATAGAATGAGAGTAAACGAATGAGAAACATAATAACAGATTGTAAAAGTTTCTATAGGTACGTAAAGAGGAAGACATTTGTGAAAGTAAACATGGGTCCCTTACAAGCAGAGACAGGAAAAATTATAATGGGGAATAATGAAAGGGCAGAGATATGAAATATATACTTTGGGCCTGAAATTACCCCCCTCTTTAAGGTCCATTACCACCTCTAAGAAGTGGTAATGGTGTGGTAAGACCTTTCCGATTGGGGGCAGGCAGATGGGCCCACCCTTCCGAAATTGCCCCCAGGCAGTGCTGACCCATTACCGCCTGGCAGCGACCCCTTTCCGCCCCACGAGGAAAATTGCCCCGCAGGAGCAGAGCCCCCGCCGCTGGCTGCCCCGACAGCTTTCTCCGGTGGGAAGTTACCAGTGGCTCTTAAAGGGGAGGGTGCACCGCCATGGCCGTATTTTATTTTAATTGTCGGCCGACTCTGAGGTCAGCCCGACAAAGGCAGCTATGGGTTCGGCCGGGCCGCCCATAGGCAACCTGGGACCTCCTCTTCCGGGCTGGACCGAAGCCCTCCCTGGTGGCCCAGTGGGCACCAATAAAGTGGCTGCAGAGCTTGCAGCCTCCCTCCCCTTTAACTTAAGCAGAGCGATGTTGCTACGCATCAGCTCCGCGTCGCGCTGATGACACCGCCCGCCTTCCACCCCGCTTCCAAAGCACTTCTGCTCCTCAGCCACCCCAAACACCGCCTACACAAATTAAAAAAGTTAAAGAGGCCAATTTCCCTCTCTTTGCCCCATGGATTCAGCCAGAGAAAATTCATTTAATTTGAATTATCCGCCCTGTTTGGGTTGGAGAGCAATTTTGGCCCCTTTGTATTTGTCTTCATGGAAGAAGGCACAAAAAACATTCCGGAAATAATGGGAAAACAAGGGTATTAGTAAATAAATAGTACTGGAGAAATTAATGGGACAACAAGCTGAAAAATCCCCTGGGCCTGATGGCCTACACCCTAGCATTTAAAAAAAGGCAGCTGCAGAGATAGTGAATGTATTAGTTTTGATCTTCCAGAATACTCCAGAATCTAGAATGGCCCCGCAGATTGGAAGGTGGCAAATATAATCCCGCTATTAAAGAAAGGAGGGAGAGAGAAAACAGTGAACCATAGACCAGTATGGAAAGTGGTCTACAGGGCTGTAATGATACCTGCCCTCCTGTATGGCTCAGAAACATGGACCATGTACAGTAGACACCTCAAGTCGCTGGAGAAATACCACCAACAATGTCTCTACAAGATCCTACAAATCTCCTGGGAGGACAGACGCACCAACATTAGCGTCCTCGACCAGGCTAACATCCCCAGCATCAAAGCACTGACCGCACTTGATCAGCCCCACTGGGCAGGCCACATTGTTCGCATGCCAGACACCAGACTCCCAAAGCAAGCGCTCTACTCGGAACTCCTTCACAACAAATGAGCCAAAGGTGGGCAGCGGAAACGGTACAAGGACACCCTCAAAGCCCCCCTGATAAAGTGCAACATCCCCTCTGACACTTGGGAGACTCTGGCCAAAGACCGCCCTAAGTGGTGGAAGTGCATCCGGGAGGGCGCTGAGCACCTCGAGTCTCGTCGCCGAGAGCGTGCAGAAATCAAGCACAGGCAGCGGAAAGAGTATGTGGCAAACCTGTCCCACCCACTCCTTCCCTCAACGACTATCAGCCCCACCTGAGACAGAGGCTGTTGCTCTTGTATTGGACTGTACAGCCACTTAAGAGCTCATTTTAAGAGTGAAAGCAAGTCTTCCTCGACTCCGAGGGACTGCCTATGATGATGATGTAGAAAGTGCTAGAATCTAGTGTTAGGGACATGGTAACAGGACACTTAGAAAATCATAATAAGATTGGGCAGAGTCAACATGGATTTATGAAAGGTAAATTGTGTTTGACAAATCTATTACTTTTTTGATGTTGTAACTAGTAGGGTAGATAAGGGGGAACCAGTGGATATGTTATATTTGGATTTTCAGAAAACATTCGATAAGGTGCCACACAAGAGGTTATTGCACAATATTAGGGCTCATAGGATAGGGGGTAATATATTAATATGGATTGAGGATTGGTTAATGGACTGGAAAGAGAGTAGGAATAAATAGATCATTTTCAGGTTGCTAGGCTGTAACTATTGGGGTACCGCAAGGATCAGTGCTTGGGCCACAGCTATTCATAATCTATATCAATGACTTAAATGAGGAGACTGAGTATACTATATTAAGTTTGCTGATGCTAAAAGCTAGGTGGGAAAGTGTAAGGAATAAATTGTAAGAGTTGCAAAAAGATGAGCAGAATTATGCTGAAGGTAGTGAACTTATCAATATGAGGAGGGTCTGTATAATTGCCTGTGTATGTAACACTTTCTTATATAGGTATAGCACACTTATAACGCATTAAACTGTATGGTTAACCTTAGTAACATTTAAACAGCAAAGTCAGCAGTTATTGATTAGAGGTCTCTGAGGAAGAAATAAGGAAGCCAGTACAGCCACCCTCGGTGTCGGACAGACTGTGGCAAAGTGCAAGTCATGGAACAACGTAATGGGAGATGGACAATTGCATATACCACTCAGAGTCAGTCTGATAAGAGTGGACAAATCAATATAACTTCGCTGATAGAATTAGACCTATCATAGAAACATAGAAACATAGAAAATAGGGCCATTCGGCCCTTCTAGCTTGCACCGCCATTCAATGAGTTCATGGCTGAACATGCAACTTCAGTACCCCATTCCTGCTTTCTCGTCATACCCCTTGATCCCCCTAGTAGTAAGGACTTCATCTAACTCCTTTTTGAATATATTTAGTGAATTGGCCTCAACAACTTTCTGTGGTAGAGAATTCCACAGGTTCACCACTCTCTGGGTGAAGAAGTTCCTCCTCATCTCGGTCCTAAATGGCTTACCCCTTATCCTTAGACTGTGTCCCCTGGTTCTGGACTTCCCCAACATTGGGAACATTCTTCCTGCATCTAACCTGTCTAAACCCGTCAGAATTTTAAACGTTTCTATGAAGTCCCCTCTCATTCTTCTGAACTCCAGTGAATACAAGCCCAGTTGATCCAGTCTTTCTTGATAGATCAGTCCCGCCATCCCGGGAATCAGTCTGGTGAACCTTCGCTGCACTCCCTCAATAGCAAGAATGTCCTTCCTCAAGTTAGGAGACCAAAACTGTACACAATACTCCAGGTGTGGCCTCACCAATGCCCTGTACAACTGTAGCAACACCTCCCTGCCCCTGTACTCAAATCCCCTTGCTATGAAGGCCAACATGCCATTTGCTTTCTTAACCGCCTGCTGCACCTGCATGTCAACCTTCAATGACTGATGTACCATGACACCCAGGTCTCTTTGCACCTCCCCTTTTCCTAATCTGTCACCATTCAGATAATAGTCTGTCTCTCTGTTTTTACCACCAAAGTGGATAACCTCACATTTATCCACATTATACTTCATCTGCCATGCATTTGCCCACTCACCTAACCTATCCAAGTCGCTCTGCAGCCTCACAGCATCCTCCTCGCAGCTCACACTGCCACCCAACTTAGTGTCATCCGCAAATTGGAGATACTACATTTAATCCCCTCATCTAAATCATTAATGTACAGTGTAAACAGTTAGTTAGTCCACCTTGAGGGAGAGAAGCCTCCTTTTACCCCAACATTAAGTAAGTTGTGAAGATGATGCAAAGAGTCTGCAAAGGAATATAGACCGTTTAAGTGAGTGGGCAAGAAGATGGCAGATGGATTGTAATGTGCAGAAATGTGAATTTATCCAGTGTAGTAGGAAAATTACAAAAGCAGCATATTTTTTAAATGGTGAGAGATTAGGAAATGTAAGTGTTCAGAGGGGACTGTGTGTCCTTGAACAGAAATCACTGAAAGTTAACATGTAGATACAGCAAGCAATTCTGAAAGCAAAGGTATGTTGGCCTTTATTACAAATGGATTGGAGTACAGGAGTAAAGGGGAACGAAATTTCCCCTTCCGATAAAGCCTCCGGCCGCCTGAAAGTGGAATGGTCACTGAGTCTCGGCGGAGGGGCTGCTTTTTTGAAAATTGCCCTTCTTCAGGTTTGGAAAGGTGTCCAGAACCGCTCCACCTGTTTTCCCACTGCGGCATACACGCGCCGACCCCTAACCAATCGGCGGGGACCCCTTCCCGAAATTGTCCCTTTCCCGAAATTGCCCCACGGGAGTGGCCCTGCTGCCGGTCGGTGCCCCCGACAGGTTTTGCTGTCGTTACACTCTCTGTGGCTTGGCAGCACAGCTGTCCTTAAAGGGGAGGTGGCGTTGCCGTTTACACCATGTTATTATTTTTTGTCGGCCGACTGCCAGATCGGGCTGACAATTGTGCCCAGGGCTTCGGCCGTGCAACATGCAGCACACCACAATAAATTCGGAGACCTCCCTGGTGGCCCAGTGTTTGCCACTAAAGTGGCTGTAGAATTCACAGCGACCCTCGCCTGTAACTAAAGGGGGGGAAACGTGGGACGCGCCAGCGCAATGATGTCATCAGATTGGCGCTGATGACTGACGGGCTTGGCTACTCCGCTCCACCCCCACTTCCACTCCGCTAGTGACAGCCACACTGCCCCGCCCCCACTTCCCCCTCATGATGAGGCTACTTCCGCCCCACCCCCACAAATCCCAATGGGGCGGTCAGAACATATCGTAAACAGTAGGTGCGCCTTGTTTTGCGTGGTGGGAAATTTCGGCCCCAAGAAGTCTTGCTGCAATTATATAGTGCCTTGATAAGACCACACCTGGAGTACTGTGTACAGTCTTTGGACTAAAAGTTCGGGGGCATGAAGCTACCCGTTACTGACTAAAAATAGTGAAAAGAGGGTGGCCGTCGCTCTTTCTCCAGCTGGTGGTGGGTCCCACGGTGTCCTTTCCAATTGTGGGGAAGAACATAACTAGAGGCCATCAATATAAGATAGTCACCAAGAAATCAGTGAGTGGTGAGAATGTGGAACTCATTACCACAGAGAATGGTTGAAGCAAATAGTATAGATGCACTTAAGGGGAGGCTAGATAAGCATATGAAGGAGAAGGGAATAGAGGGTTATGCTAATAGAGTTAGATGAGGAAAGACGGGAGGAGGCACAAATGGAGCATAAATGCCAGCATAGACTGGTTGGGCCGAATGGCCTGTTTCTGTGCTGTATATCCTATGTAATCCTATATAAGGGACCCTTTCTGGCCGGGATATCCGGGATGAAATCATCTGCCTGCGGCCCCAGTGACCACAACCCTGTTCAACATTAGTCCCACACCTTACCTTGCCTCTGTTACTGATCATCACAGCATCCTCTTGACCACATGCTGAAATAAAAGTCACTAAAAATCACATTTTCCAATCAAACTTTATACATCTATCCATCTAATATCACATCAAGAAATTAATTCATCACTCTTATGCATTCTCTTACTGATTGTCACTATTGATGTCACAGAGTGTGTGGAAATGTATTTTTATCTAAGCTGATACCAAATGGTATTTGTGTGCCTTTTGATTAAAATGGAGTCCTGGCCCTTCCAGAACTTTCTGCTTTTTAGCAGCCAGCTTATTTTAAACAGCTAAACCTGCTGTTAGATGGCTGATGGTTATCAGACAGCTAGGAGACAAGTCATGCTGAGACAAGTAACCCCCCATGGTGCTCTCCTATTGTCTACACTACAGGAGTTCCATGTCACCCCACCCTTATCTTCTAGCCATTATCTCTTTCCTTTACCTCATCCATTTGAAGCAAACAGGTAAACTGACCAGGAAATTGGATAATCCTGATACAATACAAGACAGGTGATAGCCCATTACCTATGACTCATGGAGTAATGGCCGTTTGGCTTTCTGATAACCCTGACAAAAGGAAATATCTGGATACCATTTCAGGACCAGGATATAGTAATTAACTCTTTATCTGTATTCACTGACTGTGAGACAGAGCAATACACAGGGAGAGGCCAGAACTTGGGTTTTACTGTATAAATATCTTGTGAAGCTGTACCATTGCGGAGGTTTCATTTTAGCCCTTGACTGAGTGAAACCTACCCCTTGCGAGCAAGTAAATTAAAAGGGAAACTTCCATCGGAGCTGTAAGTGTCGGAGTCATTCTTTTCTGAGGTCGAGATTTCGACAAGTGCTACCCCAGTGACTGCAGCATGGCTGGTGGAAGGCTGTTGACTTTCAGTGGCCTGCAAGTCCACTGCAAATGGCCTTGCTGGGCGACCTTGGGAAGCTGGTGGCTGAGAGTGTCAAATTGAGTGACAGTGTTTTTCTTCCTCTTCTCTCTTCTCTCTCTATTCTTGGCCAACCACTGGGTGGGCAGGTTGCATTTCCTGAGTGTGTGAAATGAAGAAGGCACAAGGATGAAGTTGTGTTGAGGTGACGGCATGAAAGCAAGAGGTGCAGCCAGAAAGAGGATACCAGCATCTTGTATCCTTTCTGCCCTGCCTCTGGCAATGGCAAAGCCATGCCATCGTCAAGAATGGCCTGTAGTGTCTCCTCCAAGGGGGTGAAGTGAGGTTAGGAATGGGAGATGGGCACTAGAGCCAGGTTGTGTGGGCAATGCTGCTGGCATTGACGGTCTCGGTGATGTGGTCCCACATCATTCTTTCTGGAGGGCCTCCTGGCCTGTGGATAGAGGACGTCTCTTGCAGTGGTGATCCCATGCACAAAGCTGGAGTACTGCGTGCGAGATCCTGGGTGCCCCTCTCCTGGCTTGCTGAGTGTGTCATGTGTTAGTGCTGAAGCACTTTTCCCATTTTTTGAGGTTCAGAAGGGAATTCAGCTTTAAGAGCAAGAGGCTGGATTTTTGGCTTTTGAGACTTTGGGGCGGTAATGGTGGCGGGACGGTCCTGATACCATCTGGAAAATGTTTGCACCCTCGTCTGCAAATTTCACTAAAAAATAAGGTCCCATGCTCAGGGACACAAAATCAGGCATTACACAAAGAAGCTTTTGTGCCCCAGCCGGAAATTGCTGCGATAAATAAGTCAAAATAATGTGCAGGACGAGGTTGTGCAGATGCCTTGATTTTTGTTGATTATGTTTGTAAATGGTTTATTTGATTTAATGCACTTCATTGTTGCTCAGTGTCCTGAAACATAACATTGTCTATTGTATGGTTTTCTGCTGGTGGGGGGAGTTTTTGTTACTTTGCTGCAGTAAAATGTCTGTTTGATCCTTTGTCAGTGGTGTCTTGTGTATCATTCCAACATTCACCGGAGATGTGCCTGTATTAGCTCTATCCCTCAGTTTCCTCCATTTAGGAGAACCGGTCCATTATGAGCTGGCGACGTGCGACTCTTGGTCCACCAGCATCTCCACACAGTCTCCCCCATGGATGGGGTGGCTTTCCAATGGGGACCTCGCCAGCCTCCTCTTTGTCATCCTCCTCCTCCTGAGGTGGGCCTGCAATCCGCACTGGCAATACTTGGCCCCTCATGATGGTTAAGCTGTGCAATATGCAGCACATCACAATGTTTTCGGAAACCAGTTGCTGCGAATATTGAAGGCTGCCTCCAGAGCAGTCCAGACATCGGTCTGCCTGTCGGAGATGGCAAGCATCTGTCAGCATTGCCTTTCGGAAGCTCAGCCTTCTCACACACTGCTCCTCAGAGAGCTCAAGGTGGTGCCTGTAAACCCGTGGGGGTTAAGCCCTCCTCCCCAGACAACTTTGGTCTCTCCTCATCCATGGCCCGATATGGCCAAAAGCCCTTCTTCTAGCTTGATGCCACCTGGCAATAGCATGGAGCATGATACACTGGCGAACCAGTAATTCCCCCATTAAATTACCTTACTGAAGTTGTAAGGAGGCTGTAATGGCAGATAGAACTGTTGCTTTCAAGTCGGAGCTTCACGCAGCGTAATGTGCACAACCGTTGCAGTTAATGTGACCTGCGATGTAGGATCCTCCTCCCGCCATTTAAATACGCTGCCAATAATGCCTGCGGTACCTTGGGTCACCTTGTTTTTCCAGATGTTTCCTGGAGCGGGTGTTTAATGAGACATTAGGGCCTAATTTTGCATCCGGGAGCTAGCGCAGCATTGCAAGTTGATTGATGTCATAATCTCAGTGAAATAAGAGGGTGGGGCAGTAAGTTTTTGCACTGCCACAAACCCTGAGCTGGCTGGGCAGTGAAAGCTGGACCGCAATGTCTAGAAATACCCTTTACCGCCCTTCTAGGCATTAACAGAGATAAAATTGAGCCGAAAATCCAGACCAAAAACTCTCATTTGGAACTTCTTTTCTATGTTAATTTATTTTTTTAAAGCAGTAAGGGCTGAAAACTGCATATTTTCACTTCATTTTAATTTTTATCAGCTCGGTAAGCTTTGCTCTTTTAAAGCATTGCCCTTTAAATTTCTCACAATGCCTAGCGAACTCTATTGCTTCACTTCCAGAGGCTGTTGGAAGCTGGAACACTGCTCCTGGATGGGAGCTTCGACTCCCATGCCTGCACTAATGCCACCAGGAGGGCATTGCACAGTAAGTTGATGCTGGGCTAAAAATCTTTAGACCCCCCAGGGCAAATTTTTCTCTGGTAGCGCCTCGTCCATTTTCAATGGCCATTAACCCGATGCCGCGGTGACACCAGCAAATCTCATGGCGGCAACAAATTTTTAGATCTTTGTTTTACATAGAAACACAGAAACATAGAAAATAGGTGCAGGAGTAGGCCATTCGGCCCTTCGAGCCTGCACCGCCATTCAATAAGATCATGGCTGATCATTCACCTCAGTACCCCTTTCCTGCTTTCTCTCCAAACTCCTTGATCCCTTTAGCTGTAAGGGCCATATCTAACTTGAATAATGAACTGGCATCAACAACTCTCTGCGGTTGAGAATTTCACAGGTTAACAACTCTCTGAATGAAGAAGTTTCTCCTCATCCCGGTCCTAAATGGCTTATCCCTTATTCTTAGACTGTGACCCCTGGTTCTGGACTTTTCCAACATTGGGAACATTTTCTTACCTAAGGAAGGAAATATTTGCTTTACAGGGAGTGCAACCAAGATTTACCTGACTGATTCCTGGGATTGTGGGGGTTGGGGGGGGGGGGGGGGCGGATGTCCTATGAGGTGAGATTGAGGAGACTAGGCTTATATTCCCTAGAATTAAAAAAAATGACAGATGATCTCATTGGAACATATAAAATTCTTACAGGGCTTGGCAGGGTAAATGCTAGGAGGATGTTTCCCCTTGTTGGGGAATCTAGAACTAGGGGTCACAGTCTCAGAATAAGGGGTTGGTCATTTAGGACTGAGATCAGATTAAATTTCTTCATTCAAAGGGTTGTGAATCTTTGGAATTATTTCCCTGCAGAGGGCTGTGCATGATCATTGTTTTGAATATTCAACACGGAGATCGATCAATTTTTGGATGTTAAGAGAATCAAGGGGTATGGTGATAGTGTGCGAAGGTGGAGTTGAGGTAGGACATCAGCCATGATCTTATTCAAAGGCAGACTAGGCTCAAAGAGCTGAATGGTCTACTCCTGCTCCTATTTCTTAAGCTTTTATGTTTAAAGGCAGCAATCAAAAGATTGCATGCTGGCCCTCACCAATGGCTTTCACATTCTGAATGCAACCTTAACTCACATTGATCAAAATGTAGCCTTGTCCATTCAGCGCTCCACTGATGTGCAGCAAAGTGCTCTCCAGCTCATTGCTGGCAGGGAAGTGTGGGTGGGCCATGAGAGGGGAGATGGAGAAAGGGAGAAAGGGGACATAGAAATGGGGACTCTGTTCAAAACACTTCTACTTTAAACCTGTTGTCACCGCCATCCTGCCCCCCACCACTGCCCCCGGTCAGTTTTCCACATGCTGCCTCATGTCCCAATGGCCAAGTCTGTCCCTGCACAGATATAGGTGGAGCAGTCTTTTGTGGAACCCTCTAATAGGGTATTTTGCCACGAGTATCACAACAGCCAGAGCACGGAAGTGAGCAGCCTGCTGAAGCCACAGGGGTTGCATGCGATTGGAGTAGTAGGAAAAGGAAGATGAAGATTAGTAGTTGCACAAAGGTATGCACAAGGGTATGTTAGACAATGTTACAATGATAAGTTTTTGTTAAATTTTGAGCCACATAAAAATGATTTCTTTGGACCACTTTCCCATCTTGCTCATTTTTGCCTGCAGCCAGGCAAGCAGCCTTCTCAGT
Source organism: Pristiophorus japonicus (assembly GCF_044704955.1). Classification (NCBI taxonomy): domain Eukaryota; kingdom Metazoa; phylum Chordata; class Chondrichthyes; family Pristiophoridae; genus Pristiophorus; species Pristiophorus japonicus. The sequence goes on along the minus strand of NC_091980.1, from coordinate 103,054,425 downwards.
TCTGATGAATGGTCAGACAAGACTTAAATCCGAGCAATGGGTGTCTGTGAAAGGGATGCTTTGTTGATTGCAAGACTGCTTTGTGCTGGGGGAGTGGCAGAGGCGGGAAGTGGGGTGGAGTGGGGGGGTGGGAGGGGAGTGTTGGCGGCATGTGGGTTCAGCATATGGCTGCCAGATGGATGCTGTGGTGCAAGCTAACCAAAACTTGCCATGATGACTCCATCCTGGGCATCCCAGGCAGCGCTGTGCACTGATGCTGGTGCCATGGCCACATGATATGCCTCCTCCCCAATCCTCCTCCTCAGTTTCCTCCTCTAAAGAGGCTCTGTGGTCGGTGCTCTGCTCCTCCTGCAGCTCCAATCCTCGCTGCTGTGCTATGTTGGCAGAGTGCACCACAGTCATTTTGGAGACCCTGGCTGGTGCATATTGAAGTGCGCTTTCAGATCTGTCAAGGCATCTGAAGTGCATCTTTAGCATCCCGAATATGTGCTAATTGACATATCTTATTGTCATATGGCTTTGATTGTAGCAGCCTCATTGCTTGGGCTCCTAATCAGCCACGTTTTAACTGGGTACCCCTTGTCTCCAAGCAGCCAGCCGGTAAGTCTGGTCGGAGGTGCGAAGAGCTCAGGGAAGGTGGACTGGCGCAGGACAAATGTATCATGGCAGCTCCCTGGGAAACTTGCACACACCTTCATAATGTTCCTTTCATGGTTGCAGACGAGCTGTACATTGAGGGAGTAGAAGATCTTATGGTTCATGAACACTCTTGGGTGATCTAGGGTGCTTTCATTGCTACATGTGTCCAGTCAATGACGCCCTGCACTTCTGGGAAGCCAGCCAGAGCCACAAACCAGAACGTCTGCTCATTCTGACTGGCTTCACTGGTGGCAAAGTGTACATAACCGGTTGCCCTGACAAACATGGCATCTCGCCTGTATGACGCATTTGCGGGTGGCCAACTGCAAAATCCTGAAAATATCTCCTGCAGATCCCTGAAAGGAGCCTGCGGCGAAGAAGTTGAGGGTGGTGGTCACTTTGACAGCCATTGGTAAAGCATGGCCACCAAGTCCAATTGGCAGAAGGTCTTGTTCCAGCAGGCTGAAAATGTCCGTCACGACCTGATGCAATATCCTGAGCCTCCTGAGGCACTGGTGTTCAGACATGTCCTGGAAGCTGATCCTCTGCCTATATACCCAGTGTTGTGGATATCGCCTCCTTGGGGCTGCACCTCTGTGCTCATCCTCTCTCGCATAAGACCATTAAGAACATAGGAGCAGGAGTAGGCTATACGGCCCCTCGAGCCTGCTCTGCCATTTAATGCAATCATGGCTGATCCGATCAAGGACTCAAGTCCACTTCCCTGCCCACTCCCCTGTGGAGCAGCCTGCTGCTCATCTTGGTCGTCCTCTGAGGTCCAAGGTGAAACAGCATAAGCGGATCCATGCTGATCTGATATATGACAGATGCAAAGTGGAGATCAGACACACAAACATCCAAAGTAGTGAGAATGACCTCCAATATAGTGAAAGTTGCATATAAAGTAGTAGAAGCCACCTCCAAAGTTGTAGAAAGCACTTGCAAGGTGATCTGAAATTGTTGAACTCGCTGCTGAGTCCGGAAGGCTGTAAAGTGCCTAACTGTAAGATGAGTTGCTGTTCCTTGAACTTCCATTCAGCTTCATTAGAACAGTGTAAGAGGCCAAGGACAGAGAGGTCAAAGTGGGAGTGGGATGAAAAATTAAAATGGCAAGTGACCGGAAGCTCAGGGTCACACTTGCAGACTGAACGGTGGTGTTGAGCAAAGGCGAAGCACTAGGTTAGGTAGTAGAAGTAACTTTCATAAAAGGGATACACAAGGATAAGTCACACTATATGCTCATGCACCTCACAGTATTAGGAAGAATAAAATGGGTTTATGTTATTTTAAGTGTATCCTGAGCATTCGGAGGGGATAGCATAAGATACCAGTCCTGAAATGATTGGTAACTATAGTGACACTACATCTATAGTGAAGGCATTGTGACTACTACCAGATTAGTTAGACATTCACAAGCATAATTTTGTATTTATGGTCACAGACCAGCTGTACTTCATGGCATTGAAAACCTTTCTTTCTTTCTTTCTGTTCACAAAGGATGTGGGATTGGGGATAGGGACCCACATGGCCACAAGTGTGCCATTAATAGTGCTCTGTAATTAGGGGAAACCTGTGAAGCAACAAAGTGCAGCAGTTTGCTGTGCTGCTGGCAACTGAGGGAAGTGGTAAAAGAGTTAGTCCTGGAAAACAAAACATCTGTCGCTGCTTTTTGCATCAGTGCACTGTTGGTTATGAAATTTGGCATATATATTGCTTAAAATGATCCAGTAGAACATAAGAACATAAGAAATAGGAGCAGGAGTAGGCCATATGGCCCCTCGAGCCTGCTTTGCCATTCAATAAGATCATGGCTGATCTGATCTTGGCCTCAAATCTACTTTCCTGCCTCATAACCCTCGACTATAGTTCAAGAATCTGCCTATCCCAGCCTTGAATATATTTAATGATCCAGCCTCCACAGCTCTCTGGGGCAGAGAATACCAAAGATTCACAATCCTCTGAGAAAAGAAATTCCTCCTCATCACCGTTTTAAATGTGCGACCACTTATTCTGAAACTATGCCCTCTTGTTCAAGATTCCCTCAGGAGGGGAAACATCCTCTCAGCATCTACTCTATCAAGCCCCCTCAGAATGTTATATGTTTTAATAAGATCACCTCTCATTCTTCTAAATTCCCATGAGTACTGGTCCAATCTGTTCAACCTTTCTTCTTAAGGCAATCCCTTCATCCCAGGAATCAACCTAATGAACCTTCTCTGAATTGCCTCCAATGTAAGTATATCCCTCCTTAAATAAGGAGACCAAAACTGCATGCAGTGCTCTAGGTGTGGTCTCACGAACGCCTTATACAGTTGTAGCAAGACTTTCCTACTTTTATACCCCATCTCCCTTGCAATAAAGGCCAACATTCCATTGCCTTCTTAATTACTTGCTTTAACCTTTTGTGTTTCATGTACGAAGACACCCAGATCCTTCTGCACTGCAGCATTCTTTAGTCTCTCTCCATTTAAATAATATTTTGCTTTTCTTTTGCTTTATTCCTACCAAAGTGGATAACTTACATTTTCCCACATTATACTCCACTGCCAAATTTTTGCCCACTCACTTAACCTATCTATATCCCTTTACAGACGCTTTGTGTCCTCCTCAGGACTTGCTTTCCCTCCTATCTTTGTGTCGTCAGCAAATTTGGCTACAATAGACTCAGTTCCTTCATCCAAGTCATTACCATAGATTATAAATAGTTGAGGCCCCAACACTGATCCCTGTGGCACCCTACTAGTTACAGTTTGCCAACCTGAAAATGACCCATTTATCCCGACTCGCTATTTTCGATTGGAGGATAATGGTTGAAGGTTGTGGTCACCTTGACAGTCTTTGACAGAGCCATCTATGTCATAGGACTTGCCTAAAGGGCTGGCTCAAGAAGTCAGTACATTTCAATAACTGCCTTCCTAGCGAAGGATTAGATCACCCCAGATAGGTGCACCTTGGTCTTTACATATGGGCAGTTGAGTAATGATGGAAGTCTGGCAAGACCAACTCAGGTATAAGTACATCACCCACTTCTACTTCCTCAGATCTTCCTCTTCCTCATCCAAGATCATCAAATAGAGAGGTATACCCAAAAGGCTTCCCATCTTCACAATCTTGATTGTGGCAACTAAAATTGCAGCAATAACAACAAGAGGCGGAAAAAGAATCAGAGTTTAAGAGGAATATGTAAGGGCAGGCAAGGCAAGAAAAATAAGGGAGCGGTATCAAAAAAATCCAAGTTTGTAAATGAAAGATGGACGAGTTAAAGGCTAAGAAATTCCATGATGGCAGTCAAGATATTAGTCATCTGACAGTTTGAGCTGGTGTGCAATGGAAATTAGCTTTGATCACAAAGAATGTGCAGCGGAGGTGCTGCAGACCTAATAAGAAATATTTTCAATGCTAATGCTACTCATTCTCTTTTAAATGTTGCCATATTCAGTGCAGCTGGTACAGTGATGGCGTGCAGCAGCACACAATGTCCCTCCCCAACAGCGGAGGGTTTCTGAGGATCAGTGGTTCTCGGGCTGATAGCCCATCCTGAATACCTAATTAACTACTGCCGAGGAAAATGGGCCGGGGTCGCTGTGGGATCCGAAAGGCAGATGGAAGTTATGTCCTCGCTCACTTCCAGCAGGTCTTAATCCAGGCCATGTTCTATGTATTGTGTGTAAATTCCATTCAAGTACAGCAATATAGAGTGATAAAAGAAAAATGTTCTTTCATTAAGTTCTTTGCAGACCTGTTCTAATAAGTAATCAAGTATGAATAATTTTATTAAAGTATAGTTTTGCAACCCTTACAAACATTATGCATGTCTGGATCACACTGGTGACTTAGAGTCTCATCTTTGCAAATGTTATAATGGAATCATTTATTCAATTTGTCAACTTAATGCTTCATATTTCATAGAACAGGATTCCAGCCAGTGTTTAATGCACTCGAGAACTATCCAAAACTGTCCTACCTCACTGTAGTAATAAACAAAGTGGTGCATTTCCTTTCTTACTCACTTCATCACAGTCAACAAGTCTTTCAATACATGTAAGTGGCAATATACAGCTCCCATGATTTCTGAGCTTCTTTTGGTTTTAGTTACTTTCTAATTTTTTAAGAAGCCATCATGCATTGCATATTAATTTGTTTTAGCATTTTGCCTTTTCCTCAGCATCTGATTATTAAACTTCAGCAGCATTGAAAACTGCAAATGAAACAGACATATTTATATGACACTGCTGAGCCATTTTTCTACCATAACATTTAAGACATGGGCAGCCGAGTTTTGGATCAGCTCTGGTTTACGTAGGGTAGAATGTGGGAGGCCAGCCAGGAGTGCATTGGAATAGTTAAGTCTAGAGGTAACAAAAGCATGGATGAGGGCTTCAGCAGCGGATGAGCTGAGGCAAGGGTGGAGACGGCCGATATTACGGAGGTGGAAATAGGCGGTCTTAGTTATGCCGAGTGTCATGTATTCAACCGGCATTGTAACCCATGTATAAACTGACAAGTTGTACACTGTGAGAACAATGACCACTAGGTGGTGAACTTTTGGGAGACACTCCTAACCTGGACCTTCAGGTATAAAAGGGGAAGCTCCACCCACCTTCATCGCTTGAGTGCTATGGAATAAAGGACAGGTCACAGACTGACCTTCTCTCAAGCATGGGCCTCGTGTGCATTTATACTGTATAGTAAGGACGTATCACTGCGGATATGTGGTTGGGGTCGGGTAGGAGGTTAAAGAGTTAAAAAACTGACTCCCAACCCCAACCTGGAGGCGATATGAAAGGCGTGGGCCAACCCATTCCCAGGAGGTGGGTCGTTTATTTAAATATTATAATGAGGCTAGCCTGCGTCCTGGTGATCCACCATTAACTTTGGCTGGTCGGGTTTCCTGAACCTCAGGGAACCTGCAAGCCAAAGGAAGGCAAGGACTGCTGGATCCAGGAGGTAAGTGCCTTTACACTTACTTGCTTGATCCAGCGTACCTGCTCACCCACCCTCTGCAATTGAAAGTCCCACCCAGAGGCCTCCGATTCCCCCTCCCCCAACAAGGCCTCCAAGCTCCCCCATGAGGCTTCTGATCACCCCCACAAGGCCTCAAGTATCTCCCCAATCTCCCTTCACTGATGCCTCTGATCTCCTTGCACAAGGCCTTTGATCTGTCCCCAACCTCCCCTCACTGAGGCCTCCAATTTCCCCCGGGAGGTCTCTGATCACCCCAGATCTCCCCTCGTTGAGGCCTCTGAACCTCCCTCCCAAAAAGCCTCTGATCTCATGAGGCCCCCTTTTGCCCCACCTCAGCAACAAGACCTCTGATCTCCCACCCGACCACTTCCCCACACCCCCCTCCAGCCTCTGACCATCCCCCTCCAGCCCCTAATCTCCCCCTCTTGCCCCGATTATCCTCCGGCACTTATTCACCCCCAGCCCCCCCCCCCGCCCCGATCATTCTACAGCCCCGATTCACCCCACTGATCTCTCCCTCCCTCCTCTCTGCAGCCTAGATGGCTAGCTGCGGGCAGGAAACAGAGCTTTGAAATGCTAATCAGGCCCTGCGGTTAAATTCTGTTTTGTTACGATATGATCGTAAATCAGTGATCTTAATACATTCTGCCACCCTGTACACAGAAGCCATATTATAGCATTTGCATAAATTCATTTGGCACCAGTTATGTGTTCCAAGATTATTTATGAGTCACATAAATAACTAACCAACCCATACTTTATAACACACTCACATTTCAGAGTACTTTTTCTCCAACCTTTGAAGCTTTCAAAATTCTCATATATATTTCCTAAAAATCATGGCTTACAGTTTCTCATGCTAAGCTATGCTTTTGGTTGCCAAGATATTGATACAAGTTGTAGAGTTTTAGAAAACGGAAGTATGTTTTATAAGTGAAAATGCTGCACATTGCTTTGCTTTACCCTCCCATACAAATACTAAATACACACACAGTAAATTGATACTGGTTTCACAAATATCATTCAAGCTAATTTCTCTGTTTTTCAAACTACTAATTGTACTTTCTTTCAAACTTATTGAGATCTTAAAAATTGATCATTAAAAGATGAAGATTTGAAAGAATATAGCTTAAGAGTCAATTCTGACTGGCAGCCTTTGGCAGAAGGATATTGAGAAGCTGTTGATGAAGTAGAAAACTAAGGTCTCAAAAACTCTCCTTTCTTTTATCTATTAGCAATTTTACAAAAAAATATTTTGAGGTCAGATGTCTTCACAAGAAAAATCTCCCCTCATCATCATCTCATGGTAATCAACAGAGTGAAAACCACAAATGTGAATATTTTTCTTTCATCTTCCTACTTTTAAGTGATAAGAGAAAGCATTACTTTGAATTCAATGGATTCCAATTATGCAAACTAAGGGGAGGAAATTGCGCAGCGCCCCATTTGGGGGCGGTAACAACCACGAGATGGGACTATCTGCGCCAGGCGCGGAAGTCCCGCCCTGCTCACAATATGGGGTTACCGCCCCCGAGAGCAAATGGAGTGCAAAATAACGTGCTCCACTTGCTCTGTGGGGCGCGAGCAGGGCGGTAAACAAAAGCAGCGTAGCGCAGCTCTATGATGCTGGGATGCATAGTGCTGCCATGTAGAAGGGGCCCTTCATTAAAGGGGAGGGCCAAGCTGCCGACTCTGCGGGTCCCTACGTGGACCAGCGAGGAGTGGGATGCCATGGCATTAGCCCAGCACTCAATCAGAGTGCCAGGCTGCAAGATCGCGGCACGGACCCTGCATTCTACGATGTTTTTGTGCGTGAGCACCACCTCCCATTTAACTAGCACCCTGTGAGCAGCCTACAACCCGGTATGTGCCCCCTGAAGCTGTCGATGGCAACGTCTGGCGCAGCTTCAGGGGGTGATCCCACATTTTCACTCCGGGGCGAAAATTGGTCACTGTGCACGGGTGATAGTGCAGCAGAGCAGGGCGCTACCAGTTACCGCCGCCGCTAAACTTCCACAGAATTTAGCGGGAGTCGTTGGGGGCGCAAACGGGAGGCGCAAACGATCAATTTTCTCCCCATAAGAGTTTATGGTGCTGTTTACTGATTAATTTTTTGTTTACAATGTTTCAAAAGTAATATTGATTAACAAAATGCAAGAGGCTTCTGAAACATGTTCGGAACTGAGAGTTGGTTGTGCCTCAGCTATATTTAATAACTGTCAGTTGTAACATTTTTCCTAACTCTATTTCATTGTTCAGCGCACAAAAACAATCCTCAAATATTTATGTCTAGTGTATGTTCAGGTGAATGCCACAAACCAAGCTTTCCACAATTTCAAGTCCCCCCATATATAACAAATGGAAATTTGCCATGCTGAAAATCATTTCCATGCAAGCATTTGTAAGGTTGACAGTATCTTGTTTCCAGAGTTCAATTAACATCACCAAATAGACATAGAATGGGATGCAAGATGAAAATATGTAGGAAAACAGATTAAACCATTTTTATGAACATTAAAGGGTGGAGAATAAAATGTTATAATAGTTGACTTAGTGCTGCGATATTTAACAACAATAACAATTTGCATTTATATAGCATCTTTAATGTAGTAAAACATTCCAAGGTGCTTCACGAGGGCATTATAAATCAAAATTTGACATCGAACAACAGTAGGAACTATCAGGACAGATGGCCAAAAGCTTGGTCAAAGAGTTAGGTTTTAAGGAGCAAGTGGCCAGAATTGTAAGAGCACAGAAATCTCAGAGGCTTGTCAGGCTGGAGGAGGTTACATAGCTGGGAGATGGGGGGAGCGGAGGGGTGAGGCAAGGCCATGGAGAGATTAGAAAACAAGGATGAGTATATTAAAACTGAGGCCTCTCTGTGGTATATTCTCTATGACATCACAACACAGGCTTTACAAGATGACTTTTAATGCAGGAACTTGTGAGGTGACCTGTCATCTGATGCCTTTATTATATTTACAGCTTTGGTTGCATTACCACAGTAGTCCATTTGGCGGAACAGTAGTCCACTAGGTGGAGCTATATATTATATGTCTCCTTCCTTAATGAAGAAGTAATTATCTCAAAATAATCATCATATCTAACTTGCATGGTAATACATAACAAAATATATGGACTTATTTTGCCATATTTACAAATCAAACTTAACCACTGGTTTTCTGTTTTGAAGAGGATACCTTCGCTCTCGAACAGAACTGTCATGTATCCTACAGGGCTACTGTTGGTACTATCACAAGGTGTGCCACCAGAGGGCACAGCAGTGAGAGACTTGTAGGTTACCTGTACACGTGTGCCTGGCCTAGTATAAAAGGAAGGACACCCTCACTCTGGAGTTAACAAATAAAGGACTAAGGTCACACCAGTTCAAGTAAAACACATTGCCTCATGGAGTCATTATCAGAGCATCCAAGGACACAAGAATTGGCGATGAGATGACGGAATTTTACGCGAAAATGGCTACCCTTGGTACGTTGCAGCAGTTCGCCGATGGTGATGATTGGGACACCTTTGTGGAGAGGCTCAACCATTTCTTCACAGCAAATGACCTGGCAGGAAACGACCCGGTCACACTGGCTGATAAGCGCAGAGCTATCCTGCTAACCAGTTGTAGGCCCGCCGCCTATGGCCTCGTCAGGGACTTGCTGGCACCAGCGAAGACAACGACCAAGATGTACAAGGGGCTCGTAACCCTGATCCATGAGCAACTCAAGCCCAAGGAGAGCATCCTCACAGCTAGACACCGGTTCTACACCCACCGATGGCCCGAAGGCCAGGAAATCGCGAAATACGTCGCAGACCTCAGGAGGCTGGCGGCAACGTGTGATTTCGGCAACTACCTCAATGAAGCGTTGCGGGACATTTTTGTCATTGGAATTGGCCATGAGGGCCTTCTTCACAAACTACTGTCGGCGGATACCACAGTCACACTGCAGAAGGCCATCTCTGTGAACCAGTCATTCATGACCTCGACCTGCAGCTCCCGGCAGATGAGGACTCAAACCCTCAGGACTCAAACCCGACAGGTATTGTGCACTGAGTGGCGCCTTTTAGAGGCTGGACTGTAGAACGCGAACCCTCCCAGGGGAGAGAGAACAGGCCCCTGAGTCCCTTAACTCAGAGTCCGCCGAGGGGGGGGTAATCGAGTAGCTCCATGCAGGCGTTGTGGAGGGATTCATATGGGCTCACCAGTGCTGCTTTAAAAACTATGTATGCAAGGGCTGCAGCACAAAGGGCCACCTCCAGCGAATGTGTAAGAGAAATATGACTCACTGTGTCGATGAAGAGTCTGCAGATGGCCATGAAACCAGCATGGATTAAGGAACAATAGGCAGAGAGGCAGCTCAGCCCCACAATGAAGTAGAGATAGGTGGCGTTCCAGTCTTCATGGAAGTGGACATGGGGGAGAGCCAGTCAGTAATGAATCAAGAACCCTTTGAGAGGCTATGGGACAATCAAGCTGAACGACCCAAGTTGGTCCCGGTTCAGGCAAAGCTGCGCACCGACACCGATGAACTTATCCCAGTCGTTGATAGTGCGCCTGTAAAGGTACTCCATGATGGCGCGGTGCACAAGTTACCTCTGTGGATTGTTGCAGGTGATGGACCAATGCTGCTTGGCAGAAGGTGGATGGAGAAGATCCATTGGAAATGGGAAGACTTCATCCCTCCAGTGATCGACATTCTCCGTGTTCAGAGGCACAGAAAGCCCTTACTTGAGGGTGGACCCAGCACCAGAGAGCAGACCAGCACAGCACCCGAGACACAGACCGCTCAGAACGACTGCGTGGGGATGATCCAGCTGATACGACCCGAACGCACCTTCCAGGCTCCGGTGGCAGGACTCCGGTGGAAGAAAATCAGATCCAAAGGCAACTTCCCAGCTTCAGTAGTAGAACCCGGGGAGAAGAGGATCACCACAGTCGACATCGTGGATGGAGGAAAGATGGCGCCCAAACCACGAGGTGAGGCGCTGAAGAAAAAGATGGCCGCGGCCAGACCACGAGGTGCAGCGCTGCTGGAGCAACACGTGGCACCAAACGGAGAAGAGGATTGGGGTAAAGAAAGCATGGCTCTCTTAAAGGAGGCCTGCAACCCACTACAATTAAAGGGACAGTTCCACACACTCAAGCAATGTAATAGCAACTGTAAGTTAGAGATAAAATGTGTAATTGATGATCAGAATTGTGTACATGCAACCAGCGAGGAAAAGTCACGCGATCACGATCGGAGCTACAGAGTATCCACAATAAGTAATGAAAAGTTGTGCAATGTAGGATTTCAACTGCATGCAGCCAATGCAGCGGGCAGACACCCATCGGGAGCACACAGGTCCAGCGAGCTACCCAATGCTGTAGCCTGCGTCCCTGCCAGTGAGCTACCCAATGCTGTAGCCTGTGTCCCTGGGACCAGAGTTATGCACCATGGAATGTGGCCACAAGCAGCCAATACACACGAGCTGCAGAGCAAGCGATCTCAGGAGGGCAACGGCACTGATATCGATACCCTGCCCTGATCAGCTCCACCTCTCAGGCACCCGATGGCACCAACCGCCACGAGCCTGAAAGAGAAAACTGTGCGAAGGCGCAGGCCCCAAACCCTATCGCCACCAAGGCCATACCTGGAAACAAAGGGTCACTCGCCTACATTCCTCCCAATGGGGACCGGGACCAACCAGGATCCCAAATCAAACAATGTCTAGGCTAGCGAGTCAGCAGTTCCCTGTACACTGCTAGATGACAGCTCCTCAGGGTGCAGCAGCGACCCAGGGTGCAAAGAAAGGACAGGGAGGTCACAGGCATCTGTGAACCTGCCCGACGCTAGGAACCATGGCAACAGGCCCAAGAGTAGGCAACTTGAGCCAACTGGGTTCGCACTGCCAGCACTGGGCACCGCGCTGCCACCAGACTGCAGGGACACCATCTGGAACTAGTGTGTCCTCACGCTTCAGTCACCACATCGATAATGTATGTCACCAGTCTAAACGTCTCACAACGGAACCACAAATCTAATGCAAACTTGTTTTCCTGAACTTGAATGTATATGAATGCAATGAGCCTCCGGCATAATCTATATGTGGGGAGGGGAGGGAGAATGGAGTGGTCAGGGACACACACAAACAGCAACCACCAGCACTCTACTGCACCAACTATTCACCCAAGATTGAAACGACCTGCCAAGGGTCAACCAGATAGAGCCCACATAGAGCTAAGCCCAGAGCACAGTCAATGTAGAGGCAATTTGCACTAAAGGCTCAGGGGAGAGCGATGTCATGTATATTACATGGCTATTGTTGGTACTATCACAAGGTGTGCCACCAGGGGGCACAGCAGTGGGAGACTTTAGGTTACCTGTATAGGTGTGCCTGGCCTAGTATAAAAGGCAGGCCACCAGGTGTGATCCTCATTCTGGAGTTAACAAATAAAGGACTAAGGTCACTATAGTTCAAGTACAACATATTGCCTCATGGAATCATTATTAGAGCATCCAAAGACACAACAAGAACCTTCCAAACATGGTGTCGAATTTAGACTCATTCTCGGCTGATTCTGAGGGAATTTTTCCTCCAAGGGATACCCTTGATCTACATTTGAACTCTCTAAAACTTCAGACTGTTTGTCTGCCTGACTCGGACTCAGACTTACATTCTGACTTTCTCTTGGACTTGTTTCTAGTACATTTGATGGAGGATATGCTACTGGTACTGTTCTTGTAATAAGACTATCTGATGAGTCAGAAATAATCAAATCATTCCAACTTTCAACTCCTTCCACATCTGTAGGTAAAATATGATCAATGTGAACAAACCTAACCTGTCCATGATCAAACATCTTGGCCAAATATGTACGAGGACCACATATCTTCACTACTCTTCCTGGTAACCACTTTAACCCATTTATGGTGATGGTTCTTCACTCTAACCTTCTGATTCAATTTCACACTTCTCTCTTTTACTCTACCTCTATCATGATTCTCTTTCTATCTTAATTGTTTCTCTTCTACTGATTGTGCCAAGTTTGGTTTTAATGAGAACTTAGTTCATGGCTGTCGTTTGAGAAACAACTCTGCTGGTGTTCTACCAGTAGTTGGATGAAGAGTATTACGATAAATAATACAAAAATTTGCCAATTTGTGGTCCAACGACAAATGTCGTTCCTTTGGATTTGGATTCAACATTTGTTTGATGAGGGCACGTTTTACAATTTGTACAGTGCACTCTGCTGCACCATTTGAAGCAGGGTGGTACGGTGGAACCTTGCTATGTTTCAGACCGTTTTTGCTCGTGAAATGTGCAAACTTTTCTGAAAAAAATTGTGGTCCATTATCAGACATAATTTCTTCTGGGAGGCCATATGAAGAAAATAATATTCGCAAATGGTCTAGTGTTATTTTTCACATCGGAAACACCTCAACCCACTTTGAATGGCTATCAATCACAATGAACCATTGCTGTTCATCTAGCTCAGCAAAATCAATATGTAGCCTTTGTCACACCTGAGAGGCCATTTCCATGGTTGTAATGGTACTAATGTTGATTTCTTCCTTACCGATTGATATGTTGTACACTGACTAATGATGTACTCTATATCTTTATGTAGACCTGGCCACCATAAGTGATTGCATGAAAACTCTTGGTCAAGCACATTCCCAGATACTGGTCATGGTGATCTCAGAATAATTTGGACCGAATTTATTTGGGATAATCATTCTTGCACCCACATGATACACTCTTTATCTACAAACAATTCATTCCTATGAATGAAGTATGGATGAATATCTTTCTCCGACAACTGGTTTGGCCAGCCATTTGCTATGTAATGATACAACTTTGACCTAACTGGGTCACGTTTGTTTGCTCTACCAATCTCTTCAGCTGTGACTGGCAGTTCATCAATGCATGAAAAATAGAACACTTCTTCCCTATTGAGTGTAACTTGTGATGGGGGTGGCAATCTAGACATAGCATCAGCATTACTGTGATCAGCTGATCATTTGTACTCAATGTCATACGTATATGATGACAAAATCAAAGCCCATCTCTGCATTCGGGTTACAGCTAAGTATGGAACTGGGGACTTTTATGGAGGATTGAAGTCAGGGGCTTATGGTCCGTAATGATGGTAAACTTGCAACCATATAAGTATTTGTTGAACTTCTTGACCCCAGAAATGAATGCCAAAGCTTCCCTTTCGATTTACGCATAATTACGCTCATTGTCATTAAGAGTGTATGAAGCAAAAGCAATTGTTCTCTCCTCCCCGCTATGTAGTTCATGAGAGATCACTGCCCGAACTCCATACGGAGAGGTGGCACATGCAAGCTTGATCTCATTAGATACGTCACAGTGAACTAACGTCGTGCTTTCTACCAACCTGCTTTTACACTCCTTGAATGCGGTGTCGCATTCTTCTGACCACTTCCAATGGACCTGTTTTTTCAACAGCCGATTCAGTGGATGTAACACTGTAGCCAAATTTGGTAGGAACTTCCTGTTGTGTATCTGTAAAGCATGCACTCCCATGTTCCTCCACCAGGGATTGCATCCCCTGAAGTCCCAAGGGATCACAGCATCCCTTGGGAGCACTGTATATAAGCCGGCCCCTAAGGCCTGTTCCTCACTCTGGAGTGTCTTAATAAAGATTGAGGTCACTGTTACTTTAACCTCTCTGTGTGCAGTCTCATCTGTGTTAGGAACACAATAACTGGCGACGAGTATACAAATCCTAGATGCAGCAAACTGTGGGCATCCTGGAGAAGTTCTCGGAGGGTGAGGACTGGGAAGCCTATGTCGAACGTCGAGACCAGTACTTTGTAGCCAACGAGCTGGACGGAGAAGGAAGCGCTGCAAAAAGGAGAGCGGTCCTCCTCACGGTCTGCGGGGCACCGACCTACAGCATCAAGAAGAATCTTCTGGCTCCAGTGAAACCCACAGATAAGTTGTACACTGGTTCGTGAGCACCTTAACACAAGGGAGAGCGCGCTGATGGCGAGGCATCGGTTCTACACGTGCCAGCGATCCGAAGGTCAGGAAGTGGCGAGCAACGTCGCTGAGCTAAGATGACTTGCAGGACAATGTGAGTTTGATGGCTACCTGGAGCAAATGCTCAGAGACTTTTTTATACTGGGCATTGGCAACGAGACCATCCTACGAATACTTTTGACTGTAGAGACACCGACCCTCAGTAAGGCCATTGCGATAGCACAGGCGTTTATGTCCACCAGTGATAACACCAAACAAATCTCTCAGCACACAAGGGCTAGCAATGTTCATAAATTAACTGGAACTGTGTTTGCGAGCAGAAATGTACAGGTCAGAAACCACGAGTCTGCAACTGCCAGCAAGCCTCAGGTGACCCAGATAACTCAGAGTCTGCAAGGCAATTCACGCCTTGTTGGCGTTGTGGAGGCTTCCATTCAGCCTATTCATGCCGCTTCAAAGGGTATGTTTGCAAGAGCTGTGGAACAATGGGGCACCTCCAATGACTGCAAGCTCTGCAAAACCTGCTAACCACCATGTGGCAGAGGAAGATCGGTCCATGGTGGATCAAAGCAATTTCGAGCCTCAGGGAGAGGAGGCAGATGCTGAAGTACACGGGGTGCACACATTTTCAATGAAATGTCCACCTATAATGCTAAATGTAAAATTGAATGGCTTACCCGTAGCCATGGAACTGGACACTGGCGCTAGCCAATCCATCATGAGTAAAAAGATGTTTGAGAGACTGTGGTGCAACATGGCACTCAGACCAGCCCTGAGCCCCATCCACACGAAACTGAGAACGTACAACATAGAGCTTATCACTATCCTGGGCAGTACCATGGTCAAGGTCACCTACGAGGGCACGGTGTACGAACTGCCACTCTGGATTGTCCCGGGTGATGGCCCCACACTGCTTGGAAGGAACTGGCTGGGCAAAATCCGCTGGAACTGTGATGACATCCGAGCGCTATCACATGTCGATGAGGCCTCATGTACTCAGGTTCTTAAAAATTTCCTTCCCTTTTTGAGCCAGGCATTGGAAACTTTTCCGGGCGAAGGTGCGGATCCACTTGGTCCCAGAGGCACGACCCATCCACCACAAGGCGTGAGCGGTGACCCCACATGATAAGGGAGAGAGTGGAAATCGAGCTGGACAGGCTGCAACGCGAGGGCATCATCTCCCCAGTGGAATTCATCGAATGGGCCAGCCCGATTGTTCCAGTACTCAAAAGTCAGGATTTGCGGCAGGGCATGGTCAGGATTTGCAGCAGTTATAAAGTAACTATTAATCGTTTCTCGTTACAGGACCAATATACGCTACCTAAGGCAGACGACATATTTGCGACGCTGGCAGGAGGCAAGACGTTCACTAAGCTCGACCTGACTTCGGCCTAAATGGCGCAGGAGCTGGAGGAGTCTTCGAAGGGCCTCACCTGCATCAACACGCACAAGGGACTGTTCATCTACAACAGATGCCCGTTTGGAACTCGGTCGGCTGCAGCGACTATCCAGAGAAACATGGAGAGCCTACTCAAGTCGGTACCACACACGGTGGTTTTTCAGGACGACATATTGATCACGGGTCGGGACACCATCGAGTACCTACAAAACCTGGAGGAGGTCCTCGAGCGACTGGATCATGTAGTGCTGCGGCTGAAGAGGTCGAAATGCGTCTTCATGGCAACAGAAGTGGAGTTTTTGGGGAGAAAGATTGCGGCGGACGGCATTCGGCTCACAGACGTCAAGACAGAGGCTATCAGGAATGTGCCCAGGCCACAGAACGTCATGGAGCTGGTCGTTCCTGGGACTCCTCACCTATTTCGGTAAATTCCGACCGGGCTTAAGCACCCTCTTAAAGCTCCTACATGTGTTATTGCGTAAAGGTGAGAACTGGGAATGGGGAAAAAAACAAGGAATTGCTTTTGAGAAAGGCAGAAACATTTTATGCTCCAACAAGCTGCTTGTATTGTATAACCCGTGTAAAAGACTTGTGCTAGCATGTGATGCGTCATCGTACAGAGTCGAGTGTGTATTACAACAAGCTAACGTTGCGGGGAAGTTGCAACCTGTCGCCTATGCCTCCAGGAGCTTATCTAAGGCCGAGAGGGCCGATAGCATGATTGAGAAAGAGGCATTAGCGTGTGTATTCGGGGTAAAGAAAATGCATCAGTACCTGTTTGGCCTCAAATTTGAGCTGGAAACCGATCACAAGCCCCTCACATCCCTGTTCGCTGAAAACAAGGGGATAAATACTAATGCCTCAGCCCGCATACAAAGGTGGGCACTCACGCTAGCAGCGTATAACTATACCATCTGCCACAGGCCAGGCACCGAGAACTGTGCGGATGCTCTCAGTCGGCTACCATTGCCCACCACGGGGGTGGAAATGGCACAGCCTGCAAACTTATTGATGGTGGCGCAGCCCGCAGACTTGTTGATGGTCATGGAAGCATTTGAAAATGATAAATCACCTGTCATGGCCCGCCAGATCAGGACTTTGACCAGCCAAGATCCTCTGCTGTCCCTAGTAATAAACTGTGTACTGCATGGGAGCTGGGCCAGCATCCCCGTTGAAATGCAAAAGCTAATCACAAGCCATTCCAGCGGCGAAAGGATGAGCTGTCCATTCAGGTAGACTGCCTGTTGTGGGGTAACCGCATAGTGCTACCAAAAAAGGGCAGGGAGACGTTCATCTCGGATCTCCACAGCATACACCCGGGTATAGTAATGATGAAAGCGATAGCCAGATCCCACGTGTGGTGGCCCGGTATCGACTCTGACTTAGAGTCCAGTGTACGGCAATGCAGCATGTGTGCTCAGTTGAGCAACGTGCCCAGAGAGGCTCCACTAAGTTTGTGCTCTTGGCCCTCCAGACCATGGTGAAGGATCATGTCAACTATGCGGGCCCGTTTCTCAGTAAAATGTTCCTGGTGGTGGTGGATGCTTTTTCAAAATGGATTGAATGTGAAATAATGTCAGGAAGCACCTCCATCACCACCATTGAAAGCCTGAAGGGCATGTTTGCCACCCACGGCCTGCCTGACATATTGGTCAGTTACAATGGGCCATGTTTCACCAGTGCCGAATTTAAAGAATTCATGACCCGCAATGGGATCAAACATATCACCTCGGCCCCATTTAATCCAGCCTCCAATGGGCAGGCAGAGTGGGCAGTACAAACAATCAAACAGAGCCTTAAACGAGTCACGGAAGCCTCACTCCAAACCCGCCTGTCCCGAGTACTGCTCAGCTACCGCACGAGATCCCACTCGCTCAAAGGGCTTACCCCAGCTGAGCTACTCATGAAAAGGACACTTAAAACTAGACTCTCGCTGGTTCACCCCAACCTGCATGATCAGGTAGAGAGCTGGCAGCAGCAACAAAATGTAAATGATGGTCGCGCCACTGCGTCACAGGAAATTGATCTGAATGACCCTGTGTATGTGCTAAACTTTGGACATGATCCCAAGTGGATCGCGGGCACGGTGATAGCTAAAGAAGGGAATAGGGTGTTTGTAGTCAAACTAGACAATGGACAAATTTGCAGAAAGCATCTGGACCAAACAAGGCTGCGGTTCACAGACTGCCCTGAACAACCCACAGCAGACACCACCTTTTTCGAGCCCCACAACACACACTCAAAGGATCAACGACACCACCCCGGACGAGGAAATCGAACCCAACAGCCCAGCAAGGCCAGGCTCACCCAGCAGCCCTGCAGGGCCAACAACATGCCAGCCCAGCGAGGGTACAGCCAGCACACCAGAACAAATATTTGTACCGAGGCGGTCTACCAGGGAAAGAAAGGCTCCCGACCGCCTCACCTTGTAAATAGTTTTCACTTTGACTTTGGAGGGGAGTGATGTTGTGTATCTGTAAAGCATGCACTCCCATCTTCCACCACCAGGGAATGCATCCCCTGAAGTCCCAAGGGATCCCAGCATCCTTTGGGAGCATTGTATATAAGCTGGCCCCTAGGGCTTGTTCCTCACTCTGGAGTGTCTTAATAAAGACTGAGGTCACTGTTACTTTAACCTCCCTTTGTGCAGTCTCATCTGTGTTTGGAACACAATGCTTCCCATAATAGTTCAAAAGACTCAAAAATGATTGAAGTTCAGTGACATTCTTGGGAGTGGGTGCATTTCTGATTGCATCCAGCTTTCCCTTGGTTGGATGTAAACCATCTTTGTCTACTTTGTGCCCTAAGTACTCCACTGAGTTTTGAAATAACTCATACTTGCTAGCAGTCACTCGTATTCTGTGCTTCTCTAGCTGTTTGAGCACTTCATTCAATATGTTATTATGAATTTTCTTGTTTGGTGCTGAAATTAGTATGTCATCTAAATCACATACTACCCCTTCAATACCTTGCAAAATCTGGTTCATCACCCCTTGGAATATGGCGGGGGTGGAAGACACTCCAAATTGTAGCCTATTAAATTGATATAGGCCTAGATGAGTATTTATAGTCAAGCATGACTTGGACTCCTCATCTAGTTCAAGTTGTAATTAGGCATTTGTAAAATCTAACTTTGAGAAGATCTGACCACCTGTCAGCGTTGTAAACAAATCTTTTACATTTGGCAATGTGTTGGGGAGATTACCCTCTACAACCTGGTTTACGGTAACTTTATAATCACCACACAACCTTACCTTACCATCTGACTTAGGTATAACAACAATGGTTGTAGCCCAATTACATAGATCTATCTTAGAGATAATGTTCTCAGTCTCTAGTCTTTTGAGTTCTTGCTCAACTCTCTCCTTGAGTGCATATGGTACGGGACGTGGCTTGCAATAAACTGTTCTAACATCCTTCTGTACCTTGACACTCACCTTGAAGCCTTGGATCGGGCTGCCTGTTTCGCAGAACACCTTCAGGTACTTCTTGATGACATAATCCTTCAATGCAAATCTCGTTTCAACACAAAAAATCTCATTCCAATCCAGCTTTAGTAATCTCAACCAATTTCTATCTATTAAGGCAGGCTTGTCTCCTGCCACCACTAAGACAGACAAGCTCTGAAATTGATCCTTGTATTTCATCAGTACGGTAATATGTCCTACTGCAGGAATGTTCTCTCCTGAGTAACCTCGCAGCTCTATTTTTGCCTTTTCCAGTGGAAAATCACTCAAGTTGTCGAGATATAGCGATTCCAGCACTACGCTCACAGATGCACCAGTGTCGATTTCCATGCGTATCCTGGTTCCTACAACATCTACTTGGATGATGATAGTTTTCAAATCACTGTTAGATACCCTTGTGCTCCTGATGATGTGTATCTCTTTGTCCTGTTGCTTTTCTTCCATGCTATATAGTCTCTGGGGATTTCTATTTATAGTTTTGAAAGTTGGTTTACTCTTCAGTCGGCATGCCTTCGCAAGATGCCCAGTTTTCCTGCAGAAGAAACACTCTGCCTTCATATATGGACAACTTTGAGCAATGTGTTGTCCCAGGCAACGATAGCATGACTTCAATGTATTGTTACCGTGGCCAGTTGCTGAGGCCTTGGGGCCCAACTGCCTTGTTCTTTTAACTTGCAGGTGATTCACCTCAGTTGTCGGATGACTGGAAATGGCACAAAATTCTCGGGAATATTGGTCGGCCATATCGACTTACATAGCTGTCTGACAAGCAAAATCAAAAGTCAAGTTAGGGGTTGTCAACAACTGTCTTTTGATTGCTTCATTTTTCATCCCACAAACAAAGCGGTCACGTAATGCTCGGTCCTGAAAGTTTCCGAAATGACAGTGAATGCTTAGCTTTTTTAATACACACAATGTACTTACTGATACTCTCATCAGGTACTTGATTTCCTATTCCAAAACGATAACTTTCAGCAATTTCCAGGAGGTCATGACTGTAGTGCTGTTCTAACTTGCTTAGAATCTCCGTAAGTGATGTGTCCTTTGGCTTGACGGGAACAAGCACATTTTTCAGGGTTTCATACACTCCTGGGCCTGCTTCAGTCAAGAAAATAGCCCGTTTTTTTTCTAAAATCACCCGATTACTGTTTTCATCATCGGGGACTTCGATGATACTATTAGCGATGAAAAACGTTTCGAGCCACTCCACATACACTCAAAGTCTCACGGTCACGTTGAAATGCACCCAAGCGCCCTATTATTCCCATTGGCATGGCCATCTAGACTTTGGCTGTTCAGCCAAGTGTGCTTGTAATTTACCTTGGATTCTTAGCTGTTCTGCAAACAAAGGCCCTCTCTAGTCTTTCTGTTGTTTGGCTGGAATCATCCACCAACAAAAATTTCAACTATGGTTTCCTACGTCGCCAATGTGGTATATTCTCTACGACATCACAACACACAGACTTTACAAGATGGCTCTTAACAGAGGAACTTGTCAGGTGACCTGTCACCTGATGCCTTTATTGTATTTACAGAAATGGCTGCATTACCACAGTAGTCCAGTAGATGGAGCTCTATATTACACTCTCCACTGTTGTCCAGCTGGATGGGACTGCAATTGCCTGGTTCCATTCTTATCTATCTAATCGTAACCAGAGAATTATCTGCAACAGCTTCTCTTTCCACTCCTACTCCTGCATCATTACCTCTGGTGTCCCCTAAGGATTTATCCTTGGCCCCCTCCTACTTCTCATCTACATGATGCCCCTTGGTGACATCATCCAAAAACACAGCATCAGTTCACAGTTCTATCTAACCACAATGTCCCTCGACCCCTCCACAGTCTCTAAATTGTCAGACTGCTTATCCGACATCCAGTCCTCGATGAGCAGAAATTTTCTCCAATTAAATATTGGGATGATCGAAGCCATTGTTTTCGGTCCCCGCCACAAACTCCGTTCCCAAGCCGCTGACTCCATCCCTCTCCCGAACATCTGTCTGAGACTGAACCACACTGTTCACAACCTTGGCATCATATTTGACCCTGAAATGAGCTTCTGACCACATATCTGTGGCATAACTCAGACCGCCTATTTCCACCTCTGTAACATTGCCCATCTCCGCCCTTGCCTCTGCTCATCCGCTGCTGAAATCCTCATCTATGCCATTGTTACCTCTAGACTTGACTATTCCAACACACTCCTGGCTGATCTCCCACATTCTACCCTACGTAAACTTGAGCTCATCCAAAACTCTGCTGCCCGTGTCCTAACTTGCACCAAGTCCTATTCACCTATTACCCATGTGCTCGCTGACCTACATTGGCTCCCGGTTAAGCAACGCCTCGATTTAAAAATTCTTGGCCTTGTTTTCAAATCCCTGCATGGTCTCACCAGTCCCTATCTCTGTAATCTCTTCCAGCCCCACAACCCCTCCGAGATATCTGCACTCCTCTAAATCTGCAATCTTGAGCATCCCTGATTATAATCGCTCAATGATTGGTGGCCGTGTCTTCTGTTGCCTCGGCCCTCAGCTCTGGAATTCTCTGCCTAAACCTCTCCGCCTCTCTACCTCTCTTTCCTCCTTTACGACACACCTTAAAACCTGCCTCTTTGGTCACCTGCCTTAATTTTTCCTTATGTAGCTCAGTGTGAAATTTTTGTCTTATAATATGGCTGTGAAGCACATTGGCACGTTTTACTACATTAAAAGCATTATATAAATACAAGTTGTTGATATTGAATGTAACCTCCTCCAATCCTACAACCAACCTACCCCAATTTTCTGTTTCTCTAACTCTGACTTTATGTGCATCCTCCACCTCCTTCACACATTGGTGGCTGTGCCTTCAACTGCTTCGTTCCCATTCTGTGGAATACCCTCTCTCCAACTCTCCCAACTTCTCTCCATTACCCTCTCTGGTGGAACAGGCTCAATGTTGAATGGACTACTCTTGTTCATGTGTTCTTATATTCCTGCCATCACCTGGACATGCCATGGTTAATTTATTTTCTCCACTCTCTTGTCTTTTTTTAAGAACCTCCCTCAAACCCCCTTCCTCGTCTCTCCTCCTTCGGCTCGTTGTTGTTTTTGACCATACAACTGCTAGGAACCTTGGAATATTTTCTACCTTAAAGCCATTATATTTGCATGTTTTTGCTGTGCTTTAGTAGGTTGCCACACTTTTATAATTGTGTTGGTTTTTAACATACATTTTTGTCATAGATAATGACATGGTTAGAATTTCTCAAAATATCTATTAACGTTTTTATGAGAGTTAATTTCCTTCAATTGGATTGTGTCTACACAGTAGCTTTCTCAGTAGTTACAATAATAGATCCAATGGATTTCCTCATGGACATGTTAATGTTGCAACAAGCTAATAGTTGAGTCGTGGTGGAAAGGAACAGAGAAGTTTTCCTCCTGAGCATGATAAGAAGGGAAAACAATTGTTAATGGTTCTGTGGATTTATGTACAGGAAATACTTAAATTGTACATGATAAATTAGCTGCCTAGTTTGAGTTTTGGTACCCAATGTACAAATGTGATGAATGAAGTAAATACTGCATGAGTTTGTCTGCAACCTATTATTACACATTTGTCAAAGACAGTGCTCTAGAATGAAGACACAGGAATTTGATTTCCCTTGGCCAGGTCTAGTAACATTATGTGAGCTGCATTGTAAAATGTGATATAGTTGATTAAACACACTTTGGTTTTGTATAAAAATTGAAGGATTGGCTGAATGCCTAAAAGGGAAATATAGAAGTTTGGGAATGGAATATGTTCGGTTATTCTCTCTGCAGTGACTTCTTAAACGTTCTGTTTTTCAATGTGCAGAATTTTTCTTATTCACCAACAGCAGGATTATTTGGGGTTGGAGCTGGGACATGGACTGCCGACATTGAGAGTTACCATTTAATGGCTCAATGTAGGACTGCAGGCTGATATCCCAAGAGAGTCGAGGCATAAGGAGCTCTTGATCAGTAAAAGTGGCTCAATTAGGGTGTGCAGGTGAGGAAAGTGGACTTCTACTCCTGAAGAATGTAATGTATTTTTTTTTAATTCACTCCCTTCATTCAGTAAGCTAAGAGGCACTCCTCTCTGCCATGATTTTCTGGCTGTGTATTGCAGGTGGGCACAAAATAAGTCCATGATCACCCTGGCAGCAACCATTTAAATTAAGTGCTCTTCCTTTGACCTCACAAACTCCACCAGGGTTCGTGCTGTTGACCATGCAATGAATGCAATCCCAGAGTAATCACTGGCATCACACCCCACTGATTGCAGGGTTTGGAGGTTTGATATTAGCAGAAGTGTGATTTCTGGAACTAGTGCACCATAACTGGAAGCCCTCTGAGCATTTCGGCATTCATTCGATTTATTTGATTTAGGATAGGAAACAAGTAAATTGATGAAAATTGCAATTCTAGTGGGTGTCACTGATAACTAGAATCTCCCTTTCTCTCCTTTTCAAAGGATATTAAGTGGTTTTCCTGTTGCTGGCTACATACAGAATTTGTAGTGTATATACATAGCTTTGTATGGATAATATTTATATTAATAGTTGTAGTTATTCTTTCTACAAATTCTTTAATTGATTCAATAACAAACTGCAGGTTGTGCGTGTATTCATTGGAATTCAGAAGAATGAAAGGTGATCTTATTGAAACGTATAAGATTATGAGGGGGCTTGACAAGGTGGATGCAGAGAGGATGTTTCCGCTGATAGGGGAGACTAGAACTAGAGGGCATAATTGTAGAATAAGGGGCCGTCATTTAAAACTGAGATGAGGAGAAATTTCTTCTCTCAGAGGGTTGTAAATCTGTGGAATTCACTTCCTCAAAGAGCTGTGGAAGCTGGGTCATTGAATATATTTAAGACACAAATAGACAGTTTCTTAACCGATAAGGGGATAAGGTGCTATGGGGAGCAGGCGGGGAAGTGAGGCTGAGTCCATGATCAGATCAGCCATGATCTTATTGAATGGCAGATTAGGCTCAAGGGGCCATATGGCTTACTCCTGTTCCTATTTCTTATGTTCTCATATATGAATCTCTAATTCCAGTCTTTCATGCAATCCCCACCTCGAGGATGAAATGTTTTAAACATTGAAGCCTCAACTACCTTAATCTACTTTCTGACAAGCATTGCTGTAAATTGCTTTCTCGATTATTAGCAGGGAAACTCAGAAATGAAGATTTCCCCCTTTCTTATAGTCCATTCCTTTAAGTGGAGCAAACTCTGACCCCTTACTCAAATTCAATTCACTGTTCCAGTGTTCCAATTCTGCCCCACCTGGGGTATCTGTTTCTTGAGTTCGTTCCTGATCCTACCCCACCTGGAATCTTCTCTACATTGTTTACTTGAGGCAGAGGAATTCTTTCCAACTCCTCATCATGGGCCCAATTTTGGCCATGACTTGCTCCAATTTTTTTGGAGTAAGTTGGTTTTTCTGCCGTAAGTTAAAAAACACTATTTTCCAATAAACTTGCTCCAGAGTAACTCAGTTAGGTACGATTTTTTTTAGTTGAGTTTTTTTTTCAAAAAGGGATGTTCCCAAACACTTATGATAGTTTTGGCCAGTTATGCCACTTTGGCCAGTTAAAACTTACTCCAAATCGACTTAGGTCAGCGAATGTGGCCAGCTCTGAAAAACATTGAGGGCAGTTAAGAATTCGGCGCAGGTTAGTACATTTAAAGCACCAAGACTTATAAAGCACTAAACAAAGCACAAAAATAAGCATTCAATAACAAATAAAAAATACAAGGAAGCTGAGAGGACCTGCACCAAGACTTACAAAGCACTAAACAAACCATAAAAAGTAATAAGCAATCAATCAATAACAAATAAAAAATAGAAGTCCTACCTTTATGCCAGAAACAAGTTTTTTTTTAAAGTTCTCCACCGCCCCCATCAAAACACTCTTCCCCCCACCTCCCCCCATCCCCATCAAAACTCTCTCCACCCGCCCCCCCCGCAATCAAAACGCTCCTCACTAAACAAAGCATATCCATCAATAAATAAAAAATAAAACTGAAGTCCTACCTCAGCCCCGGAACTCAGCGCGCAGGCCGGCCAGTGTGGAAAGCTACTCAGCCGGGAATAAGGGGCTGCGAGCATCGAGTCCTGCTCAGAGTCCACAGAACAAGTTGGGAGGGCGAGGAGCATGCGCGCAGACTTCACTGCGCATGCGTGCAGCTGCCGGCAGTGTTTGCTGTGCTGGCCTGTTGCTCCGCCCCCCACTTCACTATCTATGCCACGCTGGGACACCAGAGACTCAGCAGAGCGGGCAGGATGGGGCCCCTTTTTTTTGGCGCAGTTTCCAGTGCGCAAAGTCGGCGCACTTAAGGTAAGTGCACCGAAAAAAGGGGTTGGGGAAAATTGGGCCCGATGATATTGGCTAGCCCTCTTAATCTAGATTATCAGTATACCCAAATCAATTCACTACCTTCGATATCCATATGCTTCATGACACTAACTTTGTCCTTTCTGAATTTTGGTATGACTTTGGCTTATGCATCAAAGTCTTGCGACATGGGGTATATATATCAAATAGACTATCATTACAAGTTGGAGAACTACCAGAGTGTGTGAAATAATATGAACGTAAGTGTTATGTATCTGGACTTGTATATATTCTGTACAGCCATCAGAGGGCTCATTCCCCGGAGTCCCAAGGGATCTCATAATCCCTTGGGAGCACAGGTATTTAAGAGTGCTTCACAGGTTGGAGAGGCACTCTGGAGACCTGCAATAAAAGACTAAGGTCACACTTTACTTTGAGCTCACAGTGTTCAGTCTGACTCTTTCTCTATACACTACAACTGGCAATGAGATACAGATAGCGAGCCCAAAAATGCAGAGAATAGTGGGCATCCTGGAGAAATTCTCGGAGGGAGATGATTGGGAAACTTTTGTGGAGCGACTCGACCAATACTTCGTGGCCAATGAGCTAGATGGGGAAGAGAGCACCGCCAAACGTAGAGCGATTCTCCTCACCGTCTGTGGGGCACCAACGTATGGCCTCATGAAGAATCTGCTCACTCCAGCGAAACCCACAGAGAAATCATACGATGATTTGTGCACACTGGTCCGAGAGCATTTGAACCCGAAGGAAAGCGTTCTGATGGCGAGGTACCGGTTCTACATCTACAAAAGGTCTGAAGGCCAGGATGTGGCGAGTTATGTCGCCGAGCTAAGGCGCATTGCAGGACATTACGATTTTGAAGGACATTTGGAGCACATGCTCAGAGACTTTTTCGTACTCGGTATTGGCCATGAAACCATACTTCGCAAACTTTTGACTGCAGAGACCCCAACCTTGAGTAAGGCCATAGCGATAGCCCAGGCATTCATTGGCACCAGTGACAATACTAAGCAAATCTCTCAGCACACAAGTGCTGCTACAAGTACTGTGAACAAAGTGATGTTGTTTTTGAATCGTAATGTACAGGGCAGGTCACACATACCTGCAGCTAGACTTCCGCAGATGTCTCAGAGTCCACCATCAAGGGTGATGAATGCAAGGCCATTAACACCTTGTTGGCGCTGCAGGGATGATCATCGTTTCCATTCATGCCAATTCAAAGGATACATTTGCAAGGGCTGTGGAACAATGGGGCACCTTCAACAGGTGTCCAGGTGAGCTGCTAGGCGTGCTAAACCTGCAAACCACCATGTTGCAGAAGAGTACAGATTCACGGAGGATCACAACGAAACAGAACCTCTGATAGAGGAGGCAGAGGTACATGGGATGCACACATTCACCACGAATTGTCCCCCGACAATGCTGAATGTTGAACTCAATGGACTCCCGGTGTCAATGGAGCTGGACACGGGTGCGAGCCAGTCCATCATGGGCAAAAAGACTTTCGAAAGGTTGTGGTGCAACAAGGCTAGTCTTAACTCCAATTCGCACAAAACTAAGAACTTAGGACGAAAGAACTGATTCCTGTAATTGGCAGTGCTACCATAAAGGTCTCCTATGATGGAGCGGTGCACAAGCTACCACTCTGGGTGGTACCGGGCGATGGTCCCATGCTACTCGGCAGGCGCTGGCTGGGAAAGATACGCTGGAACTGGGACAATTCCGAGCGCTATCACCCGCTGACGACATTTCATGTGCACAGGTCTTAAAGAAATTTCCTTCGCTGTTCGAACCAGGCATCGGGAAATTCCAAGGAGCAAAAGTGCAGATCCACCTAATTCCGGGGGCATAACCCATCCATCACAAGGTGAGAGCAGTACTGTACATGATGAGAGAAGGGGTAGAAATTGAGCTCGACCGGCTACAAAGAGAGGGCATCATTTCACCGATCGAGTTCAACGAGTGGGCCAGTCCTATTGTCCCAGTTCTCAAGGGAGACGGCACCGTCAGAATCTGTGGTGATTACAAAGTAACTATCAATTGTTTCTCCCTGCAGGACCAATACCCACTTCCAAATGCCGGTGACCTCTTTGCAATGCTGGTGGGAGGAAAGACTTTCACGAAGCTGGGATCTGACCTCAGCCTACATGACACAGGAACTGGAGGAATCATCAAAGGCCCTCACCTGCATCAACACGCACAAAGGTCTTTTTGTTCATAACAGATGCCCGTTTGGAATCCAACCAGCAGCGGTGATATTCCAGAGAAACATGGAAAGTTTACTGAAGTCGATCCTGCACACCGTGGTCTTCTAGGACGACATCTTGGTCACAGATCGGAACACAGTCGAGCATCTGCAGAACCTGGAGGAGGTTCTTAGTCAACTCAACCACGTGGTGCTCTGGTTAAAAAGCTCGAAGGGCTTTTTCCTGGCACCTGAAGTGGAGTTCCTGGGAAGGAGGATTGCAGCGGACAGCATCAAGCCCATCAACGCAAAGATGGAGGCAATCGAGAACGCACTGAGGCCACAGAACGTGACGGATCTGCGGTCATTCCTGGGATTCTTGAACTACTTTGGTAACTTCTTACTGGGTCTCAGCACTCTGCTAGAATCACTACATGTCTTACTACGAAAAGGGGACGAATGGGTTTCAGGTAAAAGCCAAGAAAATGCCTTTGTAAAAGCAAGAAAATTGTTATGCTCAAACAAATTGCTTGTGTTGTATGATCCATGTAAGCGTTTGGTACTAGCATATGATGTGTCGTCATATGGCGTCGGGTGTGTATTGCAACAAGCTAATGATTTCGGGAAACTTCAACCGGTTGCTTATGCATCCAGGAGTCTGTCTGAGGCTGAGAGAGCCTACAGCATGATTGAGAAAGAAGCGTTAGCGTGTGTCCATGGGGTAAAGAAAATGCATCAATACCTGTTTGGGCTAAAATTCGAATTGGAAACTGACCATAAGCCACACATTCCTGTTTTCCGAGAGTAAAGGGATAAATACCAATGCATGGCCTGCATCTAGAGATGGGCGCTCATGTTGTCCGCATACAACTACGCCATCTGCCACAGGCCAGGCACAGAAAACTGTACCGATGCTCTCAGTAGGCTGCCATTGCCCACCACGGGGGTGGAAATGGCGCAGCCCACAGATCTAGCCATGGTTAAGGAAGCATTTGAGAGTGAGCAATCACCCGTCACTGCCCAGCAGATCAAAACCTGGACAAGCCAGGACCCCTTATTATCTCTAGTCAAAAATTGTGTGCTTTATGGCAGTGTCCCAGTGGAAATGCAGGAAGAGATACAGCCGTTCCAGCAGCGCAAAGATGAAATGTCTATACAGGCAGACTGCCTTCTGTGGAGCAATCGAGTAGTGGTCCCCAAGAAGGGCAGAGATACCTTCATCAATAACCTCCACAGTACCCACCCAGGCATCGTAATGATGAAAGCAATAGCCAGATTCCATGTGTGGTGGCCCGGCATCGATGCGGACTTAGATTCCTGCATTCACAGATGTAATACATGCTCGCAATTAAGCAATATACCCAGGGAGGCCCCGCTAAGTTTATGGTCTTGGCCCTCCAAACCGTGGTCTAGGGTACACGTTGGCTATGCAGGCCTGTTCTTAGGTAAAATGTTCCTTGTGGTTGTAGATGCATACTCCAAGTGGATTGAATGTGAGATAATGTCAGCTAGCACATCCGCTGCCACCACTGAAAGCCTGAGGGCCATGTTTGCCACACATGGCTTACCCGATGGCCTCGTGAGCGACAACGGGCCATGTTTTACCAGTGCTGAGTTCAAAGAATTTATGACCCGTAACGGGATCAAACATGTCACATCTGCCCCGTTTAAATCAGCGTCCAATGGTCAGGCAGAGAGAGGACTGCAAACTATCAAACAAGGCTTGAGGAGGGTAACTGAAGGCTCACTGCAGACTCGCCTATCCCGAGTCCTGCTTAGCTACCGCACGAGACCACACTCACTCTCTGGGATCCCATCTGCTGAACTGCTCATGAAAAGAGCACTTAAGACAAGGCTCTCGTTAGTTCACCCTGATCTACATGAACAGGTAGAGAGCAGGCGGCTTCAACAAAGTGCATACCATGATAGTGCAAATGTGTCACGCGAGATTGAAGTCAATAATCCTGTATTTGTATTAAGTTATGGGCAAGGTCCCAAGTGGCTTCCCGGCACAGTCGTGGCCAAAGAGGGGAGCAGGGTGTTTCGGGTCAAACTTTCAAATGGACTCATTCACCGGAAACACTTGGACCAAATCAAACTCAGAGTCATGGACTACCCTGAGCAACCCACCTTTGATTCTACCTTTTTTGATCCCCTAACACACACACCCCTGGCAACCGACACCACGGTTGGCCACAAAGCAGAACCCATCATCCACAGCAGCCCTGCAGGGCCCAACACACCAGGCAGCCCAGCAAGGCCAGCTGCACAGCAGCCCAGTGAGGGCCCAACAAATGACTCAACAACACCAGCTTTCACAACGAGACGATCAACCAGGGCAAGAAGTGCCCCAGATCGACTCACAC
This sequence comes from Pristiophorus japonicus, assembly GCF_044704955.1. NCBI lineage: Eukaryota > Metazoa > Chordata > Chondrichthyes > Pristiophoridae > Pristiophorus > Pristiophorus japonicus. Next base: position 103,024,031 of record NC_091980.1, on the reverse strand, counting down.
TGTAAATAGTTACACTATTGACTTTGGGGGGGAATGTTGTTATGTATCTGGACTTATATATACTCTGTACAACCACCAGAGGGCTCATTCCCTGGAGTCCCAAGGGATCTCATAATCCCTTGGGAGCACAGTATTTAAGAGTGCTTCACAGGTTGGAGAGGCACTCTGGAGACCTGCGATAAAAGACTAATGTCACACTTTACTTTGAGCTCACAGTGTTCAGTCTGACTCTTTCTCCATACACTATAGTAAGAGTGTGCTGAAATATAGGTTTTGAAACAGATCCTGTTCGATCCATAAAGCATGGTACAGGAGGCACCACTAAAACCACCTCATACTGGATTCATACTGGCTTTTCCCATGCTCTGTTATCTACAAAACACAATTATAGTTAATGTTATAATTCAGTTTCACAATCACTAGTACGTTGACTAAGTACATACATTTTGAGCGACAATGATGCAGACAAAGAAAACAAACATTTTAAAGAAAGCACACGCCCGTAGGAGCCCTGCAGGTTTGGGGTTTATGCATGCGAAGCGCATGTGCCTAAACCCAGAACTTGTGATCTGTCAAGACTCTCCATGATAGATCGCACACATCTGGAAGTAAAGGGCCTTCGTGGGTGGAGAGTTGGGCTATTTACCCAATCCTGCCCAGCGAATGCCCTTGAAATTCTTACGACTGCTGAAAGCAGGCATGAGGCCTGCTTTTATCAGCATAAAACTTTTAAAGGACAGAAAAATATATATATTTCAATAATTTAAACAAATCCTGTTACAGTAAGTTTATTTTTCGACTTTAAAATATGTAAAAAAAAATTTATTTGAATTTTTGTTTTAAATAATTAATTAAAATTCCATTTGGATTAATTTTAAATATGTGATGTTTTTCAAAATTTCTTTTAAGTGCTTGTGTGTTTTTGGGGGTATTTCCATTTATACTTATTTCAAATCACCACAAGTATGAATGGGAAAATCCCTATTTGGATTGTTTGGGCCGGCCCACGTGATCCCAGGGATGCGCGCGAAGTGTCTAAATCCTTGGGATACGTGGGCCTCTATGCAAGTCTCCACGTAGAGGCCCAGAAGCACAAGTCTCCGAACGTCCTGGACCACCAGGTAGATTCGTAGAAATTTTTCAGGTCGGAGGCATCCACCCGTGGGAAGCCTCCGACTGCAATTTCTGGGCCAACATAACAGAATGGAATAGCCATATTTGCAGAGACAAAACATGTTGAAGTAACAGATAATGTGTAGAAAGTCACAGAGGATGCTCTGTTGCCTGAATTTGATGAACAACCCTTCACTCTATTTAATCCTTTCCTTGGCATCTTCTCCTGAACATATTGGAATTTGTACCCTTACAAATATCATTATGTACATAATTGAGCCTATAATTCTTTCATTGGCATCGATCCCTGAACAGACTGGAATTTTTGTCCCTCTAAATAGGTTTATGTCACTGAATAAAATACTTTCAAGATAAATTATTAATATAACATGATAAGGAGCAGATGTTCTCTTTAACAGTTTAAAAGGAAAACTAAATTTTGGACAAGGCCATAATGTTCTATTTTTCAACATATGTTGAGATAAATGATATTTGCTTGGAGTGAATTGTTTTGAATTGTAGGAATGCATATCAGTGCTAAAAGATATTTTTTTCTAACCAATAATGTTCTTATCTTGTAAATACAATCTGCGTCAGTTTTCAGCCAGGCATTATGCTTATTTATATATGACCCCTACTCTCCAGGACGCACAACGAAGATGGGATCAAATTCACCCATAATGTCGATTCCTTTTTAAGTTGTAACAAAACCCTGCTCACTGATCTAATAAGTTATTCACTCATGATAACATTTGTAACAAACTATATAATCAGAAGTCAGCCATTTATCTGTCTGGGTAATTTCTCCACTGTGCCTGCAGCACCCAGTAAGAGCTAAAGTTTCAGCTAAACTCAACATAGGATATGCTGATAAACTCTTGTGAATGCTTGTGTGTAACTGAAGTAGAAAAAAATCAAATCTGTTTATTCAAATTTGGAGATAGCTCTGCAATAAAGACCTGACATGAATTAGATCTGAACAGGATGCTGTTTGGACATGTAATCATACAACCCATGATGCAGTGCGCAAGTTAAAAGAACAAACCAAAAAGGTTGCTCTGGTGAGTGACACAGAGGCAGTGCTTTAAATATAAATTACAACAATGTAGAGACACCTAAAATAGGAAAACAACAATTTTAAACCCGATGCATGATATTTTTGTCTCATATGTGCTTGTACATAAAATACCAATTTATATGTTAATTGCCCACAAAATTCTTGCCCAGACATACATAACCTACATACAAGATGAGTCAAGTTGAGATATAATGGTGAATCTATGTAACATCTTAGTAAGACCACAGTTAGAATAGAGGAGAAAACTGCCATATGTGGGGCCCACAGTAAATCCACCATAACTCAGAAAATCTGAATACAGCCGCTAGAACAAAATATTCTAGCATTTACAAAGGTGTCAGATTAATTGCAATGTAAATACTGACACATGCCATTGTAGTTCACACACAAGATCTGTGGGGGTGGGGTGGGTGTTGTGCAGGTGCTGCCCTGGGGCCACAATATGTTCTTAGTGCCCAGAGCATCCCTCCTTCCCTTCACCTTTGATAGGCGTGCCTTTAGCCACCTAATGCACATGTTCTGAAATTCCCTCCCTACAACCCTCCACTTTTCACTTCCTTCTCATTTAAGATCCTTCTTAGAATCCACTTCTTTGTCCAAGTTTTTGGTCACCCCTCCTATTATTTCCTTCTTTGGCTTGGCATCTGAAGTGGGACTATCGAGCTCTGTTATAATTAAAGGGCGAAGAATGAATCTCGGAACTGAAACGAGCTGACATAGGCTTTTGTAGTGGTCAACTTTCTAAAGGTATTCAAAAGGAAATAACATGTTAGAATGATTAAATGTTACAAGCTGTGTAACCTGAGGACAATTACAGGAGGCCAAACTGTTGAACCACAGGAAACCCAGAGGGGCAGCTAAACAGGGCAAGGGGTCCAAAGTGACACATTCGAAAAACTCCATCTGGTATGAGATACAGGCAACTGATTTTGTGACGTGAAAGGAAATTTGTCAAGGAGCATTTGTACATGCGGGCTTTGGGCCAATTAAACGGCATGGGGGAGGGGCGCATGCACGAGGCTGGCGTGCATCATTAAGTGTATAAAAGGTTGCTTGGAACATTGTATCACTGGAGAGGCCTGGCTACAGACAACCAGCAGGCAGGCTCTCCACCAGTGCAAAATAAAGACTACTTGAATCTTCGAATCCACACCTGGTGTTGAGTGGTTATTCTAAATACTCCACTGCAGCATCCATTTTTTTGATTAGATCTTTGTGAAGTGCTTTGGGATGTTTTCTATATTAAAGTTGTTATATAAATGCAGGTTATTGTTGATGAAGTGAGCAAGGGCCAAATTACAGCTAATAGAAAGCAAATTTGCAGCATTGTTGGGACCTTTACTAATTGATGATTTTTGATAACAGCATTGGTTCAGGTTCTATGTTTGTTTATAAGATGGTCTTTCTATTTTGAACCCATCCAAACAGTGGCATAGATTTCTCCAATATAATGCATTTGGTTATCTGCTTCCAGTATTACTACAATCATAATCAATGAAAGATGAAAAAGCTATTATTTTATTCTTTCAGTAGAGGATTTATTGCATGTTAAATTATTCTCTGGTAAAATTAGGTAGGCAATCAAGCATCGTAGCTTTATGTAATTGGAGAATTTCCGCTGATTGTTTGAACTACGGGTACTGTATGAAGTTATTAAGTAGCACTCATAATCACTTTGGAAGTTACTTTATTTCCTTGCTTGATTGGATTTTAATTACGTGCAGCCCTATTGTCCTATCAATTTTTGGGGGCTTGTCCATCTGAATGTGTTAACAAATTCCCCATAGAGGCTTCTGAAAATATATTTGTTTTGAGCAGTATGAAATATTAGCGCTTGTGTGAAATGGTATTAATATATAATGGAAGTCTATGTAGCCACTGCTCATTTCATAACAGCAGAGGTACTTAATCACCCAGCAGACAGGGCAACCTTATGTAATATTTAAACTACGCTTTTTTTAGTCTGATGTATTAATAAGAAATAGGAGCTGGAGTACGTCGTTTGGCCCCTCAAGCCTGCTCCGCCATTCAATGAGATCATGGCTTGCCTGCACAATCCCCATATCCCTTAATTCACTTAATATCGAAAAATCTAGCCAACTCAAATAAATGAAAGTAATGTGCATTCTTTACTTTGAGAGAGCGCTAATTTAAAAAAAATGAAATATTGTTTTTAAAGTTGCAGTGTCTCTTTTCCAATAATCAAATTGTTAATTTCAGGTAAATTGATACTCATAGAAACATAGAAAATAGGTGCAGGAGTAGGCCAATCGGCCCTTCGAGCCTGCACCGTTATTCATTAAGATCATAAGATCATGGCTGATCAATCCTTCAGTATCCCTTTCCTGCTTTCTCTCCATACCCCTTGATCCCCTTAACCGTAAGAGCCATATTTAACTCCCTCTTGAATATATCCAGTGAACTGGCATCAACAACTCTCTGCAGCAGGGAATTCCACAGGTTAACAATTCTCTGAGTGAAGAAGTTTCTCCTCATCTCAGTCCTAAATGGCCTATCCCTTATCCTATATCCCCTGGTTCTGGACTTCCCCAACAGCGGGAACATTCCTGTCCAGTCCCGTCAGAATCTTATATGTTTCTATGAGATCCTCTCTCATCCTTCTAAACTCCAGTGAATTAAGGTCCAGTTGATCCAGTCTCTCCTCATATGACAGCCCAGTCATCCCTGGAATCAGTCTGGTGAATCTTCGCTGCACTCCCTCAATAGCAAGAACGTCCTTCCTCAGACTAAGGGACCAACCACTGAACACAATATTCCAGGTGAGGCCTCACTAAGGCCCTGTACAGCTGCATTAAGACCACCCTGCTTCTATATTCAAATCCTCTAGCGATGAAGGCCAACATACCATTTGCCTTCTTTACCGCATGCTGTACCTGCGTGCCCACTTTCAGTGACTGATGAACCATGACACCCAGGTCTCGTTGCACCTCCCCTTTTCCTATTCTGCCGCCATTCAGATAATATTCTGCCTTCGTGTTTTTGCCCTCAAAATGGATAACCTCACATTTATCCACATTATACTGCATCAGCCATGCATTTGCCCACTCATCTAACCTATCCAAATCACCCTGCAGCCTCTTAGCGTCCTCCTCACAGCTCACACCACCACCCAGTTTAGTGTCATCCACAAACTTGGAGATATTACACTCTATTCCTTCATCTAAATCGTTAATGTAGATTGTAAAGAGCTGGGGTTCCAGCACTGAGCCATGTGGCACTCCACTAGTCACTGCCTGCCATTCTGAAAACATAAGAACATAAGAATTAGGAACAGGAGTAGGCCATCTAGCCCCTCGAGCCTGCTCTGCCAATCATCAAGATCATGGCTGATCTGGCCGTGGACTCAGCTCCACTTACCCGCCCGCTCCCCGTAACCCTTAATTCCCTTATTGGTTAAAAATCTATCTATCTAATGACTTGAATACATTCAATGAGCTAGCCTCAACTGCTTCCTTGGGCAGAGAATTCCACAGATTCACAACCATCTGGGAGAAGAAATTCCTTCTCAACTCGGTTTTAAATTGGCTCCCCCGTATTTTGAGGCTGTGCCCCTAGTTCTAGTCCCTCTAACCAGTGGAAACAACCTCTCTGCCTCTATCTTGTCAATCCCTTTCATTATTTTAAATGTTTCTATAAGATCACCCCTCATCCTTCTGAACTCCAATGAGTAAAGACCCAGTCTACTCAATCTCTCATCATAAGGTAACCCCCTCATCTCTGGAATCAGCCTAGTGAATCGTCTCTGTACCTCCTCCAAAGCTAGTATATCCTTCCTAAAGTAAGGTGACCAAAACTGCATGCAGTACTCCAGGTGCGGCCTCACCAATACCCTAAACAGTTGCAGCAGGACCTCCCTGCTTTTGTACTCCATCCCTCTTGCAATGAAGGCCAACATTCCATTCGCCTTTCTGATTACCTGCTGCACCTGCAAACTAACCTTTTGGGATTCATGCACAAGGACCCCCAGGTCCCTCTGCACCACAGCATGTTGTAATTTCTCCCCATTCAAATAATATTCCCTTTTACTGTTTTTTTTCCCAAGGTGGATGACACTTTCCGACATTGTATTCCATCTGCCAAAGCTTAGCCCATTCGCTTAACCTATCTAAATCTTTTTGCAGCCTCTCTGTGTCCTCTACACAACCCGCTTTCCCACTAATCTTTGTGTCATCTGCAAATTTTGTTACACTACACTCTGTCCCCTCTTCCAGGTCATCTATGTATATTGTAAACAGTTGTGGTCCCAGCACCGATCCCTGTGGCACACCACTAACCACCGATTTCCAACCCGAAAAGGACCCATTTATCCCGACTCTCTGCTTTCTGTTAACCAGCCAATTCTCTATCCATGCTAATACATTTCCTCTGACTCTGCGTACCTTTATCTTCTGCAGTAACCTTTTGTGTGGCACCTTATCGAATGCCTTTTGAAAGTCTAAATACACCACATTCATCGGTACACCTCTATCCACCATGCTCGTTATATCCTCAAAGAATTCCAGTAAATTAGTTAAACATGATTTCCCCTTCATGAATCCATGTTTCGTCTGCTTGATTGCACTATTCCTATCTCGATGTCCCGCTATTTCTTCCTTAATGATAGTTTCAAGCATTTTCCCCGCTACAGATGTTAAACTAACTGGCCTATAGTTACCTGCTTTTTGTCTGCCCCCTTTTTTAAACAGAGGCGTTACATTAGCTGTTTTCCAATCCGCTGGTACCTCCCCAGCGTCCAGAGAATTTTGGTAGATTATAACGAATGCATCTGCTATAACTTCCGCCATCTCTTTTAATACCCTGGGATGCATTTCATCAGGACCAGGGGACTTGTCTACCTTGAGTCACATTAGCCTGTCCAGCACTACCCCCCTAGTGATAGTGATTGTCTCAAGGTCCTCCCTTTCCACATTCCTGTGACCAGCAATTTTTGGCATGGTTTTAGTGTCTTCCACTAAAGACCGAAGCAAAATAATTGTTTAAGGTCTCAACCATTTCCACATTTCCCATTATTAAATCCCCCTTCTCATCTTCTAAGGGACCAACATTTACTTTAGTCACTCTTTTCCATTTTATATATCTGTAAAAGCTTTAACTATCTGTTTTTATGTTTTGAGCAAGTTTACTTTCGTAATCTATCTTTCCTTTCTTTATTGCTTTCTTAGTCATTCTTTGCTGTCGTTTAAAAGTTTCCCAATCTTCTAGTTTCCCACTAACCTTGGCCACCTTATACGCATGGGTTTTTAATTTGATACTCTCCTTAATTTCCTTGGTTATCCACGGCTGATTATCCCTTCTCTTACTGCCCTTCTTTTTCACTGGAATATATTTTTGTTGAGCACTATGAAAGAGCTCCTTAAAAGTCCTCCACTGTTCCTCAGTTATGCCACCTTTTAGTCTGTGTTTCCAGTCTACTTCAGCCAACTCTGCCCTCATCCCACTGTAGTCCCCTTTGTTTAAGCATAGTACGCTCGTTTGAGACACTACTTCCTCACCCTCAATCCGTATTACAAATTCAACCATACTGTGATCACTCATTCCGAGAGGATCTTTTACTAGGAGATCGTTTATTATTCCTGTCTCATTACACAGGACCAGATCTAAGATAGCTTGCTCTCTTGTAGGTTCTGTAACATACTGGTCTAAGAAACAATCCCGTATGCATTCTATGAATTCCTCCTCCAGGCTACCCCGTGCGATTTGATTTGACCAATCGATATGTAGGTTAAAATCCCCCATGATTACTGCCGTTCCTTTTTCACATGCCTCCATTATTCCCTTGATTATTGCCCGCCCCACCGTAAAGTTATTATTTGGGGGCCTATAAACTACGCCTACCAGTGACTTTTTCCCCTTACTGTCTCTGATCTCCACCCACAATGATTCAACATTTTGTTCATTAGAGCCAATATCGTCACTCACAACTGCCCTGATATCATCCTTTATTAACAGAGCTACCCCACCTCCTTTCCCTTCTTGTCTATCTTTCCGAATTGTCAGATACCCCTGTATGTTTAATTCCCAGTCTTGGCCACCCTGCAATCACGTTTCTGTAATGGCCACCAAATCATACCAATTTTAATGATTTGTGCCGTCAACTCATTTACTTTATTTCGAATGCTGCGTGCATTTAGGTAGAGTGTTTTAATACTAGTTTTTAAACCATGATTTTTAGTTTTGACCCCTCCTGCAGCCCCTTTATATTCAGTGGCGCTTTTTGTTTTTTGCCTTGGGTTTCTCTGCCCTCCACTTTTACTCATCTCCTTTCTGTCTTTTGCTTTTGTCTCCTTTTTATTTCCCTCTGTCTCCCTGCATTGGTTCCCATCCCCCTGCCATATTAGTTTAACTCCTCCCCAACAGCACGAGCAAATACTCCCCCTTGGACATTGGTTCCGGTCCTGCCTAGGTGCAGACTGTCCGATTTGTACTGGTCCCACCTCCCCCAGAACCGGTTCCAATGCCCCAGGAATTTGAATCCCTCCCTGCTGCACCACTGCTCAAGCCACGTATTCATCTGAGCTATCCTGTGATTCCTACTCTGACTAGAACGTGGCACTGGTAGCAATCCCAAGATTACTACTTTTGAGGTCCTACGTTTTAATTTAGCTCCTAGCTCCTTAAATTCGTCTTGTAGGACCTCATCCCTTTTTTTTCCTATATCGTTTTTTATCTAAAAGAACCTGTTTATCCTGACTCTCTGCTTCCTGTCTGTCAACCAGTTCCCTATCCACGTCAGTATATTACCCCCAATACCATGTGCTTTGATTTTGCTCACCAATCTCTTGTGCGGGATCTTGTTAAAAGCCTTTTGAAAGTCCAAATACACCACATCCACTGGTTCTCCCTTGTCCACTCTGCTCGTTACATCCTCAAAAAATTCCAGAAGATTCGTCAAGCATGATTTCCCTTTCATAAAGCCATGCTGACTTGGTTCAATCCTGTCACTGCTTTCCAAATGCGCTGCTATTTCATCCTTAATGATTGATTCCAACATTTTCCCCACTACTGATGTCAGGCTAACCAGTCTTTAATTACCCGTTTTCTCTCTCCCTCCTTTTTTAAAAAGTGGTGTTACATTAGCTACCCTCCAGTCCATAGGAACTGATCCAGAATCGATAGACTGTTGGAAAATGATCACCAATGCATCCACTATTTTTAGGGCCACTTCCTTAAGTACTCTGGGATGCAGACTATCAGGCCCCGGGGATTTATCGGCCTTCAATCCCATCAATTTCCCTAACACAATTTCCCGTCTAATAAGGATATCCTTCAGTTCTTCCTTCTCACCAGACCCACTGTCCCCTAGTACCTTCGAAAGGTTATTTGTATCTTCCTTCGTGAAGACAGAACCAAAGTATTGGTTCAATTGGTATGCCATTTCTTTGTTCCCAATTATAAATTCACCTGAATCCGACTGCAAGGGACCTACGTTTGTCTTTACTAATCTTTTTCTCTTCACATATTTATAGAAGCTTTTGCAGTCAGCTTTTATATTCCCTGCAAGCTTCCTCTCATATTCTATTTGCCCCTTCTAATTAAACCCTTACCCCTCCTCTGTTGAATTCTAAATTGCTCCCAGTCCTCAGGTTTGTTGCTTTTTCTAGCCAATTTATATGCCTCTTCCTTGGCTTTAACACTATCCTTAATTTCCTTTGTTAGCCATGGTTGAGCCACCTTCCCAGTTTTATTTTTACTCCAGACAGGGATGAACAATTGCTGAAGTTCATCCATGTGATCTTTAAATGTTTGCCACTGCTTATCCACCGTCAACCCTTTAAGTATCCTTTGCCAGTCTATTCTAGCCAATTCACACCTCATACCGTCGAAGTTACCTTTCCTTAAGTTCAGGACCCTAGTTTCCGAATTAACTTTGTCACTCTCCATCTTCATAAGGAATTCTACCATATTATGGTCACTTTTCCCCAAGGGGCCTCGCACAACAAGATTGCTAATTAGTCCCTTCTCATTACACATCACCCAGTCTAGGATGGCCAGCTCCCTGGTTGGTTCCTCGACATATTGGTCGAGAAAGCCATCCCTAATAGACTCCAGGAAATCCTCCTCCACCGCATTGCTACCAGTTAGGTTAGCCCAATCAATATGTAGATTAAAGTCGCCCATGATAACTGCTGTACCTTTATTGCACACATCCTTTATTTTTTGTTTGATGCTGTCCCCAACCTCACTACTACTATTTGGTGGTCTATAAACAACTCCCACATGCGTTTTCTGCCCTTTGGAATTCCACAGCTCCACCCATACCGATTCCACATCATCCAGGCTAATGTCCTTCCTTACGATTGCATTGATTTCTTCTTTAACCAGCAACGCCACCCCACCTCTTTTTCCTTTCTGTCTATCCTTCCTAAATGCTGAATACCCACCATGCAGGCCCATTAATAAATATGTAACTTCAGTAGTATGCAAGCGACTTAAATGGAATGGAACTGACAGAATTAATGCAGAAATGTTATTTTAAAGTAATGTTCGTTTATTTTTTATTATGTTTTATACATAAAGGACTCAACACAAATATGTTCAATTCAATTATAGCTTCATGGAGAGAACTTCCAATGCATCAAAGTGGTTTTCTTAAGATTCCAGATACATGCCACTCTGCTCCAGGGAGTATATGATGCAATTGATAGCAATGAGGATGATAATAGAAATATTCCATTCACTAATAAATCTGCTATTTATTGACAGTGGTTCTAAAATGTATGAACATATGAATACATTAAAAGGCCATCAAGTGAGAAAAGACCATCAGATCCATCAGGTCACAATCCACTAGAGGCTACAAATGAATGCACTCCTGGTGGAGAAAACCCCAGAAAAACTGCAAAATTCCTCTCCAAATTGGTAAGACAATCAAGCAAACTGCAGGGAACTATTTTACTCTTGACACATCACTAGACAAGCTTCACTAACCCCTCCCCATCCTAGTAAGATCATCAGGTTCTGTCATGAACTTGCTCAGTCCCTTCTTAAAAGATTGTAATGTATCCATACTTACAATATCTACATTTACTGAGAAAATATATTCTGCAAGCCAACTTTTTGTTGATATAATTTCGGGCCATGATCTTTAGTCCTGCTATCACTATCCATTTCAAAAATCTCGTCCCCAATTTGACTGCATCCATACGTGTCAACTATCAGCAACCTTTTAGGAGCCCGATGTGCAGATGAATAGCAAATGTGCACCCGGCCCCTCTTCCTTCATTGCTTATGCTACCCGAGCCCTGCTGTGAATGAAAGTGATTCCGGTTACTGTATCATGTTGGTAAATATTCTTGTCTACAGAAGGCAGCAGGGATCAGGTGCACTGTCTCCGTGAACTGGAGCAGGACCACTGCTTTTGTTGCTGTGCCTCTGAAAAACCTGCAGTCAGTTGCAGGCCAATTTCACGAAGGGGACTCAAGCAGGCATTAGGCCCCCAATCATGTTTTCTTCTGCAAGCTCTCCCGACCTGAATATCCATCAGCAGATGTAGAGAACAAAACTGGATGCAATGCTTCAAATATGGGCATACCAAACCCTTGTGTATCCAAATATTATGCTCTTAGGCAGGATGTTTTATCTTTCTGCTGGCAGCAGGGGAACCCTGGATCGTGTGGGGAACCCGGAAGCTGAAGCGACACATTTTTAAGTGGCTTTTTAAACGCAGCCACTTCATTTGCATCTGAATTCAGGGTTTCCCGACCAATTAATGGAAGTGGGCGTGATGGCATGACACATGAGTCCAATTCAGCTCAGGTACTTAAAGGAGCAATGCGAAGATAACAGTTGAAAGTTGGTGGAGGTTGGAGAGAGGTTCGTGGGAAAGAGAATGGTTTGTCTGGAGACTAACTTGTTTGAGATTTGACAGAGAAGGAAAAATGCAGACTCAGGGCTAGACTTTCGGCACATCATCGCCCACTTATCACCCATTTAGTGCTCATATAAGAGCTGCGATGCAGGCTATCGCCCATATTTGCTGACAAGTGGAAACTAGTGCCCGATTATAGCCCATTTATCGTCGGCCCAACTTTTGGCATTGCAGAATGAGCTGCATCGCCCGGCCTACTTAAAAAAAAATATAATGTCATCCTCTTGCAAGGCCGAGATGACCCAGATTATTGCCGAGCACTACTTTCGGCATTTCGCCCACAATTCGCCCAAATGATTGCAGGTCCAAAAATAAGCTGAAGAAAAGCTGCAATAACTCGGCACTACGGGGAGGATCTGTGGTAAAAGGCTGTCAGGAGAATCAATTTGCGAGTGATTTTAAGGGCCTTTTTGACTCTTGCCAATCATCTAATCACATTTGTATTTGTTGAGGACAAATTAAGGGCACTTATAGCGATTTATAGTGATGGGGCCTGTAATTTCTCAACCAGTATTAATCACTAATCACATGCTGCAGAATAGAGATGGGTAAATAAAATGAAAAACGTTACATACAAGTACATTTCTGTAATGTCAGGGTTAATAAATCATGGATTTTCCCCCCATCTGGTCTACAGTACATGTAGAAGCAAAACTAGGGTATGTCATCCCATGAGGAAGGAAATATTCATCTCAGTTGGCTGATAGATTTTATTTTATAAAGCAACAGGGGCTAGAATAAAATAAAGGTTATATAATATTATTGATGGGGACCAGGTTCCCTGTTCTCTCTGTAAACCCCTGTGGGAAAAGTTATTTGCCTGAAAGGAAAATGCGCATGTGCAGATCGGCCGTTGCTATGGACGCCAGCCTTGCACGACTGAATACATCGCTAAGGCCCATTTCACATTGCTAAGGCTATTGCCCAAATTAAAAAGGTGAAACTAGCGGTTTTCAAAATGGGTGATATTCCAGCAAAAATAAAAAAAGCACGAAGGCCGGAAATATCACCCTTTTTTGGGTGATAGCGATCATAGTGAAAAGTCTAGCTCTAGTGCCCAAACGCTGCCCCGAGATTCAGTGATGCCTCTCTGGAACTCCTGCTCCAAGGAGTCAGGGCCCGCAGGGAGTTCCTATTCCCTGTGGACTGGAGGACAAGACCAGCTGCAGACACGAAGAAAGCATGGCTAGAGATAGCAGCAGGAGTGTGGTGGCAAGGTCCTGCATACAGTGCAAGAAAAGATTTAATTATCTCGTGAGGTCCTGAAAGGTGAGTACAGTGTCACATTCAAATACATCCTGATGTGCGTGTAACCCCAAACACCTCACTCTGCCTTCCCAAGCCTAATCCTGCACATTACTCCTCACATCAACTACCTTGCAGGTGTACCCAACCCTCTGTCTATGGACTTACTCACATCCCCATCTGACCATCCACAATGGCCACTCACTCTCATCTTAATGCAATGTCACACCTCTCTCTCATAGTCACCCACTACAGATGTTGCCCATCCATCCCTTCCACTCATTCCATGACTCTCATGTTTCCTCATTGCAGGAGAAGAAAGCACAGGACACCAGGGAGAGGCAGAGAACAGGAGGTGGCCCTCCAGTCATAACAAAACTGATTGCAGCAGAGGAGGACGCACTGGAGATCAGCAGAGTAGCAGAGTTGATGGCAGTGGGAGATGGAGAGATGAGGAATTAAATACCACACAGCCACATAGCATACAACAGTCACTCATGTTGAGGCAATGTCATAAGCCAGTGAAATATCATCATGTGCATAATGTTCACTTAAAACATTGTTAGTATAACAGTTGTTACTCATGCCATTACTCTTCCACAAGCCCATCAAGTGTCCCACAGCCAGTCTAGGCAGAGGAAGAAGACGACTCCTCAGAGGAGGTCGAGGACTCTGAGGGTGCATCGTCACAGGTCGCATGCACACCAAGCACCAGGGCACGGCGGTGGGACCAGTGAGTCAGATTGCAGTGTTGTCACCTGGTGTCTCAAAGATCACATGTGAGCCAGAGCAGATGGTGCAGACAGGGACAGCAATGGAGAGTCCTCGTTGGAGAGTGCAGGTCACTCCAAGTTCTGCTCAACTGGACGTAGATGTTGAACCTCAGGATCCGTTGACAAAGAGGATTATTCTGGAGGAGCAACAAAAAATGTGTGAGGCTCTGGCAGGATTTCCAGCTGCGATGTGCGCAATTGTAGGGAGAATGGTGGAGTCCATCTCAAGCATGACTAGCATGATGTCGCAGGCCATGGAAAGGGTGACCACCTGCATGGAGCATCAAATGATTCAAACGAGTTCATGATTGTTCTCACCATCAGCTTGCACACTCTTAATGTCACCTTAACTAGGATGGATAGAAACCTTGACCTACCCATTTATCGCCCCACTGATGTGCAGCAAAATGCTCTCCAGTTCCTCACTAGCAGGGAAATGTGGGTGGGCCATGAGAGGGATAATGGTGAAAGGAGACATAGAAGTGGGACCTTGCTCAAAGTGCTTCTATTTCTCAACCGTTGCTCCCCCACCTTCAGTCAGAGCCCCACATGCTGCCTTGTGTCCCGATGGCCGAGTCTGTCCCTGCACAGGTGCAGGAGGAACCGACTTTGGCGGGGCCCTCATGGGCGCCAAAACCAGAGGATGTCAGCCAAAAGCACCTCAGCAGTCAGAGCAAGTAAGTGAGCAGCCTGCCTCTACCTCTGCTGATGCCACAGGGGTTGCACGACATAGAGGTGGTAGGAAGATGAAAGAATTCTAGATGCACAAGGGTATGCATATGGGTGTGTTATGCAATGTTTCACTGTTAAAGTTACATTATTTGGAGGTGCATTAAAATTATTTATTTGCACTACTTTCCCTCCTTGACCATTTTTGCCCGTTCTTGGCAGGTGGCCTTGTCAGTTGTAATGAATGGTAAGACATGACTTAACTGCGAGAGATGGGTGCGTGTGTGACAGGAGTGATATGGTCATTTTAGGACTGCTTTGTGGTTGGGGTGGGGGGGAAAGTGGTTCAGCATCTGGATGCCAGATAGGTGCACTGGTGCAACCTAACTAAACCATGCCATTAAGAGACCATCCAAGGCAGCAATGTGCACTGCTGCTGGTACCATGTCCACATTAAGTTTCTTGTCCTCCTCCTCCTGTTCCTCCACCTACTCCTGTTCCATCTTCTCCTCCAAAAAAGCCCTGTACCTTGCTCCTCTAGCAGCTCCAACCCTCACTGCTGCGCTATGATATGCAGAGCGCAGTGTACCACAATCATTCTGGAGACCCCAGCTGCTGCCTATTGAAGGGTCCTTCCAGATCACTAAATTAATTCCTGGGATGAGAGGGATATCCTATGAGGAGAGATTGAGTAGATTGGGCCTATACTCTCTGAGTTTAGAAGAATGAGAGGTGAACACATTGAAACATAAAAGATCCTGAGGGGGATTGACAAGGTAAATGTTGAGAGGTTGTTGCCCCTGGCTGGAGTGTGTAGAACTAGGGGCATAGTTTCAGGATAAGGCGTCGGCCATTTAAGACTGAGATGAGAAGGAATTTCTTCACTTAGAAGGTTGTGAATCTTTGGAATTCTCTACGCTAAAAAGCTGTGGATGCTGAATTGTTGATTATATTCAAGGATGAGATAGGTAGAATTTTTGACTCTAGGGGAATCAAGGGATATGGAGATTGGGTGGGAAAGTTGAGTTGAGCTCAAAGTTCAGCCATGATCTTGTTGAATGGCGGAGCAGGCTCGAGGGGCCGTATGCCCAAGTCCTGCACCTAATTCTTATGTTCCTATGTTCTTATTTCCAGGTATCTGAAGCTCATCTTCAGCATCCCGATTGCATGCTCTCGTCCTCATTTAGCTCATTTAGTAGACCTACAATGTAGTGAGAGTGACCTCCAAAGTTGTAGAAATCACCTGCAAACTCCTGAAAGCCAACTCTCAGAGCAAATGGTGTGAGCAAAAATCTTTCCCTTAGGCAAGTAGGCAGGTGTGAGATCTCAGTATTTATGGGGTTTTCTGACTGATGTTTGTTCAGCTCCCTGAATTGCCACTCTGCTCAAGCCTTACTTTCACTGCCGCCAGTCAGCAAGCCGGGGAATCCCATGGACGCCCAGTAAAAGTTCAAACCACAAGTAAAAAAGGCTCTTAATAGTCTCTTAACCAGTTGTTAATTGCTTTAAATAGCTAATCCACCTCTCTCGTTGGGGATTCTCGCTCGTTGCCGAACATGCTCGAGTTAAATACGATAGCCGGCGAGTTGAAGATGGCTTCCCGCCGGGCTGTCAATTTCAACGCCATTAACTATCCACCCACTCCCAAACCCACTCACTCTGTAATGTTAAATTTCAGGCCTTAGTCTTTCTACTCTATTGATTTAGCAATACTCCCAAGAATCCCATTTCCTTTCTCTATAACTACCTGACATTGCTTGTGAATCTTTAGTAAATATCTATCAATAAGTCCTGTTCTTGTTCTGTTATTTTTAATTGGAATTCCTGCATCAAGTAGACTTGCTCTGAGTTGCTTGGTCCCATGGGCATGATACAACATTGCTCCACATTAAACTAAATCTGTCATTTTGATCTTAGTCATTTAGCACATCAAAATCAACTTTCAATCTACTTACCTCACCCTTATTGCAAACCTTTGCAAATATTTTTATACCATCCCCATATTTAACAACTCTACAACTGGTGCCTTCCTCAAGATTATTAATAAAAATAATGAGCAATAAAGGACCCAGCACAGACTCCTAGAACACTCCACTCATCACCAGGCCTCAATCTGAAACATAAGAACATAAGAAATAGGAGCAGGAGTAAGCCATTTGGCATCTCAAGCCTGCTCTGCCATTCAATAAGATCATGGCTGAACATCTACTTCAATTCAACTTGCATGCACTATCCCCATATCCCTTGATTCCCTTAATATCCAAAAATCGATCGATCCCTATCTTCAATATGCTCAACGACTGAGCATCCACAACCCTCTGGGGTAGAGAATTCCAAAAATTCACAACCTTCTGAGTGAAGAAATTTTTCCTCATCTCAGTCCTAAATGGCCGAACCCTTATTCTGAGATTGTGACCCCTTGTTTTAGACACCCCAGCCAGAGGAAACATCCTCCCAGCATCTACCCTGTCAAGCCCCTTAAGAATTTTATATGTTTCAGTGAGATCACCTTGCATTCTTCTAACTCTAGACAATATAGGCCTAGTCTACTCAATCTCTCCTCACAGGACAATCCCCTCATCCTTGGAATCAGTCTAGTAAAACTACGTTGCTCTAAATCAAGTATATCCTTCCTTCTGTAAGGAGACCAATACTGTACACAGTATTCCAGAAATAGATATTGGGAGATGTACTAGAATTTAACTTTCACTTTCTATTTGCAACCGAGCCAGGTGACCATTTCAAATGATGCACCAACCATATTATTAAATTTATTTAGGTGAGAAAGATGGGTGGCTTTCAATGTGGCAGCAATGATTTTAAAAGCACCATTGGCACTTTGAGACTGAAGTCTTTTTTTGACAAAGAATTATGTTATTTTAGAGATTGGTATGAGGGGAGCTCCGACAATTTGTACAGGATCTGAAACAGACTGCACTTTCCTGTTGATGGTGACCAAAGCTGATCAGATAATGTGACATGTGGGGCTGATCTCACTACAATGGACCAGCAAATGCAGGAAGAACAATGGAATTTCCCATTACAGTTGCTGTGATTTTTTTCTCTAATTGAATTTTTAAGACTAAATTGTTTATAAAAGGTATCCATTAAATAACAAAGCTTAAAGGGGTCAATTTTAACATGTTTTGCCCAACTTTAATGAGACAGAAATGGCCTAAAAAATGAGCCAGTAGTCATACTGCCCCGTTAGACCTGAGGATGCAGCAAGCGACATTGTGAAATTGGACTGTTGCTGGCTTTCTGTTTCCAGCAGTAGACCCCTTTTTCATATGCAAATAGGAGTATGCAATATAGAGCTCCACCTAGTGGACTACTGCTCCACCTATAGAACTACTGTGGTAATGCAACTGTTGATGTAAATACAATAAAAGAGTCATGAGACAAGTCACATGATGACCAGTTCCCAGGAAAAGCCAGCTTATATTTATGCTTTAGTGATGTCATAAGAATATATCACATTTGCGACGTAGGATAGGATTTCTGGATTCTGAATTTTTGTTGGTCAATATTCCAGCCAACCTACAGAGAGATATTGAGAGGTTCTTTGTTTTGCAGAACAGCTAAAAATCCAAGGTAAATTACAAGTACAATTGGCTTAACTATCAGAGTCCAGATAGCCGCACTTATGGGAATAATAGGGCGGTTGGGTGATTTCCATTGTGACCGAGACTTTTGGAGCATATGTGGAATAGTAGAAATGTTTTTCACAGCAAATAGTATCGTCGAAGTCCCCGATGATGAAAACTGTAACCGGGTGGTGTTAGATAAAATATGGGTTATTTTCCTGACTGAAGCAGGCCCCGAGGTGTATGAAACCCTGAAAAATGTGTTTGTTCTTGTCAAGCCGAAGGACAAGCCACTGATGGAGATTCTATAACACTGAACCCCTGGAAATTGCTGAAAATTATCATTTTGAAATAAGAGATCAATTCATTAACGAACGTATCAGTGAGTATATTGTAGCTTTAAGAAAGCTATCCATTCACTGACCTTTCGGAAACTTTCAGGACCAAGCATTGTGTAACCGCTTTGTTTGTGGGATGAAAAATGAAGCAATCAGAAGAAAGTTGTTGACAACCCCTGACTTGACTTTTGATTTAGCTTGTCAGACTGCTATGTTGATGGATATGGCCGACCAATATTCTTGAGAATTTTGCACCATTTCCAGTCGTCAGACAACCGACTGCAGGTTAGACCTAAAAGGCAGTTGGGCCTCAAGGCCTCAGCAATGGGCCTGGGTAACAGTAAATTGAAGTTGTGCTATCAATGCCTGGAACAACATCGCTCAAAGCTGTCCATATGTGAAGGCAGAGTGTTTCTTCTGCAAGAATACAGGGCAACCGATGTTCAAGGCTATAAATAGAAATCGCTAGACACTACACAGCATTGAAGAGCAGCAACAGGATGAAGAGGTTTTGGAGGTACACGTCATCAGGAGCACAAGGCTACCTAATAACGATTTGCAATGTATTGTCATCGAAGTAGACATTGCAGAAACCAAGACACCCCTGGAAATTGACACTGGTGCATCCATGAGCGTAGCACCGGAATCGCTATATCTCAACAAGTTGAGTGATTTTCCACTGCAGAAGTTGAAGATAGAGCTGCGAGGCGATTCTCGAGAGCAAATTCCTGTTATTGGATGTATCACCGTACCGGTGAAATACAAGGATCAGTTTTAGAGCTTGCCTCCCTTAGTAGTGGCAGGAGACAAGCCTGTCTTAATAGGTAGAAATTGGTTGGGATCACTGAAGTTGGATTGGAATGAGATTCTTTGTGTTGAAACGAGAATTGCATCGAAGGATGACATCATTAAGCAATAGCCGAAGTTGTTCTGCGAAACAGGCAGTCCAATCCAAGGTTTCAAGGCAAGTGTCAGGGTATAGAAGGAAGCTAGACTAGTATACTGCAAGCCATGTCCCGTATCATACATACTCAAAGAGAAAATTGACCAACTCAAAAGACTAGAAACGGAGAACATTATCTCTAAGGTAGATCTAAGTAATTGGGCTACACCCATTGTTGTTGTACCCACGTCAGATGGTAATTCTGATGCTATGTCCAGGTTGCCATCCCCATCACAAGTTACACTCAATAGGGAAGAAGTGTTCTATTTTTCATACATTGATGAACTGTCAGTCACAGCTGAAGAGATTTGTAGTGCAACCAAACGTGACCCAGTTATGTCAAAGGTGTATGATTACATAGCAAATAGCTGGCCAAACCAGGTATCAGAGAAAGATATTCATCCATTCTTCATTCATAGGAATGAATTGTCCATGGATAAAGATTTTATCATGTGGGGTGCAAGAGTGGTTATCCCAAATAACTTCAGGTCCAAATTATTAGGAGATCTTCAGCACCTGGGAATGTGCTTGACCAAGGGTTTTGCATGCAGTTACTTATGATGGCCAGGTCTAGATAAAGATATAGAG
Source organism: Pristiophorus japonicus (assembly GCF_044704955.1). Lineage (NCBI taxonomy): Eukaryota > Metazoa > Chordata > Chondrichthyes > Pristiophoridae > Pristiophorus > Pristiophorus japonicus. The sequence continues at coordinate 103,003,808 of NC_091980.1, read as the reverse complement.
TACATCATTAGTCAGTGTAGACATGTTAATCGGTAAGCAAGAAACCACCATCAGTACTATTACAGACATGGAATGGCCACCCAGGCTATGGCAAAGGTTACATGTAGATTTTGCTGAGCTAGAAGGATGACAATTGTTCATTATCAAATGATCAAAGTGGGTAGAGTTGCTTCTGATGCAGAAAATAACAACAAATAAAACTCTAGGGGCCCAAAATTAATTGACAAACCACCCACTACCGCCTGCTTACCGCCCAAAAGTGCAATTTTGGTGAAAAACACCTACATAACGCCAACATACTGCCTGGCGGAAAATTCATCAGTGACATACCGGCAGGTGGTATGCACACAGCCCGCCCATGCAGACCACTAACATACCGCCCCAAAGTGCAAAATTCATGACATACTGCCGACATACCGCCGGAAATGCATACCATCCTGGAGGACGTGCTTTTAAGTGGATCTTAAGTGAGTGGTATGTACACAGAGCTGACAGGTTTGTTTGATATTACACAGATCTTTTTAGTTCTCCACAGTTTGATGTAGTTTTAAATGGATTGTAATATTTTCAAGTGTTCGGCAATAATATAAATGGTCTAATAAAGCCTCATTTACTCCTTTATTAATGAACTATAATAAACATTTTATTAATCTCTCTCATGCCCCCAGTCTCTCCCACACCCCAGTCTCTTCCATCCCCCAGTCTCTCTCACCCCCAGTCTCTCTCACCCCCCTCTCCCCCAGTCTCTTCCCCCCCTCCTCCACAGCAATCTCTTCCCCCCCACACAGTGATCTCAGGCCGGTAGTCTCTGGCCTCGCATCGGTGCCTCTTAGGGGGCGGAGCTTGACAGCTGCACGCGCATGCACACAACTCGGGAGCCGATGATTCCCAAGTCAAAAAGCCTCCTCCGCCGCACACTGCCCACTGCACTCCGCTCCTGCTCGCTGCACTTCGCTCGGCTTACCGCCGAGAAATGTGGGATGAAATTCCCACCCACTCAGCCCCAGTGGTACCGGGCAGTAAAAAATGACACACCACCCGGGGACCGCCAAAAAATGGGCGGACCTTGTGTTTCACCACTTTCGGCCCCTAGACAATTTGCGAAGATTGTTTTCTTCATATGGCTTCCCAGAAGAAATTGTGACTGATACTGGTCCTCAATTTTGTTCCAAATAATTTGCACAGATTGCGAGCAAAAACAGTGTGAAACTCACCAAAGGTCCACCGTATCACCCTGCTTCGAATGGTGCAACAGAGCGCAGAGTACAAATTGAAAAACGTGCCCTCATCAAGCAAATTTGGGATCCAAATCTAAAGAAACGGCAGTTGTCGTTGGACCACAAATTGGCAAAATGTTCGAATCACTTATCAGAATACTCCTCATACAACTACTGGTAGAACACCAACAGTGTTGTTACTCAAACGACAGCCATAAACCAGGTTCTCATTGCTAAAGCCAAACTTGGTACAGTCAATAGAAGAGAATCAATTAAGATAGAAAGAGAATCATGATAGAGGTAGAGTAAGAGAGAGAAGTGTGAAATTGAATCAGAAGGTTAGAGTGAAGAACCATCCGAATAAATGGTTAAGGTGGTTACCAGGAAGAATCGTGAATATATGTGGCCCTCGCACATATTTGGTCAAGCTGTTTGGTCATGGACAGCTTATGTTTGTTCACAATGATCATATTTTACCTACAGATGTGGTAGGAGTTGAAAGTTAGAATGGTTCGATTATTTCTGATGAGTCAGATAGTCTTGTTACAAGTAGAGTACCAGCAGCAAATCCTACATCAGATGTACGAGAAACAATTCCAAGAGAAAGTCATAATTTAAGTCTGAATCTGAGTCAGGCAGACAGTCTGATGTTGTAGAGAATCAAAATGTAGGTTACCCTTGGAGGAAAACTCTCTTCAGGCTCAGCTTAGAATGTCTAAGTTCGACACCAAGTTTGGAAAATTCTGTTTGAGAGCGAAGGTATCCTCTTCGAAGCAGAAAACCAGTGGTTAAATTTGATTTGTAAATATGGCGAAGTATGTCCATATCTTATGTTATGTATAACCATGCAAGTTATATATGATGATTATTGGTTATGTTTACGTCTTCATTAAGGAGGGAAAAGTGGAATTTTGAGCACCACCTAGTGGACTACTGCTCCATGGAGTGGACTACTGTAATGTAACTGCTGATGTAAATACAATAAAAGAGTCATGTGAAAAGTCACATGATGACAAGGTCCCAGTAAAAGCCAGCTTGTGTTTGAGTGCTTCACTGATTTTGTAAGAATATATCACAGCGTCTTGGGATTCCTATTCCTCTTTTAGTTTGGAACTGGTCGTGGTGTGCGCCATCCACACTCTGATCAGTTTCACGGGTGATAGAGCCAAAGAGGACCAGCAAAGGTGAATATGAATTCTTTTTGTTGGTGTCAAAGGAGCAGGAATGCTCCTCCTGGCTTCAAAACAATTCTGGGGCACTGTCATTCCGGGGCACACCCCATCCCTCCGTGATTGTGACCCCACTCTCACATCCACCACATTTACCTTCCAGGTGGCCGATGCAACCCAATATTGACCAGCCTTATTCCCCGCAGCTTGCCAGCCTGAACTAAATGGCTCTTAAAATCATGGCACCCTTTTTGCCAAATTGAACCCAAAAAGTATTGTGTCAGCTTGGGGATTCAGTATAAATTGTAAACTAACCACATCAGGAACATTTAATCTCAGAAGAACCCTTTGAATGCCAGCTTTCAAAATATATTTTCCTTTTAAATTTTTTGCTATATACTTATTCGAGAATAGAAATAGGTCCATGAATATCAGCATTGAGAATTTCTTCATTCTCAGTAACCACAGAATAAACCTGAAATAATTAAAATTCTAATCTGGTTACTATTCTTCGGGGAACATTAAGGTTATTTCTTCATGTTCAAAAGGAAATTAAAGGACCAACTGAGAGGAGCATAGTTAAATAATATCATTCATTTATTACTTTATTTAGTCATTTTCATTCAAAATCAAGAAAATGCACACAAGGCTGGTCTCCCTAAGGAAGAATTTACAAGTTTAACACTTAAGTGAATAAACAGCATTAGTGCTATGAAATACATCATGTATGTCTGGCTTGTGGCCTGGTTTCCCCTGTGGTTGACTCAGTGGGTGTTAGGAAGGATATATTCCTATGCTTTCAAGCAACATCAAACAAGCATCATGCCTGCAAACCCTCCAACATTTGGCTTCATTCTATTGTATTTGAGCCCTTACTCTGGCTCGCCGGTAAGAAACAAAACCCATAGCAGTTTTTCCAATGTCTACAAGTAAACAGAAATGGGGAGAAATTCCCCAGCGCCCCGATTGGGGGCGATAACCAACTCAGGCCAACTTCCTGCGCCCGGCATGGAAGTCCTGCCCCGGCCATGAAATTGCAGTTACCGCCCTTCACAGGAAATGCGCTCCTCGTCCTGTTGGAGTGGGTTCAGGGGCACTACTCGGGTGCATTCGTCAGCACTACGCAGCTGCTCGGCATAGCGCTGACGCGTTTCAACGCCCCTCCCCTTCTGTTAAAAGGGGCAGTGGATGATCTCCACTGGGCCACCAGGGCGGTGTGGTGCCAAGGCCGCAGCCTGGCACCCAAATGGAGTGCCGGGCTGCACGATGGCGGCCTAAACCACACAGTTCGCCAAACCTGCAAAATGGAAGTGCGGGGCTCCCCTTTAACTTCCGCCCCATGAGCAGATATTGGCCCGGTTCACGACCTGGGATGCTGGAGCTGACGGCGCTCGTGGCAGCCTCATGGGCATTGGGCAAATTCCGGTGTGCGGCGGTAAGTGGTCGGTGTGCAACGCCAAGGGTTTGCTGTGCATGGTGATGTGGCAGCGCCTCTGCTAACTCCCACACAATTTCGCAGGAGCCGGTAGTGCCCCCCCCCCCAACCCCCGGAGGTGCTAACAGGAGGCACAAAATAGGACAATTTCGAGCCCAAAATGTTAGATTTGCTTAACTTTTGTTTTGGCACACTTTTCTCCACATTAATGCTAAAACTGTGACTGAGCGGTGAGATTATCATGTTAAAATCATCCTATGCCTTGATGTTTTTAACACTGAAATTTGGAACCTTTAGTTCCTATCACAAAAGTCCAAACATATCTTTCCATCTGGTAGCCCACCAGGTAAACATTTCTCACTGGTGTTTCAAATCTACTGACTGCATAAATATTAGATTTTCACTTGTATGTGCAAAACATTTTAAGCAAATTGATTGAACTGTTGGCAATTTATATATTCAGTCATAATGGTATAATGATTCAGATATCTGGACTTTTAATTGGTCCTTTCAAACATTCACTTGTAGTGTTTATTATTTAATTTTACTCACCCTCATCTTTGCATATTTTTTAAAAATTCCATTAAATATATACTATTACTTATCTAAATGTATCTGTAATTAGCCCCAAAAGGAAAATATTTGCAAAAGGATTGAATTAATTGTTCCCTCCCCTCCAAGGTTCTCATTATTGTAGGTTTTAAACTAAAGTTCGATGTTAAGTTGTTTTTTTCAGAGTTCAGGCTGCTTTTCACACATATTGCACCAAACCTATTGTATTTGGTACAATCTGTGTATGAAGCAGACTGAAGGATACCGATGTTATATAAAAAATAGTGCAGCATAATGCTTACCTCACATTGCTATACAGCTTTTTTATTGTGTACTAAAGTGTTTCCCAGTCCCTAATATACATGTTAATATGACACTGCAGTAGCCATTAGTTTTAAATAGGGAAGATTGTTGCAAATAAGAGCTGATATTGCTGATAAGTTTGAATCTAACTTAACTCTTAAGAGTAATGCTGAAAATACTAATATATTTTGCAGTCCTGTTGTGAGTCATAAGAGGTAAGATGCACCTGTGGCAAAATTGACCCATTTTATAGGTGCAAGACAGTTTTCACATGGGGGAGGGGAGCGCTACCGGGAGTTTGTGGAGGTGCTGCCATGACACTGCCGCGCTCAGCGGTTAGTGCCACAGGCCGCTGCACAATCAACAATGACATCAACGTTGTGCGTGACTGTGATATAGTCTTTACAACATCACAAACACACACATTACACAAGGTGGCTCCAACAGTTATCATGTGACCTTGTCATATGATCCTTTATTGTATTTACAGCAGTAGTTGCATTACTACAGTAGTCCACTAGGTGGAGCAGTACTTCACTAGGTAGAACTCTAATACACTTCTCCCTCCTTAACGAAGAAATAATCATAACAAAGTAATCATCATACATAACTTGCATGGTTATACATAACATAAGATATGGACTTATTTTGTCATATTTACAATTCAAACTTAAGCACTAGTTTTCTGCTTAGAAGAGGATACCTTCACTCTCTTCTACCACATCTGTAGGTAAAATATGATCAATGTGAACAAACCTAACCTTTCCATGATCAAATATGTGCGAGGGCCACTACTCTTTCTGGTAACTACTTTAACCATTTATGCTGATAGTTCTTCACCCTAACCTTCTGATTCAATTTCACACTTCTCTCTCTCACTCTACCTCTATCATGATTCTCTTTCTATCTTAATTGATTCTCTTCCACTGACTGCACCAAGTTTGTCTTTAACAACGAGAATCTGGTTCGTGGCTGTCGTTTGAGTAACAACTCTGCTGGTGTTCTACCAATAGTTGTATGAGGAGTATTCCGATAAGTAATTAGAAAATGTTGCCAATTTGTGGTCCAACAACAACTGCCGTTTCTTTAGATTTGGATCCAAAATTTGCTTGATGAGGGCACGTTTTGCAATTTGTACTCTGTGCTCTGCTGCACCATTTGAAGCAGGGTGATACGATGTAACTTTGGTGTGTTTCACACTGTTTTTGCTCGTGAGCTGTGCAAATTCTTCTGAACAAAATTGAGGACCATTATTAGACAGGACATATGAAGAAAAAAATATTGGCAAATTGTCAAGTGACCGAAATTGGTGAAGCACAAGCTCCGCCCATTTTTCAGCGGTCCACAGGCGTGTGTCATTTTTTATCAGTAGTTGTATGAGGAGTATTACGATAAGTTATTAGAAAATTTGCCAATTTGTGGTCCAATGACAACTGCTGTTTCTTTTGATTTAGATCCAAAATTTGCTTGATGAGGGCACATTTTACAATTTGTACTCTGCGCTCTGCTGCACCATTTGAAGCAGGGTGATATACTGGAACTTTGGTATGTTTCACACCGGTTCTGCTCATGAACTGCACAAATTCTTCTGAGCAAAATTGCCCATTATCAGACACAATTTCTTCTGGGTGGCCATATGAAGAAAACATTCTCCGCAAATTGTCTAGTGTTTTACTTGTTATTTTCCGCATCGGAGACACCTCCACCTACTTCGAATGTCTATCAATCACAATGAACAATTGTTGTCCGTCTAGCTCAGCAAAATCTACAGGTAACATTTGCCACACCCTGGGAGGCTTTTTCCATTATACCAACAGATACCAATATCTGTTACCGTGCAAATTATTACACTGTATTTTATGAGGGAGTTAACTCTTTTGATTTAACTAAAATATATAGCTGAACTCTTGTCTGGGGTTATGCACAGTTATGGCAAATGCACTGCTTTCCTCTAAGGGGAAGTGCTTTAAATAATTACAACCTAATTTAAATGGAGAAAAATTGCATTAAAGTGCTGCAGTACAGAGGGACCTGAGAGTCCTTATGCATGAAACACAAAAAGTTAGCATGCAGGTACAGCAAGTAATCAGGTAGGAAAATGGAATGTTGGCCTTTATTGCATGGGTGAAAGAGTATAAAAGCAGAGAAGTCCTGCTACAACTGTACAGAGTATTTGTGATGCTACACCTAGGGTACTGCATACAGTTTTGGTCTCCGTATTTAACGAAGGATATACTTGCATTGGAGGCAGTTCAGAGAAGGTTCACTAGGATGATTCCGGAGATGAGGGTGTTGGCTTATGAAGATAGGTTGAGTGGGTTGGGCCTATACACATTGGAGTTCAGAAGAATGAGTCGTGATCTTATCGAAATATATAAGATAATGAGGGGGCTCAACAAGGTGGATGCGGAGAGGATATTTCCACTCATAGGGGAAACTAGGGTACATAGTCTCAAAATAAGGGGCCGCCCATTTAAAACTGAGATGAGGAGGAATTTCTTCTCTCAGAGATTTGTAAATCTATGGAATTCTCTGCCCCAGAGAGCTGTGGAGGCTGGATCATTGAATATATTTAAGGCGGAGATAGACAGATTTTTGAGCAATAAGGGAGTAAACAGTTATGGGGAGCGGGTAGGGAAGTGGAGCTGAGTCCATGATTAGATCAGCCATGATATTAAATGGCGGAGTAGGCTCGAGGTACCAAATGGCCTACTCCTGCTCCTATTTCTTATGTTTTTATGTTCTTAACCTGAGGTCTATTAGGGTAATTTCTCTCCATATTGGCAGCTGCTTGTGAATTCCCAGTACCTCCCACAGGAGCAGGTCAGGGTTTCAAGGCTGATAGACACCAGTAGGATAAGTTTGAGTTTCTTTTTTATATACTTTTTAAGATAGTGTTAGAAATCAGGGGTGTCCAAAATGTATATGGTTATGCAAACAAAACTATGACGTGAAAAATGCTGTGTTTACATGATTGTGTTAGAGCTGGTGATGAAAAATCTCCTCAGGCTGGTATTACAATGTTTTGAAGTGCTAATGTTTTGGTTCCCTGTTGAAAAAAAGGGTGATAAGACACACATTCCAAAGGAAGAAACCCAAAAAAGTATAACTGGAAAAGACATGTAAACAAGATCATGAGATATCTTTAGGGAGGGCTTTGACATAAGAATCGGGACCAAGAACTCAAAGTCTCATTGGGTATTGAGGGGTTGAAATTCGGTTGCCAACGCCTGCTGATAACAGTGGTGTGAGGTGTTAACTGGGAGTTAGGCGATTGGGAGTGGCGCTCGGTGCTGTTCACGGCTGACGCGAAATTCAGTGGTAATTTTTCAGGGCATTAAAACGTAACGTACCGCCAGCTGACGCCATGGGAATTCTGACATCAGTACACATGCAACACCTCCTTGGCGCCTTTCTCACCACATTCACTGTTGCCGCCTCACTTAATGGCTTACATCCATGACACCTGAAAAAGTTGGACTGCACAAGGCGGAGAAACAAATCCGGGGAATTATTTAAATGGAGTTGCAGCCGGGGCTCAGATGTCTTGGTCAGTGCTACATTTGATGCTCTCACAGACAATAGGGTGTTGGCGTCATACTGTTTTTGACTTGTCAGATTAACTACTAGTATCTGGGACACATTGGCTGCCATATCGGATAAATTTGAAATCTCTATTTCGCTATAACCTGTGCCAAGAAATAGGGGCAGTGATGGCACACCATGTCGTCCTGGAGCACCAACTTGAAGGCGTTGGCTGCAGAGACAGCTTAGGCCAAATGTGGATCCTCCCTAGAGGAGAGGACGAGGACGACGGGGGCGAGAGGACGAGGACGACGGGGCAGGAGGCCGTACACAGGCAAGGTTTACCACACGCATTACTCTTATCTTGAGATGTCTCAGAAGCAGTGCTTAAGAAGGCTGAGGTTCCACAAGGAGGTGGTCACGGAGCTTTGCAACCTTCTGCGGACAGACCTGGCAGCTGACATCGGCACTAGAACCTCGCTGTCAGTGGCAGTGAAAGTAATAGTAGCACTGAACTTCTATGATACTGGCACCTTCCAATCTCCTGTCGGCGATGTGTGCAACATTTTGCAATTTGCAGTATATTTCTGCATTCACCAGGTGACCGTTGCTCTCTACAGTAAACGATTCGACTACATCAAGTTCAGCATGTGAAGCGAGGACCAGGATGAGTGCGCCAATGGCTTTGCCTAGATATCGGGCTTCCCCAGGGTTCAAGGAACCATTGATTGTATGCATGTGGCATTGAGGGCCCCGCCTCACAATGAATAGATCTTTTGGTATCACAAGGGATTGCAGTCCCTCAACATGCAGCTGGTTTGCCATCACAGGCAGATGATTCTTGCTGTCAATGCCCGATATCCTCGCTGTCAATGCCACAATGCCACGATGCCTTCATCCTGTGGGAGACCACAGTGGCACGACTCTGCCACTGCATGAAGGCCGTGGGTGACAAAGGATATGGTGTGGCTCCCTGGCTGATGACACCCCTCTGCAATCCCATCAGTGCTACAACATCAGCCACATCACAACCCGGGCCATTATCGAGCAAACTATCGGGGTTCGAAAGCAATGTTTCCGCTGCCTTGACCGATCTGGAGGGGCATTGCAGTACTCACCTGATAGAGTCTCCATGTTTACCATTGTCTGCTGCATGCTGCACACCCTGGCCATTTTGAGGGCTCAGCCATTACCACCAGGGATGGATGATCCACCTCAGGACGAGGACGATGATGACGAAGAAGACGAGGAGCCTCACCAAAGGAGGAAGCAGCTCGACACTGCTACGGCTGGAAGGGCTGCTCATCGGAGACTCATCATTCATCGATTCCAATGAATGAGTCTTGACGTGTCGAGTGGCCAGCCTATACACGTGGGCATCAATTCAATACATTGTTAAACACTCTGCAGCCCTCTGTCTTAAATAATCAGTGCCTCATCATGTGAACAATCCAAACTTGCTTTATTGAAAACATAAATCATGTGTGCTGAAAACAAGCAGAAAACAACAACTTCATCCCCAACACATCAACATACCCAAAAATACCCTTCAAACATTCTCATAGACATCCAAATGGACCTATTGACTTCAGTTCATTTTGTAACAAGGTAGCCATCTCTGGCGAGTATCAAACAATTATTGCATCGTTCATCGAAGTGCAACAATTTACATGAGCTCACATTACAACAGCCTAGCCACCACTGTTGGGAATCAAGCAAGTATTTGGTGCCCGATACAATTTTAAAAGCTTATATCTTCACAAATTCAGTATATGTAGCCACCTTCTCAAAGGTCTTTACTTTGTCTTAAAGAGGGCTTTACCACCCCTTCCCTCTCACACCTACTGCTCCTCCTCAATGGGGTTTCAGGCCCTTCAGCAAGGCTGGTAGTCGGTTTTCTGACTTGGATCTGCAGCCACACATGATGGCCTAGCAGGACATCCCTGACCAACTCGGACCCTGGAAGACCCGGTTGCGGACTGCATAACCTCAGCATGGGAGGCAGCACTCTATTGTCGATGGGGTGCAGAGAGCAGCAGCTGCAAAGGCGGAATGATTTGTCCTGAAAAACGACATCACAGTCCAGTTGGCCCAACAGGCTGATACTCCCCTGGGGCAGAGCATCATTATCTGCAGAAATCTGGGTGAGGTCAGATTCCTGTCCTGGTTTGGCAAGTTAGGTCCCCGTTGAACTGATGAAACCCCAGACCGGATGGCAGCGGTCAGCGCATCCATTAAATATACTTGCCTCTGCATCAAGAGTGTTTGCAACTGCAGTACACCAGACAGCTGAGTCAGGACACCACACACTGATGACATTTGTGTCTGGAGGCTTACAATAGCATCAGCCTGGTGGTCAATGGCCACTACAACATCAGTTATAGCCCATGCCACAATGTCTGGGACCCCATGGTCACTGTTTCCATCCAGCATCCGTTGGTATCTACCAAGGATGGGCTCGGTGGGCTGCTGAGAGGCATGAGCAACAGTTGAGGCGGACTCCCCTATCCTCACAGCTAGTGCATCAAGACTCTGTGGCACCCTTGTTAGTGCACCCAGCAGATCGCTGTGCAACTGCAGGGATTGTCTTGCGACAACCTCTAGGTCGGGCTCATCATCAGAGTGCTGCTGAGCTTCACTCAGGCACGCATTCACTCTCTGGGGAGCTGCCGGGCTTTCCCTCCCCTGTTGCATTGCTGGAGGCCACAGGGTCCCGGAGCATCACCCACCTCCGCCTCCCCCACCACACCTTGGACAGCAACGCTGCTGGCCCAGCTCTCCGACGGCACAGCCTCCTGCATGAGGTCAAAGGAAGGGTTGTCCTCCTGATTCTCCTCACTGCTTGGTCATTGCCACCATCTGCAGCCATGGAAGGTGCCCGAGAAAGTTCTAGTGGATCTGACTGATCATCTGAAAGCACAACCACAGAACAGTTACCTGAAGGGTAGGGGCCAGGAGTGGGAAAGGCATTCGTGACTGCCAGTCTCATGTAAATAGCTACACGTTGATGGTGTGAGGGTCAAGTGTCCTGCAGGTCACTGCAAAGGAACTCAACATACCGTCACTGTCCCGAGGAGGGTCGGTCGCATCCACCGCCATCGCATCAACTTGAGCGCCCATCGGGGCAGCTATCCGTTCCTCCAATGGACTGAGCATTGGAGGTCTGGCTCCCCTCCACCTGTCCGCATTTGCTCCGGTCAGTTGTGGGCGAGCTTCGCCTGTAACATTTAACAGAAGGTCGCAGTTAGAGACCTTCTATCAGTGTGTCCCAAGTGCCTTACATACTTTACTGCACTTTAATCTATGGGAGTCTTCACAGCTCAATGTTTAGTACATTTTACCCTATGACAGTCTTTACAGCTCGATACAACTACCATTCATAGCATCGACTTGCTGTGGCAATGCTTGAATTAGGGTGACAGGATCTAACAGTAATGGGGAGGCTACCATCTTCGACATGCATATGAAGGCTGAGGAGTCAACAACATGAGGGGTGGGTCTGCAGAGCCGAGTACCAAGGTTAACAGCGCAAGCAGGCCCTTGCAGTGGGTGAGGCAATAAATGGGAACCTTGACTGTGGCCTCACCCACTTAGTGCATGGATTTCCAAACACTACATTGAGCAGAGAGGCAGATTGAGGTCACAGCATAGCATGTTGAAGTTTGAAATTAAAGATACTCACCCTCACCAGCCATGTCAGGTCATCCCACCTTTTTCTACAGTTCATTGCTGTCCTTGGCACCATGTCACTCGCAGACACTTGCTCTGCTGTTTCCCTCCATAGCCTTCGGTATGTTTGGGGTTGGGCTCTCCTCCCAGCCTCTGACCTCAGCACCTGCCAACGCCTCTCCAGGGCATCAAGGAGTGCATTCAGTGCGGCGTCCGAGAACTGGTGGGCATACTGATGAGCTGCTGCTAAAAGGTCTGCCTTGCTCACCATCTGACTGAGTGCATAGGAAGTGAATATAGCCACAATGCATTGCGGCGTCCAATCAATGCCCCAATTCAATCCAGGTGGCGCCAATATATCTATGGCGCAACTCCAAATGGTGCCTAAGTCCCAGATGTTTAGCCCATTTAGCGCAGCGTAGCGCATCCCGGTAAGTATGCAATGCCATGATTTTACACTGCTTTCAATTCTTTAGGCATCAACACTGAATTTCACATTTGTGGAGCTTGCCTGAAATGAGGCGTTAAAAATTTCTATCATGCAGTGACAATGCCTCAAAAATGGCGGTATCGAATTTTGACCCCTGACTTTTTTTGGGGAACCTCTACAGGCCAAAAGGTCTTGGCAATATCCCATTTCAGGCCCACCCCTAAAAAGAGAATAAAAGTAATCTCCTCAGGGCTTATCCCCGCAGACGGTGGAGGGAAGCACCAGAAATTGGGTTGGTTGAACAAACTTAGAGAGTGATCACATGCTCACCGAAGGAGGCTTGGGACAAGAGGAAGAGATGCCACAAGCCAGACAAATGCTCACTTGCACCAGCTGTTTGTCCGATCGGGTCGGTACCAGCTACTTGTCATGGTCATATGTTTTTACTGCAGGACTAATGTGTTATATTACATCTTAAACTCTGATTAAACACAATATTTTCCACTTTTTTGCATGCCTAACTCCCACTTACCGTGCTGAAATGACATATAACGGCCATATATCGCCCATTTAGCCACTAAATGTAAACTGACGCAAATTTTTCGGACACTTACCGCCGAGCGTTATTTTCCCCATGCGCATAATTCTGGGAAATAATAATACCGTCCGCCCACTTTTTTTGGGTGGAATCATCAGATTGGGTGAAATCAAAGCCCATAATATCACCCAGCGTTAGTTTCCATACGTAATTAACGGCGAGAATCAATAATACCGACCGCCCACTTTTTTTTGTCATAAAGATCACATTTGCTGAAACTAATGCCCAGGAGATCACCCAGCTTCACTTTCACCATCTCGCACACATATTGCCCACAATATCGCTTGCCCAAAACACCGCTCAGAAAAAGTGGAACTGTTCTGAACGAATCACAGGTGTGGGCGTCATTTTTAAAATCGTATGTCGCTTCATTCAAAAGGCTGCTTCAACTTCGGGGGAGTTTGAATTGACTCTGGCGTTTTTATCAGGTGAAGTGACCATCTCAACAGACATATTTTCAGACTCTAGACTATTGGGGGTTTACTGTAGGTATATTTTAGTGAGGAAATTATTGCTTCTGATCAATTGCTATTCTACTTTCATTGCAATGGGGCCAGCCATTTCTCAGCTTGCATTGATTAATACGCAGATGTTGCAGAGTGGAAATGGCTCAATGTCTAATGCACATCATTATGTGCCCAATTTAAGACGTGCAAGAATGAGGAGGAGGTCCAGACCCATACACACCCCGCACTTACAGGGAAAAGATGTCTTACCTCGACGTGTCCGAGCACACCTGCCTTCAAAGACTGCGCTTCCACAAGGTGTGATCAATGAAATATGTGAGCTCATCAGGCCACATATGCAGCCTGCCATCAGGACATCAGTGTTGGTCGAGGTCAAGGTCACTGCAGCACTGTCTTTCTACGCATCCGGTTCCTTTCGGGCCTCCGCGGTCGAGATTTTCCCTTTCTCTCACCATGCCAGCCATCGCTGCATTAGAAAGGTCACGGAGGCCCTGTACACACGAAGGATGGACTTTATCAGTTTCCCCATGACCATCGATGCTCAGACTGACAGGGCTGGAGCATTCTACTGCATTGCTAAATTCCCCAGGGTGCAGGGGGCAATACAGTGCACTCACATTGTCATACGGGCATCTTCTCAGGACCCAGAGCTTTTTCGTAATAGAAAAGGTTTTCACTCCCTGAAGGTCTAACTAGATGTCGACCACAACCAGATCATAATGGCAATGAGTGACAAATGTCCGGGCAGCTTCGATGAGGCTCGCATCCTGCGTGAGAGCACTGTCTCTGACATGTTTAAGAGTCAGCTACAAGGACAATGCTGGATGCTTGGTGATAACCGATATGGCCTAGCCACCTGGCTGATGACCCCCCTGCGTGACATCCACACTGAGGCCGAGAAGCAATACAACCAGAGCCACACGCAATGTGGTCCAGAATACAATAACTGTGCTGAAGCAGCGCTTCAGATGTCTGGACCACTCAGGAGGGGAGCTACAATACAACCCTGAGCAAGTAGCTAAATTCGTGGTCGTGTGCTCCATGCTGCACAACCTGGCTATCAGGAGGGGACAAGAATTGCCAGAAGAGACTGATGCTCCACCTCAGGAGAGAGAGGAAGAGGATGACGATGAGCTGGACACTGAACTAGGGTCAGACAATCAAGCTGGCTATGCAACTATGTCCACGACCCCTTCCAGACCGCAGGAAAGGAATCGTGGTGGCAACATAGCTGCAAGACTCTTACATGAGGAGTTGATATCCGAACGATTGAAAGAATGTTGCTGTGAGTGACAACGCTGACACACTGCTGTGTGTATGCAGTTTGACATCAATGGTGGCCGTCACCTTGGTGCCAGTTAAAGTTTACGTTGATTGAAGTTAAGTTTTATTTAACCCTTTCGTGTTAAGGAATCACCAGTGTGTAACGGTCCAGCTATCTGAGACAATATGCAGCAAGGTTATGTTCAATAAAAAAGAATTTATACCAACATTGGTCTGAAACCATAAGTATCATGGGCAAAGACACCCCACCCCCGCCCACACCCCACTTTTTCCACCATTGACATCAATCAAATGGTCAACATGTCCAGCAACACAGAATACAAATGTAAAACAGGAGGGTGGTTCCCCCCCGGCCCTCCCAAACATTATAACAAATTGCATACACCCAGATGGAGATATAACACAGTCATCACCTGTGGACATGCACCTCACTTTCCTTCCACCCTCCCCTTCTTCACCCCACCTCAACCCCTTCCCCTCCTCGCTCCATGCCGTCTGGCTGAAGAGCTCCTCAGGCGGTGCTTTATTGGGGGGGATGACGGCAGAGGTGGTGGTTGCACGGGTATGGGAGCGGGGGGTGCCGAGGGGGGAACATTCTCTGATCCAGAAGCAGGATCTTAGTCCTGTCTCTCATCTGTCATTCGCAGTGGTGGTGCGGAACCCCGGGTTGGAGTGCTGCACTCCAGGACCACTGGAAGGCCTGTGCCAGCAGTGTTCCTGGGCTATCACCTCCAGGGCCTCCGCCATTTGCGGAACGTACTCAGTCATGGTGGCCAGCTGTCGGGATATGCCTCCCAAAGCTTCAAGGAGCTGGTCACCAATGTCTACGGTCCTCCTGGACAAATGTACCATCTCTCCACTCCCATGTCGCGCTCGTGGACCAGACATGCCGCGTCAATGAAACCTCCGCGGGGTCAGCGCCGTCCTGGGGACAAATGAGGTGCCCCTGTGGTGAGGTGCATGAGGCTGGTACTTCCAGAGTGGAGGCGGGAATGACCAGAGGAGAACGGGATGGCCTTGGGTTAGAATGGCTTCTGGAGCATGGCGATGCAGATTCCTTGAAGTCCGCGCTCTCATCCGTAGAGAACAGACCCAGCGGATTGACGGGCGAGAATCGGAGCTCCTCAGCACCAGATGTAGGATCGTCCACCGAGTCCGGCCCCGCGCCCCCACCTTCTAGTCTCTGTGGTCTTACCTTGGGCCGCACTGCTGGCTGTGCTGCAAAACACAAATGAGGTTATTAGAGGAGAACGGGATGCTAGGATCACAAGGTGATTCCAGCGCTACACACAGCATATGCACGACAAAAGCACCACTGCTATCAAGATCATCAAAGACATCACATTTCATGACCATCAACATATGCTACATTGCAATGAGTTCCATTAGGCCATCATTATTTCTAGGACAATTTTAGAAATCATCTATCATATATGATTGTTTGGATATGAGTTGGTGTGGCATCAATTGACTTTATATCACGCAATGGTGTAAACTTTACTCACGTCGCTTCACTTCAGGGTCTGCAGATGCTTGCGTGGCTGTCTGGGGGTGCTTCCCCACGAGTGTGAGCACCCGCTCCTCCATCTCACTGATGTCGTTGGGAACTGGTGGCCCCCCCACTCATTCGCCTCTGCACGGACCTCATCGTCGATAGCTTCTTCTGCAAAAGGTGACAGGACGACATGGCATGAGATCATTGCGTGATATCATTGTTAGGTACTGTCACAGAGACTGATAACTCATAACCAACAGAAGTAATCATGATTATTATGATAATTATCATTCTTTACCTAAAGACGTGCACCGTGACCGCAGGCTTTGACTACAACATTCCCGGTAAAAGTGAAAAACCTCACATCCAGTGATAGTCACTCATGCCTGTTACAAATCAAATTACATAACTGCATAAGTACATGTAAATAAATGTAATACTTACTCTTGAGGATGCCACAAGGTCGTTCCATCGTTTGCGGCATTGGTTGCCCTCACGCACCTCGTTGGTCGCCGACGAGACCACCTCTGCTATCTCGGTCCATATCCTCTGGTAAGCCTTTGGGGTGGGCTTCCCACACCCTCCCTGTGTCAAATCACCCCAGTATGTTGCAACCTCCTGCAGGAGGGAGGCAGTTGCCTCGTCCGAGAACCTCCTTGTTCTTTTATGGCCTCCAATGTACTCCTCTCCCAGCTCACTGCTCTCGCCAGTGTCAGTCTCCACAGCGTGCTGTAATGCCTCCTCCTCTCCCTCCATTATAGACCAAATTCAGGCAAATATCAGGCTGGTAACAGCTAATTTTTGTTTCCCTATTTGCTCTAAAGCTCTAAACTCTCCCTTCCTCCTCCCAAAGCAACCACACCACACCCACACATGCCTTCAGTCCCTCTCAGCTCCCTCTCTCTCTTTCTCCTCTTCTGCGCATATCATGATGACCCTTGACCTCCTGAATCACGGGAATCGAGCGTTGCCATGCCGTTGCTAAGGACGCCGACACTTTATGGCAGAAGGTCAGAGAGATTTAACGTTACCACCCATTTAATATCGCTTGCGGAAATGCCCAATTTCTAAAATGGAGACTAGGGGCTTTGAGAATGGGCGACAAGCTGGCGATCTGAAAACCCACGCCAGAAATAACGCCCATTTTTGGGTGCTCTGCACAAAAGTGTAAAATCTAGCCCAATATCCCCACAATATTGGCTTACAGTCGATCCTGATTATTAAAGTGACCAGAGATATTGGTTATTTCGAACCAATTGGCGACCATGGCAGGACTGTAAAAAGGGTTATTTTGGAGAAACGAGATGGAGTTGGATTCGGTCTATATCGCATCATTACATGGTGCCATTTGGGATGATTGGTTAGGAAAACCTCGTAACGGGATGTGTTTCGTCACTTAAACCAAAAACAGAATGGTGGGTGCTAATTGTAGAGATAAAGTCATGAGCGTTCTCTCAGAGAAAGAGGTTAACGGAGTCATCCAAGAGAATGGATGTAGTTACTCCAAGTTCTTGGATGTGATAGCATCCCATGTGAATGAGAAGACTAAACTTAAAGAAGCTGGATAGGACCTGGCTTACACAACCCACCTCTGTGTGAAGCGTGGAGACTTGAGAAACAAACAGGAGAACAGGAGAGAGAGCAGGAGATAGAGTGGACTGCATAATCTCAGCATGGGTGGAAGCACTCTGCTGCTAACCCATCTGAGAACTCAGCAAAGGAAAGTAAAAATACAGGGAATTAGAGAATAAGTTGCTGAGACAACAATTAAAAAAAAAAGAAAATGAAACCGACACAGAAGCTTTAGCTTTCCTGCCGAGAAAAAGAAAACATAAGATTTGCTGAGTGAAAGGAACCTTAAAAAAATGCTGGAATTTTAGTTTGTGTGAAAGTGTGTATTAAGGTGTAAATGTCTGACTTTAGAGGAAAGCGTCTGATGTGCTTGTTTTAGCTCCTCCCACTTTTCTGCGCATAGAGCTAAAAGCAGGTTAACGCTTTGTAGTCTTGTCTGGATGATTTACGGAGCTATAAATTGTACAAAAGACAGTGGGGCCAAAATTGCCCCTCTCCTTAAGGCCTGTTACCGGCCACGCTGTGGAGTGCAATGGCCGCCATTTCGAAAACTCCGCTCCTGCGGTATCCTGGCGGTGACCCGCTAGCCCCCTTTATGGCTCTGTTACATCATAAGAGCGTGCACCATCACTGTTCCCCCCCCAGATGGCGAAATTCCACCAAAAAAATCTTGCTCCTGCCACGCGGTGCCAAAAGCAGCTTTCTCTGCCATTGCAATGAGGCTGTAGTCCTTCGACGCTGCGATATGTGTGCCCACTAGGTCCGTGCAGCAGAACTAGTCTCCAGTTGCCTTGGTTAAACCTTTCCACTGGTCTAAGACCTAGCTCTGTCAAGCCCGTGTGGTGGCTGGTGTGCAATGGCCACCACACATTAAAAAAAACCACTCACAGGCATTTTCCACCCTTCAATATATAGTTTGGGATGTGGAATGTCAGGTCCTTCATTGAAACACCTGTGAACTCATCCCTTTTTGATGTGGAAGCAAGTCATCCTCGATACGAGGGACCGCCGAAGAAGAAGAAGAAAAAGTCCTTCTAAAATGATGTTATGGCTCCCATTAAAGAGGTGGATGGAATGCCACTGCTGCCATGTTTTTTTTTGTTGGCCGACTGCCATGTCAGACCGAAGGTTTTGCACCCGAGTTCGGCAGGGCCAACCAACAGGCAGCCTGGCACCTCCTCTTGGGTGCCAGGCCGCAGGCCCAGCCGAAACCCTTCCTGGTGGCCCAGTGGACCGAACTGAAAGCATTCCGAAGGCTCTCCCCTTTAAGTGAAGGGGAGAGCCATGGTGACATGACACTACGCTGATGACCGACAGCGGCGGCCACTCCACCCGCCCCCAACTTCCGCCTCTCTAGTGTGCGAATTTCCACTCACCGCTGCATATCCGCCCCCATTATGACGAACTTTTGGTCTGTCAGGAAAAAAATCCAAAGAGTGGAATCTCGCTAAAGAGGCCACCGCATCCATCGTGCCGGTAAAAAGATGAGAAACAGAAACATGATTCTCCTTGTTAAACATTTTGGGGTTGGAAACCTTTTTAAAAGAAATAATACTAAACCATTTAGAAACAATTTAAAATACTGTTTTCTCTGATGAGAGACAGAATTGCTCGAGATGGAGAGTTGAGATAAGATATGGAAGTTACCTTGTAAATAAATTGCGAGCACTTGTATCTCTAATGTTAAGACACCATGTAAATTACCAAGCAAAAAGGTTAGTAAAGACAAACATAGGTCCCCTGCAGTCAAAATCAGGGGAAGTCATAACGGGGAACAAAGAAATGGCAGATCAATTGAACAAGTACTTTGGTTCGGTATTCACTAAGGAGGACACAAACAACCTTCCAGATATAAAAGGGGTCAGAGGGTCTAGTGAGAAGGAGGAACTGAGGGAAATCCTTATTAGTCGGGAAATTGTGTTGGGGAAATTGATGGGATTGAAGGCCGATAAATCCCCAGGGCCTGATGGACTGCATCCCAGAGTACTTAAGGAGGTGGCCTTGGAAATAGTGGATGCATTGACAGTCATTTTCCAACATTCCATAGACTCTGGATCAGTTCCTATCGAGTGGAGGGTAGCCAATGTAACCCCACTTTTAAAAAAAGGAGGGAGAGAGAAAACAGGGAATTATAGACCGGTCAGCCTGACATCGGTAGTGGGTAAAATTATGGAATCAATTATTAAGGATGTCATAGCAGCGCATTTGGAAAGAGGTGACATGATAGGTCCAAGTCAGCATGGATTTGTGAAAGGGAAATCATGTTTGACAAAACTTCTGGAATTTTTTGAGGATGTTTCCAGTAAAGTGGACAAGGGAGAACCAGTTGATGTGGTGTATTTGGACTTTCAGAAGGCTTTCGACAAGGTCCCACACAAGAGATTAATGTGCAAAGTTAAAGCACATGGGACTGGGGGTAGTGTGCTGACGTGGATTGAGAACTGGTTGGTAGACAGGAAGCAAAGAGTAGGAGTAAATGAGTACTTTTCAGAATGGTAGGCAGTGACTAGTGGGGTACCGCAAGGTTCTGTGCTGTGGCCCCAGCTGTTTACACTGTACATTAATGATTTAGACGAGGGGATTAAATGTAGTATCTCCAAATTTGCAGATGACACTAAGTTGGGTGGCAGTGTGAGCTGCGAGGAGGATGCTATGAGGCTGCAGAGTGACTTGGATAGGTTAGGTGAGTGGGCAAATGCATGGCAGATGAAATATAATGTGGATAAATTGAGGTTATCCACTTTGGTGATAAAAACAGAGAGATAGACTATTATCTGAATGGTGACAGATTAGGAAAAGGGGAGGTGCAATGAGACCTGGGTGTCATGGTACATCATTCATTGAAGGTTGGCATGCAGGTACAGCAGGCAGTTAAGAAAGCAAATGGCATGTTGGCCTTCATAGCGAGGGGATTTGAGTACAGGGACAGGGAGGTGTTACTACAGTTGTACAGGGCCTTGGTGAGGCCACACCTGGAGTATTGTGTACAGTTTTGGTCTCCTAACTTGAGGAAGGACATTCTTGCTATTGAGGGAGTGCAGCGAAGGTTCACCAGACTGATTCCCAGGATGGCGGGACTGACATATCAAGAAAGATTGGATCAACTGGGCTTGTATTCACTGGAGTTCAGAAGAATGAGAGGGGATCTCATAGAAACGTTTAAAATTCTGACGGTTTTAGACAGGTTAGATGCAGGAAGAATGTTCCCAATGTTGGGGAAGTCCAGAACCAGGGGGCATAGTCTAAGGATAAGGGGTAAGCCATTTAGGACCGAGATGAGGAGAAACTTCTTCGCCCAGAGAGTGGTGAACCTGTGGAATTCTCTACCACAGAAAGTTGTTGAGGCCAATTCACTAAATATATTCAAAAAGGAGTTAGATGTAGTCCTTACTACTAGGGGAATCAAGGGGTATGGCGAGAAAGCAGGAATGGGGCACTGAAGTTGCATGTTCAGCCATGAACTCATTGAATGGCGGTGCAGTCTCGAAGGGCCGAAGGGCCTACTCCTGCACCTATTTTCTATGTTTCTACGTTTCCGAAATTGGAATTAATAAGATGATTTGATAAAGATAAATTGATACAAGTTGCTGTTTCAAGCACTTGAGAAGGTAAAATCTAACTGAAATTTAAAGAGATAATGGATTTTTCATTAAAAGATACTGGTTGGGAACAGTTTTGATGATCCTGCTAATTGCTGTATATCAAGAGAAAATGTCTATGGAAAAATAAAATTGAACATTGACAAAACCTATTGTTATATATGTAAACTTGTTTTTACTCTGTACAGCCACCAGAGGGCTCATCCCCTGGAGTCCCAAGGGATCCCATAATTTAAGAAGGTATTTAAGAAGGCCTCACAGGTTGGAGAGGCACTCTGGAGACCTGCAATAAAAGACAAAGGTCACACTTTACTTTGAGCTCACAATGTTCAGTCTGACTCTTTCTCCATGCATAACAACTGGCGACGAGATACAGATAATTGAACCCAAAGATGCAGAGAACAGTGGGCATCCTGGAGAAATTCTCGGAGGGAGATGATTGGGAAACTTTTGTGGAGCGACTCGACCAATACTTTGTGGCCAACGAGCTAGATGGAGAAGAGAATGCTGCCAAATGAAGGGCGATCCTCCTCACCGTCTGTGGGGCACCAACATATGGCCTCATGAAGATTCTGCTCACTCCAGTGAAACCCATGGAGAAATCATACGATGATTTGTGCACACTGGTCCGAGAGCATTTGAACCTGAAGGAAAGTCTTCTGATGGCGAGGTATTGGTTCGACACCTGGTCTGAAGGCCAGGAAGTAGCGAGTTATATCGCCGAGATTAGACGCCTTGCAGGACATTGCGAATTTGAAGGACATTTGGAGCACATGCTCAGAGAATTTTTCGTACTTGGCATTGGCCACGAAACCATACTTCGCAAACTTTTGACTGCAGAGACCCCAACCTTGAGTAAGGCCATAACGATAGCCCAGGCGTTCATTGCCACCAGTGACAATACTAAGCAAATCTCTCAGCACACAAGTGCTGCTACAAGTACTGTGAACAAAATGATGTTGTTTTCAAATCACATCGTACAGGGCAGGTCACACATGCCTGCAGCTGCACATCCACAGATGTCTCAGAGTCCACCATCAAGAGTGATGAATGCAAGGCCATTAACACCTTGTTGGCACTGCGGGCGTGATCATCGTTTCCATACATGCTGATTCAAAGGGTATGTTTGCAAGAGCTGTGGCATAATGGGACACCTTCAACGTATGTGCAGGCGAGCTGCAACTCCTGTTAAACCTGCAAATCACCATGTTGTAGAGGAGGACAGATCCAAGGAGGATCACGATGAACCAGAGCCTCAGACCGAGGAGGCAGAGGTACATGGGGTGCACACATTCACCATGAATTGTCCCCTGATAATGCTGAATGTCGAACTAAATGGACTCCTGGTGTCAATGGAACTGGATACGGACGCGCGCCAGTCCATCATGGGCAAAACGACTTTCGAAAGACTGTGGTGCAACAAGGCCCCAAGGCCAGTCTTAACTCCAATTTGTACGAAACTAAGATCTTACATGAAAGAACTGATTCCCGTAATTGGCAGTGCTACCATCCAGGTCTCCTACAATGGAGTGGTGCACAAGCTATCACTCTGGGTGGTACCGGGCGATGGTCCCACGCTGCTCGGCAGGAGCTGGCTGGGAAAGATATGCTGGAACTGGGACGACGTCTGAGCGTTATCACCCGCTGACGAAATTTCGTGTGCCCAGGTCTTAAACAAGTTCCCTTCGCTGTTCGAACCAGGCATGGGGAAATTCCAAGGAGCAAAAGTGAAGATCCACCTAATTCCGGGTGCACGACTCATCCATCACAAGGCGAGAGCAGTACCATACATGATGAGAGAAAGGGTAGAGATCGAGTTAGACCGATTGCAACGAGAGGGCATCAGTTCACCAATCGAGTTCAACGAGTGAACCAGCTCAATCGTTCCTGTCCTCAAGGTGCCGTCAGAATCTGTGGCGATTAGAAAGTAACTATCAATCGTTTCTCTCTGCAGGACCAATACCCACTACCAAAGGCCAACGACCTCTTTGCAACGCTGACGAGAGGAAAGACGTTCACAAAACTGGATCTGACTTTAGCCTACATGATGCAGGAACTGGAGGAATCATCGAAGGGCCTCACCTGCATCAACACGCACAAAGATCTTTTTATTTATAACAGATGCCCGTTTGGAATTCGATCAGCGGCGGCGATATTCCAGAGAAACTTGGAAAGTTTACTGAAGTTAGTCCCACACACTGTGGTCTTCCAGGATGACATCTTGGTCACAGGTCGGAACACAGCCGAGCATCTGCAGAACCTGGAGGAGGTTCTTGGTCGATTCAACCGCGTGGGGCTCAGGTTAAAACGGCCGAAGTGCATTTTCCTGGCACCTGAAGTGGAGTTCTTGGGAAGGAGAATTGCGGCGGATGGCATCAGGCCCACCAACGCAAAGATGGAGGCAATCAAGAACGCACCGAGGCCACAGAACGTGACGGAGCTGCGGTCATTTCTGGGACTCATGAACTACTTTGGTAACTTCTTACTGGGTCTCAGCACACTGTTAGAACCACTGCATGTCTTACTACAAAAAGGGGATGAATGGGTTTGGGGCAAAAGCCAAGAAAATGCCTTTGTAAAAGCAAGAAAGTTGTTATGCTCAAATAAATTGCTTGTGTTGTATGATCCATGTAGGCGTTTGGTACTAGCATGTGATGCGTTGTCATATGGCGTCGGGTGTGTATTGCAACAAGCTAATGATTTCGGGAAACTGCAACTGGTTGCTTTTGAATCCAGGAGTCTGTCTGAGGCTGAGAGAGCCTACAGCATGATTGAGAAAGAAACGTTAGCGTGTGTCCATGGGGTAAAGAAATGCATCAATACCTGTTTGGGCTAAAATTTGAATTGGAAACTGACCATAAGCCCTGTTTTCCGAGTGTAAAGGGATAAATACAAATGCATCGGCCCGCATCCAGAGATGGGCGCTCACGTTGTCCGCATACAACTACACCATCCACCACAGGCCAGGCACAGAAAACTGAGCCGATGCTCTCAGTAGGCTGCCATTGCCCACCATGGGGATGGAAATGGCGCAGCCCTCAGATCTAGCCATGGTTATGGAAGCGTTTGAGAGTGAGCAATCACACGTCACAGCCCGACAGATCAAAACCTGGACAAGCCAGGACCCCTTATTTCTCTAGTCAAAAGCTATGTGCTTCACGGGAGCTGGTCCAGTGTTCCAGTGGAAATGCAGGAAGAGATAAAGCCGTTTCAGCGGCGCAAAGATGAAATGTCCCTACAGGCAGACTGCCTTCTGTGGGGCAATCGTGTAGTGGTTCCCAAGAAGGGCAGAGACACCTTCATCAATGACCTGCACAGGACCCAACCTGGCATCGTAATGATGAAAGCAATAACCAGATCCCATGTGTGGTGGCCCGGTATCGATGCAAACTTAGAGTCCTGCATTCACAGCTGTAATATATGCTCGCAGTTAAGCAATGTACCCTGGGAGGCGCCGCTAGGTTTATGGTCTTGGCCCTCCAAACCGTGGTCTCGAGTACACGTCGACTATGCAGGCCCATTCTTAGGTAAAATGTTCCTTGTGGTTGTAGATGCGTACTCTAAGTGGATTGAATGGGAGATAACGTCGGCTAGCATGTCCGCTGCCACCACTGAACGCCTGCGGGCCATGTTTGCCACACACGACTTACCCAATGTCCTGGTGAGCGACAACGGGCCATGTTTTACCAGTGCTGAGTTCAAAGAATTCATGAGCTGTAACAGGATCAAACATGTCACATCTGCCCCGTTTAAATCAGCGTCCAATGGTCAGGCAGAGAGAGCAGTGCAAACCATCTAGCAAGGCTTGAAGAGGGTAACTAAAGGCTCGCTGCAGACTCGCCTATCCCGAGTCCTGCTTAGCTACCACACGAGACCCCACTCGCTCACTGGGATCCCACCTACTGAACTGCTCATGAAAAGAGCACTTAAGACAAGGCTCTCGTTAGTTTACCCTGATCTACATGAACAGGTAGAGAGCAGGCGGCTTCAAAAAGTACATATCATGATAGCGCAAATGTGTCATGCGAGATTGAAATCAATGATCCTGTATTTGTATTGAATTATGGACAAGGTCCCAAGTGGCTTCCTGGCACTATCGTGGCCAAAGAGGGAAGCAGTGTGTTTCGGGTCAAACTTTCAAATGGACTCATTCACCGGAAACACTTGGACCAAATCAAACTCAGACTTCCTGAGCAACCCACCTTGGACCCTACCTTTTTTGATCCTCCAACATACACACCAGTGGCAACCGGCACCACGGTTGACCACGAGGCAGAACCCATCATCCACAGCAGCCCAGCAGGGCCCAACACACCAGGCAGCCCAGCATGGCCAGCTGCACAGCAGCCTAGCAAGGGGCCAACAAATGACTCAACAACACCAGCTTTCACATCGAGACGATCAACCAGGGCAAGAAGGGCCCCAGATCGACTCACATTGTAAATAGTTACACTATTGACTTTGGGGGGGTGGGGGGAGTGTTATTATATATGTAAACTTGTATTTACTCTGTACAGCTACCAGAGGGCTCATCCCCTGAAGTTCCAAGGGTTCCATAATCCCTTGGGAGCACAGGTATTTAACGAGGCCTCACAGGTTGGAGAGGCACTCTGGAGACCTGCAATAAAAGACTAGGGTCACACTTTACTTTGAGCTCACAGTGTTCAATCTGACTCTTTCTCCATATACAACACCTATCAGTGCATCAATAGTGCTGTTTGGATTTGTGATAAGTTTAAATGATAAAATGTACAGGGGCACAATTTAGCTGGTTATAAATAATTTAAAACAGTGTGTTAATAACTTGGATGAAATGGGAAAGTTTGAGCTATGTTTTCTATCTTTAATATTTTAGTGGACAGTAAAGTTCCTTCAGCGCTCATGAATGGGATGCCCCGTTTAAGATGCAAGATAGAAACAGGAAAATTATACCTCAAATGGAGATTTTTCTAACATTCTAGTGAAAGTCAGGAAAGTGTAGTTGAGAATAGTAAATTGATAACTTTTTCTTGGACACATTTGTGTCCTTGCCTATGAACTTTTTAAGAGAACTGCATTGATAGCCTGACCACTATCCGAGACATGGGCCAGGATTTCTCAAACAGAGGCGAGTTTGATGCAGTTGACATCGGTGCAGCATTGGAAATCCGCTTCGAAGAGCAGCCCGCCTCTCCTTTCATTCTTCTGTGGCTGGGGCTTGTTACACCCGGCCTGCAGTCAATTAACTGGAAACGGGTCTGATGACTTCATCTGTCGATGCGTTTTCTTAAAGGGAACATTCCCAACTTTTTTTGACAGTTCTTCTGGCAGTCATTTGCAGCATTGAGCTACTGCAAACACTGCACCCAAGCTGTCCCATCACTTCCTCCAGATGCTTACAGAAGGAGTCACAGCACGCAGCGAGGTTCTCTTCCATTCCAATGTATGGAAGAGACCGCCCCAAGAGAACAACACAGCCTGGTTGCACTTTGCACATGAGGGCACAAGTAGGGATGTCATCTGGAGGAGCTGACTGAGGTGGCGCAAACCTTTCAATGATCTCAGTAGATCATGAAACGTTACTGCAAACCCACACTCATCCTCATCCTGCTGTGCAATTCATCGTATCCCCATCACTCTGCATTCTCTACTCTACCCCTGCACACCCTTACTCACACCAACTTACTTTGCACCTCTACCCATCCCTCTCTCTCTGTCTCTATCTACATTACTAGTTCACCATTCCACTAGCTACCCCTCGCATTCACCCTCATTCTTGTCCAATCATACCAATTAACAACATGCAAGGAAAGGTCCTTTAGCCAATGTTCATGTATAATTAATGTTGATGTGTTTTCAAACTTAGAAATCTTTATTTTCAGGACTTTGCGTTCTTGGACAGATTTGTGAGCACCTTTGGAAGTGGCAGAGTGAGTTGCAGTGAATGATGAGACATAAGGGTACCCCCCCCCCTCCCCTCCCCCCACAATGGTGATGAGTGTGAAAGGAATGGGTTGGACATTGCAGAGATGTTTTATGGAGCTGGTGTGGAATGGTGCCAACCTGGCGCATCATGTGGCAGTCATGGTGTACAGCATGAAGTGAAGTAAATGGAGCCGTGGTGAGGCCATCACTGGCCTCTCGGGCAGCAATGTGGTTGGGTGCTGATGCCCTGCATATTGTGCAGCATCAGGTGATTGCGGAGAAGGTTGGTGTTGTTGTTGGTGATGCTGGTGTGTTTAGTAATGTTGGTGTTGGGGCTGATTATGGTGGGATTCTAAGAACCAAGGTGATATTGTTTCAAGGGCACCAATGTTGCTGGAATAGATGGCAGATGAGGTTGAGATGACTGAAGTGCCCTGTCAATGGTGAGAGAGGTTGCTCTAAGGAGGTGACAGTGACACTGCAAACACTTCCAAAGTGCATACAGCTCAAAAATCTCTTTCAAACCCTGAAGGCTTCAGTTTCTGAGATTGGAAAGTGAACGGCTGTGAAATGGTAGCTTTTATACCACTTCTGCAGCTGTCAACGAGCCAAAGCAATAGAAAGTCACTAAAAACCTGACTCCACTTATCTGGCATGTTCCCCGAGTGATGGCAAACCCGTCAAAAAGTGATCAAATTGTAAATAGCCTCTTAAATAGCATTTAAATAACTTTTAATGATGTTAATTACCTGTCCGACATTTTGCTGTTGGGTCTGATATCCAAACGCCGACCTGACAGCCGAGAAACTCACACAGAGACGGGTTCATAGCGGGTTCCCGACCCGCTGTCAATCAAAGCCATTTTGACAGCGGGTCCACCTCCAAACCCGCACTCACAGGGCTGGGAAGATACCGGCCCAGTAAAGGATGAGCAAAGATCTCCAGGCAAGCTTTTGATAAGATCACCTGAAAGCCCGAGAATGGTTTGTATCGGATGGCATGATATTGAGATACCGATGCAAGTGTGCAGATGTGATTTGTAGTCTCGAAACATAGAAACATAGAAAATAGGTGCAGGAGTAGGCCATTCGGCCCTTTGAGCCTGCACCACCATTCAATAAGATCATGGCTGATCATTCACCTCAGTATCCCTTTCCTGCTTTTTCTCCATATCCCTTGATCCCGTTAACCGTAAGGGCCATATCTAACTCCTTCTTGAATTTATCCAATGAACTGGCATCAACAACTCTCTGCGGTAGAGAATTCTTCAAGTGAAGAAGTTTTACCTCATCTCAGTCCTAAACGGTTTACCCCTTATCCTTAGACTGTGTCCCCTGGATCTGGACTTCCCCAACATCGGGAACATTCTTCCTGCATCTAACCTGACCAGTTCTGTCAGAATTTTATATGTTTCTATGAGATCCCCTCTCATCCTTCTAAACTCCAATGAATACAGGCCCAGTCGATATAGTGTCTCCTCATATGTCAGTACTGCCATCCCGTGAACCTTCGCTGCACTCCCTCAATAGCAAGAACGTCCTTCCTCAGATTAGGAGACCAAAACTGAACACAATATTCCAGGTGAGGCATCACCAAGGCCATGTACAACTGTCGTAAGACCTCCCTGCTCCTATACTCAAATCCTCTCGCTATGAAGGCAAACATACCATTTGCCTTCTTCACCGCCTGCTGTACCTGCATGCCAGCTTTCAATGACTGATGTACCATGACACCCAGGTCTCGTTGCACTTCCCCTTTTCCTAATCTGCCGCCATAATATTCTGCCTTTGTGTTTTTGCCACCGAAGTGGATAACCCCACATTTATCCACATTATACTGCATTTACCCTGCATTTGCCCACTCACCTAACCTGTCCAAGTCACCCTGCAGCCTCATAGCATCCTCCTCAAAGCTCACACTGCCACCCAGCTTAGTGTCATCTGCAAACTTGGAAACATTACACTCAATTCCTTCATCTATATCATTGATGTATATTGTAAAGAGCTGGGGTCCCAGCACTGAGCCCTGCGGCACCCCACTAGTCACTGCCTGCCACTCTGAAAAGGACCTGTTTATTCTGACTCTCTGCTTCCTGTCAGCTAACCAGTTCTCTATCCACGTCAGTACATTACCCCCAATACCATGTGTTTTAATTTTGCACACCAATCTCTTGTGTGGGAACTTGTCAAAAGCCTTTTGAAAGTCCAAATACACTACATCCACTGGTTCTCCCTTGTCCACTTAACGAGTTACACCTCAAAAAAACTATAGAAGATTTGTCAAGCATGATTTCCCTTTCATAAATCCATGCTGACTTGAACCAATTCTGTCACTGCTTTCCAAATGCGCTGCTATTTCATCTTTAATAATTGATTCCAATATTTTTCCCACGACTGATGTCAGGCTAACCGGTCTATAATTACCCGTTTTCTCTCTCCCTCCTTTTTTAAACAGTGGTGTTACATTAGCTACCCTCCAGTCCATAGGAAATGATGCAGAGTCGATAGACTGTTGGAAAATTATCACGAATGCATCCACTATTTTTAGGGTCACTTCCTTAAGTACTCTGGGATGCAGACTATCAGGTCCCGGAGATTTATCGGTCTTCAATCCCATCAATTTCTCCAACAAAATTTCTTGTCGAATAAGGATTTCCCTCAGTTCCTCCTTCTCACTAGACCCTCAGTCCCCTAGTATTTCCGGAAGGTTATTTGTGTCTTCCTTCGTGAAGACAGAACCAAAGTATTTGTTCAACTGGTCCGCCATTTCTTTGTTCCCCATTATAAATTCACATGAACCTGACTGCAAAGGACCTACGTCTGGCTTCACTAATCTTTTTCTCTTCACATATCTATGGAAGCTTTTGCAGTCGGTTTTTATGTTCCTGGCAAGCTTCCTCTCATACTCTATCCCTCCCCCCCCTAATTAAACATTTTGTCCTCCTCTGCTGGATTCTAAATTTCTGCCAGTCCTCAGGTTTGCTGCTTTTTCTGGCCAATTTATATGCCTCTTCCTTGGATTTAACACTATCCTTAATTTCCCTTGTTAGCCACCTTGAGCCACCTTCCCCATTTTAGTATATGAAGCAATTAGCCGGCGCAAATGAATGGTGAATTTGCACTGAAGAATGTTCAGTTACTTGACAACAGCAAGACATGAAATGGTTAATGTTGCTCAGGCGAGTGAGACAACTTTTAAAGCATTGACACATGCTCCATCAAGAAACTATCTAATTAATGAAACAATTAGAAGAGAGTTAAACACACTGGTGCCTGTCAAAGGGATTAAAATTTAATTCAAAAACGATTGAAGGCTAGGGAGAAATAAATTTAGTAAGAATTATCCACAAAGGATGGATACAAGTAAAAGAGATCTGGAGAATCTTTTAAGTTCATGACTTGTTGATTAAATGTTAAACCTCAGGGGACCAAAATTGTCCCTTTCCTTAAGGTCTGTTACCACCACAAATCAGCGGCCACGCTGCGGAATGGAGCGGCTGCCGACTTTTGGTGGAATGGCTGCTGTTAGCCCAATTGCCCTCCCAAGTTTTCCTGGCATTGCCCCGATCCCCCCTTACCACTCTTCTGCTGCCGATTGGTGTTCAGCATGCCGTCACTGTGCGCACTGCCAATCTAACCCTCCGACGGCGACATTCCCCTCGGAAATTCTTCGGCCTGTGGCGCGGTGCCAAAACAACCTTTTCCCCGGTGTTCCAGTGAGGCTGAGGCCTTTTGCAGTGGTTGTCCGGCTTCCCTTAAAGGGGAGGGCTCACTGCCGCTGCCGCCATTTTTTTTTTTTGTCGACCGACTGCAAGATCAGCCCGACAATTATGCCCCCCGGGTTCAGTCGGGCCGCCAATAGGCAGCCTGCCACCCCCACTTGGGTGCCAGGCTGCTGGCGCGGCCAAATCTCTCCTTGGTGGCCCAGTGGGCCGAAGTTTAAGAAGTGCTGAGGCTCTCCCCTTTAAGTGAAGGAGAGAGCGGTGGTGATGTGGTGCCACGATTACGTCATTGCGGCGGTGAATACGCACCACCCCCAACTTCTGTCCCTCAGTTGCTGTCACCACTACGTTTTTGCCCCTCAGGTATAGTCACCGGCCTCCATTATGATTGACTTCCGGATGAAAACAAAAAAAACCCCAAAGAGTCCAATTTCCCAAAAGAGTCGACCTGAACCGCAGCTGCGGTAAAAAACACATTGAAACAGGGTGGGAGCGCCCCGTTTCAGGCGGGGCGGGGGGGTAGGGGGGCAATTTGTACCCCCAGCTTTCTTTCCAATGTCAGTTTTCTTTGTCTGCACCATTTTCGCCTGAAATGTTCAAAGATCTTGTCAATATCCCATTTCAGGCCCACGCCTAAAAAGAGAAGAAAAGTAACCTTCTCAGGGCTTATGCTCACTGACGGTGGAGGGAAGAATCAGAAGTTGGGCAGGTTGAACACGCTTCACAGTGATCCCATGCTCACCGAAGGTGTCGCTAGATGAGAAGAAGGGAGGTCGCATGCCAGAGAACTGCTCATGTGCGCCATCTCTTTGTTCCTCTACTCCAATCATAAATTACCTCTCTATTCTTCCTACCAAAATGAAATACCTCACATTTATTTGTGTTGAACTTTATTTGCCAATTATATGCCCATTCTGCAAGTTTATTCATGCCCTCCTGTAATTGTTGCAGTCCTCAGTATTGACTATCCCCCAATTTGATGTCATCCACAAATTTAGAATCTCTCGCTCATTTTTTTAATCCGCCTACTAGTGCTCATTAACTGTGAGTTATCAGAGCTGAAGCTCCAAGGGCTAACTCTTCAGAGTATCATTCACAGATGTTCGTGGCATGCATAGACAGGCCAGTCGGTCCAAGTGCTCTGTGCCAGTGTTTATACTTCACATTGGCCTACTTCATTCAACCCTATCAGCATATCCTTCTATTCCTTTCTCCCTCATGTAATTGTGTATCTTCCCCTTGTATGTATCATAAAATTCGCCGTAACCATTCCATATGTAGCAAGTTCCACATTCTCACCACTCTCTGAATAAAGAAATTTCTCTTGAATTCCCTATTGAATTTATTAGTGACTATCTTACATTTATAATCTCTAGCTTTGGACTCCCCCACAGGTGGAAACATCTTCTCTACATCTACCCTGTTGGACCCCTTCATGATATCAAAGACCTCTATCAGGTCACTCCTCAGCAGTCTCTTTTCCAGTCTAAAGAGCCCCGGCCTGTTCGCTCTTTCCCGATAGGTATAACTTCGGTCCCTCTCAGCTCGGGGCTGTGTCTGCAGACAGTGGCTCTCCTCCTCTCGCTTCAGTTATTTGTTGCCCTTCATCTCCCAGAACTAGATCGGACAATGCGTCTTGCTGGACCAGAAACGCACAGATCTAGGAAGCAGTATTCAGACGTGTTCCCCACTTTGCCCTGTTGTTCTTGCATATCTCTCTGAACTGTGTGGAACTCCCCCTTCATCTCAGTTCCCCGGTTCGGTGGCCTGTAATGCAGATGAAGAATTATGCCATTTCCCTACCTATTTAGTAACTCTCGCCGTATAGATTCTGTATTAGCACAACCCGTTGGAGACCCTGATGTGACCCTGTGGTGATGGAATCTTTTTCTACCACGGCTGCCCCACCCACCTTTCCTTTCTCCTTTAGTCTCTCCTGAACGTTTTGCAGCCAGGAGCGTTCAGCTCCCAGTCTGCTGTTGTATCACACCCCCATAGCAACTTGTGCCTCCATCTTTTATTTGCAGTTTTATTTGCAATACTGTGTACGCATTTGCTTAAGTACAACTCAAAACCTTTTAAGAAAGGAAGGTGAGAGAAAACGGGTAATTATAGACCGACTAGCCTGACATCAGTAGTGGGGAAAATGTTGGAATCAATCATTAAGGATGAAATAGCAGCGCATTTGGAAAGCAGTGATAGGATTGGTCCAAGTCAGCATGGATTTATGAAGGGGAAATCATGCTTGACAAATCTTGAATTTTTTGAGGATGTAACTAGTAGAATAGACAAGGGAGAACCAGTGGATGTGGTGTATTTGGACTTTCAAAAGGCTTTTGGCAAGGTCCTACACAAGAGATTGGTGTGCAAAATCAAAGCACATGGTATTGGGGGTAATGTACTGACGTGGATAGAGAACTGGTTGGCAGACAGTAAGCAGAGAGTCGGGATAAACGGGTCCTTTTCAGAATGGTGGGCAGTGACTAGTGGGGTGCCGCAGGGCTCAGTGCTGGAACCCCAGCTCTTTACAATATACATTAATGATTTTAGATGAAGGAATTGAGTGTAATATCTCCAAGTTTGCAGATGACACTAAGTTGGGTGGCGGTGTGAGCTGTGAGGAGAACGCTAAGAGGCTGCAGGGTGACTTGGACAGGTTAGGTGAGTGGGCAAACGCATGGCAGATGCAGTATAATGTGGATAAATGTGAGGTTATACACTTTCGTGGTCATATCATGAAGGCAGAATATTATCTGAATGGCAGCAGATTAGGAAAAGGAGAGGGGCAACGAGACTTGGATGTCATGGTACATCAGTCATTGAAAGTTAGCATGCAGATACAGCAGGCGGTGATGAAGGCAAATGGTATTGTTGGCCTTCATAGCTCGGGGATTGGAGTATAGGAGCAGGGAGGTCTTGCTGCAATTGTACAGGGCCTTAGTGAGGCTTCACCTGGAATATTGTGTTCAGTTTTGGTCTCCTAATCTGAGGAAGGATGTTCTTGCTATTGAGAGAGTGCAGTGAAGGTTCACCAGATTGATTCCCGGGATGGCAGGACTGATATATGAGGAGCGACTGGATCGACTGGGCCTCTATTCACTGGAGTTTAGAAGCATGAGAGAGGATCTGATAAAAACATATAAAATTCTGACGGGACTGGACAGGTTAGATGCAGGAAGAATGGTCCCAATATTGGGGAAGTCCAGAACCAGCAGGAAAAAATCTTAAGGATAAATAAATGGTAAGCCATTTAGGACTGAGATGAGGAGAAACTTCTTCACTCAGAGTTGTTAACCTGTGGAATTCCCTGTCGCAGAGAGTTGTTGATGCCAGTTCATTGGATATATTCAAGAGGAAGTTAGATATGGCCCTTACGGCTAAAGGGATCAAGGGGTATGGAGAGAAAGCAGGAAAGGGGTACTGAGGGAATGATCAGCCATGATCTTATTGAATGGTGGCACAGGCTCGAAGGGCCAAATGGCCTACTCCTGCACCTATTTTCTATGTTTCTATGTTTCTATGTTTCCCCGATCGGATCGGTACCAGCTACTTGTCACGGTTGTATGGTTTTGCTGTATAGCTAATGTGTTATATTCTATCTTAAATTCTTATTAAACACAATATACCCACCATATTGGTTTACAGTCGATCCTGATTATTAAAGTGACCAGAGATAGCCGTTCATTGGTTATTTCTAACAATAGTTCAGTTGTGATTTGTTCTGTTTTATAAATCTGATATTTAAGCCAAGCACAAATGCTTTACAATTTGCAAGTGTGACACTTTGAGATGTGATGGACAGATTACTTGCTAGACTTCTAAGTATAGATTTTTTTAGTCTAAGAATGATCAGTGATGCAATATTACTGTGTCATCAGTCTCATCCCTGCATATCACATCAGTGATCATATTGGTCTTGAAGGTAGTAGTTAGGGACTGCAGAGTGGCACCCAAAATCTGGTTCAAAATGTTAGTTTATTGGGACAGCAATCAACTCACTCCATGCATGCCGCAAACTTGTGTACCATGGCTAGGACAACAGATCCTGCCATTATATATTTCATAGACTTTTGTACAGAGGCCCAAGACTCCTCCCATGGAGATAGCAAGGCTCCTAGTTGGAGCATGCTGTTAGCAACTGGCTGCCTTTGGTGTTTTTTGGTCAAGTGCAACAACAATGATCAGTTTATTGCTTTTGATGTTCAGGATGGTTTTGGGATTATCGCTCTCCCATAATTTTACTGGTCAGATTAACATGTCACTGTATCAGTTCTTTTCAGATACATGTTTGTCTCAGGATTGCAGTAATATGGGGAAACTAGTTTATGCCAGGGTTCCAGCCACAGTAATAATCAAAATTGCCATTGTGCCTTTTTGGGGGGGGGTATTCAATTCATGATTTTTCATATTCTGAATGCCCATTTGTGGCTGTTCTGTTTCAGTTGCTAAGCTTTTCAGTATTTTTTGAATGTACTCCCCATTAAAATATGCATTAACAGTCTAGATGCATTTCACCTGAAAAGGTCACTGGTGGTAGAAGCAGTGATAGGATATGTGAGGGATGCAGGATGGTAGTCATTTATTTTGCCTGCTGAGATTTCTCACATTGCAATATGGAGGATCTCTTCTAATGTAATATTCACTTATTCCTAATATTTTTTGAAGGATTAAGTCTAGTCAAACCATAAGTTTGTTAAATTATATCTATTTATAACAGTTCCATTATATATTGAAAATGTTTAACTGAGAGCAGGGATTATTCTAACAAGATCTATTTCAAGCCCCTTATTTATTTGCCAAGATGAAGCATAAATTTGGAAATAAATAATTTACCAATTCTGCTTAAAATTTCAGTGCTTTTATTGCCTTAACTTCTTCGGACATGTTGTGTCATTAAATATGTATTTCCAAACGAGTTATCTGAGTAAAAGCTAACTAAGCATTATGCAGTGACCAGGTCAGGCTGCTAGTGTAACAAGTGCCCTGGCAATTGCTTAAAAATACTTTTTAATTGATCCATCAGTTAAATTGTGTTATTTCTTTCTCCAAAAATCCCATTTTGGCAATATACACTCCAGCAATTTGAACACACCTGTTTATAATCCAACAGTAGCTTATTAATACTAACTGGCTCTTCATCTGTAATTTTGAGGGATGCTGAAGAATTCTTAATACTGAAGTGTTAGTAAAGTGCCAACAATATTGATGCTTATTTCACAGTAACATTCTTCTTCTGCGCAATGTACGCATTAAGTGTTTCACAAAATATCAAAAACAGTTTTTATAAATGTTTTCCTTGCTGTATATTCGCAGCATTTTCTGTTTTTCATTACAAAATGCAGGTATGTTTTGCAAAATAACTCTAATGAACTTGGTGGAAATAGCCATCTGTAATATCTATGTTAGCATGTTCTATTTAGATCTAAGTATTTCCAGAGAATTAGCGACAAGCAATGTGTGGACATGATTGCACAAGATGTAAAAGCATGGCACAAATATGCATGCATTTTAGCTTCAAAATCATTGCTCAAATTTTTGATTGTCATGAAGCTGGGTCTGTTAATTTAGAAATGAAATTGGCATGTTGGTCAGATTATCAAATATTCCTTTAAAAGAATTTATACATACTCAAGGGGTAATAGATTTGTCCTGCATACACAAGATAAAAAATAATTGAAAATAGATATATTTTGTATTGATTTTTTTGAGCATTGTGACTTTCAAGCCTGTATGAAATCTACAGAAAGGGCACCTTTATCTGAAACTGTGAAAAGCTATCCAGAATAAGATGACTTTATCTGAAAGATTATTATCTAAGTGCCACATTGATTGGAAAGGGTTTTTGTGAAATATTTAAAGTTTGTATTTTTTTGAAATGCTGTGAAGCAATATAAAAGACTTGTGCAGTTTATCACAACCTATCTGTGTAATAGAATTGACTGTTCCATTGTATTGGGAAAAATAAACTTTTTATGGCTAAGCACAATTGAAACTTCATCTCAAGCTTACATTAATGTAATGGAAGAAAGAAGGTATGTACGACATACAGCAGATCTTCAATGCACCTAATTCAGACTTTTTGTCGCACTATAAAATAAACTGTAATTTACTTGCCTTAAAGCAGGATAGGTCACTTTATCAGAATCCATTTGCCTCCTCCTCCCCACATAAAATGTATGTGCTTTTTTCAATGCCTGTCAAACAACAGACAAGTGCCCCAATCTTTAAAGCGCTGTAATTATACCCATATTGGAGGCAGTTACAGTGATTCTCCTCATCGTTTAATAACTTTCCAAATTATTAAAAGCTATGCATAGACAATGCTTTTTTATATTTCATTCTTATTTTGTCCATAAGCAGATAATGTTCTACAATTAATCTGTTTATGAAACAATTTAAACCAGCCTAGTTTTCACCCCACGTATTAAGCACATTTTCTACTGGCAACCAGGTATGGAATTACAAAGTGTATACAGATAGAATGTACCATAATTCTTATCTGTGTATGCAGGCCCTCTTTATTACACTGAAAAAGGCAGATTCCTCATGTTTGCAGATTAAAGTGTTTAGTAGTTCTTCATGTACAGGTTAGACTCCAAATATTATAGCCAAGAAAAGGAGACTATGATTCCAGAGATAGAGGAAAAACTAACGAATAATGAAAGGGAGGAATTTACAGGCATCAGCATAAAGAGAAAAATTGTAATGGTTCAGCGGATAGGATTGAAGCCAGATAATTGTACAGACCCAGATGATTACCACCCGAGGGGAAGGAATTGGCAACATGTTAGTTATTATCTCCCAGTATTTGCTTAAGATATTCAAATCCCATTGCTAAACACATTAATATACTAAGAGCCTAGCCCAATTCCAGTGAAAGGGCTTCTATACTATGGTTTTATGCAGGTATCACCACTGTATTTAAATCCTTGCCTGGAATGAACAGACACCTCCCAAATCTAGAGGCAACCCAAAACCAGCTGGCTTAGAAAGGAGGCAGGATTGAATTTTGGGATATAACTATTGTTAAATATCTATTCAGAATCCATTATTCAAACATTTGAGAAAATGAATGTGTACTGTTATCCAGACCATGGAATGAATCCTACCCATGCCCAACTTATTTTTCCTCTCGGTTCTCCAACAAATGCATTTCTTGAATCACAATTGCATTAGCCATGAAACTGTTAAATTTGACCAACATCTTGACCAAATATAATTTAAATAGACATGCTCCTCGCAGATTGGTTCTCAACTTCTGTGATCATGGTGACATGAGAGGGATAAAGTTGCGAAGGGCAGGGACGTTGATGCTCTGCTCAGAATATTTTTTATCCCAGTAAATACACGAGGGAGACTCATTCCTGCATCACTTTCCCATACATCATAACGTGCCGGATTTTGCCGTGAAAATAACGGTATGGCTAACAACACTCACTGTTATTTAAGTGCAAATTGGACAATAACTTCTTGTAAGTGGAGATGTGCAGTTAAACATGAAAATACAGAAGTGCCCCTCCATAAGCTGCGTGAAAACAGCATCTCGCCGCCTGGCTCCCCCTTCAAATGTATTGAACAACGTGAAGTTTCTGTACTGACGTCATGGATATGAACCAAATTCTCCTCCTAAAGTTAAGTCACCTCATTACAGTCTAAATACACTTTTAATGGCATGATAATTATTAATTACTGCCAGTCAGCCTCTCTGGCACTGACAATTAACTTTTACAAGTGTGGTGTCTTAATCCTTCAGATTATAATCATTGTTAGAGATTTTAGAAACATAGAAACATAGAAATCTACAGCGCTGAAGGAGGCCAGTTTGGGACATCGCGTCCATGCTGGCCAACAAAGAGCCGCATGGCCCTTGGTCAGCAGCCCTAAAGGTTACATATAAACCTATGAACAATGACAGAAAGGGAAAGAGCACCCAGCCCAATCAGTCCACCTCACACAACTGCGACACCCCTTATACTGAAAAATTCTACACTCCACCCCAACCGGGGTCATTTGATCTCCTGGGTGATGCAAAAACCAGATAAAATCCCAGGCCAATTTAGGGAGAAAAAATCTGGGAAAATTCCTCTCCAACCCATCCAGGCGATTGAAACTAGTCCAAGGGATCACCCTGACCGTATTCGATTCCCTGCACCATTATATCTGCGCCGTCCAACAAAAGGTCATCCAGTCTCTAGGTTCGTAACCCTGCAGGTCACCGCACTTCAAGTGCCCATCCAACCATCTCTTAAAAGTGGTGTGGGTTTCTGCATCCATCACTCTTCCAGGTAGCGAGTTCCAGATCCCCACAACCCTCTGCGTAAAGAAGCCCCACCCTCAAATTCACTCTAAACCTTCAAACAACCACCTTAAAACTATGCCCTCTTGTAATAGACCCCTCACCAATGGAAATAGGCCCTTACTATCCAGGCCCCTCAATATTTTGTACACCTCAGTGAGGTCTCCTCTCAACCTCCTCTGTTCCAATGAGAACAAACCCAGCCTATCCAATCTGTCCTCATAACTAAGATTCTCCATTCCAGGCAGCATCCTAGTAAATCTCCTCTGCACCCTCTCGAGTGTAATCACATCCTTCATATAACATGGCGACCAGAACTGCACGCAGTACTCCAGCTGTGGCCTAACCAAAATATTATATAATTTAAGCATAACCTCCCTGCTCTTATATTCTATGCCTTGGCCAATAAAGGCAAGCATTCCGTATGCCTTCTCAACCACCTTATCCACCTGGCCTGCTACTTTCAGAGATCTGTGGACAAGCACTCCAAGGTCCCTTTGTTCATCTACACTATTAAGTGGCCTATCGCTTAATGTGTATATCCTTTCCTTATTAGCCCTCCCAAAGTGCATCACCTCACACTTCTCTGAATTAAATTCCATTTGCCACCGCTCTGCCCACCTGACCAGTAGATTGATATCCTCCTGCAGTCCATGACATTCCTCTTCATGATCAACCAATCAACCAACAAAGCCAATTTTAGTGTTGTCTGCAAACTTCTTAATCATAATCAATTCAAATCTAAATCGTTGATATATACCTCAAAAAGCAAGGGACCCAGTAGTGAGCCCTGCGGAACCACACTAGAAATATCCTTCCAGTCACGTAAACATCCATCAATCATTACCCTTTGCTTCCTACCTCCAAACTTGCCACTTTGCCCTGGATCCCATGGGCTTTAACCTTCATGACCAGCCTACCATGTGGGACCTTATCAAAAACCTTGCTAAAGTCCATATATACTACATTGTACGCATTACCCTCATCAACCCTCTTGGTTACCTCCTCAAAAAATTAAATTAGGTTAGTCAAACACGATCTTCCCTTAATAAATCCGTGCTGACTGTCCCTAATTAATCCTTGCCTTTCCAAATGTAGATTTATTCTGTCTTTCAGGATTTTTTCCAATAATTTTCCCACCACGGAGGTTAGGCTAACAGGCCTGTAATTAATTGGCCTATCCCTGTCTCCCTTCTTAAACAAGGGTACTACATTAGCAGTCCTCCAATCCTCCGGCACCATGCCCAGATCCAAAGAGGGCTGGAAAATGATGTTCAAGGCTTCTGCTATTTCCTCTTTCACTTTGCTCAACAGCCTGGGATGCATTTCATCCGGGCCTGGGGACGTATCTACTTTCAAAGCTGCTAAACCCCTTAATACTTCCTCTCTCACTATATTTATTTCAATCAGAATATCACACTTCTCCTCGATAGCAGTATCTGCATCGCACCTTTCCTTTGTAAAAACAGATGCAAAGTATTTGTTAAGAACCCTACCAACATCTTCCGCCTCCACACAAAGATTACCCTCATGGTCTCTAATAGATCCTACCCTTTCTTTAGTTACCCTCTTATTCTTAAGATATTTATAGAATATCTTAGGGTTTTCCTTAATTTTACTGTCCAAGAATTTCTCATGCTCTCTCATAGCATTCTTAATATCATTTTTAAATTTACCTCTTAACTTTTTATATTCCTCTAATGATTCTATAGTATTTAGAAACATAGAAAAATAGAAAATAGTTGCAGGAGTAGGCCATTCGGCCCTTCGAGCCTGCACCGCAATTCAATAAGATCATGGCTGGTCATTCCTTCAGTACCCCTTTCCTGCTTTCTCTCCATACCCCTTGATCCCCTTAGCAGTAAGGGCCATATCTAACTCCCTCTTGAATATATCCAATGAACTGGCATCAACAACTCTCTGCGGCAGGGAATTCCATAGGTTAACAACTCTCTGAGTGAAGAAGTTTCTCCTCATCTCAGTGTTAAATGGCCTACCCCTTATCCCAAGTATATGTCCCCTGGTTCTGGACTTCCCCAACATCGGGAATATTCTTCCCGCATCTAACCTGTCCAGTCCCATCAAAATCTTATACGTTTCTATGAGATCCCCTAAACGCCAGTGAATAAAGGCCCAGTTGATCCAGTCTCTCCTCATATGACAGTCCAGCCATCCCTGGAATCGGTCTGGTGAACCTTCGCTGCACTCACTCAATAGCAAGAACGTCCTCCCTCAGATTAGGAGACCAAAACTGAACACAATATTCCAAGTGAGGCCTCACTAAGGCCCTGTACAACTGCAGTAAGACCTCCCTGCTCCTATACTCAAATCCCCTAGCTATGAAGGCCAACATACTATTTGCCTTCTTCACCGCCTGCTGTACCTGCATGCCACCTTTCAATGACTGGTGAACCATGACACTCAGGTCTTCTTGCACCTCCCCTTTTCCTAATCTGCCGCCATTCAGATAATATTCTGCCTTCGTGTTTTTGCCCCCAAAATGGATAACCTCACATTTATCCACATTATACTGCATCTGCCATGCATTTGCCCACTCACCTAACCTGTCCAAGTCACCCTGCAGCAGCCTCTTAGCATCTTCCTCACAGCTAACACCGCCACCCAGTTTGGTATGATCTGCAAACTTGGAGATATTACACTCAATTCCTTCATCTAAATAGTTAATGTATATTGTAAAGAGCTGGGGTCCCAGTACTGAGTCCTGCGGCATTCCACTAGTCACTGCCTGCCATTCGGAAAAGAACCCGTTTATCCTGACTCTCTGCTTCCTGTCTGCCAACCAGTTCTCTATCCACGTCAGTACATTACCCCCAATACCATGCACTTTGATTTTGCACACCAATCTCTTGTGCAGTACCTTGTCAAAAGCCTTTTGAAAGTCCAAATACACTACATCCACTGGTTCTCCATTGTCCACTCTGCTCATTACTTCCTCAAAAAATTCCAGAAGATTCGTCAAGCATGATTTCCCTTTCATTAATCCATGCTGACTTGGTCTGATCCTGTCACTGCTTTCCAAATGTGCTGCTATTTCATCTTTATGATTGAGTCCAACATTTTCCCCACTACTGATGTCAGGCTAACCGATCTATAATTACCCATTTTCTCTCTCTCTCCCTTTTTAAAAAGTGGTGTTACATTAGCTACCCTCCAGTCCATAGGAACTGATCCAGAGTCGATAGACTGTTGGAAAATGATCACCAATGCATCCACTATTTCTAGGGCCACTTCCTTAAGTACTCTGGGATGCAGACTATCAGGCCCCGGGGATTTATCGTCCTTCAATCCCATCAATTTCCCTAACACAATTTCCCGCTTAATAAGGATATCCTTCAGTTCCTCCTTCTCACTAGATCCACTGTCCCCTAGAACATTCGGAAGGTTATATGTGTCTTCCTTCGTGAAGACAGAACCGAAGTATTTGTTCAATTGGTCTGCCATTTCTTTGTTACCTATTATAAATTCACCTGAATCCGACTGCAAGGGACCTACGTTTGTCTTCACTAATCTTTTTCTCTTCACATATTTTTAGAAGCTTTTGCAGTCAGTTTTTATGTTCCCTGCAAGCTTCCTCTCGTACTCTATTTTCCCCCTTTATTAAACCCTTAGTCCTCCTCTGTTGAATTCTAAATTTCTCCCAATCCTCAGGTTTGTTGCTTTTTCTAGCCAATTTATATGCCTCTTCCTTGGTTTTAACACTATCCTTAATTTCCCTTGTTAGCCACGGTTGACCCACCTTCCCCGTTTTATTTTTACTCCAGACAGGGATGTACAATTGCTGAAGTTCACCCATGTAATCTTTAAATGTTTGCCATTGCTTATCCACCGTCAACCCTTTAAGTATCCTTTGCCAGTCTATTCTAGCCAATTCACGCCTCATACCATCGAAGTTATCTTTCCTTAAGTTCAGGACCCTAATTTCCGAATTAACTGTATCACTTTCCATCTTAATAAAGAATTCTACCATATTATGGTCACTATTCCCCAAGGGGCCTCGCACAACAAGATAGCTAATTAGTCCCTTCTCATTACACATCACCCAGTCTAGGAGGACCAGCCCTCTAGTTGGTTCCTCAACATATTGGTCTAGAAAACCATCCCTAACACACTCCAGGAAATCCTCCTCCACCGCATTGCTACCAGTTTGGTTAGCCGAATCAATATGTTGATTAAAGTCGCCCATGATAACTGTTGTACCTTTATTGCACACATCCCTTATTTCTTGTTTGATGCTGCCCCCAACCTCACTACTAGTTTGGATGTCTGTACACAACTCGCAGTAGCGTTTTCTGCCCTTTGGTATTCCGCAGCTCCACCCATACCAATTCTACATCGTCCAGGCTAGTGTCCCTCCTTACTATTGCATTAATTTCCTCTTTAACCAGCAATGCCACCCCCGCCTCCTTTTCCTCTCTGCCTATCCTTCCTAAATGTTGAATACCCCTGGATGTTGAGTTTCCAGCCTTGGTCACCCTGGAACCATGTCTCTGTGATGCCAATTACATCATACCCGTTAACTGCTGTCTGCGCAGTTAATAGGTCCACCTTATTCCGAATACTCCTCGCATTGAGGTACAGAGCCATCAGGTTTGTCTTTTTAGAATTTTGCTGTAATGTGGCCCTTTTTGTTTTTTGCCTTGGGTTTCTCTGCCCTCCACTTTTACTATTCTCCTTTCTATCTTTTGCTGTTGGTATATGACATAAGCGTCCCTTTTTTTCTTAATCCTCCTCTGTAAGTCTCTCAACATCCAGGAGGCTCTAGAATTATTTTTCCCAGCCTTTTACTTTAAGGGCACATGTTTGGCCTGATTCTTCCAGATCTCCTCCTTGAATGCCTCCCACTTTTCCGACACTGAAGGAACATTTAATTTAAAAAAAAATTACTTTTCCTTTCTGCCTCCTTTATCTCTCTCCATTAATCCAATTTTTCTTTTGTCTCTTTATTTTGTATTCTGTACCTGATTTGAAATTTAATTCACCATTCGAACTAATACTTCCTGGTTCAGACTCTGCACTGCTCATTAACGATGCTTCAATCTGATTGGTTAAGGAGATACACAGTTGCTTGTCTTGTTCACACAGGTTCCAGATGCCCTGTAGAGGGTGTGGTGCCCTTTGGATGTCCCACTGACAGCAACTTGCCATGCAAATCCCCATGGAAAGATTATGGGCAAATACAGGTCTCACTCACAGTACAATCTAGCTCATTATATTAGTTAGTAACTAAAGTGGGAAATATCTGTTTTTTAAAAAAGGTCACTTGTTCATGTATATGTACCCTCACCAAAAAAGCAAGAAAATCTAAAATAAAAATAGCAGCTTGGTGGTATCACTCCAAGTATCAAATTGTGCATTCCAAGTTTGTTTTTAGATATTCTACCCAAGATATATGATTAATTATTTTTGCTAAAAAT
The DNA here is from genome assembly GCF_044704955.1 of Pristiophorus japonicus. Classification (NCBI taxonomy): domain Eukaryota; kingdom Metazoa; phylum Chordata; class Chondrichthyes; family Pristiophoridae; genus Pristiophorus; species Pristiophorus japonicus. The sequence goes on along the minus strand of NC_091980.1, from coordinate 102,959,137 downwards.
AAAAGAGAACATAGGAATTAAACTGTAATATAAATTCACAAATACTAAAATCATATCACCCAGAAGCACCATGAAAAGACATTTCATCCTCATAACTCATGCTCTGTTGACACCCTTAAATTGATCACTTTCCATTTTTTCTGTAGTTTGGTCAACAGTTGCCAAAGAGATAATATAATCATAGGGTTTATGAGAGGTCTGTATTTACACTGAATATTAAAATAAATTTCACCTACAACAAGGGAGAACAGAGAATTCCACAGTATTTGTGTTACTATTGTAGGATGATGGTTGTTGTGTATCTGTAAAGCATGCACTCCCATGTTCCACCACCAGGGAGCTCATCCCCTGAAGTCCCAAGGGATCCCAGCATCACTTGGGAGCACTGTATATAAGCCAGCCCCTAAGGCTAGTTTCTCACTCTGGAGTGTCTTATTAAAGAATGAGGTCACAGTTACTTTAACCTCCCTGTGTGCAGCCTCATCTGTGTTAGGAACACAATAACTGGCGACGAAAATACGAATCCAACGCAAAGATGCAGCAAACTGTGGGCATCCTGGAGAAGCTCTCGGAGGATGAGGACTGGGAAGCCTATGTCAAATGGCTAGACCAGTACTTTGTAGCCAATGAGCTGGACGGAGAAGGAAGCGCTGCAAAAAGGAGAGCGGTCCTCCTCACAGTCTGCGGGGCACCGACCTACAGCCTCATGAAGAATCTCTGGCTCCGGTGAAACCCAATAAGTCGTATTAGGAGCTGTGTACACTGGTTCGGGAGCACCTTAACCCGAGGGAGAGCATGCTGATAGCGAGCTACGTCGCTGAGCTAAGGCGACTTGCAGGACAATGTGAGTTTGATGGCTACCTGGAGCAAATGTACTGGGCATTGGCCACGAGACCATCCTACATAAACTTTTGACTGTAGAGACACCGACCCTTAGTAAGGCCATTGCGATAGCACAGGCGTTTATGTCCACCAGTGATAACACCAAACAAATCTCTCAGCACACAAGTGCTAGCAATGTTCATAAATTAACTGGAACTGTGTTTGCGAGCAGAAATGTACAGGGCAGAATTCACAAGTCTGCAACTGCCAGCAGGCCTCAGGTGACCCAGATGACTCAGAGTCCCCAACAAAGGATGAATGCAAGGCATTCACACTTTGTTAGCGTTGTGGAGGCTTCCATTCAGCCTATTCATGCTGCTTCAAAGGGTATGTTTCAAGAGCTGTGGAACAATAGGGCACCTCCAACGAGCTTGCAAACAAACTGCAAGCTCTGCAAAACCTGCTAACCACCACGTGGCAGAGGAAGATCGGTCCATGCTGGATCAAAGCAATTTCGAGCCTCAGAGAGAGGAGGCAGATGCTGAAGTACATGGGGTGCACACATTTTCAACGAAATGTCCACCTATAATGCGAAACGTAAAATTGAATGGCTTACCCGTAGCCATGGAACTGGACACTGCACTAGCCAATCCATCATGAGTAAAAAGATGTTTGAGAGACTGTGGTGCAACAAGGCATTTAGACCAGCCCTGAGCCCCATCCACACGAAACTGAGAATGTACACCAAAGAGCTTATCACTGTCCTGGACAGTGCCATGGCCAAGGTCACCTACGAGGGCACGGTGCACGAACTGCCACTCTGGATTGTCCCGGGCGATGACTCCACACTGCTTGGAAGAAACTGGCTGGGTAAAGTCCGCTGGAACTGGGATGACATCTGAGCACTATCACATGTCGATGAGGCCTCATGTATTCAGGTTCTTAACAAATTTCCTTCCCTTTTTGAGCCAGGCATTGGAAACTTTTCCGGGGCGAAGGTAGGAATCCACTTGGTCCCAGAGGCACGACCCATTCACCACAAGGCGAGCGGTGACCTCACATGATGAGGGAGAGAGTGGAAATCGAGCTGGACAGGTTGCAACGCGAGGGCATCATCTCCCCAATGGAATTCAGCGAGTGGGCCAGCCCGATTGTTCCACTACTCAAAAGTGATGGCACGGTCAGGATTTGTGGCGATTATAAAGTAACTATTAATCGTTTCTCGCTACAGGACCAATACCCACTACCTAAGGCAGACAACCTATTTGCGACGCTGGCAGGAGGCAAGACATTTACCAAGCTCGACCTGACTTCGGCCTACATGACGCAGGAGCTGGAGGAGTCCTCGAAGGGCCTCACCTGCATCAACATGTACAAGGGACTGTTCATCTACAACAGATGCTCGTTTGGAATTTGGTCAGCTGCAGCGATCTTCCAGAGAAACATGGAGAGCCTACTCAAGTCAGCACCACACACAGTGGTCTTTCAGGAAGAAATATTGGTCATGGGTTGGGGTACCGTCGAGCACCTACAAAACCTGGAGGAGGTAATCCAGCGACTGGATCGCGTAGGGCTGCAGCTGATGAGGTCGAAATGTGTCTTCGGGGCAAAAGAAGTGGAGCTTTTGGGGAGAAAGATCGCGGCGGACAGCATTCAGCCCACAGACGCCAAGACAGAGGCTATCAGGAATGCGCTCAGGCCACAGAACGTCATGGAGCTGCGGTCGTTCCTGGGACTCCTCAACTATTTTGGTAACTTCCTACCAGGGTTAAGCACCCTTTTAGAGCTCCTACATGTGTTATTACGCAAAGGTGAGAACTAGGTATGGGGAAAAAAACAAGTAATTGCTTTTGAGAAAGCCAGAAACATTTTCTGCTCCAACAAGCTGCTTGTATTGTATAACCCGTGTAAAAGACTTGTGCTAGCATGTGATGCGTCGTCATACGGAGTCGGGTGTGTATTCCAACAAGCTAACGTTGCGGGGAAGTTGTAACCTGTCGCCTCTGCCTCCAGGAGCTTGTCTCAGGCCGAGAGGGCTCACAGCATGATTGAGAAAGAGGCATTAGCGTGTGTGTTCGGGGTAAAGAAAATGCATCAGTACCTGTTTGGCCTCAAATTTGAGCTGGAAACCGATCACAAGCCCCTCACATCCCTGTTCGCTGAAAACAAGGGGATAAATACGAAAACCTCAGCCCGCATACAAAGGTGGGAACTCGCGGTATCAGCGTATAACTATACCATCCGCAACAGGCCAGGCACCGAGAACTGTGCGGATGCTCTCAGTCGGCTACCATTGCCCACCACGGGGGTGGGAATGGCGCAGCCTGCAAACTTGTTGATGGTGGCGCAGCCCGCAGACTTGTTGATGGTCATGGAAGCGTTTGAAAATTATGAATCACCTGTCACGGCCCGTCAGATTAGGACTTGGACCAGCCAAGATCCTCTGCTGTCCCTAGTAAAAAACTGTGTACTGCATGGGAGCTGGGCCAGCATCCCCGTTGAAATGCAAGAGCCAATCAAGCCGTTCCAGCGGTGAAAGGACGAGCTGTCCATTCAGGCAGACTGTCTGTTGTGGGGTAACCGCGTAGTGCTACCAAAAAAGGGCAGGGAGACGCTCATCTCAGATCTCCATAGCACACACCCGGGTATAGTAATGATGAAAGCGATAGCCAGATCCTGCGTGTGGTGGCCCGGTATCGACTCTGACTTAGAGTCCTGTGTACGGCAATGCAGCGCATGCCCTCAGTTGAGCAATGCTCCCAGAGAGGCACCATTAAGTTTGTGGTCCTGGCCCTCCAGACCATGGTCGAGGATCCATGTCGACTATGCAGGCCCATTTCTCGGTAAAATGTTCCTAGTGGTGGTGGATGCTTTTTCAAAATGGATTGAACGTGAAATAATGTCGGGAAGCACCGCCACCGCCACCATTGAAAGCCTGAGGATCATGTTTGCCACCCACGGCCTGCCTGACATACTGGTCAGTGACAACGGACCATGTTTCACCAGTGCTGAATATTAAGAATTCATGACCCGCAATGGGATCAAACATGTCACCTCGGCCCCATTTAAACCAACCTCCAATGGGCAGACAGAGCGGGCAGTAGAAACAATCAAACAGAGCCTTAAACGAGTCACAGAAGGCTCCCTCCAAACCCGCCTGTCTCGAGTACTGCTCAGCTACCGCACAAGACCCCACTTGCTCACAGGGGCGCCTCCGGCTGAGCTATTCATGAAAAGGACACATAAAACCAGACTCTCGCTGGTTCACCCCAACCTGCATGATCAGGTAGAGAGCAGGCGGCAGCAACAAAATGTAAACGATGGTCGCGCCACTGTGTCACGGGAAATTGATCTGAATGACCCTGTGAATGTGCTAAACCATGGACATGGTCCCAAGTGGATTGCGGGCACGGTGATAGCTGAAGAAGAGAATAGGGTGTTTGTAGTCAAACTAGAAAATGGACAAATTTGCAGAAAGCACCTGGACCAAACGAGGCTGCATTTCACAGACTGCCCTGAACAACCCACAGCAGACACCACCTTTTTCGAGCACACAACACACACCCAAAGGATCAACGACACCACGCCGGATGAGGAAATCAAACCCATCACGCCCAACAGCCCAGCAAGGCCAGGCTCACCTCGCAGCCCTGCAGGGCCAACAACACGCCAGCCCAGCGAGGGCACAGCCAACACACCAGAACAGACATTTGTACCGAGGTGGTCCACCAGGGAGAGAAAGCTCCCTATCGCCTCACCTTGTAAATAGTTTTCACTTTTTCTTTGCAGGGGGAGTGATGTTGTGTATCTGTAAAGCATGCACTCCCATGTTCTGCCACCAGGGAGCTCATCCCCTGAAGTCACAAGTGATCCCAGCATCCCTTGGGAGCACTGTGTATAAGCCGGCCCTGAAGCCCTGTTCCTCACTCTGGAGTGTCTTATTAAAGACTGAGGTCATTGTTACTTTAACCTCTCTGTGTGCAGCCTCATCTGATTAGGAACACAATAATGGTTTCATCCCGGATTAATTTGTAGCCGTTAAGAACAATTAGTTAACACTACTGGCCACTTCTTAGAGTTTGACTCTGGAAAATAATGACAAAACACCAATAGGTATGGTTCCCACTTTGCGTGGCAGTCTTTACAGAGTCTGATCAATCTGTTGTCAACATTATACCTACCAGTCTGTCCCTTGAGCTGCTAAATTACTTTATAGTTACCAGTTCCTCAGTTCCCTGCGTGCTCACGATTGTCCCAGTGGTCCGCTGATGTGTCGTGATGCCGACTTCTGATGACTGACCGTCAGCCATGTTCCCACTCGTCTTTACTGAGTCTCTGCCTCAGTTTCCCTGCACACTCACAATCGACCCGGTGGTCTGACTGACCAGGTCACCCCTCCCTGACTACTGCGGGCTGCTGTTCTGTGCTTTGTGAGCTCATGTCCCTACCTTTTCTCATGCTGTTTCCATGGCTACCTGCCGCCTATCGATTCCTTCCTATGATCCATCGATGATCGGTTTTCTTTGAGCACGCATTTAGCACTTCGGAAACTAGTCTATTGTCTATAGTCTAGTGCTATCATGGACCTCATTGTGTCTCGCTATAGTTCTTACATAGTCAGTATCGGTGTTTACATTTCTACAAAGATTTAGTCAGTATCGGTGTTTATATTTCTACTTAAGGTTTCTTACAGTAGTATTGCTTCTATTCTGTTGGGGTTTCTCTTCTGGTTATAGTTTGTGTGGTTTTACATTTCCACAAACAGTTTCTTACAGTCAGTCTTGCTTCTTTGGCCCAGACATCCCGGTCGGCTGCTTCCCGCGGGCGATCGAGTAAAAAAACTTTTTAAAAATGTGCACTTACCTTATCCTGCTGCACCCACAGGAATTTCCCGTCGAGGCCTCCTCTGACTGTGCGTCGCAGCACGTGCACGTTGGGACGTGCACAGGCCTGGAGCTGGTGTCACATGGCTCTGGACAGCCAATCAGGTGTCGTATGTTTGCATTCATAATAATGAGAACACCGTAAGTTGGAGTTCCCATTATTATGAATGAGAACTCCCCGCCCCAAAACACACAAAACCAATCATAAAAAATAGGAAAAATACACAACATATTTTTATTAATTTAAAGTAAAGTTGTTTATGTACTTAAAAAATATATATTTTTCTGATTTTTTAATAAGTTTTTAAAATTATGATTTAAATAAACTTCCCATAGTGGGGAGGGTTTTTAACAATGAAGTGTGTTTTTATAATTTTATTTTAAAATATTTTTGTGTACATTAAAACTCTTATGCCTGTAAAAGTAGGCGATGCACCTGCTTTTATCAGACGCAAGAGTTTTGAGGACATTTGCTAGATAAGAAATGGGTAAATCCCACAATCTTGCCCATGCAAATGTCCTCACTCCCGATATGTGTTGGATCAGAAAAGCCGGTTTTCAGCGCTGAAAACCGGCTTTTGAGTTACCTTCCCGGGTCCGTAGACACTCAGTACGGATGCGGGAGGCCGGAATTTCTGCCCCATTGTGTTGGGGTTTCTCTACAGGGGTAGCACAGATTAGCATTAAGCATTTTAAACAGGAGTCTCCAGGAGTTCTTACATATTACAGGAAGTCAGTATTTACAGCTTTCGTGTTTTACATTAAGCATTTTATACAGATGTTTAAAAAGGTTAATCACAGAGTTTGATTTCCTGGGCCTTACTCTGGGCGCTTTATACAGAAGTTTTTCTTTTGAAAGTTATTACTGATTTTCAAAAGTGAGGTTTTCAAGCCCTATAACGGATGTAGCAACACTGATAAATATCTCCTCTGAAACTTTCCCTTGGCATTTGCCATTACTTTAATTGATTTTTCCAGCTTGTGAAGTTCTACAGGCATTTTCAATAGAGGTAATGTTAAAATTTCAAATTAGTTTTCAATGGCTATCCCTGAGATAGGACTATTCGATTTAAACAGCAACTATCATAGTTTTCAAAAAGCACCATTACACACGATTTTCAGTGGGGGTCACCCAGTGAATGTCCTAGTACAGAATGCTAGCGGAAGCTTAAATGAAACATAGAAAATAAGTGCAGGAGTAGGTCATTCTGTGAGTTTGGTAGCTTTGACTTCTTGTTCAAAAATAATTTCCATCTTACTCACTGAAGGATGATTTCAGTTTAAAAAAAATATTTTATTCAGATTTAAACTTTAAAATATATATTTGCCATTGAAGAACATATAGGTGATTAAGGCTCAATGCTTTGAGTCTTTCGAACATTGCTTTTTCTGCTTCCTCAAGACACATAAATAAAATCATATTTAGCCATATAATACTATGACCATAGAAAATACTATAGATACCATACTGTCTTTTCTGCAAATGTTCTATTTCTCGTGAATTTTAAGGATACATATTTTTTGATTTAGATAATTAATTGTACACCTGATCTATGTATGCGCAAAGTTTTTCCTGAATATGGTCACAAATATTTTTTTCTCCTCCAGAGCATGGCCTTATTTGCGGTTGGGGAGGGTTGAATACAGGTTGCATCATTTAATGGACAAGTTGAATATTAATGGTCCTAATTGCTTTTATTCTCCCCTTTCTTTTCATATGTTTGTGTGTATCATAACATGCAGACCGAGTAAAAAGATAAGATGTATTTTTAAAATATGCAAATGTTGTTAGAATCAAGAGGGGACTTCGATTGTACAGAAGCCCTCTCTGACTAGTCGGAGTTCCTGGTCAATCTCAGAAATAATATCAAAAAAGAACCAAGAGCAAGATAAGGCAGAGAGGGAAAAGACGGGAAAATTTGAGAAAGATCCGTAAGTGGAGGGAAATAAACTGAATGAAGATAATTAGAAGCCAAAGAAAAAGGCTGTGCAAAGGCTTTTTGAACTTTGGGACTGGCCAGATGGACCGCTATGAACTTTACTGATCTAGTACATTCCTAGATTTGCAGTGCAGTGCGTGAACCATCTGTAGCAGCACAAACGCATCCTAATGGTAAACATTGGAAGATTTCCAGCAACCTTCCAATTGGGTTGTTCCTGGCAATTTGCCCAATCACTGCCCAGAAATTGCCCACATAGGGCCTACTTTCACCAGCGTAAGGGTTATAAATGTTAAATTAAAAATTTAATAAAAATCATCCACAAACATTTAAAATTAATTTATGTCAATTTTAGCCTGGATTAAAATATTTAAAATTATGTTTACACAATTAAAATTTTATTGTTTAATGCTTTATTGAAGGGACTTTTAATTAAATGTGAAAATTGGAACATTTATTTTTATTCTAGTTGTGTAAATTATTTAATTATTTGGGGATTCCTCATATGCTAATAGGAATTCCGTTCATAAGTGGAATCTCCATTAGCATATGAGGAATCCTCCTTGCTGATCCTACTTTTTGGTATGAGGACCTGGCCATGGGATGCTTCCAAATCACCTGTGTCTCTAGGATCCATGGGCCTTTATGCAGGTGTAAGAAGTCTCCGAAGTCTGGGAGCCAGCCGGTAGGTTCGTATTTATTTTCGGGTCGGAGGCATACTCCGGAGGTATGCCTCCGACTACAAATTCCATCCCAATATTATAACTCCAATACATTGGAGATTTTGCAAGTAATATTAACAGGGACATTGATTTATAAGCTTTGGAGGCAGCCCAAAATCTGGCAGTAATTGGATAGGTTTCCAAGGTCTGGTTATGGAAAAGAACCCTTGGAACACAGGGACAGGTCCTGGAATGTGGTATCACTGAACGAGGATTCTTACAGTAGTGGGGCCATCCTTTGACCAGTGAGAACTGGGAGTGCAGTCTAGGAGTTGTGAGAACTGAATATTGGTCTTGGGATCTGGAAGAGAAGGTGGAAGTCCTGAGGGAGGCAACTTTGGAAGAGGCATAATCTGGCAGAATTGAAGGTTCCTGCGATATGATAGTGTTTGTGGGGGGGGGGGGGGTGTGCGGGTGCGGTGGGGTGGTAAGGTCTAGTCCTCTTATGGGGGAGGGTGGCGAGGAGAATAGGAACCAAACTACCCTTGCTCCTTTTTAGACCATCACACTCCAAACCTTCATTGCAGTTCCATTCGTCATTCTCCTCTCCTGATCTTATTGCAGCTCTTTTGACACTATCAGGCACTTCCTGTCTCCTCACTGCTTTGCTGTCAGTCAGTTTCTGTCTTTAAGTTCTGCCTTGAAGCAATTATTATATTATGTGAATTTGCCATATTATACATGCTGTAATATATTAAAATGTCAATTCATATATTAAAACTCTAATTTAGGCATTATAAATTTCAGTTACTGAAGAAAAATGTTGGATTAAATTCTTTATGAAAAAGAATTTTTGAGCAATTTGATTGGTTCATGAACAAACCATAAAAGGAAACTTGTTTACTTCGGAATTTCCCACTGTAACTGTTAAAAAAGCAGATTCAATGTTAAATTTTACATTAAAGTGTGACAAATTGTGACAACTGGAAGTGAAGTTTATGGAAAGGAAGTGGGCGCATACAAGATTGAAAGAAACATGCAATTAGACTTGGAAATGAGGCAATTGGTGTCAATATTTGCAGATGATACAAAGACTGAGGGTTTGACAAACAATGTGGAGTACTGTAAAAGATTTCAGGAGGACTTCTTAGAATCATAGAAATTTATAACACGGAAGGAGACCCTATCGGCCCATTGTGCCCATGCTGGCCCAGTCTAACCCTACTTTCCAGCTCTTGGTCCTGTAGCACTTTAAGTGCACATCCAAGTACTTTTTAAATGTGGTGAGGGTTTCTGCCTCTCCCACCCTTTCAGGCAGTGAGTTGGAGACTCCCACCACCCTCTGGGTGAAAACATTTTCCTCAAATTCCCTCTAAACCTCCTCCAATTACTTTAAATCTATTCTCCCTGGTTGTTGACCCCTCTGCTAAGGGAAATAGGTCCTTCCTATCCACTCTATTGAGGCGCCTCATAATTTTATACACCTCAATAAGATCTTCCATCAGCCTCCTCTGTTCCAAAGAAAACAAACCCAGCCTATCCAATTTTTCCTCATTGCTAAAATTCTCCAGTCCAGGCAACATCCTTGTAAATCTCCTCTGTACCCTCTCTAGTGCAATCACATCTTTCCTGTGATCAGAACTGCACGCAGTACTCTAGCTGTGGTCTAACTAGTGTTTTATACAGTTCAAGCACAACCTCCCTGCACTTGTATTCTATGCCTTGGCTAATAACGGCAAGTATTCCGTATGCCTTCTGAACCATCTTATCTACCTGGCTTGTTACCTTCAAGGATCTGTGGACATGACCTCCAAGGTCCCTTTGTTCCTCTACACTTCTCAGTGTCCTACCATTTAATGTGCCTTCCCTTGCCTTGTTAGCCCTCCCCAAATGTATTACCTCACACTTCTCTGGATTGAATTCCATTTGCTAATGTTCTGTTCACTTGACCAATTCATTGATATCTTCCTGCAGTCTACAGCTTTCTTCTTCAATATCAACCACAACCAATTTTTGTATGATCTGCACACTTCTTAATCATAACCCCTACATTCAAGTCTAAATCATTGATGTATACCACAAAAAGCAAGGGATCTAGGACTGAGGCCTGTGGGACCTCACTGGAAACAGCCTTCCAGTCACATGAACACCCATCAATCATTACCCTTTGCTTCGTGTCTCTGAGACAATTTTGGATCCAACTTGCCACTTTGTCTTGGATGCCATGGGCTTTTATCTGTGACCAGTCTGCCATGTGGGTCCTTACCAAAAGCCTTGCTAAAATCCATATAAATTATATCAAATGCACTACCATCATCGACCCTCCTTGTTATGTCCTCAAAAAAATTCAATCAAGTTAGTCAGACATGACCTTCCCTTAACAAATCCATGCTGACTGTCCTTGATTAATCTGTGTCTTTCTAAATGAAGATTTATCCCAACCTTCAGAATTTTTTCCAATAATGTTCCCACCACCAAGGTTAGGATGATTGGCTTGTAATTACTCGGTCTATCTATTTCTCCCATTTTAAACAAAGGTACAATGTTAGCAGTCCTCCAGTCCTCCAGCACCAAACGTTGATCAGCGTTTCTGCTATTTCCTCTTTTGCTTCTCTTAACAGCCTGGGATACTTTTCATCTGGGTCTGGGGATTTATCCACTTTCAAAGTTGCTAAACCCCTTAATACTTCCTCTCTCACTATGTTTATTTCATCTAATATTTCACAATCCTCCTCCCTGATTGCAATGTCTGCATCGCTGCTCTCTTTTATGAAAACAGACACAAAGTTTCATTAAGAACCATACCCATGTCTTCCACCTCCACTTTCTTTAGTTATCCTCTTGCTTTTAATGTATTTATAAAACATCTTTGGGCTTTCCTTGATTTTACTTGGCAACATTTTTCATGCTTTCTCTTTGCCTTCCTAATTTCATTTTTTATTTCAGCCCTGTACTTTTGATACTCCTTTAGTATTGAGTATTGAGTATTGCAGTATTGAGCCCTCAGTATCTGTCATAAGCCTCCCTTTTTTTCTTTATCCTACCCTATAAGTTCCTTGACATCCAGGGGGCTCTAGATTTGTTAGTTCCACCCTTTTTTTTTAAGGGAACATACTTGCTCTGAACTCTCAAGATCTCCTCCTTGAATGCCTCCCACTGCTCTGACACTGATATCTGACACTATTCAAAGGGATCTTGACAGACTAATATAATGGGGAAAAAAGTGAAAGTTCTGGACAACTATGAAGTAATCTGTGAGGAAAAACAAGAAACAGGAATATGTACTCAAAGGAATCATATACAAGTATTAGGAAGAATTCTGTTATTAACAAAACCTTCCCCCACCCCCATTATAAGTTAGTGGAACACAGACCTCTGGTAAGAATTACTGGTCAATCCCAAGGAGTTTATTATAGCGTGATTCAAACCCATAGTGAGTAATTTATGTGGCACCTGTGTTGGAACAGACTTATGTTTACAACAGCTGGTTTGTTTTTTTATATATAATTTACCAAATGCCTCTGAGCCAGATTACAGTGATAGAAGTTATGACAATATAATGATCATCATTCATAACAATTTTCAAAATGTTAATTTTGTAAAACATGCGTTAAAACCATTTTTCATAACTTTTTAATTAAAATCTGTCCTTCCCCGCTCAGTAGCCACTATTGCTTTGGCAGCAGTTGCCAACGAAAGGTTATTTTTTTTCAAATAAATGTTTTTTTATGTGTTCTTGTGAAGCCAGGAGGAACCAGAGTAGGAGGAGGCCTACAGCCTTCCTGAGAGCAGCTGCTGGCCCATGGCCAGCCACCCTCCCATTCTCCTTCCCCCTACCACCTCCGACACCATCTCTCCAAACCTCCCCAACCCAACTTGTCACTTACCTGAGTGTTGCTGCCAGCGAAGCAGATGCCCGAAATTTGATCTAACAGAAGGGCAGAGGCAGCAGCAGCAGCTTGGTCAGGATAGTTTTGGGCCACATGGCTTGGGCACGCATTGGTATTTCGGACTAATTATTTCAAATGAACTGAGTGGAAAATGAGGGGTCGTCAGTTCATTGCGCCACTCGTGCGTATTGCTCGTGCGTATGGCAATGAACATCTCCAACAAGAGAGAGTCTAACCACTGCCCCTTAACATTCAACGGTATTACCATCGCTGAATTCCCCCACCACCATCATCCTGCGGGTCAGAAACTTAACCAGACAAGTCAAATAAATTCTGTGGCTACAAGAGCAGGTCAGGGGCTGGGTATTCTGCAGCGAGTGTTTCACCTCCTGACTCTCCAAAGCCTTTCCACCATCTGCAAGGCACAAATCAGGAGTGTAATGGAATACTCTCCACTTGCCTGAATGAGTGCAGCTCCAACAACACTCAAGAAGCTCGACACCATCTACGACAAAGCAGCCTGCTTGATTGGCAGCCCATCCACCACCTTAAACATTCACTCCCTCCACCACTGGTGCACTGTGGCTGCAGTGTGTACCATCTACAAGATGCACTGCAGCAACTCACCAAGACTTCTTCAGCAGCACCTCCCAAACCTGCAACGTCTACCGCCTAGAAGGACAAGGGCAGCAGGCGCATGAGAAAACCACCACCTCCAAGTTCCCCTCCAAGTTACACACCATCCTGACTTGAAAATATATCATAGTTGCTGGGTCAAAATCCTGGGACTCCCTCCCCAGCAGCACTGTGGGAGTAGCTTCCCCACATGGACTGTCGCAGTTCAAGAAGGTGGCTCACCATCACCTTCTCAAGGGCAGTAAAGGATGGACAATAAATGCTGGCCTTGCCAGCGACGCCCACCTCACATGACCGAATTTTTAAAAAACTGAGTGGTGTCAGGGAATTACTCTCATAGACTGAGTGGAACAGATGAAGAATAAAACAATAATGTAAAGAGCAACGATTCCAAATTATTGTCAAGCCTCAAAATAACCTAAGTCAGCAATCATTGAGTATTTTAAACAGTACAAACATAGAATCATACTGCACAGAAGGGGGTCAATTAGTCCCACTCCCCTGCCCTTTCCCCATAGCCCTGTATTTTTTTCCCTTTGAAAGTCACTATAGAATCTACTTCCACCATCCTGTGAAGCAGTGCATTTCAGAACATAATCACGCGCTAGGTTAAAAAAAATCTTCTCATCTCTCATGTCGCGCTAACAAAATCAGTACATAAGGTTTCCATCTATTTCCCGCAATGTGAAAGTTCATTGAAAACCTACCACTCTATGGAAGGTACAGCAGGAAAAAAGCCGGCAGTCACAGTGGGGATCAAGAGGAATTAAATAGAGCCCACAGAGGCCACAGTGGAGAAAAACAGCCCAAGACTCATCAGGGAACCACTGCTCTTCAGGTTCTTTACTTGATTTAAGGGAAAATAGAAAACTTGCTCTCTCCAATAGCTGCCACTGTCACACTCTCTCCAGGGAGACATTCCCACAACCTATTTAATGATTTCATTCTATAGTGGTGTTAATAGCGAAAAAGACTACACTAATTCCAATCTTGCTTGTTTGTTTAATAAGAGAGCTTAAAGGAAATAAGGACCATATTATTGCCTGCCTGCCTGCCTGCCAACCAAGTGCATGGGGGGAAATTACTACTGTAAATTTCCCAGGAAGAAAAACATTGTTGCTGTTATGTAACGATGTGTGTATCGTATTTGTATAAAATATTGTCTGTATTTGTGTAAAATAATAGATATGAAGCACAATTAATGATAAGGGCTAACAAGGATATCAGAGATCCGTTACCAGTCAATAACTAGTTAATATACCAGATAATATGTACCATACTAACGCACTGTCTATGCCTACCTGCCTTCCGTTGGACAAATGTGATGTTATGTATTGATGTATGTATCATTGTCCTGCGTCCTGGTGGGGGGGGGGGGGGGGAGGTGATGTTATGTAATGATGTGTGTATCGTCCCAGTACCTTAAATGTAATGTGAGCACAATGCCACACTACAGAGGGCGCTGTAATGGGAAACCTGGAAGTACCTAGAACAGGCACTATATAAGGCTGACCACCACACCTGAGAGGCACTCTGGAGCTGAACAATAAAGGACGAAGGTCACAGCAGTTAGACTTACACCAGACCGTGTGGAGTCAGTGATTTGTGTGCTAGATACACCACAGTTGCAGCTTGCAAGAAACTTAATACTCTGTAACCATGACATTCAGGCCCGCTTTCTGCTAACTGGCCATTGCCAAGAGGACACAAGAGAGTGGGGTTCCGGGACAAGCAAATACTGTACTGGAATTTATTTAATGCATGCGAGAAGGATTGCAGTTGGTTCATCACAGTGCACAAAACATAAGCAGTCCATTATGTACATACAAGAGTAGAAATTGGTTTGTGTTGTGCCTGTTTTTAAACTGACTCTATGACATAAAAGTTGAGAACACAAGTGACCTTCACTTCTGCTTGCAGAAGAAAAAGTGCATTACAATGGATTGATGGCCTTATCTCAGGCACTACACCTCTGCCTTGTCCAATTATCTGATTGTTAGGGTAAACTCACTGTTTATGTCACATCTCTTTTGGGTTGTGTATCTCATTCTGCACTGCAAGAGCAACCTCTCTTCCCCCTGCTCCACAACAGTATATCTCTCAGTAGCTTTTACACTGACACATCCCAACAGAACATTCCTATTTACTTTTTATAAACTGCTAGTGATACTTCTGAATTTTTCCTTTATTAAACTCACTGCTGTTGGAGTGTCCAAAATTTATTTTCCTTGTGGGCCATGTAGGTGCTAACTTTGGCACCTCAAAGACCACACATAGCATTGAAGTTAGTGTTACCAGTAATTTACAAGCTGTTGACACTAACTACAGTGCAGTGTTCTGATTTAGGATTTAGCCACCAAGTAGTGAAACAGTGCTAAAGAACAATCCTTTCCAAAGCTTCAAGACCATGAAATTCAAACAGGAAAAACAGCAAGAAAGAAATATAAGCATAAATAGAAGGCAGTTTATTGGTCTTTGTGGACCAGATTGCCAGGACTCATGGGTCACATATGATCAATGGTCAATGGACTATAGTTTAATTCTCCCTGCAGTAATGCCAGTTCTCACCTGGAGTAAATTCCTTGGGGCTGAAATTCGGCTGGTTACCACTGCTCCAGAGAGGCATTATCGCGCCACTAATGGTTTAGCATCCGTGTTTGGTGATGTCACCGCCTGCTGCAAATTTCAGTTGAGCTTTTGGTGGCAGCGGAAAGAACTACCGCTTTGCCCTTTATCGCCAGGGAAATCATGATGTCGGTAGGCATGCAACGCCTCGCTAGTGCCGCTGACGCGAACTTGGGGTTTTGCGTCTTACTTACCGGCTGGCGGTGAACTCGCCATAGAAAGCTGGCTTTCACAAGTCACGATTATGATGCCGGGATGGTATAGCAAGCGAGTAGCAACCGGGGCACAGAGGTCACGGTGAGTGCTATGTATTCTCCTAGCAGAGTGCGTAGGTGTTGGCAACCTGTGGCTGCTGAGTACTTACCTTGACGACTACCATTTTGGCTCCATTGATGAGTAACTTGATGGGGACAGTGCTGGCAAACCATGTCATGCTGCGGTAACTACTTCGAAGGCGCCGGCTACACAGATGGGATATGGTTAATGTGAGTCCACACCTGAGGAGAGGCCACAGACATCCGGGCAGAAGGCCTTACCCCGTCCCAGGGTTTACCATGCACATTCTTCATACCTTGATATGTCCGAGGAGCAGTGCATAAGAAGGCTACAGTTCATCAAGGAGGTGGTCACCGAGCTCTGACACCTCCTGCAGACAGACCTCGAAGCTTAAAGCGGCACCAGGACCTCGCTGTCAGTGGCATTGAACTCCTGCAGGCAATATATGCAACATTTTGCAGTTTGCAGCTGACGAATGGACCACATAAAGTTCAACATGTCCAGGGAGAAGCAGGATCAGTGCTCCTGTGGCTTTGCCAGATTAATGGGCTTCCCCATGGTTCAGGGAGCCATTGATTGCACGCATGTGGCATTGCGGGCCCCTTCCCACAATCGAGAGGTGTTTCGCAATCGCAAGGGCTACCACTCCCTCATCGTCTAGTTGGTGTGTGACCACAGGCAGATAATCCTCGCTGTGAATGCACACTATCCTGGCAGCTGCCACGATTCCTTCATCCTGCCGGAGAGCAGTGTGCCACGACATGCAGGGTGCTCGGTGACAAAGGGTATGGTCTAGCCACCTGGCTGATGACTCCCCTCCACAACCCCACCACCCCTATCGAGCAGTGCTACAACCACAGCCATGTCGCAACCAGGACTAAAATAGAGCAAACTATCGGGTTTCTAAAGCAGCATTTCCGCTGCCTTGACTGCTCTGGAGGAACATTTCAGTATACCCCTGATAGATTGTCCATGTTCACCATTGTGTGCTGCATGCTGCACAAACTGGCCATCATGAGGGGCCAGCCATTGCCACCAGGGATGGTAGCTACACCTCAGGAGGACAAGGACGATGAGGAGGAAGATGAGGAGCATCAGCCACGGAGGAGGCAACATAAGAAAGTTGCTGCTGTAAGGGCTGCCCGTTAGAGACTCATAGCACCCACCCTCCAAGCCTCCGAGTGTATAAAACACACCACAATAATGTAAAGTCGCAAATTCAACTTTATTAACATCAACAAGAGTGTCATAAACAAGCACAACACAGAGCCAGCATCAGCAGCAAATTATGAATGAAAAAAACAAGGCAAGTGCAACTATATACATGCCTTAATATTCAAATAAGGTCACCCAGATATGGCCATGATGCTATCAGTCCTTAGTAGTACTACTACATAGATTTCCACCCATTCCCTCTTTCCCCCTCCCACACTTACTGCTCCTCCTTAATGGGGTCTCAGTGCCTGCAGCAAGGCTGGGTGAAAGTTGCTCTGTCAGTGCCGCAGAGACTACTGATGGCCTAGCAGGACGTCCCTGACCAGCTCGGGCCCTGGAAGACCTGGCTGCAGACTGCACCACCTCAGAATTGGCAGCAGCAGTTTGGCTGGGTGGGTTGCAGACAGCGGCAGGTGCAAAGGTGATGTGGCAGTGGTGAGAGCCGGAATGATGTCCTCCTGAGAGAGGACATCACATTCCATCTTGACCGACACACTGCCACTTCCCCAGGGCAGAGCCTCAGCATCCGGAGCAATCTGGGGGAGCACAGATTAATGGCCTGCTTTGGCACCGTTGAACTGATAGGGACCCAGACATGATGGCAGCAGTCAGTGCTTGTGTGACATCAATTTGACTCTGCATCAGAGCAGAGTGACTCTGCATCAGAGCAGAGTGAGTCTGCATCAGAGCAGACAGCGCATTGATGCCAACATGCACCGACGACATGGCAGAATGCAGGCCTTGCATGGCGTTGCCTGGTGTTCAATGGCTACTGCCACATCAGCCACGGCCTGTGCCATCATGTCTGGGACACCATGGTCCCTTGTGGCTTCCAACATCCATTGGTATCTACCAAGAATGGGCTTGATGAGCTGCTAAGACACAAATGCAAAGGTTGAGGCACACTCCTCCATTCTCACAGCAAGTGCATTAAGGCTCCCAGGCACTCTTGCATCGCTGTGCATCTGCAATGATTGTCTTGTGACAACCTTCAACTCGGGGTCCTCATCAGTGTGCTGCTGAGCATCACTCAGACACGCACTCACCCTCCAGGGAGCTGGCCCCCGAGTTTCCCTTCCCCCCTGGTGTTGCTGCAGGCCACTGGGTCCTAGAGCATCACTCACTTCCATCTCCCTCACCACGCCCTCATTGACTCAGATGGTGTCCCCGCTCGCTGAGGCCACTGGCTCCTCAGTAACTGGGAGAGCGATGTCCTTCGACTCTTCCTCGTCTCCATCCTCGCTGGCATTGGGTGGCTCATGGACAGGCTCTTGACCCTCTGGTTCATTATCTGAAAGCACAAAGCCAGAGAAGAGTGGTCACCTGAAGGGGAGGGGGCCAGGGATAGAAAAGGCATTCTGAAATGTCAGTTTCATGGAAAGTAGGGAAGGATTGTGGTGTCAGGGCTAAGTGATCTGATCGAGGATGCAAAGGTCCTCAACATACCATCACTGTCCCCAGGGGGCTCGATCCCACCCGTTGCCACATGAGGGCTGACACGGATTCCTCCAGCTCGCTGAGGGCCTGGAGGTCAGGGTCCCTGCCTCTGGTCCACATTTGTCCACATTTGTTCACGGTGGCCTGCAAGAAGAAACAGAACATCTGTGTTAGTGTGCTTCTATCTGTCTATCCAAAGTACCTTGCATAGTTGACTTGATGTAACTGTATGGGAGTCTTCAAATGTCAATGCCACTCGGGACTGCTGCGCGCACGAGGCGTGGCAATGCTGGGATTTGGGGGCCAACACCTAAGAGTTAAGGTAAGGCTACCATCTTCCAATCGCATCTGGAGACTGAGAAGGTAACCAGACCAGGGGTGGGTCTCAACAACGGAGCAGGAAGTTTAACTGCACATGCAGGCCCAGGGTGTGGCTGAGGCTGCAAACGCGACCTTTGCATTTGTGCTCACCAACTAACAGCATGGCTTCTTGCACATATTGATTGAGGAGAGACTGCACACACTATGCATTGTATTCAGAGCATGGCATGCTAAGGTTTATGTAAAAGATATTCACCCTGATGACCACGTCAGGTTGTTGAATTTTTTTCTGCAGTCCTGGGCACTGTGTTCCTCGCAGACGTGCTCAGTGCCACCTCCCTCCATTATCGGCAAACCGTCTGTGGCTGTGGTCTCCTGCCAGTATCTGACCCCATCAATTCCCGTTGCCTCTCCACTGAGGTGTGGAGTGCTTCCATGATGGCGTCAGAGAACTGGTGCAAACATTAACAACCTCTCGCCTCTGTCTCTTCGCCCTCTGAGTAAGAGTGCTCAGGCAGCGAACATAAGCGCGTCATATCACCGTCTCAATTGAATCCGGATGGCGCCAGTATATCTGTTGCACAGCTACAAATGTTTACCGTCCCACTTATCACTGTTTAGCACCTCAAGAGTCATGTGTAACACCTGATTTACCGCTCCAATCCCCTCTTTAGGTGGTAAAACTGAATTTCGTGGTAGACGGCAGTAATTACCGCCAGGCAGTAAAATTACCGACCAGGCAGGGCTGGCACCGCAAATCGGGTGGTGCCAAATTTCCACCCCTTACGTTTCAATTTAACTATAGAGATGTAGCCAACTATAGATTTGCAAATTCATAATTAATGTCTGTAAGGGATAAATTGTAAAAGTTGCAAATAGATGGTCAGAATTATGCTGAAGGTAGTGAACTTATCAGAATTAGGAGGGTCTGTATAATTGCCTATGTATGTAGCACTTACTTATATAGGTATAGCACAAATGTATAATGCATTAAGCTGAATCCATAACCTCTGTAATACATAAACAGCAAAATCAGCAGTTGTTGATCAGAAGTCTCTGAGGAAGCGATAAGGAAGCCAGTTTAGGCGTCTATTATACTGTGGCAAAGTGCAAGTCATGGAACAACACCATAGAAGATGGGCAATTGCATATACCACTCAGAGACAGTTTGATAAGTTTGACAGTTTGACAAATCAATGTAACTTCGCTGATAGAATTAGACCCATCAAGGATTTTGTAGGAGGATGCTCCTCTCAAAACCTGTATAAATTGATCTTGAAACCTCTTGTATTTCGGAGGTTCCACGACTGAACCTTCCCGTGCATTGCTTGTAATAAAACCGGTAAACCTGAGGTTTTGTTTGTTTACTTCCGTGGTCGTTATACAGTGGGAAGCTGGGTGAGGTGTCGATTAACTATATCAGTTAGTCCACCTTGAGGGAGCGAAGCCTCCTTTTACCCCAACAGACAGGCAGGTGTCGATTAATTATAGCAGGTAGTCCACTTTGAAGGAGAGAAGCCTCCTTTTTACCCCAACATTTGGCGTAGTCGGCAGGATGCAGACCCTCTGACCTGGATGATGTGACAGCTGAATGGCAGTGAGTAGGTTTTGTACCACATGCAGCTGTAGCATTGACGGGGAAGGAGGTAATCTGTATAAAGAATTAGAAGTGGTAGTCTGTAGAACAAGTTATAGCGAACCACGGAAGGACGAAAACCAAGGGTGGGATAGATGTAGTGCCTGAAAAAGAAGGAATACAACCTAAGGGGAAGAGGACCCCAGAGATCGTTAGAGGAAAAATAAGGTGTATGTCCTGAAGCGTGACGTGGTAATAACATGGAGAAACCGTATTGATCGTGTGCACCGCAAACAAGAAGAAATACAACCTAAAAAGTGGGGTGGGACCACAGGATCCTAGGAAAAATGACCAGTGGCATAAAATACGAGCTGAGAATAATGGAAAATGAATACAAAGAAAAATGCTGGAAAAACACATTGAATTTACAAAGGACAGCGTGTTTTTATCAAAAGATAAAAATGTGACCTTGAAAGCTGCAGCTGCTAGAGAGAGAAATAAAGCTGTTTAGGAAAATGGACTGGAGGAAGATCATCAAAATACAAAACTTAATTTAAAGAAAGGAGATTTAAATTGGCTGTGAAAAAGATATTGGTTTAAATATAAAAATTTACGAGTTAAACCCGACACAGAAGTTTTGTGCCGAGAAAGAGAAACAAAGATGTTTAACTATGGACTAGAGGAAGGTCATCAAAAAAAAATTATAAAGTTCGGATTCAAAAGGGGAAAAAAAAATCTAAGTTATGCGTACTCAGCGAAGGAAGGAAAAAATTGGGAATTAGAGAATTCTTAAAAAAGATGGAACCGGCACGGAAGTTTAGATGTTGTGCCGAGAAGAATAAAACACAAGGTTTGCTCAGTGAACGGGACCGTAAAAACGAAATGCTGGAATGTTTATAGCTTGTGTGAAAATTGGATTTCAGTGAACAAAATAGCTATTAAAAATGTGTGGTCTCATTTTAAATCAATGAAAAAATCTTTGGCAAGTATTTGAATTGGAACTTTAGAGAAATTGGAGTTTAATCTAAAATGTTGTCTTTCCCGATGAACTTGACAACTTTACTAATGATTTCTGCTGTTTTAATGGATTCCTAATTTCTAAGCAAGTTTTGAAAGCACAAAGACGTGGGAAATTTTTTTTGGATGTTTACACGAAGTCACATAATGACGTCAGGCCTTCTCACAAACCTGTAAAGGAGTTAACCCTTTCCATTGACAGCTGTTTTATACTGGACATCATTAACTTGGATTTCTTAATAAAAGAAAGAAGACAGAGGAAATGGTGGGATAGTCAGAATAAAAATAAAACGAAGAAAGCCTATGTAATAATACTCGCCTGCTACAGAGGACGATAGACTCTAACAAAACAAATTCAAGAGTTAGAAGCTAAGATAAATAAGCTGGAAGAGATAAAGACAGGACCAGACGGATGGTGCAGTGCACAGTCATAGCACCATGATCTACAACAATAGAGCCAATGTACCCCACGGTGGGTAAGTGTAGTCCACAAACCCAACCTAACAGTAAACCAGATTGGGATAACGAGTGCAGAGTAGAGTGGTCCCCGGCACATGATAATGGCTACGTATCAGCGGCACCAATACGCACTACCACCATTCCCTCCAGTGGACGTAGAGCAGCCCTCAACCCACAGGAGAGACAAATTCTATTGAATGAGTTACCAACTCCTAAAGCAAATAATAGGAATACAGAATTCTGGCAAAAGGTGGGAGAACTGCTCGACGCCCATAACCTAACCTTAGCAGACATTCATAATCTGGTAAAAGCCAAAATGGGTCCGATAGATTGGCACAAACACCAGAGGTACAAGATGGGGAATGGCAGAATAAGGGAAGAGCAGATCTAGCAAAAATGCAAAGATTGGAATTCCTCAAATACGGGATGGAAGGACACTGGGGACCAATTGGAACCAAATGGAGTAGAATATTGAATGTGACTGAAAAGGCAGGCGAAAGGGTAGGGGAGTATGGGGAACGAAAGTGGATTGAATACAAAGACCACTCTGGGGCTGATGACCCCGACAACAATGTGCAGTATTCTTGAAAATGTTTAAAGATGGACTAGGAGAGGCACATCAAAAGATAATTAAGTTAGGATTTAAGATAGGAGATGATTACGATGAAACTTTGGAATGGGCAGAACATGTAGAGGAGTTAAAGTTAGAAATAAGGGAGAAAATAGAAAAAATAGCAGCAAGAGCGGTAGCAGCAGAAATGAAGGGGGAGGAGACACACCTCTGCGCAGCTCCCCTGATATGTTTTAACTGCAATAAGGGAGGCCACTGCAGTAAGGATTGCCCACAGAAAAGGAGAGTTTACGGAAATTCTAAAGGGAAATGTCACAATTGTGGTAAACTTGGACAATTGGCCAAAGATTGAATGGAGAAAGGGGGGAGGCACGAGAAGGCAAGGCCCCCAACAGGCAAAGAAGGGAACACCATTAACCAGGGAAGAGCTGATGGACATGCTCAGAAAGGTACCAGCACCACTGCTACCACTGGCATCACCGTCCCAACCCGAGACACCCTCTAACGAGGATATTATCAATATGCTCCGATTAACCAGTACACACGAGGAGTTGCTGGTCCCCAGCGGAGGTATGGGATGGCAGCTAGGTGATCCAAGGATGTTTATTAGTGCAGTGTTAGGGGGCCGGCACTGCAATATACAAGTAGACACAGGAGCGTCTGTTTCCATAACCAACTTACATTTGCCCCTGACCCGCAGGACTGTCAACATACAAGGAGTAGGTGGGGGATATCGGAAAGGAACCCTAAGTGAAATAGTGTTGTTGGAAGTACAGGGGGTAATGTTACCTACTCAGTTTTGGTGCTGTCAGAACACAGAGGGCACCACATTGGGCATCGATACCTTAAGGGAGATAGGGGTACTGATAGATCCCCAGCGTAACCGGATAATTTTGGGGGATAAGCACGGAAACTGAATTAAGTTCGAGCACCCGGGACACCAGCACAACGACTGGTCGGAATAACTCCAATCCAACCCGAGTGGGAAACAAAGGGTGTATGGGGTAGCGTGTGTCAATTATACCCGTCTCTGTGGGCATAATACAAGCAAGATTGTGGATTAGGAGAGATACCATCCATCAAAATTCCCGGCCCCGAACACAAAGCTCACCGACAGTACCCATTAAGACCCGAAGCTGAGGCAGCGGTCTGTCAGATAATGCAGAAATTAGAGGAGCAACGGGATATGGAAGAAATAATGGGAATGTGATGGCCCCGGAATGCATCCAGGGAAACCTATTAAATTTATACCACGGGTATGTCCATACAGGTAGAACCAACATGATAAGCTCGATGTCCAGATGCTGGTGGTGGAAGGAAATGGGTAGAGATGTAGAGGAGATGTGTGACATGTTCAAAATACAACACAGGAGGGAAAGTAAAAATCTGGATGGGACATCAGCCCTGACCGAAAGGACCTTGGGAAAACTTACAGATAGATATATAGACTATTCTGGCTTCATTGTTTTGTGTGTTTTAGCAGATTTGTGTGTCTTTGAAATGAACAAATCTAATTAAAGAAAATGTCTCCGATCTGTCCTTGCTGCTGCTTGTTACCCAGCAACAAGGGGAAGACATACTGCTTAATTATAATAGACCAGTTTACAAAGTGGGTAGAAGCTGTCGCCACTAGAAATTGTTCAGCAGAAACCATGGCCAAGATCCTTGCAGAAGAAATAATGCCACTACAGCTGAACTCAGATCAAGGTACACACTTCACAGGGAAGATAATGAAACAGGCCTGCGCTTTACTAGGGATTAGGCAAAACTATCCCATATCAAAGAGACTGGAAAGGGATGGGTAAACAGGATAAACTGAGTACTAATGAAGCTCAAGGCAACCCGTAATCGGATGACAGGACTGACACCCTTTGAACTAAAAAAAATGACAGGATACGGAAATTTGTAATGGAACTCTGTAAGCAGTTACATGATTTAAAGACACAGGCTAGAGATTAGCAAATCAAGAACGCTAAGTTAGCAAATTAGAGAACGACACTAAGGAACAGAAGGTCCAAACACCCCAAATAGGCAGTCAGGTGATTACCCCAGAGAGGTCCGGGCTCGCACTCAAATGGACCGGACCCTATCAGGTAATAATGGTAAGTTATGGTAGTTATAAAGGGTATCGGCAAGTGGAAACACGGACCCAGTTAAAAAAGCATAGTCATTAACTAACCGGTGACGACCGAGAAATATTGTTTTTTGCAGGACTCTAGTGCTCGTGGAAACAACGTGGGGTAACGCAACCTCATATCAAGGACAACAGACTGAGGGACGGCAAGGCCTGTATTACAGGAACTCGGGCAACATTAGTTTGATAACGAATCAAAAACACTGATGGTGATGGTCGGAGCAACAGTAGACTTAAATAACGGGCATAAAACAACGTAATGAGGAAACAAAACAACATTGGGGATGGGGCAGTAATGCGGTACCAATAATTAGTGGGATTAAGACCACGGTGTGTTTTATAATCAGGAGAGACAAAGATTGATAAGGCAGACCAAGGATAAGATACACTTCTGGTACGTCAGCGAATAATTACTGTATTCCTAAATGTAAACACTATAACCACCCCCAACTTCTGCGGGTTAAACACTATAAGCCTGTTTAGAAACCTGACCCTGCGAGCACTTAAAGGCCCTGAATCAAAAACCATGACGTTTAATGTGGAAAGAGGGTCAGGTAAAAAACGAGATCGGGGAAAAAGAGGAATATTAGAAATGGTACGCAGCGGGATACACGGCAGGATACGCGGCGGGATACGCGGCGGGAGTTGCGACGGTAAACACTATAGACCTACACTTGATATATAATCGAGTTACCGCTCTAACACGAACCTTACAGGGATTGCTGGAAAGGGATGAGGATAATGAAAAGATACAAGCACAACTCGGTAATGGCGCAGAAAGGGAATTATTACAAGTGGCCCACACATTGCGAGACCACGCCAGAACTATAAATTCGATGAATAGAGTAGAACGGAACTTAAGTAAAACTATACAGACAGAACTAGTATTTACTGGATATGGAGCATGGTTGCTCAAAGAAATACAACATAACCTAGAGCAGCTTCAGAATAGAAAAACATGATTCATGCCTGCGAGGTGCGGAGAAACAGTCATGCTTGGATCCCAAAGGCCAGCTGTGTAACCGGACATTTAAATAAAATAGGTTTTGTATTATCTATACCACAGTATGATGTGACAAAGGGATATCCTCTATACCAAACAATGTAGGAGAACTAAGAAATCAAATTCGCGTGCGGTACCATGACAAACCAGAAATGTAACTTAAGAGAACAACAGTACTAAGAGTCTCAGCATAGATGATTGTTATAAAAATAACCAAATTGCTTTATGTCAAGATCCACTACGAATGATCAAAGATGACTGTGGATATAACTAAGTGGACGGGTGCACCTTGAGTATCACCCCCCAAACACAGGACTACTAAATTATCGCTGTTCCATGAGGAAATGGAGATTGATGTGTGAGCACCACGGCAACTGAAATGAAGAAAGAAACACCTCATGCACCATTATAGATATTGACTTCTGCTTTACTCTGCTTGATGAGACAGATATAAACGGGTTTATGATAACCCCTGAAATAAAGGAGGAAAGATCGATGGGACAATGATGGACATTACCTGAGGAGGTTATGTGAAGGCCATCAGGCCGCAAGGAAAACCATACTCGAACTGAAAGAGGGACAAACGTGACTGAATTGGACACTATTTGACAACATAGAGGATACCCCAGGTGGGGCAGAAAGTCGGCAGAATAGAGAAGACCCCAAGTGGAGGAAAGATAGAAGAAAGAGAGGATACCCCAGGCGGGGCATAATTCAAACACCGAGAAAATGTTGGCTAGAAAGGACTTATACACGAACTATGCTCGACTAAATGTACTGGTTGTAATGCAAGGGAACTCATCTTGCTAGTATTATCCTATAAAAAGGTGTAACTGACATAAGAGGCAAGCGCTAGCCCATACTATAGTTAAAACATTGAATAAAGGGAAATCAGACTGTCCGGCAGAAAGGACTTACTTAGTATAACCTTAATGGGAAAGCCAACAGGTAGATCCTGTAGCTCGGGAAGTAGCACTACCCAAGCGAAAGGACAATTCTGGAAGCTCACCCATGAGGAATTAATTGAGGCATATAGCCAAGGGCCATTAGGGGGGAATTGTAAGGGATAAATTGTAAAAGTTGCAAATAGATGGTCAGAATTATGCTGAAGGTAGTGAACTTATCAGTATTAGGAGGGTCTGTATAATTGCCTATGTATGTAACACTTGCTTATGCAGGTATAATGTATAATGCATTAAGCTGAATCCGTAACCTCTGTAATACTTAAACAGCAAAATCAGCAGTTGTTGATCAGAAGTCTCTGAGGAAGAGATAAGGAAGCCAGTTTAGGTGTCTATTATACTGTGGCAAAGTGCAAGTCATGGAACAACACCATAGAAGATGGGCAATTGCATATACCACTCAGACAGTTTGATAAGAGTCGACAAATCAATGTAACTTCGCTGATCGAATTCGACCTATTGAGGATTTTGTAGTAGGGTGCTCCTCTCCAAGACCTGTATAAATTGTACTTGAAACCTCTTGTATTTCGGAGGTTCCACGACTGAACCTTCCCGTGCATTGCTCGTAATAAAACCGGTAAACCTGAGGTTTTGTTTGTTTACTTCCGTGGTCGTTATACAGTGGGAAGCTGGGTGAGGTGTCGATTAACTATATCAGTTAGTCCACTTTGAGGGAGAGAAGCTTCCTTTTTACCCCAACAATGGCATTAACAGAGATTGAAAAAGCACAGAAAGTGACATTTTACTCACTTTTCATAAGGCAAGTAGCCTTCGAGGGATAAAGAATCCTCAGATCATTGCTAAAATATGAATAATCTATTTGCATTTCCGATGAACATGACACTGATTTCTACTCCAGTCAAAATTTTCAATAAAAATTTAGGAAAGAAAGAATGGCCGAGTATTTCTCCGCCAGCAGGCTTGTTCACAAATAAATTAATAATAGGATTTGGACGCGGATATAACGGGCACGATAGTTGCATTTGCAGAAGGCATGGAAGTAGGAAGTGTGGTTACATGTGAAAAGGATGGAAAAACAACTTAGAGGGGATAGAAATGTTAACAGATTCAGCAGGTAGATATCAGATGATAGTTAATGCAGAGAATATGATTTTTTGGGGAGCAAGATGAGAAGACATACACTAAATGGTAAAACTTTAAACTGTTAGAGGACTTGTGGGTTCAGAAACATTTCAGGCCTAAAAATGTGCCCAATGGGGCTCTTTACACTAGAATAACAAAGATTAAGAGGAGATCTGATTGAGGAGCTTTGATAAGGTAAATAAGGAAAAACTATTTCCACTGCTAACTGAAGAACACAAGTATAAGATTGTCACTAAAAGAATAAAGGGAGAGGTTAGGAGAATACTTTTTACGCATAGGTTGCATAGGACATAAGAACATAAGAATTAGGAGCAAAGGAATGAGCCATATGGCCCCTAGAGCCTGATGCATCATTGAATAAGACCATGGCTGATTTTCGACCTTAACTCCACTTTCCCGCTCAATCCCCATATCCCTTGATTCACTTAGAGCCCAAGGCATTGAAATTCAAGTTGTTTGCTCCTCCCGTTAACGGTAACAGGCACGGCACTGCTACCAACTCCTGCAAAATCCGGCAGGTGTACAGCACCCCGTTCCTACCGGTAGCGCCCGGTGCTAATGCACCAGCGATGACGACGTCATTACCATGCACAGTGACCCACTCTTTGTCCCAGAGTGAAAATTTGGGCATTCCAGGCTGTACGCTGCTCGTGGGATGATAATTAAAGGGGAGATGGGGAGGGAGAAAAAAATGGTTGAATTACCAGTTGCGGCCTTCTTAGAAACATAGCAACATAGAAAATAGGTGCAGGAGTAGGACATTCGGCCCTTTGAGCCTGCACTACTGTTCAATAAGATCATGCCTGATCGTTCACCTCAGTACCACTTTCCTGCTTTCTCTCCATACCCCTTGATCCCTTTAGCCGTAAGGGCCATATCTAACTCTCTCTTGAATACATCCAATGAACTGGCATCAACAACTATCTGCTGTAGGGAATTCCACAGGTTAACAACTCTCTGAGTGAAGAGGTTTCTCCTCATCTCAGTCCTAAATGGCCTACCCCTTATGTTTAGACTATGTCCCCTGGTTTTGGACTTCCCCAACATCGGAAACATTCTTCCTGCATCTAACCTGTCCGGTCCCGTCAGAATTTTATATGCTTCTATGAAATCCCCTCTCATCCTTCTAAACTCCAGTGAATACAGGCCCAGTCGATCCAGTCTCTCCTCATATGTCAGTCCAGCCATCCCTGGAATCAGTCAGGTGAACCTTCGCTGCACTCCCTCAATAGCAAGAACGTCCTTCCTCAGATTCGGAGACCAAAACTGAACACAATATTCCAGGTGAGGCCTCACCAAGGCCCTTGTACAACTGCAGTAAGACCTCCCTGCTCCTATACTCAAATCACCTAGCTATGAAGGCCAACATACCATTTTCCTTCTTCACTGCCTGCTGTACCTGTCTGCCAACTTTCAATGACTAATGTACCATGACACCCAGGTCTTGTGGCACCTCCTCTTTTCCTTATCTTCCACCATTCAGATAATATTTTGCCTTCGTGTTTTTGCCACCAAAGCGGATAACCTCACATTTATCCACATTATACTGCATCTGCCATGCATTTGCCCACTCACCTAACTTGTCCAAGTCACCCTGCAGCCTCTTCGCGTCCTCCTTAGAGCTCACACTGCCACCCAACTTCGTGTCATCTGCAAACTTGGAGATATTGCACTCAATTCCTTCTTCTAAATCATTAATGTATATTGTTAATAGCTGGGGTCCCAGCACTGAGTTCTGTGGCACCCCACTAGTCACTGTCTGCCATTCTGAAAAGGACCAATTTATCCTGACTCTCTGCTTACTGTCTGCCAACCAGTTCTCTATCCACGTCAATACATTACCCCCAATACCATGTGCTTTAATTTGCACACCAATCTCTTGTGTGGGACATTGTCAAAAGTTTTTTGAAAGTCCAAATACACCACATCCACTGGTTCTCCCTTGTCTACTCTACCAATTACATCCTCAAAAAATTCTAGAAGATTTGTCAAGCATGAATTCCCTTTCATAAATCCATGCTGACTTGGACCGATCCTGTCACCGCTTTCCAAATGCACTGCTATTTCAGCTTTAATAATTGATTCCAACATTTTTCCCACTACTGATGTCAGGCTAACCAGTCTATAATTACCCATTTACTCTCTCCCTCCTTTCTTAAAAAGTGGTGTTACATTAGCTACCCTCCAGTCCATAGGAACTGATCCAGAGACTATAGACTGTTGGAAAATGATCCCCAATGCATCCACTATTTCTAGGGCCACTTCCTTAAGTACTCTGGGATGCAGACTATCAGGCCCCGGGGATTTATCGGCCTTCAATCCCATCAATTTCCCGAACACAATTTCCCACCTAATAAGGATTTCCTTCAGTTCCTCCTTCTCAATAGACCCTCGGTCCCCTAGTATTTCCGGAAGGATATTTGTGTCTTCCTTCGTGAAGACAGAACCAAAGTATTTGTTCAACTGGTCTGCCATTTCTTTGTTCCCCATTATAAATTCACCTGAATCTGACTGCAAGGGATCTACGTTTGTCTTCACTAATCTTTTTCTCTTCACCTATCTATAGAAGCTTTTGCAGTCAGTTTTTATGTTGCCAGCAAGCTTCCTCTCATACTCTATTTTCCCCCTCCCAATTAAATACTTTGTCTTCCTCTGCTGAATTATAAAATTCTCCCAGTCCTCAGGTTTGCTGCTTTTTCTGGCCAATTTATATGCCTCTTCCTTGGATTTAACACTATCCTTAATTTCCCTTGTTAGCCACGGTTGAGCCACCTTCCCTGTTTTATTTTTACTCCAGACAGGGATGTACAATTGTTGAAGTTCATCCATGTGATCCTTAAATGTTTGCCACTGCCTATCCACCGTCAACCCTTTGCCAGTCTATTCTAGCCAATTCACGTCTCATACCATCAAGTTGATTGTGGGGTTCTTGCAGCCCGGCACTCCACTTGTGTGCCGGGCTGTTGCCACGGCACCCCAGTCCAGGGATGGCCCCTTTTCTTACCCGCAGTATTGGCAGCTTGTAATGAAGTGGAGGGCCCTGTCTACGCGGCCGTGCTACGCATCCCACCGCTTCGCGCTGCGAACTTCGCGGAGGCTTTGCGCCCAGCTCCCGCCGCACTAAGTAAGTCGAGCACAATATTTTATGATCCACTGCCTCTCGGGGGCGGTAACCCAAATATAGGTCACGGCGCAGGAACTCCCGCCATGCGGCTATTATTTTGTGGCTCAAAAACTATCAAATGTCCCATCAGAAATAATAAAATCAGAATCAATGATAGCTTTTAAAAGGAAGTGAATAAATATTTGTAAAAGAACCATTGTGAACGTATAGGAAAGGGGCAGTGAAATGGGACTAAATTATTTCAGAGAGCTGGTACCAGGCACAATGCATTGAATGGCGTCATTCTGTTCTGTAAGAATCAAGGAAGTTTAGTGCCATAATATACACAGTGAAATCTTCTGACAATATTGCAAAATGATCACTCTCCATATGAAAGCTAATCTGTTCAATATATCAGCATGGTGATCTCTATTAAAACTATAATTGAAGAATAAATAGGCTGGAATAGAGTCTGGATAGAATGTGTGTGTTCCTGTACTATTGGTCGTTAGTAAATAATTCCCTTCAGGAATGCATGCTGTGCCACCTTTGAAACAAAGTGTAGAAAGAATATCGTTTCAACATTCCAGGCTATTCAATGAATTACCTGGGCACTCTTTAAATGTGGCTTCACACTGGGTTGGAGTTATAATGCACTTGGTACAAAGTCCAAGCAGGCTGCAACTATCCATCTGAGGTAGCCTTATATCTCTCAGATTCAGTGCAGTCAGGGGGAAGATCACCATCAAACTTCTGAATTAAACTGAGACTTTTACATTGATGAACGCTGATAACTCCTTCACATCAACATAAAAACTATAGGACAATCTCTGCGAAATTGAGTTAATGGCTTTACCCCTTAATCAACATAACAAAAACAGATTGGCCTGAAATCACGTGCGCGCACGCGCCTGTGGGGCCCCAGCAAGCGAAGTGCATGCGCCTAAACCCAGCACTTGCAATCTGTCAAAAATCTGACAGATCTCACGCATCCAAAACTAAAGGGCTTCCGCTGTTAAATAAGGTAAGTTTATTTTTAAACCCTTTAAAATATATAAATTTATTTTTCAAAAAATTCAATGTTTGTTTTAAATAATTAATTAAATTCCATTTTTATTAATTTGAAATATGTGATGTGTTTTTTTTTAGTTACTTTCAGTGTTTCTGTGTTTTTGGGGGTATTCCCATTCATACTTATAAGAACATAAGAAATAGGAACAGGAGTAGGCCATACAGCCCCTCGAGCCTGCTCCGCCATTCAATACGATCATGGCTGATCTGATCATGGACTCAGTTCCACTTCCCCGCCCGCTCCCCATAACCCCTTATCCCCTTATTGTTTAAGAAACTGTCTATTTATGTCTTAAATTTATTCAATGTCCCAGCTTCCACTGCTCTCTGAGGCAGCGAATTCCACAGATTTACAACCCTCTGAGAGAAGAAATTTCTCCGCATCTCTGTTTTAAATGGGCAGCCCCTTATTCTAAGATCGTGCCCTCTACTTCTAGTCTCCCCCATCAGTGGAAGCATCCTCTCTGCATCCACCTTGTCAAGCTCCCTCAAAATCTTATACGTTTCGATAAGATAAGCTCTCATTCTTCTGAATTCCAATGAAGAGAGGCCCAACCTACCCAACCTTTCCTCATAAGTCAACTCCCTCATCCCCAGAATCAACCTAGTGAACCTTCTCTGAACAGCCTCCAAAGCAAGTATATCCTTTCGTAAATATGGAAACCAAAACTGCATGCAGTATTCCAGGTGTGGCCTCACTAATACTTTATATAGCTGTAATAAGACTTCCCTGCTTTTATACTCCATCCTCTTTGCAATAAAGGCCAAGATACCATTGGCCTTCCTGATCACTTGCTGTACCTGCATACTATCCTTTTGTGTTTCATGCACAAGTACCCCCAGGTCCCGCTGTACTGTGGCACTTTGCAATCTTTCTCCATTTAAATAATAACTTGCTCTTTGATTTTTTTTTTGCCAAAGTGCATGACCTCACACTTTCCAACATTATACTCTATCTGCCAAATTTTTGCCCACTCACTTAGCCTGTCAATGTCCTTTTGCAGATTTTTTGTGTCCTCCTCACACATTGCTTTTCCTCCCATCTTTGTATCATCAGCAAACTTGGCTATGTTACACTCAGTCCCTTTTTTCAAGTCGTTAATATTGATTGTAAATAGTTGGGGTCCCAGCACTGATCCCTGCGGCACCCCACTAGTTGCTGATTGCCAACCTGAGAATGAACCATTTATCCCGACTCTCTGTTTTCTGTTAGTTAGCTAATTGTCTATCCTTGCTATTATATTACCCCCAACCCCGTGAACTTTTATCTTGTGCAGTAACCTTTTATGTGGCACCTTGTCAAATGCCTTCTGGAAGTCCAAATACACCACATCCACTGGTTCCCCTTTATCCACCCTGTTCGTTACATCCTCAAATTTGTCAAGCATGACTTCCCCTTCATAAATCCATGCTGACTCTGCCTGACCGAATTTTGCTTTTCCAAATATCCTGTTATTGCTTCTTTAATAATGGACTCCAACATTTTCCCAACCACAGATGTTAGGCTAACTGGTCTACAGTTTCCTGCTTTTTGTCTGCCTCCTTTTTTAAATAGGGGTGTTACATTTTCAGTTTTCCAATCTGCTGGGACCTCCCCAGAATCCAGGGAATTTTGGTAAATTACAACCAATGCATCCACAATCCTGCCGCTAATTCTCTTAAGACCCTAGGATGCAAGCCATCAGGTCCAGGGAATTTATCTGCCTCTAGTCCCATTATCTTACTGAGTACCACCTCCTTAGTGATTGTGATTGTGTTAAGTTCCTCTCCCCCCGTATAGCCCCTTGACTATTCACTGTCGGAATATTGTTGGCGTCCTCTACCGTAAAGACTGATACAAAATATTTGTTCATAGTTTCTGCCATCTCCATGTTCCCCATTACTAATTCCCTGGTCTCGACCTCTAAGGGACCAACATTTACTTTAGCCACCCTTTTCCTTTTTATATACCTATAGAAACTCTTGCTATCTGATTTTTATACTTTGCGCTTGTTTACTTTCATAGTCTACCTTCTCTTTCTTAATCAATTTTTTAGTCATTCTTTGCTGGCTTTTAAAAGCTTCCCAGTCTTCTGTCCTCCCACTAGTTTTGCCCACTTTGTATGCCCTTGTTTTGAATTGGATACCATCCTTTATTTCTTTAGTTAGCCATGGATGGTTATCTTTTCTCTTACACCCTTTCCTCCTCACTGGAATATATTTTTCTTGAGAGTTGTGAAATATGGTGATTCCGTTGAAGGCCTTTGCATTGAGAGCCAGGACCAGAAGTCTCTGAATCTCCAGGACCACCAGGTAGATTCGCAGAAATTTTTCAGGTCAGAGGCAGATCATCTGCCTCCAACCACAATTTCTGGCCCAATTATCTGGTCATTATCACATTGCTGTTTGCAGGAGTTTGCTGTGCGCAAGTTGGCTACTGCATTGAGACGTCTGGTGATCGTGAAAGGCGCTATATAAATGTCAGTCTATCTTTTTTTCTTTCAATTTTTAATTTTATATAATGCCATCAGACAATCTTGGTGAATTTGGGGAAGTTTTTAAATGTCTGTGTATATAATTAAAAGTTCCCCATCTGAAACATATCCAACATTCATAAAGCATGCAGATTGACTCAAATTTCATGTTCAACAAAAAGTAACCAAATGAAAAAATATTTAAAGGCTTTGGGGCCGAAATTGGGTGCCCTCCACCCGAAATGGGGTGCACGCACCCCATTTCTACTGTTTTTACCACTGCGGAGGTTGAGGTGACCTCTTGAGCGAAATTCCGCTCTTTGGCTTTTTTTTTCAGGCGGACTGGAAGTCGGTCATAATGGAGATGGAAGTGGTCTGATGATGCACTTAGGATAGATCAGCAGCAGTGGAGCGGTAGTGGGGGGGAATGGGTCACCGCTGGGATACCGCAGGAGCGGAATGTTGATAATGGCAGCCATTACACGAAAAGTTGGCAGCTATTGAACTCTGCAGCGTGGTCGCCGATTTCTGGTGTTAACCGGCCATAACGAAAGGGACAATTTTGGCCCCTTATTATATAATCTCTCAAAAAATTCCCATGCTTAAGAAAGGAACCAATCACATCCTTGAAACATTTTTTGATTGACTGCCTTGGTTCCACACCCATTTCATTAAAAAAGTTCGAACAATTCTGGAAAAAAATTACACATTTTATCTTCCAATAGTCCCAGAACTTTCCCTTGCACGGGCATCCTTTTTTCTCCCAGACACACTGGTTGCCAAGACATTGAAAAGTAGCCTCATTGGAATGCTGACATTTTAAATACAGCGTATTCAAGCAGTTAAGATGCTACTGCCTTTCTACCTCAATGGCAATCACTATTTACAGAATGTGCAGTATCCAGGGTAGCAATTGATACGAAAGCCAAGGAAAATCTTCGCAACATACAAATCAGCATTCCATGCCCTTTTTCAAATGTTCATTCCAAATGACTGTAACGCAAACTAATAATTTCTCTAGGAGTTTAAAAAATGCACCTAATAGTTCAGGTAAAATGAGAAAATCAATACTAAGCAGTATGTTTTTCAAGCCACTGAGATTCAAGTTTCACAGATATGCCAGGCAAATTCCTTGGACAATTAATTGTTGCCAAAGTAATAGCTAGGGGCCAAAGGGGAATATATTTTTATTTCTGAACAAAATTAAGAAAAAGATTGTATTGTGTTTGCATGGAGTCGACAGGAGTAATTACACCATTACCACCTTAATATGAGAAAGCAGGAATGATGTCAACAGGCCATGAAATAAAAAAGATGTATTGGCTCATGCTGTGCAGTGTAAAATCTCATTGAAGGATTCCATCATTAACAGGAATGCATTATGAAAAAGAAACCACAAAAATATTTTCTTCAAATTACAAATATTCAACCAAGCAGTACAGGTGTAATTTAGAGACTCCACTGTAAAAGAAATTCTTACACAACTAGAATCTCATTAAAAATTAGTCACTATATCAGGCAGACCATAGCAGATAAAAATGGCTCTGTGCTTATGTAATTGGATTAAGAATCATAAAATGTTATAGCAAAGAAGCAGGTCATTTATTCCATCAAGTCTGTGTTGATGTTTACTCCATGAGTCATCCACTCTAACCCCACTCTCCTGCTCACTCCCATGTCCTTTAATATTTATCTTTTTCAGGCCCAGTATCTAAGTAAGCAAACCCAAACATCAAACAGAGAACCAATCCAAAAGCAAAATACTGCGGATGTTGGAATCTGATATAAAAACAGAAATTGCTGGAAATCTCAGTGCGTCAGGCAGCATCTGTAGAGAGAAACAGAATTAATGTTTCAGGTCGATGACCCTTCATCAGAATTGGCCAGTTTCTCACCACAGATGCTGCCTGCACCACTAAGATTTCAAGTGAACTGTCCATGTTATTGGCTTGAGACCAATTTTAATTCCCAGGCCTCATTAACATTTGAAGGCCAGACTGCCCTCTTAATCAGCTGCAGAATTGAGCAGCCTGCTCACTTGCCACTCCAACTCTCGCAGGCACAACCCATATCACAAGAGGGAGATGTTGTGGAACTTGGAGGTGCTGTCAAAATAAACTTCGACATTCCCAGTTTTTTTGTGTAACTCCCCATATTTTATGAAGGAGTTGCCAATTCTTACACCTCAAAAATAAATATAGCTATGATATGATGCTGAATCCTACACA
This sequence comes from Pristiophorus japonicus, assembly GCF_044704955.1. Classification (NCBI taxonomy): domain Eukaryota; kingdom Metazoa; phylum Chordata; class Chondrichthyes; family Pristiophoridae; genus Pristiophorus; species Pristiophorus japonicus. The sequence continues at coordinate 102,922,749 of NC_091980.1, read as the reverse complement.
GCAATGTGGAAGGTTGCCAAGTATGTCCTATCCATAAAAAACAGGATAAATCTAATCACCATCCTTCCAATAATCAGTAACCTACTCGCCTATTCTCAGATCATGTTCTGCCAGGACCACTCAGCTCTAGGCCCAATCACAGGCTTGATCCAGACGTGGATGAAAGAGCTGAATGTGTGAGGAGCTGTCGTCAACATCAAGGCAGCATTCAAGTGAATATGCATCAAGGAGCCCTTTCAAAACCATGGTCAATGGGGATCAAAAGGACAACCCTTCAATGGTTGGAGTCATACCTGATAAAAAGGAAGATAGTTGTCATTGTCAGAGGCTAGTCATCACAGCTCCAGTCTCTTCTGAAAAGCAGAATATTTTATCGCAATATACAGTTAACCATAGGTGGAACAAAACGTAATTGTGCAATTAACCTTTCAAAACCATGGGCTCAATTTTCCCCAGTTACTTGCACCGTTTTTTTTGCCGCGCGCCGCTTTCTTTGGCCTAAATTAAAATATCCCAGATTCCCCAAAGGTTGTGCACCAGTGTAACTCAGTTAGTTACAATTTTTTTAGATTCTTTTTTTTTACCTCACTGGGGGCGTAACCTGCCACCCACGCCAATTCTGGCTATTTAAGCAAGTTTGGCCAGCTCCGATTTACTTCAATTTTTTTTAGGACGGTGTATGTGACCTCTGTGGAAAAACCTTCTGGGTAGTTAAGAAAATCGACGCAGGTAAGGAAATCAGCGCAACAGATGCACTTCCAGGGCCCGGACAGCAGCAGTAGAGAGGGGAGAGAGAAAGGGAGAGAGGGGGGCGAGGCCTTTTGGCTAGAGTTAGGAGCGGGTACCGGGAGGGGGAGACCCTTCGGCCTGGGATAGTAGCGGGTACCGGCACCAGGAGGCCCTTCAGCCTGGGATAGTAGCGGGTACCGGTACCGGGAGGGCCTTTGGCCTGGGATAGTAGCGGGTACCGGGAGGGAGAAGGCCCTTCAGTCTGGGATAGTAGAGGGTACCTGGAGGGAGGAGGCCCTTCAGTCTGGGATAGTAGCGGGTACCGGCACCGGGAGGGCCTTTGGCCTGGGATAGTAGCGGGTACTGGCATCCGGAGGCTCTTTGGCCTGGGACAGTAGCGGGTACCGGAGGGAGGAGGCTCTTCAGCCTGGGATAGTAGCGGGTACTGGCACCAGGGAGGAGTAGGGGGGAGGGGAAGATAGACTTTTGTCATAAACACTTTAATAATTTAATGGTGGTAAGTTGCTGCAATGTGTAATGTGCTTGTGCAGGTTGCTGTGAGCTGGCTGTTGTATGTGTCATTTTCCAGCCTCAGCCCGCAGTGTGTCCCTGGTTACCCTGGCAACCTGATCTTTTTGGCGCAGATCTTAGGCTCCACCCCCAAAGCTAGAGGACAGGCTAGGCGGCATCAAAATCAACAATTCAAACGGGGAAATTGGCTGATTTTTTTTTGGCATAGTTGGGCCCCAAAAAAAACGGGCATAACTCTTCAAGTATGCCAAAAAACGGTAATGGGGAAAATTGAGCCCCATATTTCTTATTGCAATTGAAATATTTATTAAAAGTATATATAAAAAATATACATGTATCAAAGTCAAATGTAAAATCATATTCAGGAAATGAAACCTATTTTAATCTGTTTCCCTTAGGAAATTGCCACACAGCATTTCCTACAAGCACCCCGCCTCTAATCACATCGCACTGCGATTACACAGCATGCAGCCACTCCACTTTGGCGCTCATTCCATTCATTGCTTGTACAATCTGACATGTACAGCTCCCTGAAGGGTAAGTCAAAGAATTCAAACAGTTAAAGCTATCCTCATGAATGCAATGTAATCTTCTTGTTACTCCAATATATATTTCAGTTTATTTAAGGTTGATAAAAGGGACACCACAATTGTTCAAACCCAGAATCTTTGCACATGAGTAACTTTTCAATAATTTCATTTAATATAATTGCCATAAATGAGCAAACTGTCCAAAACCAAATTGAATGGTTATTTGAGTTAAAGAAGCTGCACAATATATTGCTTGTCAACCTGTTGAGATCAAAACAGGGAAACGTGGACACGTCGGGAGCGGGGCACAGCGTGACGCACTGGGCCACGTAACACTGCCGTGTAGGAGGAGCTCGTCCCTTAATTAAAGGGAAGGGCCCAAGCTGCATACTCTGTACCTAAAAAAGGGTCCTACCCGGACCACCGGGGAGCTGTGCCAACAGCCAGGGCTGACCGATCGCGGCATGGACCCAGCGTTCATAATGGCAATGGGGCGCACCAAAAATTCAAAGCATTTTACTTTTTCAAAGCACCATCCTCCCCTTTAACTATCTCCCCGTGAGCCGCCGGCCACCAGCCAATGTGTCCCCTGAAGCTGTCGCTGTCATCACCCCGCGCAGCTTCAGGAGGTGATACCCAATTTAGGGTCCGGGGCACTAACAAGGCATTGTGCACGGTGATGACGTCAGCACTGTCGTACGCTGCAGAGCAGGAACTATGGGTTACCGCCGCCGCTAAACTCCCGCCGAATTTAGCAGGAGTCGTTAGCGGCACCGCCGCAAGTCATAAAGTCGTTTGCGCCCCATTAGTGTCCCGAATTTCTAGGCATATGTATTTTATGTAGAGAGAATAGAGTCTGAGGTCGAATTTTTTAACTTTTAATCACTATGTCTTGAAATTTCTTCAGAATGGTGACACTTCTCTGTGACAAACAGTGCTGCAGGTAATGAGTTGGTTACATATATTACACAATAGGCTTGATGTTAACCGTGCCCATCCAGTGGAAGCCAGGCAGGCAATAAGAATCAAGGCAGTGACCTACACCTCTGATATCGCTGCCTTAATAAGGGATTTAATTTTAACCTGCTGTTTTTAGCAGGTGCGTAAAAGTATCGAGGTCCTGCTTTAAATATGCAGATAGGGCTGTTAGGATGTTAACTGCAGTTTTTACCCAGGCCTATGCAGGAAACCCAATGTGACTTCTATTATGTCTGTAAGCACTCTAGTAATGACTCCACGAGGTAAGGTATTGCACTTGAACTGTTGTGACCTTAATCCATTTATTGCAGCTCCTGAATGAGGGTACAGTAATGTGAGCTCCCTTTTATACTTGGTTACCTGCAGTGCGCAGGTGATCCCTAGGTCTCCACCAGTTGCACCCTCTGGTGGTACAGGCCTAGTGTATACAGTGTGAAGGTACATTCAGTGGTCTTATGTAACTGTACATTGAGTGTACAGGGTATATACATATATTATACATACACATCACTCCCCCCCTAAGTTTTATGGCCTTTGCACTGTGTACTCTGGTCCTCGACTTGAGTGCCCAAAGCCCTTGCACCTTGTCTGTGCTTGGGAATGGCTCTCTCCCTGTAGACCCCCAAGTCCTTATTGCCACAACATTGGGAAATGGTCAGCAGTGGACGGTTGGAGGTTGCAGTGGGGTTTGAGTGGGTTCTGGGTGTGATACATGTGTGTCCATGGCTACATACATCAATTTCACAGCCCCCCCCCATTCATAGACCATGTGTGTGGCTCAACATCTGCATTTGCATACAGGTATGGAAGAAAAAAATAGGATTAGTTACAACACTGTTTGGGTTTAGCAGTAGTGAAACAAGTACATATTACAGGTAAGGTACATATGTGGTATTACAATCTTGCCCCTGGGGTGTAGGTGCAGGTGGGTGCTACCAGTGCCACGTGATAGTCAGAGTAGGAATCGCAGGATAGCGCAGATGAATATGTGGCTTGAGCAGTGGTGCAGCAGGGAGGGATTCAAATTCCTGGGGCATTGGGACCGGTTCTGGGGGAGGTGGGACCAGTACAAACTGGACGGTCTGCACCTGGGCAGGACCGGAACCAATGTCCTAGGGGGAGTGTTTGCTAGTGCTGTTGGGGAGGATTTAAACTAATATGGCAGGAGGATGGGAACCAATGCAGGGAGACAGAGGGAAACAAAAAGGAGGCAAAAGCAAAAGACAGAAAGGAGATGAGGAAAAGTGGAGGGCGGAGAAACCCAAGGCAAAGAACAAAAAGGGCCACTGTACAGCAAAATTCTAAAAGGACAAAGGGTGTTAAAAAAACAAGCCTGAAGGCTTTGTGTCTTAATGCAAGGAGTATCCGTAATAAGATGGATGAATTAATTGTGCAAATAGATGTTAATAAATATGATGTGATTGGGATTACGGAGACGTGGCTCCAGGACGATCAGGGCTGGGAACTCAACATTCAGGGGTATTCAACATTCAGGAAGGATAGAATAAAAGGAAAAGGAGGTGGGGTAGCATTGTTGGTTAAAGAGGAGATTAATGCAATAGTTAGGAAAGACATTAGCTTGGATGATGTGGAATCTATATGGGTAGAGCTGCAGAACACCAAAGGGCAAAAAACGTTAGTAGGAGTTGTGTACAGACCTCCAAACAGTAATAGGGATGTTGGGGAGGGCATCAAACAGGAAATTAGGGGTGCATGCAATAAAGGTGTAGCAGTTATAATGGGTGACTTTAATATGCACATAGATTGGGCTAGCCAAACTGGAAGCAATACGGTGGAGGAGGATTTCCTGCAGTGCATAAGGGATGGTTTTCTAGACCAATATGTTGAGGAACCAACTAGGGGGGAGGCCATCTTAGATTGGGTGTTGTGTAATGAGAGAGGATTAATTAGCAATCTCATTGTGCGAGGCCCCTTGGGGAAGAGTGACCATAATATGGTGGATTTCTGCATTAGGATGGAGAATGAAACAGTAAATTCAGAGACCATGGTCCAGAACTTAAAGAAGGGTAACTTTGAAGGTATGAGGCGTGAATTGGCTAGGATAGATTGGCGAATGATACTTAGGGGGTTGACTGTGGATGGGCAATGGCAGACATTTAGAGACTGCATGGATGAATTACAACAATTGTACATTCCTGTCTGGCGTAAAAATAAAAAAGGGAAGGTGGCTCAACCGTGGCTATCTAGGGAAATCAGGGATAGTATTAAAGCCAAGGAAGTGGCATACAAATTGGTCAGAAATAGCAGCGAACCTGGGGACTGGGAGAAATTTAGAACTCAGCAGAGGAGGACAAAGGGTTTGATTAGGGCAGGGAAAATGTAGTACGAGAAGAAGCTTGCAGGGAACATTAAGGTGGATTGCAAAAGTTTCTATAGGTATGTAAAGAGAAAAAGGTTAGTAAAGACAAACGTAGGTCCCCTGCAGTCAGAATCAGGGGAAGTCATAACGGGGAACAAAGAAATGGCAGACCAATTGAACAAGTACTTTGGTTCGGTATTCACTAAGGAGGATACAAACAACCTTCCGGATATAAAAGGGGTCAAAGGGTCTAGTAAGGAGGGGGAACTGAGGGAAATCTTTATTAGTCGGGAAATTGTGTTGGGGAAATTGATGGGATTGAAGGCCGATAAATCCCCAGGGCCTGATGGACTGCATCCCAGAGTACTTAAGGAGGTGGCCTTGGAAATAGCGGATGCATTGACAGTCATTTTCCAACATTCCATTGACTCTGGATCAGTTCCTATGGAGTGGAGGGTAGCCAATGTAACCCCACTTTTTAAAAAAGAAGGGAGAGAGAAAACAGGGAATTATGGACCGGTCAGCCTGACCTCAGTAGTGGGTAAAATGATGGAATCAATTATTAAGGATGTCATAGCAGTGCATCTGGAAAATGGTGACATGATAGGTCCAAGTCAGCATGGATTTGTGAAAGGGAAATCATGCTTGACAAATCTTCTGGAATTTTTTGAGGATGTTTCCAGTAAAGTGGACAAAGGAGAACCAGTTGATGTGGTATATTTGGACTTTCAGAAGGCTTTCGACAAGGTCCCACACAAGAGATTAATGTGCAAAGTTAAAGCACATGGCATTGGGGATAGTGTGCTGAAGTGGATTGAGAACTGGTTGTCAGACAGGAAGCAAAGAGTAGGAGTAAACGGGTACTTTTCAGAATGGCAGGCAGTGACTAGTGGGGTGCTGCAAGGTTCTGTGCTGGGGCCCCAGCTGTTTACATTGTACATTAATGATTTAGACGAGGGGATTAAATGCAGTATCTCCAAATTTGCGGATGACACTAAGTTGGATGGCAGTGTGAGCTGCGAGGAGGATGCTATGAGGCTGCAGAGTGACTTGGATAGGTTAGGTGAGTGGGCAAATGCATGGCAGATGAAGTATAATATGGATAAATGTGAGGTTATCCACTTTGGTGGTAAAAACAGAGAGACAGACTATTATCTGAATGGTGACAGATTAGGAAAAGGGAAGGTGCAACGAGACCTGGGTGTCATGGTACATCAGTCATTGAAGGTTAGCATGCAGGTACAGCAGGCGGTTAAGAAAGCAAATGGCATGTTGGCCTTCATAGCGAGGGGATTTGAATACAGGGGCAGGGAGGTGTTGATACAGTTGTACAGGGTCTTGGTGAGGCCACACCTGGAGTATTGTGTACAGTTTTGGTCTCCTAACTTGAGGAAGGACATTCTTGCTATTGAGGGAGTGCAGCGAAGATTCACCAGACTGATTCCCGGGATGGCGGGACTGACCTATCAAGAAAGACTGGATCAACTGGGCTTGTATTCACTGGAGTTCAGAAGAATGAGAGGGGACCTCATAGAAACGTTTAAAATTCTGACGGGTTTAGACAGGTTAGATGCAGGAAGAATGTTCCCAATGTTGGGGAAGTCCAGAACCAGGGGTCACAGTCTGAGGATAAGGGGTAAGCCATTTAGGACCGAGATGAGGAGAAACTTCTTCACCCAGAGAGTGGTGAACCTGTGGAATTCTCTACCACAGAAAGTAGTTGAGGCCAATTCACTAAATATATTCAAAAGGGAGTTAGATGAAGTCCTTACTACTCGGGGGATCAAGGGTTATGGCGAGAAAGCAGGAAGTGGGTACTGAAGTTTCATGTTCAGCCATAAACTCATTGAATGGCGATGCAGGCTAGAAGGGCTGAATGGCCTGCTCCTGCACCTATTTTCTATGTTTCTATGTAGGACACTAGTTCCAGAGTAACTGGACTGTGTCCAGGTTGTCTGATGGTGGTGGCGCTGCGCCAACTGAGTGGGCTCGGATCGCTCACCTGGCTGGGTCTCAAGACCTTTTCCGTTGCCTAGTGGTGGGCAGAGCCACAGGAATGTGTGGCCTCCCTGTCCTCCTTTGAGGGCTGCAGGGTCTCCCTGCTGCCCTTCAGCGGTAGTGGGAGCCTGGTCATCCCAGGTCCCGTCGGGTGGGCTGGATGGTGCTTGCCTCTTGCTCCCAGTACTCGCCAGAGAGGTAGGACCGATCTGGGGCAGGGTACATGTAGTGGTGCCTTTGCCATCCGCTGATCGCTGGGCCTGCAGTGGGTATGCTCCCTCTGTGTGTGGCCACACTCCCTGGGGCATCACATTGGTCCAAGTGGCGCAGGCTACATGATTGGGTAGCCAGCTGGACCTGGGTGCTTCCAACGGGAGGTTGCCCTTGGTTTTGTCGGCGTACAGGTGGAACCCAGCATCACACATCATTTCTTCACTTATAGTCATGATACGTTGGCTCCAACCACAATCACCCGACTCGAAATTGTTAGTTGTCTTTACATATTCGAATTTGTCAATTACATCTTCGCATTTGTCAATCACATCTTCGCATTTGTCAATTACATCTTTTCCATGTCTCCTACTAGCATCGCTGTTCAAAGTTACATTTAGATACTTGCATTTCTTAATTACAACTTTTACATATGTATCACCGGCATCACTGTACAAAGAGTGGAACTGTCCCTTTAATTGTGCTGGGTTGCCGGTCTCCTTTAAGAGGGCCTTGCAAACTTTACCCCAATCCGTTCGCTGCTCGGCGTCATGTGTTGCTCCCTTAATGCTACGTGGTCTGGTCACGGCCATCTTGATTTCAGGTGCTTCACCTCGTGGTGCGGGCGCCATCTTCTTTCCCTTCATGAGGTAGGCTGCGGTGATCCTTTTCTCCCCAGGTTCTACCACGGAAACAGGGCAGTTCCCTTCTGCACCGATCTTCTTCCTCCAGAGTCCTGCCTCTGGAGCCCAGAAGGTGAGGTTTGGTCGTTTGGGTTGGATCATCTCGCCGTTGGGTTGTGCGATCTGTGTCATCGCCGTGCAGTCGTGTTGGATGGTAGGATCTTGGTAGGATGCTGTGATGGATCCAAATTTGGGGTCGCATAGGACGTCGATGGTCGGGGCTTGGATGCTTTCCCAGCTCCAACAGATTTGGATTTGTTTCATCCATCTTCTTCCTAGCAGCGTTGGACCATCACCAGCAACGCTCCACAAAGGTAACTTGTGCATCGCGCTGCCATGGGACACCTGGACATCCATGCTGCCAACGACTGGGATGGTATCATTTGTGTAGGTGAGCAGCTTCACCTGGACCGGAAGTATTTTAGGTCGTTCGACTGGATTGTCCCAGAGCTTCTCGAAGGCTGCCTGTTTCATCAGCGATTGGCTCGCCCCTGTGTCGACCTCCATCGAGACTGGAACATCGTTGATTTCAACTTCCATTTTCAAAGGAGAACTCTCGGTGGAGCAGGTAAACACTCCGTACACCTCTTCCTGGGGCTGAGCTGCCTCCTGGACTTTCTCTTCGTCTTCATCAACACTGGAGCCCGGGTGATCGGCCAATGCTTCAGTGACTCGGTAAGTAAAATTTCTTTTGCACATTCGCTGGAGATGGCCTTTCGCGTTACAGCCTTTGCAAGTATAGTCTTTGTAGTGGCACTGGTGGGCCCTGTGATTTCCTCCACAGCACCAGCATGGGACTGGCTGGTTGGCCCCATGTGGCGGACTCAGGGTTGCAGGAATCGGGTAGCAGCCTTGCCTCTAAAAGGCACCAGTCAGTTCACAGTACTTGCCAGGTTAGAGTCCTGGGGGTGAGTCATCATCCTCTTGGAATTGCAGGCCGAGGCCATGAATGCCTGGCTGACGTTAATTGCCTTCTGCAGGGTGACCGTGGTGTCCGTAGAGACCAGCCTCTGGAGGAGGTCCTCTTGGCCGATTCCAATAACAAAGATGTCCCTCAGTGCTTCGGTGAGGTGGTTGCCAAATCACACAGTGCAGCCAATCGTCTCAGGTCTGCAGCATATTTTGTGATTTCTTGGCCTTCGGGCTGCCAGTGCGTGTAGAACCGGTGTCTGGCTGTGAGGATGCTCTCTTTAGGTTTGAGCTGTTCCTGTATCATCGTTTCGAGCTCCATGTACGTTTTGGTTGTCGTCTTCTCTGGGGCTAGCAAGTCCCTGACAAGGCCATAAACGATGGGTCCACAACTGCTGAACAGGATAGCTCTGCGCTTATCAGCCAGCGAGGTCTGTGAGTCTCCAGCCAGGTTGTTCGCAATTAAATAGTGTTCGAGCCTTTCAACAAAGGCATCCCAATCTTCCCCATCAGTGAATTGATGAAAGTTGCCAAGGTTAGCCATTTTTCGAGTGGAAATTCGTAATCTCATCTCCAGTTATTGGGTCTGTAAGCACTCTAGTAATGACTCCACGAGGTAAAGTATTGCACTTGAACTATTGTGACCTTAGTCCATTTATTGCAGCTCCTGAATGAGGGTACAGTAAGGTGAGCTCCCTTTTATACTTGGTTACCTGCAGTGTGCAGGTGACCCTCAGGTCTCCACTAGTTGCACCCTCTGGTGGTACAGGCATAGTGTATACAGTGTGAAAATACATTCAGTGGTCTTATGTAACTGTACACTGAGTGTACAGGGTATATACATATATTATATATACACAACAACTTCCATGCCAGCCAAGCTAACGGCAAGTGAATCCAGGGCTGGAAGAAGCTCCAGAGAAGTTTGCTATTTTATTTTATTTTTGCTTCCGTGAGGACCAGGAGGTGCAGAAGTGCTCCTCTGGGCCCCAATAGGAAGCCTCGGGTCCACTCTGCCCCGGGCATCCATATCTGTTTTTCCCGATGTGAGATTTTGGAAAACCCAAATATGAGCTTGGTGTTAGTGTTAACATTTGTCAGGAATCAAGCCTGAATGGTTTAAAAGAACATTCTTCATTGCCCACTTCCTTTTGTGGAGCAGTTTAACAGTTCTGACCAGTCCTATCAGAAAATATGTCACTTTCCTTCTTACTTGCTAGAACATCAAACTCAAGTGTTAGAAGTCAGTCAATCCTCTCGTACTTCTATGTTATCTTATGGCAAAGCCTAAAAGCTTGAAATTATGGCCCAAAATTTGCGGTGGTTGGCATAGCTACGGAGTACGCAGTCATACTCAACGCAAAATCTGGGTCTATATTTATTTTTAAGCCTGTGTTTGATTGTGGCTCAATCACAATTACGGGACTAGTAGCATAGTGGTTAGGTTAGTGAACTAATAATCCAGAACTAATGATCCAGAGACATCACACCACGGCAGCTGTGGAATTTAAATTCAGTTAATTAAATACATTTGGAATTAAAAAGCCTATATCAGTAATGGTGACCATGAAATTATCGGGTTGTCATAAAACCCCATCTGGTTCACTAATATCCTTAGGGAAGGAAGTCTGCCATCCTTACCTGGTGTGGTCTATATGTGATTCCAAGTCCAAAGCAATGTGGTTGACTCTTAACTGCCTTCTGAAATGACCTAGCAAGCCACTCAGTTGTAACAAACCACTATGAAAAACAATAATGAATAAAACCACCCGGCATCGACCTAGGCACCTCCTTCGGACACAACAATGGCACACCCAGCCCAGTCGAACCTGCAAAGTCCTCCTCACTAACATCTGGGGACTTGTACCAAAATTGAGAGAGCTGTCCCACAGACGAGTCAAGCAACAGCCTGACATAGTCATACTCACAGAATCATACCTTTCATTCAATGCCCCAGACTCCTCCATCACCATCCCTGTGTATGTCCTGTCCCACAGTGGTATACAGTAGGGAGGGAGTGATCCTAGGAGTCCTTAACATTGACTCCGGAACCCATGAAGTCTCATGACTTCAGGTCAAGCATGGGCAAGGAAACCTCCTGCTGATTACCACCTACCACCCTCCCTCAGCTGATAAATCAGTATTCTTCCATATTGAACACCACTTGAAAGAAGCACTGAGGGTAGCAAGGACACAGAATATACTCTGGGTGGGGGACTTCAATGTCCATCACCAAGAGTGGCTCGGTAGTACCACTACTGACCGAGTTGGCCGAGTCCTGAAGGACATAGCTGTCAGATTGGACCTGCGGCAGGAGGTGAGAGAACCAACATGAGGGAATAACCTATATGACCTCGTCCTCACTAATCTACCTGTCGCAGATGCATCTGTCCATGACAGCATTTGTAGCAGTGATTACCTCACAGTTCTTGTGGAGATGAAATTCCGTCTTCACACTGAGGTCATCATGTTTTGTTGCACTACTGCCATGCTAAATGGGATAGATTCAGAACAGATCTAGCACCCCAGAACTGGGCATCCATGATACGCTGTGGGCCATCAACAACAGCAGAATTGTAAGCCACCACAATCTGTAACCTAGTGGCCCAGCACGTCCCTCACTCTACATTACTATCAAGACAGGTTCAATGAGATGTGCAGAACAGCATGCCAGGAAAAGCACCAGGTGTACTTAAAAATGAGGTACCAACCTGGGGAAGGTGCAACACAGGACTATATGAATGCCAAAGAGCGGAAGCAGCATGCTATAGACAGAACTAATCGATTCCACAACCATGGATTAGATCAAAGATCTGCAGTCCTGAATGGTGGTGAACAATTAAACAACTATCGGAACGAGGAGGTTCCCCCCATCATGTGAGTGGAAAAGACAAGGCTGAATCTTTGGCAACCATCTACAGCCAGAAGTGCCGAGTGGATGATCCATATCAGCCTCCTCCTGAGGTCCCCACTATCACAGAAGCCAGTCTTCAGCCAATTCGATTCACTCCACGTGATGTTAAGAAATGGCTGAGCGCACTGGATACAGTAAAGACTATGGACTCGACAACAACCTAGCTGCCGTGCTGAAGACTTGTGCTCCAGAACAAGCCACGCCTTCAGCCATGCTGTTCCAGTACAGCTACAACACTGGCATCTACCCGACAACATGAAAATCTCCCCAGGTATGTCCTGTCCAAAAAAGCCAGACAAATCCAATCCGGCCAATTACTGCCCCATCAGTCTACTTTCAATCATCAGCAAAATGATGGAAGGTGTCTTCAACAGTGCTATCAAGCGGCACTTACTCACCAACAGCCTGCTCATCGATGCTCAGTTTGGGTCCCACAGGACCTCATTGGAGCCTTGGTCCATACATGGACAAAAGAGCTGAATGCCAGTGAGGGTGACTGCCCTTGATATCAAGGCAGCATTTGACCAAGTGTGGCATCAAGGAGCCCTAGTAAAATTGAAGTCAATGGGAATCAGGGGGAAACTCTCCACTGGCTTGAGTCATACCTTGCACAAAGGAAGACGGTTGTGGTTGTTGGAGGTCAATCATCCCAGCCCCAGGACATCACTCCAGGAGTTACTAACCACTGCTCCTTGACATTCAACATCATTAACATCGAGGAATCCCCACCATCAACATCTTGAGGACAACAAGAGCAGGTCAGAGGCTGGGTCTTCTGTGACAAGTGTCTCACCTCCTGACTCCCCAAAGCCTTTCCATCATCTACAAGGCACAAGTCAGGAGTGTGATGGAATATTTTTCACTTGCCTGGATGAGTGCAGCTCCAATAACACTCAAGAGATTCGGCACTATCCAGGACAAAGCAGCCTGCTTGATTAGCACCTCATCCACCACCTTAAACATTCACTCCCTCCACCACCGACGCATCTTGGCTGCAGTGTATACCATCTACAAGATGCACTGCAGCAAATCATCAAGGCTCCTTCGGCAGCACCTCCCAAACCAGCAACCTCTACCACCTAGAACGACAAGAGCAGCAAGCGCATGGGAACGCCGTCACCTGCAAGTTCCCCTCCCAGTCACATACCATCCTGACTTGCAAATATATTGCCGTTCCTTCATTGTTGCTGGGTAGGAGTCTGCCTCCTGCATAGTGACAGACGGAAAGGAAAGGGAGGTGGGTTAGCACTGTTAATAAAGGATGAGATCAGTGCGTTAGTGAGAAACGATATTGGCTCAGGGGATCAAGATGTTGAATCAGTTTGGGTGGAGATAAGGAATAATGGGGTCAAGTTTCGGCCTGAGTTGCTCCTATTTTTTTGGAGTAACTGGTTTAGAATGGAATATCTTAGAAATTGCAATTCTCGGCATTTAGTTTGCTCCAGTTCTAGTCAGTTAGAACAGTTTCATTTTGGAACAGATTTCTTTTGAAAGTTTAGGCAGTGAAAATTTACTCCAAACTAACATAGAATGAAGTAAGTGTAGATTTTTGTACGCTCAGAAAAACCTTGCCTACACTTTACAAATCTGGCGTAGGTTACAAATCAGGCGTAAGGAATGGGGGGGGGGAAGGGAAGTAATTAAATTCTACAAGCATTCAACAGTCTTACTTATACAAATAAAGAGCCATCCTGACTAAAACATTATAAACAAAGCAAAGACAAAATATTGAATATTCCTACCTGTGAGAAGCAGCAGCAGCCTTCAAGCTGCGGTGCTTCAGGCAGGCCTTCTATGTTGGAGCCAGGGGCAGCATCAGTGACTCGATGGCAGCCCAACAACAACAGCGGCAAGCTGCCTTCGAGCTGCGGTGCTTCAGGCAGGCCTTCCTTCCATGTCGGAGACAGGGGCGGCGGTAGTGGCTGACGGCGGCTGAAGACACAGCAAGCAGCCTTCAAGCTGCGAGGGAAGCTGAGGCTATTCGGCCACGGGATAGGGGCGGTGGCAGTGGCTGACGGCGGCTGAAGACACAGCAAGCAGCCTTCAAGCTGCGAGGGAAGCTGAGGCCATTCGGCCACGGGATAGGGGCGGTGGCAGTGGCTGACGGCAGCCGAAGACACAGCAAGCAGCCTTCGAGCTGCGAGGATGACTGAGGCCATTCGGCCAAGGACAGGGTGGGGCAGCCAAATAGCCAGGTTGAAACTTAAATTTGCAGAATGGGTGCTGCATTGTCAACACCACGGATTATGCAATGGTTCGCCAGAAATTCACTGCATAGGAGAGAATTGATTAGAACTCACCGCACCAGGAACGTCATAGCCCATAGGCTGATGGGCAGGAGACCTTACCCACATCGGCAATATCGATCCAGGCGCTCGTACCTGGACATGAGCGAGGCTGATTGTGTCAAAAGGCTGCGTTTCCGCAGAGAAGTTGTCGCTGAGATAGTGATATGCTGAGAGCAGATTTGCAGCCCAGAAGCAGGACGCCAACTGCCTTGTCTGTTGAAGTGAAGGTAACAGCTGCACTTGCCTTCTATGCCTCGGGATTGTTTTAGGCTACAACTGGAGATGTGTGTGCCATCTCTCAACATGCAATACATGCCTGCGTTTACCAGGTCACGGCTGCACTGTATGCGCGGAGGAATGACTTCATCAATTTCCCAATGACCGCACAAGCAATGCATGACAGGACTGTGGGCTTCTCCAGGATTGCCGGCTTCCCAAAGGTACAGCGCTGCATTGATTGTACCCACATAGCCTTGCGAGCACCTGTGGAGGATTCCGAGCAGTACAGGAATAGAAAAGGTTTCCACTCCATCAATATGGAGCTCGTGTGTGACGACAAGCAGCGCATCATGTCAGTCGATGCGAGATACCCTGGCAGCACCCATGTTGCGTTCATCCTACGTGACAGCGTTATATCTGACATGTTTCAGCAGCAGCCAGAAGGGCAGAGCTGGCTACTGGGAGACAAAGGGTACGGCCTGACCACCTGGCTCATGACGCCCCTACGCGTGACACGGACAGAAGCTGACCGTCAATATAACATAGCACACATTGCGACGCGCAGCATCATTGAGAGGATTATTGGCATCTTGATACAGCATTTCCGTTGCCTGGACCATTCCGGAGGCCACTTGCAATACTCTCCTCAGATTGTTGGTCACTTCACTGTTGTGTGCTGCATGCTCCATAACTTAGTCATCATGAGGCAGCAGGAGCTGGTAGTGAACCAGAAGACTCACGTGAGTGTCCAGTGCATGATGATAGTATTTTGGAAGAGCAGGATGTGGATGATGATGACGATCAGGAAAGCATGCAAGTGACTGATGCCGGAGCACGAGGTCAGAGGAGGGCCTTCCATCATGCTCCTTTAACGATTGCTCGAGCCCTGCGCCAGCAGTTCAACCGTGAATGCTTCAATTACTGATGCCTGAGGGCTCTACGACCACTGTTACGCATGGACATGTTTATTCTTTGCAGTTGTTCCTATGTTGTGTTGTGTTAATGGAAGATGAATCAGTTTTAATGAAAATATATTTTATTGAAAAGTTTTAACGTTACTGTAATAAAATATTTGTTGTATCAAACTTTACTTTTTAATATGACTTTTGAAGATCAATTAAAACTTTAAGATCACTTATAAACTTGTAAAGTTACAAAAGTTACAAAACAATTTCAATGTGAAAAATCTTACTTTTAAGATCACTTAAACTTCAAGATCACTTTTTAGATGCAAAATTAAATGAGTTACAAAATGTGAGAGCATTTACACTATAAGATCACTTAAAAACCCTAAGATCACTTATAAGTTGTAAAGTTACAAAACTTACAAAACAATTTCAATTTGAAAAACATTACAACAGCTACATCAAGAACGAGAACAAAAGCAGCAAAGAAAGGCTGCAACCGTCTCTCATTCACATCTCAGTGAATGTTCACTTCTTCATGGGGGTGTCATTTGATTGGCTGGGCTGTGTGCCCTTATTGCAGCAGCTACCTCCATGATGGCCTCTGCCGCCATTTGTATGCCCTCCCTGACGGCCTGTGCTGTCGATTGCACTCCCTCGGACAATCCCTCCCTAAGTTCCCATGTCATTACTGCTATTTCTCCCATCAGGACCGTCACCTCTGCACCCACTACACTGATGTTACCGATGAGTGATCGGGTAAGCTCACTGGTCTCCATACCCAATGCCACAACCTGAGCCGCATCTGTTGCACGCTGCATTTGAAGAGAGCGTGTCTCCAATCTCCTTCTCCTCTGCCTGGGTCTGCCTCGCGGTACCACTACATTGGGAGGCGCGGGCACGGACGGTGGGACGCTCTTTGTTCCAGACAGCAGTAATAGAGAGCGAGGCGCAGGCTGGGATGGTGGGGCGCTCGGTGTTCCAGACGACAGCACTCGAGTGCGAGCCGTGCGCTGGGATGGTGGGTGAATGGGTATAAACTGCTCCATTATATCACCAGCACCACTGGGACCCGCAATGTCAGAATCAAAACCATGGAAGGTGGAACCAGAACCTATGGAAGTGGGAGGCGCAGGCTCAGACGGTGGTGCACTGGTTGTAAACTGCTGCATTACACCAGCAGCACCACTGGGACCCGCAACATCGGAATCAAAACCATGGAAGGTGGAACCAGAACCTGTGCAAGGGGTTGAAACTCTGATGCCCCTTAATGGGGGCTCATAAACATTAATTTGGAAGCTCTCCCCTATAGACATTTCAGTCATCGCCGCCATCATCCAGTCTGGATCATCCGCAGCTGGTTGTACTGGTTCTTGTTCTGTATCTTCAGGATCCTCAGGGTTGGCAGCAGCAGCATCATCATCATCATCATCATCATCATCATCATTATCATCATGTTCTGCAAAATACATCAGAACAGTCAAATGTTTAACAGCAGAGGAGGGGGCATGAGTACTCTCACACACAGCAGGCCAGGCAGCAGGTTGATTTGAAGGGCCACGATGCATTTTCAGGACTTACCCTCTTCCTCGCGTGTGGGCCCAGCTTGTGCTGTACTGATTGCTTTTCTCCATGTACGACTCATCATAGCAGCTACCCTCTGTTCCAAGGATGTCAGTGGATACAGATTGGGCATGCCTCCTCCTGTCCGAGTTGCTTCCCTTTTGTTGTGGGCTAATTTCTCCTGCAAAGAGTAAAATAGAACTTTTTACTGAGTGCGTCTTTCTGCAGGGTGGGACATACAGATAGTCACATTACAATTACGATTACATTAAAAATGGAAAATATTACTTACACTAACTACTTGACCAAGGTCGTGCCATTTCTTTTTACACTGGCTTCCAGATCTCACCACTGCACAGTAATCTTCTGCAACTTGTTCCAGCGTTTCTTCATTTCTTTAGGTGGCACTTTTATGCGATCTCTGTTGCTGATATCCAGCTCCTGCCATCTCTGCTCAATGACGTTGACTAATATCTCCACTTCCTCATGCAAGAAATTTTTTGTTCTTGGTGGACGTTGTTCCATTGCTGTATTGAATTGACACTTTGATTTTTCAAAACCCGCAGTCTTTAATTTGCATGCACCAATGCAGCACCTGTTCTGGAAGTTTAGCAGTGAAAAGCAGCACTCACTGATTTCAGGAGGTGATTTATTCAACAGTGCTGCTAAAAGCACTCCTTCACACACAAAAATTTCACCAAAATTCAATCCCAAGCCTTTCCAAGGGTCCACGAGACAAATCAACACTTTTCTTTTAGTCCCTTTAAAAATGGCCAATGCCAATGTTTCTGGGCTACTGCGCGTGTGCGCGTGCTCTAACGCGTAAGCGTAGGGCTGCCGGCACAATGCTGCCTCATTTAACTTAGCCCCGCCCCCCTCCACTTGCAGAATCGGCGCGACTCTGTGGCTCCGCCCCCGCTGCTGTGTGCGCGCCACGCTGAGCTCCCAAGGACCAGCAAGGAGCCGGAGAATTAAGAGTTATTTTTCTGTCGCACTTTTAGGCACGAAAAATGGGCGTCCAGGTCGGGGCTGCGCCGTTCTAGGCGCGGCCAGAAACTTGACCCCATAAAGAGGAAAAAGTCAATGGTGGGCATAGTCTATAGGCCCCCTAACAGTAGCTACACTGTTGGATGGAGTATAAATCCAGAAGTAATGGAGGCTTATAATAAAGGAATGGAAATAATCATGGGCGATTTTGACCTTCATATAGATTGAACAAAGCAAATTGACCGGGGTAGCCTTGAGGAAGAGTTCATAGAGTGCATCCGGGATTGTTTTCTTGAATAGTACATTGCGAAACCAACCAGGGAGCAGGTTATCTTAGATCTGATACTGTGCAATGAGACAGGATTAATAAATTATCTCATAGTAAAGGATCCTCTAGGAATGAGTAACCATAACATGGTTGAATTTCAAATTCAATTGGAGGATGAGAAAGTTGGTTCTCAAACCAGTGTCCTGAGCTTAAATAAAGGAGACTACAAAGGTATGAGGGCAGAATTGGCTAAAGTGGACTGGGAAAATAGATTAAAGTGTGGGACAGTTGATGAGCAGTGGCAGACATTTAAGGAGATATTTCATAACTCGCAACAAAAATATATCCCAATGAGAAGGAAAGACAATAAGAAAAGGATAACCATCCATGGAAATAAGGGATGGTACCACATTGAAAACAAGTACAAACAATGTGGCCACGGCTAGTGGGAGGCCAGGGGATTGGGAAAATTAAAAAAACCAGCAAAGAATGACTAAAAAAATGATAGAGAGTGAAGATAGATTATGGGCTCAAAATTGGCCCACCCTTTTTTTGGCGCATTCACAGAGATGTGCCGACTTTGTGGGCTGAAAATAGCGCCGAAAAAATCTCCCCTGATTCTGGCTGCTGTGTTGCCTTTCCCGGGGCTTGGCACGGCGTGGCCAGTCGATTGGGGGGCGGAGCTAGGGCCCTGCACCAGAAACTGTGCCGGCAGCTCTCCACATGCGCATTGGAGTGTGCACGCATGCTCAGTAGCTCCTGCCCTGGCCTCTGTGTACGTGCTGCAGCATAGGACCCGATGCATCCCGCCCCCATCCCAGGCCGAGTGGCCTCCCGCACAGGCCGGCCCGCTGCCTTCCCGGGCTAGAAGGCCACAACAAGCAAGTTGGTGTGGGGCCCAAGCCGGGGCGGCGGGGAGGGTGGGGTGGGGAGTTTTGATCCCAGGGAGGAGTTTTGATCTGGTGGGAGGGGGGAGGTGAGTTTTGATCCGGGGAGTGGGAGTTTTGATCCGGGGTGGGAGGTCGGGGGGTGGGAGTTTTGATCCAGGGGGCAGGGAGAGTTTTGATCCGGAGGGGGGGGGAGTTTTGATCCGGTGGAGGGGAGTTTTGATCTGGGGGTGAGGGGAGTCTTGATCTGGCAGGGGGGGGTGAGGAGTTTTGTTCTGGGTGGGGAGGGGGAGTTTTGATCCGGGGGTGGAGGGGGCAGGGGTTTGATCCGGAGGGAGGGAGTTTTGATCCCCGGGAGTGGGGGGAGTTCCAAACCGCAGGGTGGGTTCGATCACCGACCCAATGGGGGTAGGCTTATTTCTAAGGGGCCGGCTGATGGTGGGTGAGCTTAGGTGGCTGGGAGAACATAAGAACATAAGAATTATGAGCAGGAGGTACTTCTATTTTTTATTTGGATATTTTGAAAAAATTATGTAAATATGTTTTGTCTCTTTACTTCTTTCATTTTTGTAGTTTAAGCTTCCATGAATGCTTCTGTTGTATAGTAAATTAACTTTGTGAAGTTTGTCATATGATGTCCTGTATAGCTGTTTGATCCTATTCACATTCTTTAGTCAAGTCATTTTCTGCTGGTCTCCGATGTAACTACCTGCGCTGATTTCTTAACTCTCCGCAAGGGTTTTCTGTGCGGCCACAAGTGGTCACATAGGCTGGCCTAAGTTAGTTTGGAGTAACTATTAGCTGTCCAAAGTGGACTGAATGGCCAAAACGGGTGTAGGTGGTTAGTAATGCCCCTTTTTGAAAAAACGAAACTATACTAAAAAATTCCTAATTAACTCACTTACACTGGCGCAAATTGAATGTGCAAAATGGGGATTTTTAAGATACTCCAGAAAAATCAAGTTGATCCAAAAAAAAATGGAGCAACGCCTGGGCAATTTTGAGCCCTATGAATGTAAACTAGCACAAAATATAAAAACAGATAGTAAGAGTTTCTACAGGTACATAAAAAGGAAAAGAGTGGCTAAAGTAAATATTGGTCCCCTAGAGGATGAGACTGAGGAATTAATAATGGGGAACAGGGAAATGGCAGAGATGTTGAACAAATATTTTGTATCGGTCTTCATTGAAGAAGACACTTAAAAACATCCCAATAGTGGATAATCAAGGGGCTGGCTATAGGGAAGGAGGAACTTAATACAATCACTATCACTAATGAAGTAGTACTCAGTAAAATAATGGGACTAAAAGCGGAAAAGTCCCTGGATCTGATGGCTTACATCCTAGGGACCTCAAAGAAGTGGCTGCAGAGATAGTGGATGCATTGGTTGTAATCTACCAAAATTCCCTGGATTCTGGGGAGGTCCTGGCGGATTTGAAAACCGCAAATGTAACGCCCTTATTTAAAAAAGGAGGCAGACAGATAGCAGGAAACTATAGACCGGTTAGCCTAATGTCTGTCATTGGGCAAATGCTGGAGTCCATTATTAAGTAAACATTTGGAAAAACATAATTCAATCAAGCAGAGTCAGCATGGTTTTATGAAAGAGAAATCATGTTTAACAAATTTGCTGGAGTTCTTCGAGGATGTAACGAATAGGTTGGATAAGGGGGAACTGGTGGGTGTGGTGTATCTGGATTTCCAGAAGGCATTTGATAGGGTGCCACATAAAAAATTACTGCAGAAGATAAAAGTTCACGGGCTTGGGGGTAATATCTTAGCATGGATAGAGGATTGACTAACTAACAGAAAACAGAGAGTTGGGATAAATGGGTCATTTTCCACTTGGCAAACAGTGATTAGTGGGGTGCCGCAGGGATCAGTGCTAGGTCATCAATTATTTACAATCTATGACTTGGATGAAGGGACCAAGTGTAATGTAGTCAAGTTTGCTGATGATACAAAGATGGTTGGGAAAGCAAATTGTGAGGAGGACACAAAAAATCTGCAAAGGGATATAGACAGGCTAAGTAAGTGGGCAAAAATTTGACAGCTGGAGTATAATGTGGGAAAATGTGAGGTTATCCACTTTGGCCGATAAAATAGAAAAGCAAATTATAATTTAAATGGAGAAAAATTGCAAAGTGCTGCAATACCGAAGGACCTGGGGGTCCTTGTGCATGAAACACAAAAAGTTAGTATGCAGGTACAGCAAGTAATCCGGAAGGCAAATGGAATGTTGGCCTTTATTACAAGGGGGATAGAATATAAAAGCAGAGAAGTCCTGCTACAACTGTACAGGGTATTGGTAAGGCCACATCTAGAGTACTGCTTACAGTTTTGATCTCCGTATTTATGGAAGGATATACTTGCATTGGAGGCTGTTCAGAAAATGTTTATCAGGTTGATTTCGGAGATGAGGGGTTGACTTATGAGGATCAGTTGGGTAAGTTGGGTTTATACACATTGGAGTTCAGAAGAATGAGAGGTGATCTTATCGAAACATATAAGATAATGAGGGGGCTCGACAAGGTGGATGCAGAGATGATAGTTCCACTCATAGGGGGACCATAGTCTCAGAATAAGGGGCGGCCCATTTAAAACTGAGATGAGGAGAAGAGGCTGGGTCATTGAATATATTTAAGGCGGAGATAGACAGATTTTTGAGCGATAATGGAGTAAAGGGTTATGGGGAGCAGGCAGGGAATTGGAGCTGAGTCCATGATCAGATCAGCCATGATCTTATTGAATGGTGGAGCAGGCTCAATGGGCCAAATGGCTTATCCCTGCTCCTATTTCTTATGTTCTTATGTTCTTATAGTCGACAGCTCTGCGCACACCATGGAGCCTATCATTGCCAGTGTGCAGGCGATGGTGGACTCCTAGAGTGACCGTGCAGATCCAGCTGTGATGCTGCAACCTGCAGGTGATGTGTCAGCTGCCGTTTCAACACAGGTGCAAGGGAACGAGCGCATCGGTGCTGGATTGGAGAGGATGGCCGCGGCCCTGGAAATTCAGAATGCTCGTCTGTTCTCTGGGCAACAGGCCACGAAGCTTCTTACTGCTGCCATGGAGCGTCAAACTGCTGCCATGTCAGCTGGCTTTGAGACTCTGGCTGCTATGATGTAGTCTCAGCTTGATACCACCCGACATCTCAGCATTGCGTTCGCGGCTGGGCCCACCACGGGCCACGGGGGACCTTCCGGTGTCGTGTCACAGCACCGCCCTGACCTCCCTCAGCTTGGTACTGGTGGTAGTATGCCGCCTCGGGGAGTGACTCAAGTTACTTGGACCAGGATCCTGATGATGTGCTCTCTCAGGATCACAACATTCCTGGCCCCAGACCCCACTCCGCTAGTGCCTCTGCACATGGCCTCACCCAAGTCTGCACCCAGCCCATCCAGACCCAAAGGTGTTCAAGGGCATCCGATAAGGACATCTGTAGGTCCCATACAACAACCACAGCAGCCTTCCCAGACCCATGATGCAGCCACAGGGGAGACACGTAGGTGCAGTATTAGGATTCGCATGCATAAGAGGTGTTATAAAGAGATGCACAGGGATAAAAAAAATTATTATTTGTGGTAGTTGATGGTAGTCTTCTTTGTTTCTGTTGTATTTTTGCACTGACTTTGATCATTTGATAAATCTTTATTTTTGGCAAATATATCTGGCCAGATGTTTCATTTGGGATTGGGCAATGCTGAAGGCACTCATTGGGATGGTAATGGTAATGGTAATGGTAATGGTAATGGTCCATCTCTTGCTAACCTACTTGACTCTTTGTTATCAGCACATTCAGCACCAAAGTTCATTGTTAGTTTTACAAACATTGCCAATATATTTAACTCGTCCAACAACCTCTTGTGGAACTTACAGCATCTTTTTCTTGGCTACTAAGCAAATTGCCCGATTTTTCTCTGCATTGGATATAAGAGGCATATATAATGGCAATGGTATATGTATTTTATAAAGTTTTGTTTTTTTCTGGCTTTAATTTACCACCAGAAACAAAAGAGGATACCACAGAGGAGTATTTTCAGTGCTTTCAGTGTTACCCATTGAAACAGTTATCTCGACGGGCCAAATGGCCTCCTTCTGTGCTGCAACCATTCTATTATTCTAGATTCTATGAAGTTGAAATTAAGACTTCGCACCATGTATGGTAGTACGGTCTGGGCCTTACTGGCACAAAGGCCTTTCTCTTTAGTTCCTCTGCCAGGATCAAATCTTTCCTATTCATTTATGCTTACTCCTGGATCCCATTGGTAAAGATACCATTTTGCACAATAATAAATCATCAGCATTACTGCCTGCAATGTAATGGAGTCAGGCCCTAATTTTTGGCGAGGTAAGATTGTGAAGGTAATGATTAAATATGTTATGATTTGGTCAGTGACAAGTAACTATACAATAATATGAAAGATACCGTTCCTCCAGCTTGGCAGGAACTACTTTGTGCACATAGTTACTGTCAAAACACTATTCACACCCACACAGAGCAAGATTCAGCCCATGAATGTTAATAGCTTATATTGCAGCTAAGGGATTTTGAGGTTATTTTCAGCAGCTGTTGCCATTTCATTTTTAATTTAAAAACCTTTCTGCGAGATGCCTTAAGGTGACCGATGGCATGGAAGTAAATACACATAATGCAGGCATTCGTATTTAGTTGTAACAAAGGATATTTAATGGTTTATAATAGGATAATCTTTCCTTCAGGCTGTTGTTATACTGTAGCATTGACTGTTTAATAGCTGTAGAAAGCGATAACGAAAGGTACTGCATTAAACAAATGCTACTTCACTGTAAACTGCTAATGTACATAATAACATATTTTTTTGGCAAAATTATTGTAATGGCAGCTAATGAACATATTACAGGCAATAGTAATTTAACATTTTATTTCAACAACTTTTAAAAATTAGCAAAAATTGTTCTGTTTGCAGCTCAGAATGAAATTCAATCACTTAGCTGATTGTTGGGACATAATCTTGCTAAGTATTTTTTTAAAGCCACAGAAAATGTTCTTTCATGTCCTATTTAATTGAATTTTAACTTTAAAGTACACTTGAAGGTATACAAGACATCTTTAGCTCAGAGTTCAAAGTTTAATCATTTAACTGCTTAGTTAACCCCTTTTTTTAGTGCTAGGCTGCTTTAGTGGGTCGTCATCTCACTGGCAGATGGTTCTCCGGCACACATCTATACTCAATAGAGTATTGAAATATAATTTTTAGGGCCTCTACAATTCCCTCATTCATCTCCTAGGATGCATCCCATCGAGCCTGGAACCTTGTCTTACTTCAACTTCATTAACTTATCTAAAATTTTTCTTTTATTCATCACTCTCCACCACATCAGGAATCACATTCAGTCCAACATCCTTCTCTTTAGAAAAGACCGATGTGAAGTACTCATTAAATGTCTCTTGATCATTATCTACATTACAGAAGTGACGACAATTCAAAAGTATTTTATTGGCTGTAAAGCTCCTTGAGAGGTCCGGTGGTCATAAAAGGTGCTATATAAATCCAAATCTTTCTTTCTTTCTTACAAATTCATAGTCCTCTATTCTCAGAGGTCTCACCTCGCTTTTAACAATTGTCTTTATACTGATATATTTGTAAAATACCTTACTGTTCCTTTTGATGTCTTTTGAATTTTTTTCTTCATACTCCCCCCGCCGCCCCCCCCCGCACTGCCCCCGCACCCGCCCCGCCCCCCTCCACTGCCTTAGCTTTCCTCATCCTGCTCTTAACCTTTTCTTATTTTCTCTCTTTCTCATTTTGTTTTCTTTAATTATGGATCTGTTAGTCCTCTTCTTCAAATGTAATTGATTTCTAACCTATGTATTTATTCATGGCATCCTTCCTAAAACTATCTGCACATTCCTTTTTAATGGTCTGCACTTATTCTGTACCTTTATAATCGTTAAAAAAAAACATCCTCTTGTTGTTCTAAATTCCTGTGTGCCAATTTTTCCTTCACCAGCCCCTCAGCTAGCTCACCCCTTATCTTTCTAACATTTGCCCCATTCCAATCTGATGTTCTAGATTTTGTACTGACTGTCGTAGTTGGATCTTAAACCTCATCACATTGTAATCACTGCTCCCAAGGTGCTCACCCACACTTAGCTCATCTACCTGATCTACTTCACTGCTCGTAACCAAATCGAGCAACATCTCCACTCTTGTACAGGTACTGCTTGAGGGAGGAGATGAGTACACATTCTGAGACAATGTAATGTATATACCCAGGACTTTAGTATGGTTCTCGGTAATTCAGAACTGTTATGCATGGAGAAAGAGTCAGACTGAAAACTGTGAGCTCAAAGTAACGTGTGACATTAGTCTTTTATTGCAGGTCTCCAAAGTACGTCTCCAACCTGTGAGGCCTCCTTAAATACCTGTGCTCCCAATGGATTATTGGAACCCTTGGGACTCCAGGGGATGAGGCCTCTGGTGGCTGTACAGAGTAAATACAAGCTTACATATATAGCAACACTCCCTGCCAAAGTCAATAGTGTAACTATTTACAATGTGAGTCGATCCGGGGCCCTTCTTGCCCTGGTTGATTGTTAAAGCTGGTATTGTTGAATCATTTGTTGGGCCCTTGCTGGGCTGCTGTGCAGCTGGCCTTGCTGGGCTGCCTGGTATGTTGGGCCCTGCTGGGCTGCTGTGGATGATGGGTTCTGCTTCGTTGTCAACTGTGGTGCCGGTTGCCACTGGTGTGTATGTTGGGGGATCAAAAAAGGTAGGGACCAAGTTGGGTTGCTCAGGATAGTCTGTGAATCTGAGTTTCATTTTGTCCAAGTGTTTCTGGTGAATGAGTCCATTTGAAAGTTTGACCCAAAACACAATGCTCTCCTCTTTGGCCACGACAGTGCCGGGAAGCCACTTGGGACCTTGTCCATAATTCAATACAAATACAGGATCATTGATTTCAATCTTGCGTGACACATTTGCGCTATCATGGTATGCACTTTGTTGAAGCCGCCTGCTCTCTACCTGTTCATGTAGATCAGGGTGAACTAACGAGAGCCTTATCTTAAGTATTCTTTTCATGAACAGTTCAGCAGGTGGGATCCCAGTAAGTGAGTGGGGTCTCGTGCAGTAGCTAAGCAGGACTCAGGATAGGCAAGTCTGCAGTGAGCCTTCAGTTACCCTCTTCAAGCCTTGCTTGATGGTTTGCACTGGTCTCTCTGCCTGACCATTGGACGCTGGTTTAAACGGGGCAGATGTGACATGTTTGATCCTGTTACGGGTCATGAATTCTTTGAAATCAGCACTGGTAAAATATGGCCCGTTGTCGCTCACTAGGACATCGGGTAAGCCGTGAGTGGCAAACATGGCCTGCAGGCTTTCAGTGGTGGCAGCAGACATGCTAGCCAACATTATCTCACATTCAATCCACTTGGAAGACGCGTCTACAACCACAAGGAACATTTTACCTAAGAATGGGCCTGCATAGTCGATGCGTACCCTGGATCACGGTTTGGAGGACCAAGACCATAAACTTAGCAGTGCCTCCCTGGGTACATTGCTTAACTGTGAGCATGTATTACATCTGTGAACGCAGGACTCTAAGTCTGCATCGATAGCAGGCCACCACACGTAGGATCTGGCTATCGCTTTCATCATTACAATGCCTGGGTGGGTACTGTGGAGGTCATTGATGAAGGTGTCTCTGCCCTTCTTGGGACCAATACTCAATTGCCCCACAGAAAGCAGTCTGCTTGTATAGACATTTCATCTTTGCGCTGCTGGAACGGCTTTATCTCTTCCTCCATTTCCACTGGGACACTGGGCCAGCTCCCGTGAAGCACACAGCTTTTGACTAGAGATAATAAGGGGTCCTGGCTTGTCCAGGTTTTGATCTGCCGGGCAGTGACGGGTGATTGCTCACTCTCAAATGCTTCCATAACCATGGCTAGAGCTGTGGGCTGCGCCATTTCCACACCCGTGGTGGGCAATGGCAGCCTACTGAGAGCATCGGCGCAGTTTTCTGTGCCAGGCCTGTGGCGGATGCCTTAGTTGTATGCGGACAACGTGAGCGCCCATCTCTGGATGCAGGCCGATGTGTTTGTATTTATCTCTTTACTCTCGGAAAACAGGGATATAAGTGGCTTATGATCAGTATCCAATTCGAATTTTAGCCCAAACAGGTATTGATGCATTTTTTTTACCCCACAGACACATGCTAACGCTTCTTTCTCAATCATGCTGTAGGCTCTCTCAGCCTTAGACAGACTCCTGGATGCATAAGCCATCGGTTGCAGTTTCTCGAAATCATTAGCTTGTTGCAATACACACCCGACGCCATATGACGACGCATCACATGCTAGTACCAAACGCTTACATGGATCATACAACACAAGCAATTTGTTTGAGTATAAAAATTTTCTCGCTTTTACAAAGGCATTTTCTTGGCTTTTGCCCCAAACCCATTCATCCCCTTTTTGTAGTAAGACATGCAGTGGTTCTAACAGTGTGCTGAGACCCAGTAAGAAGTTAACAAAGTAGTTCTGGAGTCCCAGAAACGACCGCAGCTCCGTCACGTTCTGTGGCCTCAATGCATTCTCGATTGCCTCCGTCTTCATGTTGGTGAGCCTGATGCCATCCGCTGCAATCCTCTTTCCCAGGAACTCCACTTCAGGCACCAGGAAAACGCACTTCAAGCGTTTTAACCTGAGCCCCACGCGGTAGAGTTGACTAAGAACCTCCTCCACGTTCTGTAGATGCTCGACTGTGTTCCGACTTGTGACCAAGATGTCATCCTGGAAGAATACGTGTGGGGGACCAACTTCAGTAAGCTTTCCATGTTTCTCTGGAATATTGCCGCCGCTGATCGGATTCCAAATGGGCATCTGCTATAAACAAAAAGACCTTTGTGCGTGTTGATGCAGGTGAGGGCCTTCGATGATTCCTCTAGTTCCTGTGTCATATTGGCTGAAGTCAAATCCAGCTTCGTGAATGTCTTTCCTCTCGCCAGCATTGCAAAGAGGTCATCGGCCTTTGGTAGTGGGTATTGGTCCTGTAGGGAGAAATGATTGATAGTTACTTTGTAATCGCCACAGATTCTGTCGGTGCCATCTCCTTGAGGACTGGGACGATAGGACTGGCCCATTCTTTGAACTCGATCGGTGAGATGATGCCCTCTCTTTGCAGCCAGTCGAGCTCAATCTCTATCCTTTCTCTCATCATGTACGGTTCTGCTCTCGCCTTGTGATGGATGGTTCGTGCCCCCAGAATTAAGTGGATCTGCACTTTTGCTCCTTGGAATTTCCCGATGCCTGGTTCGAACAGCGAAGGAAATTTGTTTAAGACCTGGGCACATGAAGTGTCGTCAGCGGGCGATAGCGCTCGGACATCGTCCCAGTTCCAGCGTATCTTTCCCAGCCAGCTCCTGCTGAGCAGCATGGGACCATCGCCCGGTATCATCCAGGGTGATAGCTTGTGCACCGCTCCATCGTAGGAAACCTTTACGATAGCACTGCTGATTACAGGAATCAGTTCTTTTATGTAAATTCTTAGTTTCGTGTGAACTGGAGTTAAGACTGGCCTTGAGGCCTTGTTGCACCACAATCTTTCGAAAGTCTTTTTGCCCATGATGGACTGGCTCGTGCCCATGTCCAGCACCATTGACACCGGGAGTCTATTTAATTCAACATTGAGCATTATCGGGGGACGATTCATGGTGAATATGTGCACCCCATGTACCGCTGCCTCCTCGATCTGAGGCTCTGGTTCGTCGTGATCCTCCGTGGATCTGTCCTCCTCCGCAACATGGCGGTTTGCAGGTTTAACAGGATTTGCAGTTCGCCTGCACACTCGTTGGAGGTGTCCCATTGTTCCACAGTCCTTGCAAACATACTCTTTGAATCGGCATGAATGGTAGTGGGTCGGCCTGACATCGGTAGTGGGCAAAATGATGGAATCAATTATTAAGGATGTCATAGCAGTGCATTTGGAAAGAGGTGACATGATAGGTCCAAGTCAGCATGGATTTGTGAAAGGGAAATCATGCTTGACAAATCTTCTGGAATTTTTTGAGGATGTTTCCAGTAGAGTGGATAAGGGAGAACCAGTTGATGTGGTATATTTGGACTTTCAGAAGGCGTTCGACAAGGTCCCACACAAGAGATTGATGTGCAAAGTTAGAGCACATGGGATTGGGGGTAGTGTGCTGACATGGATTGAGAACTGGTTGTCAGACAGGAAGCAAAGAGTAGGAATAAATGGGTACTTTTCAGAATGGCAGGCAGTGACTAGTGAGGTACCGCAAGGTTCTGTGCTGGGGCCCCAGCTGTTTACACTGTACATTAATGATTTAGATGAGGGGATTAAATGTAGTATCTCCAAATTTGCGGATGACACTAAGTTGGGTGGCAGTGTGAGCTGCGAGGAGGATGCTGTGAGGCTGCAGAGCGACTTGGATAGGTTAGGTGAGTGGGCAAATGCATGGCAGATGAAGTATAATGTGGATAAATGTGAGGTTATCCACTTTGGTGGTAAAAACAGAGAGACAGACTATTATCTGAATGGTGACAGATTAGGAAAAGGGGAGGTGCAAAGAGACCTGGGTGTCATGGTACATCAGTCATTGAAGGCTGGCATGCAGGTGCAGCAGGCGGTTAAGAAAGCAAATGGCATGTTGGCCTTCATAGCAAGGGGATTTGAGTACAGGGGCA
This sequence comes from Pristiophorus japonicus, assembly GCF_044704955.1. NCBI lineage: Eukaryota > Metazoa > Chordata > Chondrichthyes > Pristiophoridae > Pristiophorus > Pristiophorus japonicus. The sequence continues at coordinate 102,893,136 of NC_091980.1, read as the reverse complement.
GGGAGGTGTTGATACAGTTGTACAGGGCATTGGTGAGGCCACACCTGGAGTATTGTGTACAGTTTTGGTCTCCTAACCTGAGGAAGGACATTCTTGCTATTGAGGGAGTGCAGCGAAGGTTCACCAGACTGATTCCCGGGATGGCGGGACTGACCTATCAAGAAAGACTGGATCAACTGGGCTTGTATTCACTGGAGTTCAGAAGAATGAGAGGGGACCTCATAGAAACATTTAAAATTCTGACGGGGTTAGACAGGTTAGATGCAGGAAGAATGTTCCCAATGTTGGGGAAGTCCAGAACCAGAGGTCACAGTCTAAGGATAAGGGGTAATCCATTTAGGACCGAGATGCGGAGGAACTTCTTCACCCAGAGAGTGGTGAACCTGTGGAATTCTCTACCACAGAAAGTTATTGAGGCCAATTCACTAAATATATTCAAAAAGGAGTTAGATGAGGTCCTTACTACTAGGGGGATCAAGGGGTATGGCGAGAAAGCAGGAATGGGGTACTGAAGTTGCATGTTCAGCCATGAACTCATTGAATGGCGGTGCAGGCTAGAAGGGCCGAATGGCCTACTCCTGCACCTATTTTCTATGTTTCTATGAAACGCTGATCACCCCCGCAACATCAACAAGATGTTAACTGCCTTGCATTCATCACCCTTGATGGTGGACTCAGACATCTGCAGACGTGCAGCTGCAGGTATGTGTGACCTGCCCTGTACGTTATGATTCGAAAACAACATCACTTTGTTCACAGTACTTGTAGCAGCACTTGTGTGCTGAGAGATTTGCTTCGTATTGTCACTGGTGGCAATGAACGCCTGGGCTATCGCTATGGCCTTACTCAAGGTTGGTGTCTCTACAGTCAAAAGTTTGCGAAGTATGGTTTTGTGTCCAATGCCAAGTATGAAAAAGACTCTGAGCATGTGCTCCAAATGTCCTTCAAATTTTCAATGCCCTGCAAGGCGTCTTAGCTCGGCGACATAACTCGCCACTTCTTGTCCTTCATTCCTTTTGTAGATGTAGAACTGGTACCTCGCCATCAGAACGCTTTCCTTCGGGTTCAAATGCTCTTGGACCTGAGCGCACAAATCATTGTACGATTTCTCCGTGGGTTTCGCTGGAGTGAGCAGATTCTTCATGAGGCCGTACGTTGGTGCCCCACAGACAATCTGGAGGATCGCCCTTCATTTGGCAGCATTCTCTTCCCCATCTAGCTCGTTGGCCACGAAGTATTGGTTGAGTCGCTCCACAGAAGTTTCCCAATCATCTCCCTCCGAGATTTGTCCAGGATGCCCACTGATCTTTGCATCTTTGGGTTCGCTATCTGTATCTCGTCGATAGTTGTGATGTATGGAGAAAGAGTCAGACTGAACACTGTGAGCTCAAAGTAATGTGTGACCTTAGTCTTTTATTGCAGGCCTCCAGAGTGCCTCGCCAACCTATGAGGACGCCTTAAATACATGTGCTCCCAAGGAATAATGGGATTCCTTGGGACTCCAGGGGATGAGCCCTCTGGTGGCTGTACAGAGTAAATACAAGTTTACATATATAACAAGAAAAATGCTTTTTTCTTACCTAAATCGTGAAACTTTCGCTCAGACTTCAGTGTAATTGGAAAAAAATACAGGCAGTTGTTCCTTAATATTTATCCACATCAATGTATTGCTGCCTTGTACATCCATCTTTAACACTTAATTACAAACTACTCTACGAAAACCACTGCTGCTTGATTGCCACAAGCAGTCAGTCTCATGTAAGTATGTGCTATTATTGTAAGACAGTATTACTGGACCCAACCAGTGTGATTTTATCATTTTCAGACTACCTTTTCAAAACAACTATCAATATTTAACCACTTATGCATTGTATTTTTAATGTACATGTGGAGAAAATAAATCTACAAAAGGATAAGTCAAGAAACATCCAAGATGTAACATATGGTCAGAACATATATATCATATCCAATATATTTAGTCCAAGTGATTTGCATGTACAGCAATGATCTGATTGCAATGTTTCCCTCAGATGATTGTATGCATCTTGGTGCATTTCCCCACCAAGAGTTCACAATTCCAGTCAAAGTCATCTAATCAGATGCTAAATGAGAATAAGGTGTTTCCCTTGTTAGACTGGAGATAAAATTAGAGGGGAGACTCAACTTGTTGAAATGCACCTCCATAGTTAGTTACATAAGAACACAAGAACTAAGAAATAAGAGAAGGCTATGGATCATGTCCACTTATCCCATTATCGGTTAAGAAACTGTCTATTTCTGTCTTAAATTTATTCAATGTCCCAGCTTCCACAGCTTTCTGAAGCAGCGAATTACACAGATTTACAACCCTCTGAGAGAAGAAATTTCTCCTCATCTCAGTTTTAAATGGGCGGCCCCTTATTCTAAGTTCATGCCATCTAGTTCTAATCTTACCCATCAGTCGAAACATCCTCTCTGCATCCACCTTGTGGAGCCCCCTCATGATCTTATACATTTTGATAAGATCATCTCTCATTCTTCTGAATTCCAATGAGTAGAGGTTCAACCTACTCAACCTTTCCTCATAAGTCAACCCCCTCATCTCCAGAATCAACCGAGTGAACCTTCTATGAACAGCCTCCAAAGCAAGTATATCCTTTCATAAATATGGAAACCAAAACTGCACACAATATTCCAGGTGTGGCCTCACCAATACCCTGTATAACTGTAGCAAGACTTCCCTGCTTTTATATTCCATCCCCTTTGCAATAAAGGCCAAGATTCCAGTGGCCTTCCTGATCACTTGCTGTACCTGCATACAAACCTTTTGTGTTTTATGCACAAGTACCACCAGGTCCCGCGATACAGCAGCACTTTGCAATCTTTCTCCATTTAAACAATAACTTGCTCTTTGATTTTTTTCTGCCAAAGTGCATGACCTCACACTTTCCAACATTATACTCCATCTGCCAAATTTTTGCCCACTCACTTGCCTGTCTATGTCCTTTTGCAGATTTTTTGTGTCCTCCTCACACATTCCTTTTCCTCCCATCTTTGTATTGTCAGCAAACTTGGCTACGTTACACTCAGTCCCTTCTTCCAAGTCCTTACTATACAGTATAAATGCACACGAGGCCCATGCTTGAGAGAAGGTCAATATGTGACCTGTCCTTTATTCCTTAGCACTCAAGTGATGAAAGTGGGTGGAGCTTCCCCTTTTATACCTGAAGGTCCAGGTTAGGAGTGTCTCGCACCTAGTGGTCATTGTTCTCACAGTGTACAACTTAGGTCAGATTATACATGGGTTACAATGCTGGTTGAATACATGACATCACCTCTCCCCCAAAGTCTTATTGGGATCACAGGTTGAGTCTCTCTGGTGGTTTACGCTCTCTTGTAGAGCACCTGAGTTGGGGCTCCGGTTGTTGGGCACTAGCCTGAGTGTCTGCTGTTTGCAGTGCCTCAGGCCTATCCAGACTGCCCACAGTGATTGGGCTCTCCTCCCTTTGGTTCCGGTGTGCAGTCACCTGTGGTGGAGTGAACTCTACATCGTGTTCTTCCTCTGCTTCTTCTCTGGGGTTGCAGAACCTCCTTTTTGTTTGATCCACGTGTTTGCGGCAGATTTGTCCATTGGTAAGTTTAACTACCAGAATCCTATTTCCCTCTTTGGCAATAACAGTGCCGCGAGCCATTTGGGCCCTGCAGCGTAGTTGAGGACAAAAACAGGATCATTTACATCAATACATCGCGCCCTCGCATTCCTGTCATGGTAGTCATATTGTGGTTGGCGCCTGCTCTCAACAATTTCTTTCATGGTGGGGTGTACAAGGGATAGCCGGATTTTGAACGTCCTTTTCATTAGCAGCTCTGCGGGTGGAACCCCTGTGACCGAGTGTGGTCGGGATCTATAGGCCAACAGGAGGCATGATAAGCACCATTGTAGGGAACCCCCTTGGATTCTGAGCATCCCCTGTTTGATTATCTGCACTGCTCGTTCTGCCTGGCTGTTTGAGGCCGGCTTGAACGGTGCCGTTCTGACATAGTTAATTCAATTGCCTGCCATGAAGTCCTGGAATTCAGTGCTTGTGAAGCACGGGCCATTGTCACTGACCAAGACGTCCGGTAGACCGTGGGCGGCGAACATTGCCCATAGACTTTCTACCGAGGCAGACTATGTGCTTGAATTTAAAATGTCACACTCGATCCATTTGGAGTAGGCGTCTACTACAACCAAAAACATTTTTCCCATGAAAGGACCTGCATAGTCCACATGGATGCGTGACCAAGGCTTGGCGGTCCATGGCCAAGGGCTAAGGGGGGCTTCCCTGGGCGCATGGCCCAGCTGGGCACATGTGTTGCACCTGCGAACACAAAGTTCCAGATCTGCGTCTATCCCTGGCCACCAAACGTGTGACCTGGCAATTGCCTTCATCATGACAATGCCTGGGTGCTCAGGTGGAGTTCTCTGATGAACACCTCTCTGCCCATCTGGGGCATGACTACGTGGTTTCCCCACAGTAGGCAATCGGCCTGAATCGAGAAGTTCATCCCTGCGCCTGTGAAATGGTTTAAATTCCTCAGGGCATGCCCTGTACGTGGCTGCCCAGTCCCCATTCAGGATACATTTCTTGACTAGAGACAATAGCGGGCCTCTATTTGTCCAGACTTTAATCTGACGGGCTGTCACGGGTGAGCCTTCGCTTCCAAAAGCTTCAACAGCCATGACCATCTCAGCAGCATGCTTGGTAGCCCCCTCAGTGGTGGCTAGTGGGAGCCTGCTGAGTGCATCGGCGCAGTTTTCAGTGCCCGGTCTGTGCCGAATTGTATTGTCATAGGCGGCTAATGTGAGTGCCCACCTCTGTATGCGGGCCGATGCGTTTGCATTTATGGCCTTGTTGTCGGCTAAAAGGGACGTTAAGGGTTTGTGATCTGTCTCCAGCTCAAATTTCCTGCCAAACAGTTACTGGTGCATTTTCTTTACCGCATATACACATGCGAGCACCTCCTTTTCTACCACCCCGTAACCCCTTTCTGCCTGGGACAGACTCCTGGAGGCATAAGCTACCCTTGACATTGACATGCTGCAACACACACCCGACACCATAGGACGATGCATGGCATGTTAACACAAGTTTCTTACATGGGTCGTATAGTGTTAACAGAGTGTTGGAACATGACAAATTGCGTGCTCTATTAAAAGCCAGACCCATTCGTGACCTTTGTGTAGGAGCATGTGTAGCGGCTCTAGCAGCGTGCTCAATTTGGGAAGAAAGTTACCAAAATAGTTCAGGTGCCCCAGGAACGAACGCAGCTCCATCGTGTTACGGGGTCTGGGTGCTCTCTGGATCGCTTCCATCTTGGACGCAGTAGGACTGATCCCGTCTGCTGCTACCCTCATCCCCAGGAATTCTACCTCTGGAGCTAGGAAGACGCACTTCGCCTTTTTCAGTCGCAGCGCTACCCGGTCCAGTCTGCGTAACACCTCCTCCAGGTTGTGGAGGTGTTTTTCAGTATCGTAACCCGTGATGAGGATGTCGTCCTGAAAAACCACCGTCCCTGGAATCGACTTGAGGAGGCTTTCCATATTTCATTAGAAGATCACGTCGGCCGAGCGAATCCCGAACAGACATCTGTTGTACTCAAACAACCCCTTGTGTGTCGTGATGGTAGTCAGCTTCTTCGACTCACTCGCCAGCTCCTGGGTCATGTAAGCTGAGGTCAGGTCCAATTTTGAAAAAAGTTTGCCACCGGATAGCGTCGCAAAGAGGTCCTCCACTCTCGGTAGCGGGTACTGGTCTTGGAGTGACACCCGATTGATGGTGGCCTTGTAATCACCACATATCCTGACCGACCCATCCACCTTGAGCTCCGGCACGATCGGGCTTGCCCAGTCACTGAATTCGACTGGCGAGATGATGCCTTCCCTCAGCAGGCGGTCCAATTTGCCTTCTATCTTTACCCGCATCATGTACGGCACCACTCTGGACTTGTGGTGTACTGGCCTGGCATCCGGGTTTATGTGAATCACTACCTTGGCCCCCATGAAAGTGCCGATGCCGGGTTGAAATAATGAGCCAAATTTGTCCAGGATCTTTGAGCATGATCCTCGCTCCACAGAGGAAATTGCATTGACATCGCCCCATTTCCAATTCATGACAGCAAGCCAACTCCTCCCCAGTAGTACGGGACCGTCCCCTGGGACAATCCAGAGTGGCAACCTGTTCTCCGAATCTTTGTGGGTCATGACTACCGTGGCGCTGCCTAGCACCGGAATGATCTGCTTTGTGTAAGCCCATAGCTGTGCTTCAATCGGCAATAATTTTGGCCTCCTGGACTTGGACGCCCACAACTTTTAGAACTGTTTGATACCCATCAGGGACTGGCTGGTCCCTGTGTCTAGCTCCATTGATACTGGGATGCCATTGAGGAGCACTTTCATCATTATCAGTGGTGTCCTGGTGTAAGAACTGTATACGTGCTCCACATGAACTCGCTGAACTTCAGCTTCCATCGATTTCCCCCAGCATTCATTTCTGCAATTTCTGCAGGTATTTTGCTCATCTCTGCAAACTCCGGCTGAGTGTGTGCCTCCACGCCTCCAACATGAGCTGCTGTTGGAAACAAAAGGTCCCTTGCCAGTCGATTGTCCCTGACTACCCCTGTACTGTCCTTGAGTGCGCCATTACTGGCCACATTGTCCCTTGCAATGGCGTGAATCGGCGTTCAACTTGCCATTGTTTCTGTTGAACTCCCCCTCTGGGTTCAACTACATGTTGGGGCATGCACAACTGCCCTTGTCTGCCTGGAGAACTGTGTGCTGCTTTAACAATGTTGAATCTCTGTCCCAACCATTCCTTAACACAGTACTTCTCGTCTGTTCTGCTAGTGGCCATGCTCGCGTGGTTTAAATCCCAGTTTCTCGTCGCCATTGATACGTCCTTACTATACAGTATAAATGCATACGAGGCCCATGCTTGAGCGAAGGTCAGTCTGTGACCTGTCCTTTATTTCCTGGCACTCAAGTGATGAAGGTGGGTGGAGCTTCCCCTTTTATACCTGAAGCTCCAGGTTAGGAGTGTCTCCTACCTAGTGGTCATTGTTCTCACAGTGGACAACTTAGGTCAGATTATACATGGGTACAATGCTGGTTGAATACATGATAGTTAATATAGATTGTAAATAGTTGGGGTCCCGTACTGATCCCTGCGACACCCCACTAGTTACTGATTGCCAACCAGAGAATGAAGCATTTATCCTGACTTTCTGTTAGTAAGCCAATGTTCTATCCATGCTAATATATTACCCCCAACCATGTGAACGTTTATCTTGTGCAGTAACCTTTTATGTGGCACCTTGTCAAATGCCTTCTGGAAGTCCAAATACGCCACATCCACTGGTTCCCCTTTATCCACCCTGTTCGTTGCATCCTCAAACAAAGTTACACCCAGGTCCTCAATAAACCCCAAGTATACATATCACATTGTCAATCTGAGAACATTCTAATATTCTCCACTGAAGTCATTACTTTGAAGTCAACTGATACACAGGCAAGAATTGAAAGTTACTTTGAAAATTTTAACAGAAAGTAAACAAAAATACCCATAATCCAGAATAATAATACGCAGAAGAAACATAGAAACATAGAATATAGATGCAGGAGTAGGCCATTTGGCCCTTCGAGCCTGCACCACCATTCAATATGATCATGGCTGATCATGCAACTTCAGTACCCCATTCCTGCTTTCTCTCCATACCCCTTGATCCCGTTAGCTATAAGGGCCACATCTAATTCCCTCTTGAATATATCTAATGAACTGGCCTCAACAACTTTCTGTGGTAGAGAATTCCACAGGTTCACAATTCTCTGAGTGAAAAAGTTTCTCCTCATCTCGGTCCTAAATGGCTTACCTCTTATCCTTAGACTGTGATGCCTGGTTCTGGACTTCCCCAACATCGGGAACATTCTTCCTGCATCTAACCTGTCCAATCCCGTCAGAATTGTATATGTTTCTATGAGATCCCCTCTCATTCTTCTAAATTCCAGTGAATATAAGCCTATTCGATCCAGTCTTTCTTCATATGACAGTCCTGCCATTCTAGGAATCAATCTGGTGATCCTTCGCTGCATTCACTCAATAGCAAGAATGTCCTTTCTCAGATTAGGAGACCAAAACTGTACACAATATTCAAGGTGTGGCCTCACCAAGGCCCTATACAACTGCAGTAAGACCTCCCTGCTCCTATACTCAAATCCTTTAGCTATGATGGCCAACATGCCATTTGCCATCTTCACCGCCTGCTGTACCTGCATGCCAACCTTCAATGACTGATGTACCATGACACCCAGGTCTCGTTGCACCTCCCCTTTTCCTAATTTGTCACCATTCAGATAATATTCTGCCTTCATGTTTTTGCCACCAAAATAGATAACTTCACATTTATCTACATTATACTGCATCTGCCATGCATTTGTCCACTCATCTAACCTGTCCAAGTCACCCTGCAGTCTCTTAGCATCCTCCTCACAGCTCACTCTGTCACCCAGCTTAATTTCATCTGCAAACTTGGAGATATTACATTCAATTCCTTTGTCTAAATCATTAATGTATATTGTAAATAGCTGGGGTCCCAGCACTGAACCTTGCGGTACCCCATTAGTCACTGTCTGCCATTCTGAAAAGAGCCCGTTTATTCCTACTCTTTGCTTCCTGTCTGCCACCCAGTTCTCTATCCACGTCAATGCATTACCCCCAATACTATGTGTTTAATTTTGCACACTAATCTCTTGTGTGGGACCTTGTCAAAAGCCTTTTGAAAGTCCAAATACACTACATCCACTGGCTCTCCCTTGTCCACTCTACTAGTTACATCCTCAAAAAATTCTAAAAGATTTGTCAAGCATGATTTCCCTTTCATAAATCCATGCTGACTTGGACCGATCCTGTCACTGCTTTCCAAATGCGCTGTTCTTACAACTTTAATAATTGATTCCAACATTTTCCCCACTACCAATGTCAGGCCAATCGGTCTATAGTTCCCTGTTTTCTCTCTTCCTCCTTTTTTAAAAAGTGGGGCTACTTTAGCTACCCTCCAATCCATAAGAACTGATCCAGAGTCTATAGAATGTTGGAAAATGACCACCAATGCATCCACTATTTCTAGGACCACTTCCTTAAGTACTCTGGGATGCAGACTATCAAGCCCTTGGTATTTATCGGCCTTCAATCCTATCAATTTCCTTAACACAATTTCCTGACTAAGATTTCCTTCCGTTCCTCCTTCTCGTTAGACCCTCGGTCCCCTAGTATTTCCGGACAGTTATTTGTGTCTTCCTTCGTGAAGACAGAACCAAAGTCTTTGTTCAATTGGTCTGCCATTTCTTTGTTCCCCATTATAAATTCACCTGATCTGACTGCAAGGGACCTACATTTATCTTTACTAATCTTTTTCTCTTCACATATCTATAGAAGCTTTTGCAGTCAGTTTTTATGTTCACTGCAAGCTTACTCTCATACACTATTTCCCCCCTCCTAATTAAACCCTTTGTCCTCCTCTGCTGAATTCTAAATTTCTCCCAGTCCTCAGGTTTGCTGCTTTTTTCTGGCCAATTTATATGCCTCTTCCTTGGATTTAACACTATCCCTAATTTCCCTTGTTAGCCATGGTTGAGCCACCTTCCCCATTTTATTTTTACACCAGACAGGGATGTACAATTGTTGAAGTTCATCCATTTGCTCTTTAAATGTCTGCCATTGCCTATCCACCGTCAACCCTTTAAGTATCATTCGCCAGTCTATCCTAGCCAATTCACGTCTCATACCATCGCAGTTACCTTTCTTTAAGTTCAGGACGCTAGTCTCTGAATTAACTGTGTCATTTTCCACCTTAATGAAGAATTCCACCATATTATGGTCACTCTTCCCCAAGGGGCCTCGCACAACAAGATTGCTAATTAATCCTCTCTCATTACACAACACCCAGTCTAGGATGGCCAGCTCTCTAGTTGGTTCCTCAACATATTGGTCTAGAAAACCATCCATTATACATGCCAGGAAATCCTCCTCCACCGTATTGCTACCAGTTTGGTTCGCCCAGTCTATATGTATACTAAAGTCACCCATGAAAGCTGCTGTACCTTTATTGCACGCATCCCTAATTTCCTGTTTGATGCCATCCTTAATCTCACTATTACTGTTTGGTGGTCTGTACACAACTCCCACTAGCATATTTTAAAAGCATTTATTTACCCGGGATTTAGGATGCCCTGGATCACTTTAAACTGAAAGAAAGAAAAAACTTGCATTCATATACAGGTATAACATCCGAAATGCAGAATCCTCAGGACTGAATCCGTTCCTGTTTTGGGGTTTTTCCAGATTTCAGACAAGGAAATCAATCGTCTGAAATCAGGAATCCTCGACTGTTCCCAGTTTTGAGCGACGAGGTCCAAAATCCAGCAAAACCCACAATCTAGCATGGATTCAGTCGAGGATTCCAGATTTCAGACTTGATTTTCCTGTCTGATATCTGGAATCCTCGACTCAATCCGTGCCCGATTTTGGGTTTTTCCTCAAAATATTTGGACAATAATTCCGGATTCGGGACGACTCCATCAGCTACGCGCAAACTGTCCGGTTTTCGGACAAATCCAGTTTTCGGAGTTCCGGATTCGAGACGTTGCACCTGTAGTGCCTTTCATAATCTCAGGATGTCCTGAGATGCTTTACAGCCAATTAAGTTCTTTTAAAGTGTAGTCTCTGTTGAGATCTAGGCAAATGTGAAAGTCGATTTGCAAACAGCAAGGTCTCACGAACCGCAATGTGATAAATGACCAGATAATCTGTTTTAATGATTTTGCTTGAAGGATAAATATTGGCCAAGTCACCAGTAGAACCATCCTCCAAGTCTTTGAAATAGTGTCATGAGATATTCTATGCCCACCTTAGAGGGCAGACAAACCTCAGTTTAACGTCTCATCTGCACAATGGCACCTCCCAACATTGCAGCACTCCCTCGGTACTGTGCTGGAGTTTCAGCCTAGATTTTTATGCTCAAGTCTCTGGATTGGGGCTTTAACCTATAACCTCCTTGCTACCACAAAGGCAAGGTGACACATGGCTTCTCTTCAAAAAGAAAACAAGTGATTGTGTGCTGAAACCCATGTTATCTATATTTGAAATCTTGTGTATGTATGCACTTCCTGTTCCAAAAACTTAACTTCCTGTTGTCACAATTTTGGAGTCATCATCATCATCATGCGTTTTGGTCAACATTTATCATGGAAATTCATTGTCTATCTCTGTTAACAATGGACTGTCATGACCCAAGCCTTTATCTAGTAGTTGGCATTGTGGAAACCCCTTTTTCCATCTCCCCACAGCGTAGATTTTAGTGCCGCATCTCTGAATCTCCTCCAGTCTACTGCAGCCTCTTTTTTTGAAGTTCCTGTACATTCTCCATTTGTAGAACCATTATTTGAACTTTGTGTGACTGGTTTTTAATTCCAATATTTACACTTGTCTCTTTTGATTTCCCCTTTCATTTTTATCTGGAACTCTAATCTTCACCCAGATCCCATTTTTGAAGACCCTTGGGAAATACCATGGAGAGATTTACTAGTACAAGAATAAAATGATACCCAAACAGCAAGTGCCACAGCAGCAGTTACCTACCACTCTCACTGCAACACTTCACCTCCAGAAATTGGCATAAAAGAACATTTCCTGAGGAGGGCTTTGCTCATTCCAATGGCATAACTAATGCATCTTTTCTGTTTCAAAATGCTTTTTGATAATACACTTAGCATCAAATGTAATACTGCAACATAAATGGAGTGTCAATGAGGTCTTCTGACGTAGAATTAACAACATTTAACAATGAATGTTAAGCATAGATATCAGTCCCATATGAAAAAGCACATTAACCAGTCTGAAACTGTTAACATGCGACACGTACAGAATGAAACCAGAGGTCAAGATTATTATTTGACAGTTAGTACTCATCACACACAAATGCTAATGCTCAATGGGTGATTAAAAAAGAGAGATTTGAAGCTAATTTTGTTATTGCAACTTAGTTAAAGCAGAAGATTTGAAGCACCAAATTAAAATATGCTGGAGAATTTCTGAAAAACACTGAAAACTACAATATTACATAGAATGTGATGTAAAAACTACTGAAATAAATCTATTTATTTAATGAACTGTAGAATGATTAAAGAAAATTTCATAGATTTTGTTTTCTCACATCATTAATTCCTTGCTCATTTCAGTACAAAAGCAATTTTATTTGAAACAAAATGTTAACTTTCCCTCGTCTAAATATATAAATACTATTTTTTTTAAAGTAGATACATACAACACACTGGGTTCGTTATGTGTGGGCAACATTGTAAATGCATTTGGAAAGCATGTTTATGATATCAGTGAAATCGTGACCAGTGCAATACTCCCCTCCCTCATATATCAAATTCGATTTACGAACCTAAGAACATAAGAAATATGAGCAGGCGTAGGCCATTCAGCCCTTCAAGCCTGCTCTGCCATTCAATAAAATCATGGCTGATCTTCTACCTTAACTCCACCTTCTTGCACTATCCCCATATCTCTTGATTCCCTTAATATCCAAAAATCAATCTCAGTGTTGAATATCCTTAATGACTGAACATCCACAGCCCTCTGTCCTCAATGGCCGACCCCTTATTCTGAGACTGTGACCCCTAGTTCTAGACTCCCTAGTCAGGGGAAACATCCTCCCAGCATCTACCTTAAAAAGCTCCTTAAAAATTTTACATGTTTCAATAAAATCACCTCTCATTCTTCTGAATTCTAGGGAATATAGGCATGGGTCTGGACTTTCAGGTCTTCTGTGCTCCGTTTTTCATCCAGAGTGGCAGATATGGCAGTGGCGAGGTGTTTTGGCTAGGTGGTCAGCCTCCAGCGCCCCGCAGTGATCCTTGGGTCCAGTTTTGCGCTGGCGCAGAGCAGCACCACCCGGGAGAGTATGCCGGTCTGCAATGTCCCTGGTTGCAACACTGGCATGGGTTTGAACTCCTGCCCGAACTTTCCGCCCTGAAGCGCGTCTTGCAATCACCAGCTGGGAAATCAGTGCAGTCCAACCATCGCGTCGGCGAAGAGGTAAGTAATGGACTCCTAAGTTAAGTGTGATTGATTTTTCTTTTAACTTTTTTTGCGATTTGTGTTGTGGTGGCGTGGGCAATGTTTTGGGAATGTTTTTGTGTTTTTTTTTTAGGTTTTTCCACCTTGCCCCCACCCCCCCAGGCATCTCTCGGAGTGCTCCAGCTCTTTAGCTGTTGAGTTTCCCATCCTAATGCCAAGAGAGGTGTACAATGCCTTTCTTAGTGTTGCGCCCCCTGACTCAGGGCCTAGCTGCCCAAACTTACTGACTGAGGGGCAAACTTTTCCTGGGCGCTAAATTCTCTGCCCCGCCACCATTATCACCCCAAAAGCATAACAGAAAATCCAACCCCTAGTCTCTTCATTCTCTCCTCATAGGACAATCCCTCCATCCCAGGAATCAGTCTGGTGAACCTGCTTTGCACTCTCTTTAAGGCAAGTATCTCTTTCCTTAGGTAAGGAGACAAAGGCCTAAAAATTGGATAATGCCTGAAAACAGGCAGAGGCACCGGCCAGCATTATTTGCCTATGCCTCTTCTAAGTGGTGCAGGCAGCACACAACATTCGTGCTGCCCGCTCATTAACATGATTGAAGCGGTGATCTCAATGCTAAGTGTGCTGCTGATTGGCCTAGTGATGAATGGGATGGGGAGAGGAGCCAATATCGGGTGCAGCCTAATGGCCAATAAAGATTGGCCTCGGCTCTCTCCACCAATTAAAGACAAGGTGCCTTGTTGCAGAAGTACCTCATTGTCAGTCTGGAGAAACAATGTCAAAGCCACCTAGAAAGTGAGCTAGACAATTTTCAGATGTAGCATTGGAGGCCTTGTTCCTGGGAGTCCAATGAATGCAGGCTGTTCTTTACTCGCAGGGAGGCAAGAAACCATCCATGGTCATTTACAGAAGATTATGGGAAGATCATCAGCAGGCTGGGGCCATTAGAGGGAGCAACGTGCGACAGCATGTCACTGCAGGGAGCAGTGCGTGCTGCTGCAGGACGGTGACGGCTGTGAAGAGGGCGACTGGATTTGATGTCACCCAAATCCAGGTTGCTGATTGCAGTGCAGTACAGAAGGAGCGGCGACGTCGGGGTGAGGGAGCGGCAAAAGTTCGTAGAGGGACATGATCGGGGCCCAGGAGAGGCGTGAGTTTGGGGCCCAGAAGAGGCAAGGGCCCAGGGGCAGCACGGGCCAGCCCACATTGCGATATGTGTGTGCACTAGGTCCATGCAGCAGAGCTGATCTCCAGCCATCTTGGTTAATCCTTGCCACTGGGCCAATCCTTGCCTCTGTCAAGCCCATGTGGTGGCTGGTGTGCAATGGCAGCACGTTAAAAAAATCTACACACAGGCTTCTTCCACCCTTCAAGATGTAATTCGGGACCTGGAATATTAGGTTCTTCATTGAAACACCTGTGAACTCAACCCTTTTTGGCGTGGAAGCAAATCATTCTTGTTTCGAGCGACTGCCTATGATGATGGGAAGAGATTGCACAATCCATCACGGCCACCAGTGTTGTCCCAAAGACCTGGATCCAGCTGGTCAAGAAGAGTGAAGGCTTCAGCAAATGCCATATCCCACCACAAGCCTCACACACTGCTCAATTCACCACACCAACATCACTAAACTACCAACAATCTCTAGCTATCACCAGTCATACCTCGCAATCATAGCTTCACTTCACCCTCACATAATTACCACTACTGCAACATTCACAGCCACATCTCACACCTTGCACATGCTGACAGCTATTCAACCATGGCAGGCACATCACTCAAACACATTGCACCACACTCACTGCCACACTTCCCTTTCTCTTGCAGGCAATGGTGGCACATGCAGGAGAGAGTAACAACAGAAGGGAGGCAGCCAAGCCACAACTGAGAATCTGACGGACCTTGAGGAATCTGTCCTCGTCGTCATTGGAGGGGCAGTGACAGAGTCCATGGCTCGTGGAGAAGTTGAAACCGTTGCTGATGATGACAGTATGGCCATACCTAATCCTTCTTCTCTTTTACACTTCCCTCTCATTCCACAATCTCTTCTCACTTACAAGCTGCTGATGCTGTATGCATCGATATCTTGCTTCCCCATCACCACAACCCAACCCTTGCGTTCAGATATCTAAGAAGTGCCCATTATAGCCTGTCCCTCATCATCAGCAAACTGATCGAGGAGGAGGAGAAGGAGAAGAAGAAGAAGAAGAGACATCGGCACTGGATTTGACACTTGGAGACACCAACTCACAAAATGCACTGCGTGGACTTTACCGGGTAGTATAGAGGCAGAATCTGCACATGGTGAGTCACTGGGCATTAGTGGGCTGCGACTAGGCCAGGGGCAAAGGGTAGCTCAAGTGCCAGCTCTCCGGAGGGCGGGTTCACCTGCGCATTTTGCTTCACAGGACTCAGACGATAACCTCGATGAGGTGGCCTTCAGAAGAAGGGTGAAAGAGGGCAGTAAGTGGAGCGATGATAACCGAAATGAAAGATCGTGTGACCAATCAGCATTGCACACTCATTGACGTCATGATCTGCTTCATTTCCATTTCTACAGCGAGCGCAGACAACAGCAGCCTGGCCGAACTGCAGGGGGTGGGACACACACTGCATGTGTCTGTTCACATGGTTGTAGGGACCACAGTAAATTGGTGTAGCCAGCACATCCTGCGCTATTTTTTGACTATGTGCCTGTTTGGGTGGTGTGGGGGGAATGGAGTGTGAAATGGGGTTTGACTGATGCCACTTAAATTCAGGTCACTCCTCTTAAAGAGGAGGTGCACTCTGGCTGCAGACAGCAGGGAACTTTCACAAGTGGAGAAAGGGTTGCAGTGTTCCTGAGGGGGCAACTAGGTTCTCTGATGCCACATTGGAGGCTCCAGTCAAAGCTGTCGAGATAGAAACATAGAAACATAGAAATTAGGTGCAGGAGCATGCCATTTGGCCCTTCGAGCCTGCATCGCCATTCAATAAAATCATGGCTGATCATTCAACCTCAGTACCCCTTTCCTGCTTTCTTTCCATACCCCTTGATCCCTTTGGCCATAAGGGCCATCCTTTTGAATATATCTAACGAACTGGCCTCAACAACTATCTGCGGTAGCGAATTACACAGGTTAACCATTCTCTGAGTGAAGAAGTTTCTCCTCATCTCGGTCCTAAATGGCTTACCCCTTATTCTTAGACTGTGACCCCTGGTTCTGGAACTCCCCAGCAACGCGAACATTCTTCCTGCCTCTAACTTGTCCAATCCCATCAGAATTTAATATGTTTCTATGAGATCCCCTCTCATTCTTCGAAACTCCAGTGGATACAAGCCCAGTTGATCCAGTCTCTCCTCATATGTCAGTCCTGCCACCTCTGGTGAACCTTCGCTGTACTCCCTCAATAGCAAGAACATCCTTCCTCAGATTAGGAGACCAAAACTGAACACAATATTCCAGGTGAGGCCTCACTAAGGCCGTGTACAACTGCAGTAAGACCTCCCTGCTCCTATACTCAAATCCTCTAGCCATGAAGGCCAACATACCATTTGCCTTCTTCACCGCCTGCTGTACTTGCATGCCAAACTTTAATGACTTATGTACCATGACACCCAGGTCTTGTTGCACCTCCCCTTTTTCTAATGACACCATTCAGATAATATTCTGTCTTCCTGTTTTTGCCACCAAAGTGGATAACCTCACACTTATCCACATCATACTGCATCTGCCATGCATTTGCCCACTCACCTAACCTGTTCAAGTCACCCTGCAGCTTCTTAGCATCCTCCTCACAGCTCACACCGCCACCCAGCTTAGTGTCATCTGGAAACTTGGAGATATTACATTCAATTCCTTCATCGAAATCATTGATGTATATTGTAAATAGCTGGGGTCCCAGCACTGAACCCTACGGCACCCCACTAGTCACTGCCTGCCATTCTGAAAAAGACCCGTTTATTCCGACTCTCTGCTTCCTGTCTGCCAACCAGTTCTCTATCCATGTCAATACATTACCCCCAATGCCACGTGCTTTAATTTTGCACACTAATCTCTTGTGTGGGACCTGGTAAAAAGTCTTTTGAAAGTCCAAATACACCACATCCACTGGTTCTCCCTTGTCCACTCTACTAGTTACACCCTCAAAAAATTCTAGGAGATTTGTCAAGCATGATTTCCCTTTCATAAATCCATGATGCCTTGGACAGATCCTGTCACTGCTTTCCAAATGCGCTGCTATTTCATCTTTAATAATTGATTCTAACATTTTCCCCACCATCGATGTCAGGCTAACCGGTCTATAATTCTGTTTTCTCTCTCCCTCCTTTTTTAAAAAATGATGTGACATTAGCTACCCTCCAGTCCATAGGAACTGATCCAGAGTCAATAGAATGTTGGAAAATGATTATCAATGCATCCACTATTTCTAGGGCCACTTCCTTAAGTACTCTTGGATGCAGCCTATCAGGCCCTGGGAATTTATCAGCCTTCAATCCCATCAGTTTCCCTAACACAATTTCCTGACTAATAAGGATTTTGTTCAGTTCCTCCTTTTTGCGATACCCTCGAACTCCTTGTATTTCCGGAAGGTTATTTGTGTCTTCCTTCATGAAGACAGATCCAAAGTATTTGTTCAATTGGTCTGCCATTTTTTTGTTCCCCATTATAAATTCACCTGATTCTGACTGCAAAGGACCTATGTTGGTCTTCACTAATCTTTTTCTCTTCACATATCTATAGAAGTTTTCGCAGTCAGTTTTTATGTTCCCTGCAAGCTTCCTCTCATACTTTATTTTCCCCTCCTAATTAGACATGAGGAGAGAGACCTTGTTTCCCCAGGGTGCAACACCTCCACCGCCAGTGGAAATAAGTCGCTTTGGGAGGTTAATGCCAGTAGTTCAGCTTCCAGGTCACAAGAACTTAACATAAGTATATAAGAAATAGGAGCAGGAATAGACAATTTGGCCCCTCAAGCCAGCTCTGCATTCAGTAAGATCATGGCTGATCTGATCTTGGCCTTAACTCCACTTCCCTGCCCGCTCTCCATAAACCTTTTCTCCCTTATCATTCAAAAATCTGTTTATCTCCACTTTAAATATATTTAATGACCCAGCCTCATTTGCAGTTTTCCAATCTGCTGGGACCTCTCCAGAATCCAGGGAATTTTGGTAGATTACAACCAATGCATCCACTATCTCTGCAGTCACTTTTTTTAAGACCCTGGGATGCATGCGATCAGGTCCAGGGGACCTGTCAACTTATAGTCCCATTAATTGCCTAGCACTTTTTCTCTAGTGATAGTGATTGTTTTAAGTTCCCCTCTCACAATAACCCCTTGATTATCAATTATTGGGATGGTTTTAGTGTCTTCTATCATTAAGACCGATACAAAATATTTGTTCAGAGTCCTTGCCATTTCCCCGTTTCCCATTATTAACTTCCCAGTCTCATCCTCACGGGACCAATGTTTTCTTTCGCTACTCTCTTCTTTTTTATATATCTGTAGAAGCTCTTACTGTCTGTTTTTATATTTCTTGCTAATTTACTCTCATAAACTATCTTCTCTCTCTTTATTATTTTTGTAGTCATGCTTTGCTGGTTTCTAAAAAAATCCCCAATCCTCTGGCCTTCCACTATTCTTCACAACATTGTATGCCTTTGTTTTCAATTTGATACCATCCTTTACTTCATTAGTTAGCCACGGATGGTTCATCCTTCTCTTACAGCCTTTCCTTCTCATAGGGATATACCTTTGCTGAGAGTTATGAAATATTTTCTTAAATGTTTGCCGCTACTGATCTACCACCTTACCCTTTAATCTATTTTCCCAGGATACTAGTTTTCTCACCCTCAAACTGAATTTGAAATTCAACCATGCTATGATCACTCTTCCCAAGAAGATCGTTTACTATGAGATCATTAATTAATCCAGTCTCATTACACATTACCAATAAAAATAGTCTGCTCCCTGGTTGCTTCTTATTGTTCGAAGAAACCATCCTGAATACACTCTATGAACTCTTCCTCAAGGCTACCTTTGCCAATTTGATTTGTCCAATCAATATGAAGATTAAAATCACCCATGATTATTGCCATACCTTTCTTACAAGCCTCCATTATTTCTTGATTTATACTCTGTGCTATAGTGTAGCTACTTTTAGGGGGCCTATAGACTACTCCTACCAATGACTTCTTTCCCTTTTTATTTCCTGTCTCTACCCATGGCTTTAATACAGAATGTTCAATGACCTCACCAGAGAACAAGCTAACAATATTGCTCTCTACTTTTGGCTTACACCTGCACTATCTGCATTCTTACTGCTGTACCACACTTCATTGCACCTCCTTCTCTTCCTGCCCGCACAGTCTGCATTTCCTACTCTTACCGCTGTTACAACCCTCGCTTCCCCACATTTCTCATCTGCAGCTGTACCCGGGTTCCTGACAGGAGTCATAAACCAAGTGTGAAGGGATTAGCCATTGTCACCCAATAGCCAGCCTGTGACCTGGTTGGAAGAAAGACGGTACAGAGTTCTGGCGCAGGATGAATGAATCATGACTGCTGCCAGAAAATTGGGCACAGACCTACATGGTGTGCTGCTTGTAGTCGCAAACACGCTGGATACCGTGCAGAAATGAAATCCCTTTCTATTCAGAAGAATTACAGGATAGTGATGGGGATCAGACAAGGCAATGTTGGTGCAGTCTATTACACCTTGCATCCTGGGAAAGCCTACAATGTGGATGAAGCGTAGTGCTCGCTCATCCTACTTCACTCTGGCCATTGGGAAAGAGAGGTAGGTGTTCCTCCTGGCACAGTGAGCTTCTGTGACCTTCCTCATACAACAGTGAAAAGCAAGCTGGGAGATGTCACTGATGTCACCTGCTGCAGCCTGGAAAGACCCTGTTGCATAAATGTTCAGGGCCACGGTGACCTTTGACAGTCACAGGCACTGCTGGCCAATGCCCTTGTTTGAGGCTCTAGTTATGGGTACAGGACATGATATAGCTTGGTGATAGTGAAGGCACTGACACATTGTTCCTGAGTGAAGTTAAGGAGAAATGCGCTCTGAAGACCCTCTGTGGGTATGGTCACCTGTACAGTGCCCTCCTTTTCCCTCTTCTCCCAGCTGCTCCTTCTCACCCCTATCTTCTTGGTTGCTTCTCCTTTTCCTCCAGTCCCAAAGGCAGACCACCCATGACTGCAGTGAAACTGTTTTGAAGGCAGACAAAAGCAGTTGGCATCAGCAAAAATTAAACGTCATAAATCAGTTTTAGAAAGTAGAAAATAGACCAAAATATGCCCAGAGATTAACCAGCAGCCTAAAAGGAGAAACCAAAAACTAAGCTGTAAGTCATGGATAAGCTCTTTAAATAGCACTGCTGAAGGGTCCTTGCTGCCTGTTACCACCACGAGTTGCTAAGTGGGTTTATCATGTGTTGAGTCAGCCATTGGGGCAGACCAATTTCATAAAAGGATCCGACAACAAGCCTATAACGGTCCTTACCTAAATATTTCAATGAGCCTTTTTAAGACTTACGGCACACATCCTGGATGCCTATGGAGGTGTTGGATCCACTATGGCGGATGGCACAATTCTGGCGTGGAATGAGTGAACGCATGCCGCCCACCATATTTGAGCCTTAAGCCCATTTTATACTTGTGCAACAGGTGCAGCGCGATCGAACGTCTATGCCAAGATGCTTTCTTTTTTTATACCTCCCAAAAAGAGTGTCTGGATCCTTGACTTTGGATGATGTGCCACTGATACTAAAGTGGCATGTTGTCTGGCACAGCTGGTGCACAGTCTCAAGATCAATTAATTGACATTGTTAGTACCTGGCTGGTGTGATAATTCTGCATCAGCACTGTCTCTTCTTCACTATATGCTGGATAAAGAAACATGTTGAGGCAAATTCGAAGGGGGTGGGAGGGTGGGTGCAAGTGACAAAGTAATTTGTTCTGTAGCAAAATACACGCATTGCAACATATACACATGGTTGTTGCTATACAAATGACAGAGAACGTAACAAAATAGGTTTCATTCATAAACGGAGCACTAATAAATTTAAAATGAAAATTGATAAACTGCTCTGAGCATTCTATCAATGTGGACAGATATACCTGAAACTTATTTCAAATCGTTTTTTTGTTTCATATTGGGATTCTGCATTGTCAGTATGTATAAGAGCTACCAAAACATTTTCTAGGAAAATATTTTGGCAAGATCAGTGAAAGAGACAGGAGTGCATGATAAAAAAAAAAATAAAGCAGTATCCACTGTGAAGCCACTGGCTGTCTGTTGTAAAAATGTCAGCAGACTTTTCACAACAGTTGTCTACAAACACAGAACTATTTGGCTCTGCGGAGTACAGCAAAATAGGGAAGCCTCAGGTATACAGTTTCTGATTGCTTTTAATACAACCCATTTACCAAAGTAACAACAGGAGTGGCAGGAAATTCCACATTAAATGCATCTAGTCTAACAGGTATGAAGCTCATTTTCACCATGTAATAACTCATTTTACCAGTAAATGGGGACTGTCGAAGCAGTAGATTTCTTAGTCAGTCGGGGCCATAAAAGGAGCGGGTGTGCGGTGGCCCGGGAGCAGCATGGAGGCCACTTCAGAGAGCAGCGCGAGCTGGTGCAGGAGGGCGACGACTTGGAGAAGGGCGACTGGATTGGACGTCACCAAAATCCAGGTCGCTGATTGGAGCGCGGGCAGGTACAGCAGGAGCGGCGAGTGATCATGGAGCGATGTGATCGGGGCCCAGGAGAGGCGTGAGTTCGGGGCCCAGAAGAATCGAGGGCCCAGGGGCAGTACGGGCCAGCCCACACTGCGATATATGTGTGCACTAGGCCCATGCAGCAGAGCTGATCTCCAGTCGTCTTGGTTAATCCTTGCCACTGGAACAAGACCTAGCTCTGTCAAGCTCGTGTGGTGGCTGGCGTGCAACGGTCATCACACTTTAAAAAAAATCCATGCACAGGCATCTTCCACCCTTCAATATGTAGTTCGGGACCTGGAATGTCAGGTCCGTCATTGAAACACCTGTGAACTCATCCATTTTTGGCGTGGAAGCAAATCATCCTCAATATGTGGGACCGCCTAAGAAGAAGATTTCTTAGGCTCATATTGTACTTTCAGCTCGTTTCCATTACTGAAATCCCATAGAATTTAACCTTTTGACATTACTGGGACATTTCATTTATCAAAAGCTATTCACTTCCATGCATTATTCCTGGTAAAAGATTATAATTACCCAATGAAAGACTTCAAATAACCGACAAAGCCAAGGAAAATCTTACATTGTCTTTTAGTTTATCCAGTACAATACAAAGAGTATTCTAGACTGGAGAACTGCTAAGCTTTAGTGCCTATACCTGAAAATCTATTCCAAGCATTGTCAGCCTCTGGAGAATCAGCCCTCTCGCCGATTCAGTGATCCCCAAAGAACAAGCAGGGTTCTGGCCTAAATGCAGTTGATGCGACCAGGTTTTGGCCATTGCAACACACATTGAGGCCGGATTCCAGAAGAAATCCAAGATCATTGCAGCCTTTGTAGACCTGCCATCAGCCTCCGACATGGTCTGAATGAAAGGAAGAATTTAGGGAGCTAGGAAGAAAATTAAAGAATAGGACCTCAAAAGTAGTAATCTCTGGGTTATTACCAGTGCCACGTGCTAATGAGTATAAGAATAGAAGGATAGAGAAGATGAACATGTGGCTGGAACATTGGTGTAGGAGGGAGGGCTTTAAATTCTTGAGGCATTGGGACCGCTTCTGGGGGAGATGGGAACTGTACAAATCGGATGGGTTGCACCTCAACAGCGCTGGGATCAATATCCTCATGGAGAGTTTTGCTAGTGCTGTTGGGGAGAGTTTAAACTAGTTTGGCAGGGGGATGGGAACGTGAGACTGAATTCAAAAGGGAAGGAAGTAAAGCAGAAGTTGGATAGCAAGAATCTAGAAAGCGAATCTGTAAGACAGAGGAAACAGGGCTTAGTATGTAGTAAGCAAAGAAGTCTTCCTGTGCTGATATTTGTAGATACTTGGGAGTATGACATTATAGCCATTACAGAAACATGGCTGAAAGAGGGGCAGGTTTTACAGATCAATATTCCTGGCTACAGAATTTTTAGACAAGATAGAGAGGAGGGTAAAAAGGGGGGGGGTGTACTGACTAAAGAAACTATCACAGCAGAGAGGAGGGATGATATGTTAGAGGGATCATCACTGAGGCCATATGGGTCGAATTGAAAAATAATAAAGGGGCGATCACACTGCTGGGAGTGTACAATAGACCCCCAAACAGTGGGAGGGAGATAGAGGAGCAAATATACAGGCAAATCGCTGTGAAGTCTAAAAACCATAGGGTAGTAATAGTAGGGGATTTTAACTACCCAAATATTGATTGGGACAAATTTAGTGTGAAGGGTATAGAGGATGCGGAATTCTTGAAATGCATTCAAGAGAACTTTTTTAGTCAGTATGTAGCAAGCCCAACACGAGAGGGGGCGATCTTGGATTTAATTTTGGGGAATGAAGCTGGGCAGATTGAAGGGGTATTAGTGGGAGAGCATTTGGGTGCCAGTGACCATAATTCAGTCAGATTCAAGTTGGTTACGGATAAGGACAAGAATAAGCCTAGAATAAAAGTTCCGAACTGGGGAAAAGCTAATTTTCCTAAGTTAAGGAGTGATTTGGCCACAGTGGACTGGAAACAGCTACTTGTGGGTAAATCGGTGTCAGAACAATGGGAGGCGTTCAAGGAGGAGATCTGAAAGGTTCAGGCCAAACATATGCCCTTAAAGAAAAAGGCTGGGAAAAATAATTCTAGAGCCCCCTGGATGTCTAGGGACTTACAGGGAAGGATTAAGAAAGAAAGGAAAGATTATGTCACATATCAGCAGCTGAATAGTTTAGAATCTTTAGAGGAATATAGAAAGTTAAGAGGCAAAATTAAAAAGGATATTAGGAATGCTAAGAGAAAGCATGAGAAATTCTTGGCCAATAAAATTAAGGAAAACCCTAAGATGTTCTATAAATATATTAAGAGTAAGAGGGTAACTAAGGAAAGAGTAGGGCCTATTAGAGACCATGAGGGTAATCTTTGTGTGGAGGCGGAAGGTGTTGGTAGGGTTCTTAATGAATATTTTGCATCTGTTTTCACAAAGGAAAGACATAATGCATATATTGCTATCGAGGAGGAGTGTGATATTCTGGATGAAATAAATATAGTGAGAGAGGAAGTATTAAGGGGTTTAGCAGCTTTGAAAGTAGATAAGTCCCCAGGCCCGGATGAAATGCATCCCAGTTTGTTGAGCGAAGTAAAAGACGAACTAGCAGAGGCCTTGACCATCATTTACCAGTCCTCTTTGGATCTGGGCATGGTGCTGGAGGATTGGAGGACTGCTAACATAGTACCCTTGTTTAAGAAGGGAAAAAGGGATAGGCTGAGTAATTACAGACCTGTCAGCCTAACCTCAGTGGTGGGAAAATTATTGGAAAAAATCCTGAAAGACAGGATAAATCTGCATTTAGATAGGCAAGGATTAATTAAGGACAGTCAGCACGGATTTGTTAAGGAAAGATCGTGTTTGACTAACCTGATTGAATTTTTTGAGGAGATAACCAAGAGGGTCGATGAGAGTAGTGCATATGATGTAGTATATATGGACTTTAGCTAGGCATTTGATAAGGTCCCGCATGGTAGACTGATCATGGAGGTTAAAGCCATGGGATCCAGGGCAAAGTGGCAAGTTGGATCCAAAATTGGCTTGGACGTAGGAAGCAAAGGGTAATGATTGATGGATGTTTTTGTGACTGGAAGGATGTTTCGAGTGGGGTTCTGCAGGGCTCAGTACTGGGTCCCTTGCTTTTTGTGGTATATATCAATGATTTAGATTTGAATATAGGGAGTATGATTAAGAAGTTTGCAGACGACACTAAAATTGGCTGTGTGGTTGATAATGAAGAGAAAAGTCATGGGCTACAGTTGACATCAATCTACTAGTCAGGTGGGCAGAGCAATGGCAAATGGAATTTAATTCAGAGAAGTATGATGTGATGCATTTTGGGAGGGCTAATAAGGAAAGGGTATACACATTAAGTGGTAGGCCACTTAATAGTGTAGATGAACAAAGGGGCCTTGGAGTGCTTGTCCACAGATCCCTGAAAATAGCAGGCTAGGTGGATAAGGTGGTTAAGAAGGCATACAGAATGCTTGCCTTTATTGGCCAAGACATAGAATATAAGCGCAGGGAGGTTATGCTTAATTTATATAATACTTTGGTTAGGCCATAGCTGGAGTACTGTGTGCAGTTCTGGTCACCGTATTATAGGAAGGACGTGATTGCACTAGAGAGGGTGCAGAGGAGATTTACTAGGATGCTGCCTGAAATGGAGAATCTTAGTTATGAGGACAAATTGGATAGGCTGGGTTTGTTCTCTTTGTAACAGAGGAGGTTGAGAGGAGACCTCATCGAGGTGTACAAAATATTGAGGGGCCTGGACATAGTGGATAGTAAGGGTCTATTTCCATTGGTGTAGGCGGCTATTACAAGGGGGCATAGTTTCAAGTGGTTGGTGGAAGGTTTAGAGGGGATTTGAGGGGGGGCTTCTTTACGCAGAGGATTGTGGGGATCTGGAACTCGCTGCCTGGAAGAGTGGTGGATGCAGAAACCCTCACCACTTTTAACAGATGGTTGGATGGGCACTTAAAGTGCCATAACTGCAGGGTTACGGACCTAGAGCTGGTGATTGCGATTAGACTAGATGACCTTTTGTTGGACAGCGCAGATATAATGGTAATTACTGCAGGGAATAGAATACTGCCAGGGTGAAGTCCTGGACTAGTTTCGATCGCCTGGATGGGTCGGAGAGGAATTTTCCCAGATTTTTCTCCCTAAATTGGCCTGGGTTTTTATCTGGATTTTGCCTCTCCCAGAAGATCACATGGCTCCGGTTGGGGTGGAGTGTCGATGTTTTTAGTATTAGGGGTGTTGCAGTGGTGTGGGGCGGAGTGGTTGGGTTGGATGCTCTTTGCCTTTCCGTCATTGTTCATGGGTTTGTATGTAACCTTTAGGGCTGCTGACGAAGGGCCGTGCGACTCTTTGTCGGCCGGCGCAGACACGATGGGCCAAAATGGCCTCCTTCTGCGCTGTAAATTTCTATGTTTCTATGTTTCTAATGATGAAGCTCGCAAAGATCAACTTCTGCCTCAAAACACTACGCTTGCTATGCACAATGCAGAGCAATAGGTGGCCACCTGTCTATTTGGGCGACATAGTCAGCTCACCCTGGTTCCTCAACAACAGACTGCGACAAGGCTCAGTACTCACACCGATGCTTCTCACTGTCTACACGAGCGACATGCCGGCAACAAACTCACACAAATTTGCATATGCGAATGAACTTGCCCTGGCAACACAACCAGTCACCTTCAACAACATCACGTCAACCTTGAACACTGACCCAAACACCATGAAGAAATATTTCTGAAATAAAGGCTGAAGCCAAACCCTCACAAAGCAACGGTCACTGCATTCTATCTTGATAACAGGACGCTAAACGCACCCTTAAAATGACTTTCTGTGGCAACACTGTGTGCCATGACCCCACTCCCACCTATCTCAGAGTGAAGCTGGACCACATGCTAACCTTGCATGACCACCTGAAAAAGGTATCCACCAACACAAAGACAAGAATCAACCTGGTCCAGAAACTAGCAAACACAAGCTGGGGACCATCGGTGCTGTGGACATCAGGGATGGTCTTTGTGTGCTCTGGTATGGACCAGAAGTAGCCACACCCGACTTGTTGGTGTCCAACTGAATACTGAAATGTGGTGCATCACTGGAACCCTCAAGCCGACCCCAAAACTCTGGCTGCCTGTGCTGTCGCACATTGTTCCATTGTCCATTCGCCACGATGCCGCAACCCTCAGGGAAGTCCAGCAAATCGTGGAAAGCGTACGTCCACCAGGAACTCAACAACTTCACAAGAAGTCACAAACAAACAACTTATGAATGACCAGATGTGGAAGATCCTTGACTTCTATCTTCCGTGAAGCTTATTGGCAACCCTAAATTGCAACCGCACAAACCATGACAGATGCGGATATTTGATGAATAAGTGAAGAATTAAAAACTCTCCAGTGTGCGACTGTGGTCACCCAGAACAGACCATAGTACGTAGAACAGTTCCATGCCCGATTCACAAATAAGAAGGAAGCATGACAGCGAAACACTCTGTTACTTCTGACACAATTATCTGGCTTAACCACCTAAACGTGAAATTATAGTTGTCGCTCTACATCTACATCAGCCATACGAAGTAGTAATAGTATTCCAAGCATTGACTACTTTTTGTAAAATTTTGTCTGCTATTAGTCCTAAATTTGCCTTTCACAAGTTTAAACCTATGCATGCTTGCCCTATTGCCATGGATTACCTTGAAGTGTACCTTCTCTTTATTGTTTAACATCTTATAAATACACTTGTAGATGAGCCTCTCTCAACCATGTTTTTTTTTGTTTAAAGAGCCTCAGGTTTTCTCATCATCTCTCTTGGCTCCATCTGCTAACACAGCTGCCTCTCTATGTCCAGTGCTTGAATGTTCCCTTGTGTCGTAATGGCCAAAACACTGCACAGATGCAGGCTGACCACGGCTTTATACAATCTCAGCATAACCCCTCTCTGACTTATATACTACTGTTTTGGAAATAGAGGTCAACAATTGGTGATTGACCCCCAGATAGACTTTCCATGTTAAATGGTAAGTCTACGGAACCCGAAGATCTCTTTCAATCCAACCTTGTTCTTATTTGGACACTATTCATATAGTGTATGGGGAAGATTTAGAGGCCACTAGCCCGCAGAAACATGGCGTTGTCACTTCGGAAATGGTGGTGAAGAATTATCGCCCTTTTCCCACGATCGCAATCCTCACATTCTTCCACCTGGCTGGAGCTCCTGGCTGAGTGTGGCATTAGATTTTACAAATGGACAGCACTTTAAAAAGAAACAGAACAAAGGAAAGGGGAAGGGGGAGGAAAAGTTGCACAAACAAATATACACTTCTACCATTTAACCATCTCCTATTCTCTGGAGAGGGGTATCAAAAGGCCGCAAGCATTGACATTAGACTGGAAGATCTGGAGCTGCAACCAGCAATAAATAGATGAGAAAGATCATACATGAATCAAGCCAGAATCTAAGTTCACAGTATATCCAGGTAGAGGTACTCTTATGTAAGATTCTTCATTTTTTTCCACAACCAATTTAATAAGGATGCAATACTAGCACGAGGTTGTGGACACAATAAAGATAACTGCTTCTGACATTTGACTATGGTTAACCTGAATGGAGAGCCAAGCTTGTATTAAAGACCCAGAAATTCTTGCCTCCTGGGTCCGTACACACTCCGTACGGACCCGGGAAGGCATCGCAAAAGCCGGTTTTAAGCGCACAATGCGCATGTGCTGAAAACCGTCTTTTCTGATCTGTCAAGCTTGACAAATCCAATGCATCTCGGCAGCCAGGACATTTGCATGGGCAAGATTATGGTTTTTACCCATATCTTGCCCTGCGGATGTCCTGAAAACTCTTGCGCCTGATAAAAGCAGACGCGTAGACTACTTTTACAGCTGTAAGAGTTTTATAATACACAAAAACATGATAAAATAAAATGTATAAAACAAATGTTATTGTTTAAAAACCCTCCCCACTACAGTAAGTTTATTTTAAACCATAATTAAAAAAACGTTTTAAAAAATTGGAAATATTTTTTTTATAATACATAAATAACTCTAATTTAAATTAATTAAAATATGTGGTGTATTTTTTCTATTTTTTATTAGAGTTTTGTGTGGGGGGGGGGGGTTCATGTGACTGCAGCTCCAGGCCTGCGCACGTCCTGATGTGCACGCACTCCGACGCACAGTCAGTGGAGGCCTCAGGACTGGGAACTCGCGTGGTGCAGCAGGAACATGTAGCTCTGCATCTTTATGAACTTTTTCCCTCGATCGGCTAAGGGAAGCAGCCGACCGGGATTTCTGGGCCAATGTTTTGTAAGCTGTATCTGATACACAAAGAGAAAAAAAAAATGAGAAACAACAGATAAAGTAAAAATTAAGAAAGAAGGAAAGGAACACAAGCTCAAGAAATTGCACATGATCAAAAAAAGATCAAATGGCAAACAGTCAGCAGGTCAGGCAGCATCGGTGGAGAGAGCAACAGATGTTTTAGTCCAAAAGAAAAATACTGCAGATGCTGGAACTCTGAAATAAAAACTGAAAATGCTGGAAATATTCAGCAGGCCAGGCAGCATCTGTGGAGAGGGAGAAAGAGTTAATCAAAACGCCTTTCATCAGAACAGTATTTTTTTGACCATTTTTTCACCCAAAATATTTTGACAACAGTGGAGTTACATTTAAGGGCTGTGCTTTAAAGCAACGTGTATTCACATATATTTATAAAAAGGAATTGAGATGGAAAGTGATTAAATTGCTAATGAGTTCAACCTTGAAATTGTCTCCCCCAAAAATTGTAAACAATAAAAAATTTGTTAGGTGTTTATTGATTACAGAAACAGACAAATATCTATTGTGGGAAATTGTAGCGATTTCATTATTTTGTGTTATTATTCAAAGACAAATTGAACTGATTGAATTAATTGGGTTTGATCATAACTGTTGCACTTTATGGTTACTTTATATGAAATAATACAGCTTCACGATTTGTATCTGACTTTGGCTTACCATGGGCTAGAAATTCGGTTTTGGGTCATGGCAGTTTTTTTCTGTCAAATAAACCGCTATGATTCCGCTATGATTTCGAGGCCAAACATTTGGGAAGAAATGTGAAAAAAATGCACCCAGCGGGAAAAATTGGCGTTGCACGAGGATTTGCAGTGCAAATCGTGAGTTTTCTACAACTTTTCTCCGAGGCTGATACTGCTGCGAGTTGGGCCTAGCGAGGGGGGAAAGCACAAAAAAATAGTTTACAAAAAACAAAAATTAAAAAAATCACAAAACATTCACAAGATCCTTTTCTGGCAAATTGCATCAAAAGAATTTTAAAATAACTTTTTAACTTACTTTTTTTGCAGGGTTTCATACTTACCGCCATTCCAAGGGCTGCACCGACAGGTTTTTCCTCTGTGATTTTTTTTGTCCTACCTGTGCGTCACCGCTGAGCCAAATATCGGGCGAAAGCGCTTTTTCCCGTCTTGCACGCTGGCGGTCCACTCCCCAGTGATATTTCAAAACCGCCGCGCAAGACTTCAGGGAATTTCTCACCATCCAAAACAGTGAAATAACACCAAGCCTGCGGTGTTTCTACAATCCAACTTTAAAAAATTGGACAGGCACGTGAAAACGACACAGATATCCAGTTCGGATCACATGCAGGCACTGTTAAGCTATCAGATAGTTAGGTAGTGGGCAGTATGGATACAACTCCCTAAGCATGAGATACTCAAGCCACTTATGGGAGTGAATAACACTGCTTCACCTGAGAATATATTGGGCCTGAAATCCCGATTACTTCTTCCCTCGGGCGTTCGACTAAAAATAGGAGAAAAGATGCACACTTACCTTTGATCGAACGCTCACCAGAGATTCTGGACTCGAGGTCTCGTCTTCTTGCGCAACGGAGTGCGTTCACATTGGGATGTCCGTAGGAGTCACGTGGCCTGGACACCCAATCACGGTAAAGCATTTTCTCATTCATAACAATAGGAGTTTTGTAAGTCCGCAACTCCTATTACTATGAATGAGAAACACCTCCAAGCACCCAAACACTACATAAAAATTTTTTTTTAAATCTCACATAATTACATTATAGAAATTAAAGTTGATAGAAATGTTTTTGAAAAAAAAAATATTTACGGATTAAAAAAAAAATGTAATTATGGTTTAAATAAAATTACGTGAGTGGGCAGGGTTTTAACAAATATGTATTTTAAAATGTTATTTTTATAGGTTTTTGATATGTTTTAAAACTCTTACGCTGGTAAAAATAAGCTGTCCACCTGCTTTTACCAGGTGCAAGAGTTTTAAGGACATTCGCAGGGCAAGAGATGGGCAAATAGCCCAATCTCTGCCGTGGGAATGTCCTTCTCCCCGAGATGCATGCTATCTGTCAAGCCAAAAACTTGACAGATCGGAAAAGCCGTTTTTTGGCGCATGCACATTGCACGTCGAAAATCGGCTTTTGCGATGCCTTCCCGGGTCCGTACACACTCCATACGGACCCGGGAAGGCCAGAATTTTGGGGCCATTTAAAACAAGACCCTAAACTTGTAATGTGGATCCTCTTAAGGATTGACTGTAAAGCAATATTTGAAACAAAAATAAAGAATTACACTTTAATCCAGGATATTCAAAGAATAGGAGTAGGAGGAAGAATACAATTTTGTTTTTAAAGCTGCAAAGCCTTCAGACAATGGTAATGTGGTGTTGAGGAGAAATCTCCCTTTTTCCCAAGTGGATCCACTGAAATAATGGATCGATGCTCTCGAAGAATGACAGACTCAAAGAGATAGGTTTGAAACCATTTTATTCCGGCATGCAGGAGAAGTTCTGTTCTTAGTTGCCCAAGACAGAATTTTCAAAAATCCAAAGGTCTCACCAGTCTTTATACAGATTTTAGTGGGTCGGCTTATAACGGATCTTTTGAAGTGACAGTGATTTAACTGTCACAAATAACACAGATGTAAGGCAGAGACAAATTTGTTACAGCATAGAAAACATTTAGCTCACAGAAACGTTTGTGAACATGAAAGATGGGAATTTAGTTCAGTTAAACATTGGTTTAACCATTATCAGACTGCCTGCTGTGCGAGCTGATCCCTTCATCTTCCCTTCATCTTGGCTTCTTTGAATGTGTTATCTCTGCATCTCAGAATGTATTTGTTTCCACAGGTTTGACGTTATGGGCTTTCTCAGCTTGTTTCACATTCTTTAAGAGTTAAACACATAAACTATTCTATGTCTTCCTTCAAAATCTAAGATTAATTTTCCTATCATGTATTTTACATACAATCTGTTGATAATTCCTTAACTTACTACATGTGATATTCGTTTTTCACTTTTTTTATAATGGTCCTGCAGTACATTTAAAATATGATATTTTTGTTGTAAACATAGAAACATAGAAACATAGAAAATAGGTGCAAGAGCAGGTCATTCGGCCCTTTGAGCCTGCACCACCATTCAATATTATCATAACTGATCATGCAACTTCAGTACCCCATTCCTGCTTTCTCTCCATACCCCTTGAACCCTTTAGCCATAAGGGCCACATCTAACTCACTTTTGAATATATCTAACGAACTGGCCTCAACAACTTTCTGTGGTAGAGCATTCCACAGGTTCACAATCCTCATTATTGGTATTCTTCGAACCTTTGTCACAGAATTTGAACCTTTGTCACAGAATTCATATTCACCACAGCGCATGAAATGTTAATATTGTAAACATTGATGTAGCATGACAAATGCATGCTTCACTGCTTCACTTCCAGATATTAACATCTGCACTGCACTCATTCTGACAGTAAAACATGCAGATACTATAAATATATTGATTAAAGTACAGGAGTATCATTATGGTATAATATTATACTATTTGATTATTACATAGACATATCCTAATATTATCCTGTCTGGACAAAATACTTGATTTCACATATACTATTGTCTTTTCATTAAGCATACAAATGCCTCCATCAGAGTATTTTAATGATTATGCTTGTAAATTGAAAGCCCCAAACCATAGCTAAATGCAGCAGTCTAATTAGCACTGTTTTGCATTAGTAATGTGCTTGCCCTACACTCACTTCGAAGCACTTGTTGTAGGTTAAGGAATTACTGGCATATTGTATGTAAAACTATGATAGGAAAATGAACCTTAGATTTTGAAGGAATACATAGAACAGTTTATGTGTTTAACTCTTAAAGAATGTGGAGCACGCTGAGAAGACCCCATAAAATGAAACCTGGAGAAACAAACACATTTCAAGAGGCAGAGATAACACATTCAAAGAAGTCAAGACGGGAAACAAATGTGATAACAAATAATGAAGGGATCTGCTCACACAGCAGGCAGTATGATACGGGTTAACAAATGCTTCTGTGCTGAGATTGAACAAAATTCCCGTGTCTCATGAAAACAAATGTGTTAACAAATAATGCTGTGTCAAGATTGAACGAAGTTCCCATCTTTTATGTTAATAAATGTTTCTGTGCTTTGTGAATTGAATGTTTTCTTTGACCGAACCAAATGCGGTAACAAATCCGTTATTTGTCTTTGCGTTACATCTGTGTTATTTGTGACAGTTAAAATGTCATTTCAAAGATTGTAGAGGCATCTGTGTTATTGTCACGGGTAACATAGAAACATAGAAAATAGGTGCAGGAGTAGGCCATTCGGCCCTTCGAGCCTGCAGCGCCATTCAATAAGATCATGGATGATCATTCCCTCAGTACCCCTTTTCTGCTTTCTCTCCATACCCCTTGATCCCCTCAGCCGTAAGGGCCATATCTAACTCCCTCTTGAATATCTCCAATGAACTGGCATCAACAACTCTCTGCGACAGGGAATTCCACAGGTTAACAACTCTCTGAGTGAAGAAATTTCTCCTCATCTCAGTCCTAAATGGCTGACCCCTTATCCTAAGACTATGTCCCCTGGTTCTGGATTTCCCCAACATCGGGAACATTCTTCCCGCATCTAACCTGTCCAGTAATGTCAGAATCTTATACATTTCTTTGAGATCCCCTCACATCCTTCTAAACTCCAGTGAATAAAGGCCCAGTTGATCCAGTCTCTCCTTATATTACAGTCGAGACATCCCTGGAATTAGTCTGGTGAACCTTTGCTGCACTCCCTCAATAGCAAGAACGTCCTTCCTCAGATTAGGAGACCAAAACTGAAAACAATATTCCAGGTGAGGCCTCACTAAGGCCCTGTACCACTGCAGAAAGACCTCCCTGCTGCTATACTCAAATCCCCTAGCTATGAAAGCCAACATACCATTTGCCTTCTTCACTGCCTGCTGTACCTGCATGCCAACCTTCAATGACTGATGAACCATGAAACCCAGGTCTCGTTGCACCTCCCCTTTTCCTAATCTGCCGCCATTCAGATAATATTCTGCCTTTGTGTTTTTGCCCCCAAAATGGATAACCTCACATTTATCCACATTATACTGTATCTGCCATGCATTTGCCCACTCACCTAACCTGTCCAAGTCACCCTGCAGCCTCTTAGCGTCCCCCTCACAGCTCACACCGCCACCCAGTTTAGTGTCATCTGCAAACTTGGAGATATTACACTCAATTCCTTCATCCAAATCGTTAATGTATATTGTAAAGAGCTGGGGTCCCAGCACTGAGCCTGCGGCACTCCACTAGTCACTGCCTGTCATTCTGAAAAGGACCCATATATCCCGACTCTTTGCTTCCTGTCTGCCAACCAGTTCTCTATCCACGTCAGTACATTACCCCCAATACCATGCGCTTTGACTTTGCACACAAATCTCTTGTGCGGGACCTTGTCAAAAGCCTTTTGAAAGTCCAAATACACCACATCCACTGGCTCCCCCTTGTCCACTCTACTAGTTACATCCTCAAAAAATTCTAAAAGTTTTGTCAAGCATGATTTCCCTTTCATAAATCCATGCTGACTTGGACCGATCCTGTCACTGCTTTCCAAATGCGCTGCTCTTACAACTTTAATAATTGATTCCAACATTTTCCCCACTACCAATGTCAGGCTAACTGGTCTATAATTCCCTGTTTTCTCTCTCCCTCCTTTTTTAAAAAGTGGGGCTACTTTAGCTACCCTCTAATCCATAGGAACTGATCCAGAGTCTATAGAATGTTGGAAAATGACCACCAATGCATCCACTATTTCTAGGGCCACTTCCTTAAGTACTCTGGGATACAGACTATCAAGCCCTTGGGATTCATCGGCCTTCAATCCTATCAATTTCCCTAACACAATTTCCTGATTAATAAAGATTTCCTTCCGTTCCTCCTTCTCGTTAGACCCTCAGTCCCCTAGTATTTCCGGACGGTTATTTGTGTCTTCCTTCGTGAAGACAGAACCAAAGTCTTTGTTCAATTGGTCTGCCATTTCTTTGTTCCCCATTATAAATTCACCTGATTCTGACTGCAAGGGACCTACATTTATCTTCACTAATCTTTTTCTCTTCACATATCTATAGAAGCTTTTGCAGTCAGTTTTTATGTTCCCTGCAAGCTTACTCTCATACACTATTTCCCCCCTCCTAATTAAACCCTTTGTCCTCCTCTGCTGAATTCTAAATTTCTCCCAGTCCTCAGGTTTGCTGCTTTTTTCTGGCCAATTTATATGCCTCTTCCTTGGATTTAACACTATCCCTAATTTCCCTTGTTAGCCATGGTTGAGCCACCTTCCCCATTTTATTTTTACACCAGATAGGGGTGTACAATTGTTGAAGTTCATCCATTTGCTCTTTAAATGTCTGCCATTGCCTATCCACCGTCAACCCTTTAAGTATCATTCGCCAGTCTATCCTAGCCAATTCACGTCTCATGCCATCGAAGTTACCTTTCTTTAAGTCCAGGATGCTACTCTCTGAATTAACTGTGTCATTTTCCATCTTAATGAAGAATTCCACCATATTATGGTCACTCTTCCCCAAGGGGCCTCGCACAAAAAGATTGCCAATTAATCCTCTCTCATTACACAACACCCAGTCTAGGATGGCCAGCTCTCTAGTTGGTTCCTCAACATATTGGTCTAGAAAACCATCCATCATACATGCCAGGAAATCCTCCTCCACCGTATTGCTACCAGTTTGGTTCGCCCAGTCTATATGTAAATTAAAGTCACCCATGAAAGCTGCTGTACCTTTATTGCACGCATCCCTAATTTCCTGTTTGATGCCATCCTTAATCTCACTACTACTGTTTGGTGGTCTGTACACAACTCCCACTAGCATATTTTAAAAGCATGTATTTATCCAGGATTTAGGATGCCCTGGATCACTTTAAACTGAAAGAAAGAAAAAACTTGCATTCATATACAGGTATAACATCCGAAATGCAGAATCCTCGGGACTGAATCCGTTCCTGTTTTTAGGTTTTTCCAGATTTCAGACAAGGAAATCAATCATCTGAAATCCGGAATCCTCGACTGTGTCCGGTTTTGAGCGGCGAGGTCCAAAATCCAGCAAAACCCACAATCCGGCATGGATTCAGTCGAGGATTCCAGATTTCAGACTTGATTTTCCTGTCTGATATCTGGAATCCTCGACTCAATCCGTGCCCGATTTTGGGTTTTGCCTCAAAATATTTGGACAATAATTCCGGATTCGGGACGACTCCATCAGCTACGCGCAAACTGTCCGGTTTTCGGACAAATCCAGTTTTCGGAGTTCCGGATTCGAGACGTTGCACCTGTAGTGCCTTTCATAATCTCAGGATTAAGGTCATCCTTGACCTTTGCACCAGGGTGGCAACATACCATCCTGGAGTCCCGGTTGCAGCCTCAGAAACGCCTATCTATTCCCCTTACAATCGAATCCCCTAACACTATAGCTCTCCCACTCTTTTTCCTACCCTCCTGTGCAGCAGAGCCAGCCACGGTGCCATGAACTTGGCTGTTGCTGCCCTCCCCTGATGAGTCATCCCCCTCAACGGTACCCAAAGCGGTGTATCTGTTTTGCAGGGGGATGACCGCAAGGGATCCCTGCAATACCTTCCTCCCACTGCTCTTCCTGTTGGACATCCATTCCTTATCTGGCTGTATACCCTTTACCCTTTGCCTGCGGTGAGACCAACTCGCTAAACGTGCTCTTTACGTCATTCTCCGCATTGTGCATGCTCGAGTGTGAATCCACCCGCAGCTCCAGTTCCGCAACCCTGATTTCCCACATTGTACAGGAAGAACATTACATAGGAAAAGGAATGTATGACTCAAAATATTTTATGAAATGTGTCATTGTGTCTTGATGGAGAAGGAAATTGGCTTTTATGCACTTTTGAACATCTCATTATTAAACCAAAAATCTTGGTGTAGGCATATTTTACTAGTAATGTAACCTCTCAATCTCAAACTCTCTTTATAGTAAAAAGAAACTAATGGCCTGGAAATCCCGGCCTCCCCAGGTCCGTACTGAGTGTCTACGGACCCGGGAAGGCATCGCAAAAGCTGGTTTTCAATGCACAATGCGCCTGCGCTGAAAACCGGCTTTTCCGATCTGTCAAGCTGGAGCCAGGACATTTGCCAGGGCAAGATTGCGGAATTTACCCATGTCTTGCCCAGCAAATGTCCTCAAAATTCTTGCGCTTGATAAAAGCAGGCATATAGCTTACTTTTACCGGCATAAGAGTTTAAATACATACAAAAATATAATAAAATTAAATTTAAAAAACACATTATTTTTAAAAACCCTGCCCACCACGTTACATTTATTTTTAACCATAATTAAAAAAACTTTTTAAAAACTCAGAACTTTTTTTTCTCTCAGATATTTATTAACTTTAATTTTAATTATGTGAGGAGTATTTTTTCTTTTTTATTATATGTGTTTAGTTTTTTTTCTCATTAATAGCAATGAGAACTCGTAGATTCGAAATTCTCATTGCTTGTAATGAGAAAGCTGTGGAATACTGTACCTGATTGGTTGTGCACACGTGACTGTATCTTGTGTGTGGGAACCTGGAGAATGGGAGCACGGTTTGCAGCTCGGGAAGAGAAGGCCTCCCCACCCTCCTCCCGAACCATCAGGTACTTTTGTAGAAATGTTTCAGGTCGGAGGCAATTGCCCGCAGGAAGCCTCCGACCGCAATTTCAACCCCAATAAATTTGGAGATTGAACTTGGTAAGAATTAGCAATTGAAACAAGTAATATCCCTTACAATGTTTCTACTCAAAAGGATCATTCTGAATCCTCCAGAATCCAAATGAATTCTGAGTAGACCTGAGGCAATTGGAAATACAAGAGCACAAAAAGGCAGAGATTGAGATTATTGCAGTTGTTATTGTTTTGGTCTAAAGTGAATAAAGATACAGAATACTTCAGCTTAGATAGAGTTTTTGATGCAGTTCAGGTATGGAGTAAATTAAGAAGCACTTTAACATGTCACTGAGAGGCATAGTGAGATGCTATGCAAATATAAGTTTTCATCTAGTGACATCACCGTAGATATAGGGTCATTTTCCAAATGTATGTAGGTAACCTCCACCTATGCTTCCCCATTACTTCCCTTGATCCCATGATTACCTCCGTGCTCTTTTTATTGAGGCTTCACAAGGTTTTTCAGCCATTCTGTGAGTTTCTGCCAAGGCCAAATGCGAATAGTTCTGAGGAACCTTCTGGAAGACGTAATGAACAGACCTTTGCATCTGACAACAGCGAAGACGAGAAAGGTGCATGGCGATTGTTGCAGTTTCAGGATGTCATTGCAAAATAGAAAAGCAAATATATGGAGGGTGAAGAGGAGTCAGGTGCTATAACGACAAAGGATAAGATGCCTTCAGCAGCCGAAAGCCATTCGGACCGGCACAAAGAACATGGTACTCGGGAAGATTACAATGCCATGACAAGCAGTTAAGCAGACTTTGTCAAGGGTCAGAATTGTATTTGACATGGAATACAGGGTTTAAGTGATTTTTTTTTTGAGCGTATGAATAATAAACTGAATCAACTACCAATATAACACTAGCAGGGGACATTTGTAATGAAGCAGAGGAGTAAGCTTTATGGTAAAGATGTGTGGAATTTCATTGCACTGCCCATTAAATTGGGCTAACTGCACATCCAAGACCATCAGCATGAAAAGCTCACGTGTAGGCTGACCTATGGCCATAATGACCCCAATCGAGGATGATTCGGTGATATCTAGCAGGCAGATGAAGGATCAATGAGAACATATAGCATCAAGTCCAAAGGATACCAACATTTACCATCCGTGTTCAGATTGAAAAATGACAATATGCACCAGATAAAATTAGTTCTGTGTGTGTATGCTCATGGCTTTGTATGTGTGATATATTATTTACAATATCACTACCAGCACAGGCTGCAAAATGGCTCCAACACATCATGCGACTTTTATTGTATTTACAGCAGTAGGTGCATAACCATAGTAATCCACTAAGTGGAGCAGTAGACCATTACGGGGAGCTCTATTACACTTCTCACTCCTTAATGAAGAAGCATTCATAACAAAATAATCATCATACATAACTTGCATGGTTATACACAACAGAAGATATGGACTTATTTTGCCATATTTACAAATCAAACGTAACCACTGGTTTTCTGTTTCGAAGAGGATACCTTCGCTCTCAAGCAGAACCTTCCAAACTTGGTGTCAAACTTAGACACATTCTAGGCTAAACCTCAGGAGAGTTTACATCTGAACTCTCTACAACTTCAGACTGCGGACTCAGACATAAATTCTGACTTTCTCTTGGATTTGTTTATTTTTTTGCTACTGGTACTCTACTTGTAACAAGACTATCTGATTCATCAGAAATAATTGAATCATTCCAACTTTCAACTCCTTCCACATGTGTAAGTAATATATGATCAATGTGAACAAATCTAACTATTCCATGATCAAAATATTTGCGAGGACCACATATCTTCACTACTCTTCCTGGTAACCACTTCAACCATTTATGGCAATGGTTCTTCACTCTAAACTTCTGATTCAATTTTACACTTCTCTC
Source organism: Pristiophorus japonicus (assembly GCF_044704955.1). Taxonomy (NCBI): domain Eukaryota; kingdom Metazoa; phylum Chordata; class Chondrichthyes; family Pristiophoridae; genus Pristiophorus; species Pristiophorus japonicus. The sequence goes on along the minus strand of NC_091980.1, from coordinate 102,853,305 downwards.
TCTTACTCTACTTCTATCATGATTCTCTTTCTTTCTCAATTGTTTCTCTTCTACTGACTGTGCCAAGTTTGGCTTTAATAATGAGAACTTGGTTCATGGATGTCGTTTGAAAAACAACTCTGCTGGTGTTCTACCAGTAATTGTATAAGAAGTGGAGGAAGTGCATCTGGGAGGGCGCTGAGCACCTTGAGTCTCGTCGCTGAGAGCATGCAGAAATCAAGCGCAGGCAGCAGAAAGAGTGTGCGGCAAACCAATCCCACCCACCGTTCCCTCAACGACTGTCTGTCCCACCTGTGCCAGAGACTGTGGTTCTCGTATTGGACTGTACAGCCCCCTAAGAACTCATGTTAAGAATGGAAGCAAGTCTTCCTCAATTCTGAGGGACTGCCTATGATGTATAAGAAGTATTACGATAAGTAATTAGAAAATTTGCCAATTTGTGGTCCAAAAACAACTGGTGTTTCTTTGGATTTAGATCCAACATTTTCTTGATGAGGGCACATTTTACAAGTTGTACAGTGCACTCTGCTGCACCATTTGAAGCAGATTCTGCTGTGCTAGAAGGACAACAATTATTCATTGTGATTGATAACCATTCTAAGTGGATAAAGGTGTTTCCGATGCAGAAAATAATAATAAGTAAAACACTATACAATTTGTGAAGATCGTTTTCTTCATATGGCCTCCCAGATGAAATTGTGTCTGATAACGGGCCGCAATTTTGTTCAGAAGAAGCCACACCCTGGGAGGCTATTTCCATGGCTGTAATGGTACTGATGGTGGTATCTTGTTACTGATTGACATGTTGTATACTGACTAACAATGTACTCTATGTCTTTATCTAGATCTGGCCATCATAAGTAACTCCATTCAAAACTCTTGGTCAAGCACATTCCCAGGTGCTGGCCATGAAGTTCTCATAATAATTTGGATGTGAATTTATTTGGAATAACTACTCTTGCACCCCACATGATAAAATCTTTATCCACTGATAATTCATTCCTACGAACAAAGTATGGATGAATATCTTTCTCTGATACCTGGTTTGGCCAGCCATTTGCTATGTAATCATAGACCTTTGACATAACTGGGTCTCACACAAGAGATTAATGTGCAAAGTTAAAGCACATGGGATTGGGGGTAGTGTGCTGACATGGATTGAGAACTGGTTGTCAGACAGGAAGCAAAGAGTAGGAGTAAATGGATACTTTTCAGAATGGCAGGCAATGACTAGTGGGGTACCGCAAGGTTCTGTGCTGGGGCCCCAGCTGTTTACATTGTACATTAATGATTTAGACGAGGGGATTAAATGTAGTATCTCCAAATTTGCGGATGACACTAAGTTGGGTGGCAGTGTGAGCTGCGAAGAGGATGCTATGAGGCTGCAGAGTGACTTGGATAGGTTAGGTGAGTGGGCAAATGCATGGCAGATGAAGTATAATGTGGATAAATGTGAGGTTATCCACTTTGGTGGTAAAAACAGAGAGACAGACTGTTATCTGAATGGTGACAGATTAGGAAAAGGGGAGGTGCAACGAGATCTGGGTGTCATGGTACATCAGTCAATGAAGGTTGGCATGCAGGTACAGCAGGCGGTTAAGAAAGCAAATGGCATGTTGGCCTTCATAGCGAGGGGGTTTGAGTACAGGGGCAGGGAGGTGTTACTACAGTTGTACAGGGCCTTGGTGAGGCCACACCTGGAGTATTGTGTACAGTTTTGCTCTCCTAACTTGAGGAAGGTCATTCTTGCTATTGAGGGAGTGCAGCGAAGGTTCACCAGACTGATTCCCGGGATGGCGGGACTGACCTATCAAGAAAGACTGGATCAACTGGGCTTGTATTCACTGGAGTTCAGAAGAATGAGAGGGGACCTCATAGAAACGTTTAAAATTCTGATGGGTTCAGACAGGTTAGATGCAGGAAGAATGTTCCCAATGTTGGGGAAGTCCAGAACCAGGGGTCACAGTCTAAGGATAAGGGGTAAGCTATTTAGGACCGAGATGAGGAGAAACTTCTTCACCCTGAGAGTGGTGAACCTGTGGAATCCTCTACCACAGAAAGTAGTTGAGGCCAATTCACTAAATATATTCAAAAGGGAGTTAGATGAAGTCCTTACTACTAGGGGGATCAAGGGGTATGGCGAGAAAGCAGAAATGGGGTACTGAAGTTGCATGTTCAGCCTTGAACTCATTGAATGGCGGTGCAGGCTAGCAGGGCCAAATGGCCTACTCCTGCACCTATTTTCTATATTGCTATGTTTCTATGTTTCTATTTGGTTGTTCTGCAAATCTCTTCAGCCGTGACTGGCAATTCATCAATGTATGAAAAATAGAACATTTCTTCCCTATTGGGTATAACTTGTGATGGGGATGGCAACCTGGACATTGCATCAGCATTACCATCTGACTTAGGTACAACAACAATGGGTGCACCCCAATTAATTAGATCTACCTTAGAGATAATGTTCTCAGTTTCTAGTCTTTTGAGTTCTTGCTAAACTTTCTCTGAGTTTGTATGGTACGTGATGTGGCTTGCAGTAAACTGGTCGAGCGTCCTTCTGTACCCTGACATTTGCCTTGAAACCTTGGATCAGACTGCCTGTTTCAAGGAACATGTTTGGATACTGCTTCATGATGTCATTCTTCAATGCAAATCTCGTTTCAACACAAAGAATCTCATTCCAATCCAGCTTCAGTGATCCCAACCAATTTCTACCTATTAAGGCAGGCTTATCTCTTGCCACAATAAGAGAGCAAGCTCAGAAACTGATCTTTGTATTTCACTGGTATGGTGATATGTCCTACCATAGAGATTTGCTCTCCTGAGTTGCCTCGCTGCTCTATCTTCAATTTCTCCATTGGAAAATCACTCAACTTTTGGAGATGTAGCGATTCCGATAGTACACTCACGGATGCACCAGTGTCGATTCCCATGGGTATCATGGTTCTTGCAAAGTCTACTTGGATGACGATACATCACAATCATTGTTAGATACCCTCGTGCTCCTGATGATGTGTATCTCCGGAACCTCCTTGTCCTGTTGCTTCTCTTCAATGCTATGTAGCTTCCAGTGATTTCTACTTTTAGCCTTGAAAGTTGGTTTACTCTTCAGTCAGCATGCTTTCGCAAGTTACCCTGTTTTCTTGCAGAAGTAACAATGTCTTCACATATGGACAGCTTCGAGTAATGTATTGTCCCAGGCAGCGATATCATGACTTCAATGTATTGTTACCCTGGCCAGTTGCTGAGTCCTTGGGGCCCAACTGCCTTTTACTTGTAACCTGCAGATGATTCACCTTTGCTAACTGATGACTGGAAATGGCTCGAAATTCTCGGGAGTATTGGTCAGCCATATCCATCGATATAGTTGTCTGGCAAGCTAAATCAAAAGTCAAGTTAGGGGTTGTCAACAACTTTCTTCTGATTGCTTCATTTTTCATCCCATGAACAAAGCGGTCATGCAATGCTCGGTCCTGAAAGTTTCCAAAATGACAATGAATGGATAGCTTTTTTAAAGCTACAATATACTCACTGATATCCTCGTCAGTTAATTGATCTTGTGTTCCCAAATGATAACTTTCAGCAATGTACAGGGGCTCAGGATTGTAGTGCTGTTCTAACTTGGTTAGATTCTCCGTCAGCGGTGTTTTCTTTGGCTTGCCAGGAACAAGCACATTTTTCAGTGTTCCATACATCTCAGGGCCTTCTTCAGTCAGGAAAATAGCCCATTTTCTTTCTAAAACCACTCAGTGATGGTTTTCATCATCGGGGAACTTGACGATTCTATTTGTGGTGGAAAACATTTCTAGCCGCTCCACATACACTCTGAAAGTCTCTAGATTGTGATGGAACTCACCCGAGCACCCTATTATTCCCACAGGTACGGCCATCTGGACTCTGACAGTTCAGCTAAGTGTGCTTGTAATTTACTTTGGATTTTTAGCTGCGCTGTAAAACACAGAACTTCTCAAATTCACTGTTTGTTGGCTGGATCATTCACCAACAAAAATTTCAGCTAGGCTATCCAAAAATCCTATCCTATGTCGCCAATGTGATATACTCTTTATGACATCATGAACAACACACACTACAAGATGGCTCCAACACATCATAAGACTTTTATTGTATTTACAGCAGCAGTTGCATTACCACAATAGTCCACTAGGTGGAGCAGTAGTCCACAAGGGGAGCTATATATTACAGTAATTATGTGCATAGGAACAGGAGTAGGCCACTTAGCCCCTCGAGCCTGTTCTGCCATTCAATGAGTTCATGGCTCAGCTGTGAACTAAATCCATAGACACACCTTTGCAGACAGGCTACCAGAACACTTGATTGGTTAGCTATAATTCCCATGGGTAAGGCTAAATGTGACAAAATATAGATGATTCCTCCTTTAAATAGTTGATAGAGATGGATTTTAACAATAGTATTCAGTGGCATTTTACTGAAAGCAATTCTGCTGTTGGGCTCTCGTCCACAGAGAAATTCTTAGGGGTCGAAATTCAGTTGGCAACGCCACCAGTTAATGTCGGAGAGGGGCGACTAATGGGCGGCTAAGCACTTATCATCGGCAGCGACTTGGTTCCTTGGCTCATGGTCAATTTAGTTGGGCAATGGGGATGGCGCCAAGAGGGACTGCTGCATGCTCTATCGCCACCCACGTGCAATGCCCCCTTGCCGCCACAGTTGCAAAATTAGGTAAGTACAGTGGCCTTACCGGCAGGCATCGTACAGCCTGGAAAAGCTGGCGGGACATCGGGGATCCAGAGATCAAGGAGAGTGGTTATTTTTATTTTTTTTAGCATTTATGTATTAATGAGACCAGTGGGGAAGTGTGAGGTGTGGATGAGGGAAATCTTGCATGCCAGCAGCCCACTGTGGGGAAATTCAGTAAGCCTCCTGAGATGCCGCTCCATTGGTGCCCGAGGATGAGTGTGCAATACTACTTTTAGCACTGCTATCTCATCTTTGAATGGGAAATCTGAATTTTGCAGTTTGAGGTGACACCTACCACCTGGCGTTAAAATCAGCATTCCGCCGGTGTCACCACTTCAAAAATGCCGATACCGAATTTTGACCCCTTAATGTTAAAGGATATTGCTTACCAATTCCTGCCTCAGATGGATGCACAGGCCCCATTTACAGTCTGACTCTTTAGCTCTGTTGTCTATTTCTGCAAAGTATTTATTGCTTGTATCTAATTTTAAAGTATCAGGTTTTTTTAAATAGCAAAATATATTTCAAGCACTTTGAGGAACTCAGTTCTTGAGGAATCCTGTAGTTAGTTTTTAAGAATAAATCTGTCTCGTGGCAATTGTTAGGGCCAATTAAAGGTGATACCGAGAGTGGAAAAACTTTGGCAATGGAGTTCATTGTTGGGAAAGTGTGAGATCATCCATTTTGGTCCTAAAAATGATAAATCAGAGTATTTACTAATTGGTAAGAAGCTAGAAATTGTGGAGGATTAAGACATTTAAGGGTCCAAGTACAGAAATCAATAAAAGCTAGTGGACAAGTACAAAGGCTAATGAAATGCTGGCATTTATCTCAAGAGTGGTTGGAATAAAACAGGCTGAAGTTATGCTACAATTGTACAGAGCTCTAGTTAGGCCCCATCTGGAGTACTGCATTCAGTTCTGGGCAACGTACCTCAGGAAGGATATATTGGCCTTGGAGGAGCTGCAGCAAAGATTCATTAGAATGATTCCGGGGCTAAAAGGATTAAATTATGAGGACAGGTTGCATAGACTAAGCTTGTAATCCCTTGAATATAAAAGATTAAGGGATGATTTAATTGTGGTGTTTAAGATGATTAATAGGGTAGATAAGAATCCTCTGGTGGGCAAGTCCAGAATAAGGTGACATAAAAGGAGGCAGACAAAAAGCAGGAAAATATAAACCAGATAGCCTAACATCTGTGGTTGGGAAAATGTTGGAGTCCATTATTAAAGAAGCAGTAGCATGACATTTGTAAAAGCAAAATTCGGTCAGGCAGAGTCAGCGTGGATTTATGAAGGGGAAGTGATGTTTGACAAATTTGCTGGAATTCTTCATGGATGTAACGAACAGGGTGGATAAAGGGGAAACAGTGGATGTGGTGTCTTTGGACTTCCAGAAGGCATTTGACAAGGTGCCACATAAAAGGATACTGCATAAGATAAAAAATCATGGGGTTAGGTGTAATATATTAGCATGGATAGAGGATTGGCTAACTAACAGAAAACAGAGAGTTGGGATAAATGGTTCATTCTCGGGTTGGCAACCAGTAACTAGTGGGGTGCCGCAGGGATCAGTGCTGGGACCCCAACTATTTACAATCTATATTAATGACTTGGAAGAAGGGACTGAGTGTAACGTAGCCAAGTTTGCTGATGATACAAAGATGGGAGGAAAAGCAATGTGTGAGAGGAGGACACAAAAAATCTGCAAAAGGACATAGACAGGCTAAGCGAGTGGACAAAAATTTGGCAGATGGAGTATAATGTTGGGAAGTGTAAGGTCATGCATTTTAGCAGAAAAAAATCAAAGAGAAAGTTATTATTTAAATGGAGAAAGATTGCAAAGTGCTGCAGTACAGCGGGACCTGGGGGGACTTGTGCATGTAACACAAAAGAATAGTGTGCAGGTACAGCAAGTGATCAGGAAGGCAAATGGAATCTTGGGCCTTTATTGCAAAGGGGATGGAGTATAAAAGCAGGGAAGTTTTGCTACAGCTATACAGGGTATTAGTGAGGCCACACCTGGAATACTGCATGCAGTTTTGGTTTCCATATTTACGAAAGGATATACTTGCTTTGGAGGCAGTTCAGAGAAGGTTCACAAGGTTGATTCCAGAGATGAGGGAGTTGACATGAGGAAAGGTTGAGTAGGTTGGGCCTCTACTCATTGGAATTCAGAAGAATGAGAGGTGATCTTATCAAAATTTATAAGATTATGAGGGGGCTTGATGGGGTGGATGCAGAAAGGGTGTTTCCACTGATGGGGGAGACGAGAACTAGAGGGCATGATCTTAGAATAAGGGGCCGCCCATTTAAATCAGAGATGAAGAGAAATTTCTTCCCTCTAAGGGTTGTAAATCTATGGAATTTGCTGCCTCAGATAGCTGTGGAAGCTGGGACATTGAATAAATTTGAGACAGAAATAGACAGTTTCTTAAACGATAAGGGGATAAGGGGTTATGGGGAGTGGGCAGGGAAGTGGAGCTGAGTCCATGATCAGATCAGCCATGATCTTATTGAATGGCGGAGCAGGCTCGAGGGGCCGTATGGCCTATTCCTGTTCCTATTTCTTATGTTCTTATAACCTTAAAATTAGAGCTAGGCCATTCAGGGGTGATGGCAGAAAGCACTTCTTCGCAAAAAGGGTAGTGAAAATTTAGAATTCTACCCTGACCCCCAAAAAGCTGTTGTAGCTAGGTCAATTGATAGATTTTTCATAGGCAAGAGTATTAAGGGTTATGGAACCAAATCGGGTAGATAGAGTTAAGATACAAATCAGCTATGATCACATTGAATCAAACTCGAGGGTCTGAATGTCCTACTCTTGTCATGTTCCTATAGCATACATAATAAGTGTATGTATATAATTTGGTTATTAACAATGTACAAGATGGAAAGAGTGTTGTATTTATCAAGGACATTCTGAAGAAAGGTGACCAGTATTTATTTTTTCACACTAACTTCTGATGAGGGTCGAGACAGCTGACAGTGAATCTATATGTGTGAACAGAAGAAAGCTTGGACTGAATTTTAGGCTTTTCTGTTTTCGGTGCGAAAACAAAGATGAGGTGCGAAAGTTACGGCTGGGCATAGTCTGCGCTTTGGTAAGGAATTTTCACCATCTGGACCCTGCATCAGTGGGTGCAGCACGAAGGGAGGCATTGTACACATTTTTAAGCAAAAAATGGGAAATTTGCGAACTAAAGTGCCGGGCCGTGTGCTGGGGGAGGGGCGGGGGAACCTTAACAAAAACACCAAAACATTCCCAAAACATTGCCCACACCGCCACAACACAAATTGCTGAAAAATGTTTTAAAACACTCACTTACTTTCGGAGTACTTTAACTTCCTCACCGCCGCCGGCATGGCTGGACCACATTGATTTCCCAGGTGGTCATTATGGGCGTACTTCCGGGAAGACGGATTGGGGAAAAGTCCAAACTCTTGCCGAGATCGCAACGAGAGGTGTGGCGCATCCGGCGCAGCTCTTCCCGGCAGAAACTGGACCGGAGGATCGCGAAGGGGCGCATGAAACCTGAACGCCGCCTTTCACACTGCTCCGAGTCAAAACCTGGAGCGCAAAGGAACAGAAAATCCAGCCCTCACTACTAAAATAATTAGTTCTCCCCTGAATTTTCCTATTTATTATTCATAGACCACCCTCAGTTGTGTGGGAGGTCGAGAAAATGAAATGCACAATATGAGGTCAATTACTTTGAGTATTTTAAAGATTTGCTATTCACAAGTGAGAAGTATAAGATTGGTAATTCTTGCAGGTGGGCGTAGTATGATTAAAGTATAGAGGTGAATATTCTTGTAAGAATTTTTAGTGAAGTAACAATGTATGTATCTTGATATTTAATTGCAAGTTAGATCAGAAGATAAAAAATTAATTTTGCAATTTGGCTCTAAAACCTACAACATACTTGTCCTCCTGTAAAAAATATAGTTTCCTCCATAAAATGTGTTCTTTACAAAGAAAATTAATGCATCTGAAAAACAATGCTAAACCTTTATATTAACACTTATATGAGGTGACGTTCATTCAATAAATGATAAAATGTATGGAACAAACATAACATTAAGGTTTTAAAACTGATGAGTTGCAAACCAGACTGGATTGCTCCATAATCGTTAAATAAATACAATAAATTCAGTTCTTTCATAATCTGAATTCTAGTCAAATTTGCTCAAATGCACAGATGCATGAATTTAATCTATCCTATTTTGCTCTGTTCAATAAGTCAGAAATAAAATAAAAATACAACTTAAGCTAATTCTGTTTTTTAATTGCTAAAATAATTCTTTTTATAGCAATTATTATCAATTCTTCCTGTTATTTTTCCCATTTATATTCCTTTCAGAGGCTCACATTTCCGTGGTTAAATAAGGAAATAAGGGATGGTATCAAATTGAAAACAAGGGCATACAATGTGACCAAGACTAGTGCGAGGCCAGAGGATTGGGAAAAAAGCCAGCAAAGAAAGACTAAAAAAAATAAGAGAGAATGAAGATAGATTATGAAAGTATACTAGAAAAAAATATAAAAATAGATAGTAAGAGTATCTACAGGTACATAGAAAGGAAAAGAGTGGCTAAAGTAAATGTTAGTCCCTTAGAGGATGAGACTGATGAATTAATAATGGGGAACAGACAAATGGCAGAGTTTTTGAACAAATATTTTGTATCAGTCTTCACGCTAGAAGACACTGAAAACATCCGAATAGTGGATAATCAAGGAGCTGTAGGGAGTGAGGAACTAAATACAATCACTATCACTAAAGAGATATACTCTGTAAAATAATGGGACTAAAGGCAGACAAGTCCCCTGGACCTGATGGCTCGCATCCTAGGATCCAAAAAGAAGTGGCTGCAGAGATAGTGGATGCATTGGTTGTAATCTACCAAAATTCCCTGGATTCTAGGGCGGTCCCAGTGATTGGAAAACCGCAAATGTAATGCCCCTATTCAAAAAAGGAGGCAGACAGAAAGCAAAAAACCATAGATCGGTTAGCCAAGCATCTGTCATTGGGAAAATGCTGGAGTCTATTATTAACAAAGCAGTAGCAGGACATTTGGTAAAGCATAATTCAATCAAGGAGAGTCAGCATGGTTTTATGAAAAGGAAATCTTGTTTGATAAATTTGCTAGAGTTCTTTGAGGATGTAACGAGCAGAATGGATAAGGGGGAACCAATGGATGTGGAGTATTTGGATTTCCAGAAGGCATTTGATAAGGTGCCACATAAAAGGTTACTGCATAAGATAAAAGTTCACGGGGTTGGGGGTAATATATTAGCATGGATAGAGGATTGGCTAATTAACAGAAAACAGAGAGTTGGGATAAATGGGTAATTTTCCGGTTGGCAAACGGTAATTATTGTGGTGTCGCAGGGATCAGTGCTGGGGCCTCAACTATTTACAATCTATATTAATGACTTGGATGAAGGGACTGAGTGTAATGTAGCCACGTTTGCTGATGATACAAAGATGGGTGGGAAAGCAAATTGTGAGGAAGACACAAAAAATCTGCAAAGGGATATAGACAGGCTAAGTGAGTGGGCAAAAATTTGGCAAATGGAGTACAATGTGGGAAAATGTGAGGTTATCCACTTTGGCAGAAAAAATAGAAAAGCAAGTTATAATTTAAATGGTGAAAAATTGTAAAGTGCTGCAGTATAGAGGGACTTGGGGGCTCCTTGTGCGTGAAACACAAAAAGTTAGTTTGCAGTTAGAGCAAGTAATCAGGTAGGCAAATGGAACGTTGGACTTTATTGCAAAGGGGATAGTGTATAAAAGCAGAGAAGTCCTGTTACAACTGTACAGGTTATTGGTAAGGCCACAGCTTGAGTACTGCATACAGTTTAGGTCTCCATTTTTAAAGAAGGATATACTTGCATTGGAGGCTGTTCAGAAAAGGTTCACTAGGTTGATTCCGGAGATGAGGGGGTTGACTTATGAAGATAGGTTGAGTAGGTTGGGCCTATACTCATTGGAGTTCAGAAGAATGAGAGGTGATCTTATTAAAACATATAAGATAATAAGGGGGCTTGACAAGGGGGCTCCACTCATAGGGGAAACTAAAACTAGGGGCATATTCTCAGAATAATGGGCCTGCCATTTAAAACTGAGTTGAGGAAGAATTTCTTCTCTCAGTGGGTTGTAAATCTGTGGAATTCTCTGCCCCAGAGAGCTGCGGAGGCTGGGTCATTGAATATATTTAAGGCAGAGATAGACAGAATTTTGAGCGATAAGGGAATAAAGGGTTTTGGAGAGCGGGCAGGGAAGTGGAGCTGAGTGCATGATCAGATCAACCATGATCTTATTAAATGGTGGAGCAGGCTTGATGGGTCAAATAAGAACATAAGAACATAAGAAATAGGAGCAGGAGTAGGCCATACGGCTCCTCGAGCCTGCTATGCCATTTAATACGATCATGGTTGATCTGATCATGGCCTCAGTTCCACTTCCCTGACCGCTCCCCAAAACCCTTTATTCCCTTATCGCTCAAAAATCTGTCTATCTCTGTCTTAAATTTATTCAATGTCCCAGCTTCCACAGCTCTCTGAGGCAGCGAATTCCACAGATTTATGACCCTCTGAGAGAAAAAATTCCTCCTCATCTCTGTTTTAAATGGGCGGCCCCTTATTCTAAGATTATGCCCTCTAATTCTAGTCTTCTCTATCATTGGAAACATCCTCTCTGCATCCACCCCATCAAGCCCCCTCATAATCTTATAAATTTTGATAAGATCACCTCTCATTCTTCTGAATTCCAATGAGTAGAGGCTCAACTTACTCAACCTTTCCTCATGTCATCCCCCTCATTTCCGGAATCAACCTCGTGAACCTTCTCTGAACTGCCTCCAAAGCAAGTATATCCTTTCTTAAATATGGAAATCAAAACTGCATGCAGTATTCCAGGTGTGGCCTCACTAATACCCTGTTTAACTGTAGCAAGACTTCCCTGCTTTTATACTCCATCCCCTTTGCAATAAAGGCCAAGATTTCATTGGCCTTCCTGATCACTTGCTGTACCTGCATACTAATCTTTTGTGTTTCATGCACAAGTACCCCCAGGTCCCGCTGTATTGCAGCACTTTGCAATCTTTCTCCATTTAAATAATAACTTGCTCTTCGATTTTTTCTGCCAAAGTGCATGACCTCACACTTTCCAACATTATACTCCATCTGCCAAATTTTTGCCCACTCACTTAGCCTGTCTATGTCCTTTTGCAGATTTATTGTGTCCTCCTCACACATTGCTTTTCCTCCCATCTTTGTATCATCAGCAAACTTGGCTACATTACACTCAGTCCCTTCTTCCACTTCGGTAATATAGATTGTAAATAGTTGGGGTCCCAGCACTGATCCAAATGGCCTACTGCTGCTCCTTTTTCTTATGTTTTTATGTTCTCGTGTTCTCTGCAAATTCCTGCCATTGTGTGAATGGGTGAATAGTAACTTGTCAATTTGTGCTGCTCCATGCTCCATATTATCAACTCCATCCCCCATATTATGGGGTACCATGGCATTAGGATAGAAGTGTTTCCTTCCCTGAAGCAATATATTAGTTTATTGTAAAACCTTCCTCCTAGTTGATGAACCAAGAGTTGATAAAACGCCTCACAAATGTTACCATTGGGCACAGATGCCACTCTCAGCTCACCAGAATTGTACAGCAATTTCATTCGTTAATTTTTATGCTAGATTAGCATTTTAGGGTCTAGATTAATAGTATGAATATAATGTTGAATATATTGTACATGTTTATTGCCAGTTGACATTTAAACATGCCTGTTAATACTGTTCAGTTCGAGAAATATCAAACAATGGCCTTGATCTAACTAGCTTTACTTAGTGTGGTAGATGGATTTCCGCAATGTTCTATGGTCAGTCACTGTGCAAAGGCAACAATTTTATTTATTTCAAGCTACCATATCTTTCTTTGTTAAGTTAGTTTTCATATTATTCTGCATTTGGGATTTATGTCATGGTTAATTTTTACTGAGAACTTCCTTGGAATGGTACTAATGTATCTAATTTATTTAATTTAAAATTTAGGTCACTTTTTATATTTGTACTGTGAACCAATATTTGTCTTTGAAAACATGACTTGACTATTAACCAGCCACTGTGACATGTTAATTTTTTACAAGGTACTGCTGGACAGTAGCTGCTTCAGTGTAACCCAATTGCATTGTCTTGGAGTCTGCAGTCACAGAGATACAGGCATCAGCTACTGTCATGTATCTTACATTATTAATATAACTGTATCCTAACATGCTATACATGACTGTAATAAGATATGACCTGTAACCACCAGCATACCTTACCACCAGGGGTGCACTTGCAAGAGACAGGTCTCGAGGAAGTGCAGCATTCCAGAGCTGTAAAATAAAGATGTAGGTCCAGAGTGACCTTGACTTCATTACATACCTCATGTGAATCGGTACAGAGGGGGACAGGACTTTACAGTGGCGACGAGGATGGGATGATGTCCATGCCATGTCATTAGAGGAATGGACCTCCTGCTCACCAGTTATAAAGTGATTTGAACATCTCTTTCAGCCAGGTTTGGGCACTTTCAAAGGGGCCAAAGTTAAAATCTACATCACACAGGATGCAAGACCGGTCCATCACAAGGCCAGAGCTGTACCCTATGTGATGAGGGAAAAGATTGAACACGGACTAGGCAGGCTTCTGAGGGAAGGCATTATATCACCTGTGGAATTTAGCGACTGGGCAAGTCCCATCGTCCCAGTCATGAAGCCTGATGGATCCGTATGAATCTGTGGGGACTACAAATCTACCATAAACAGAGTCTCCCTACAGGACCAGTACCTGCTGCCCAGAGTGGAGGATTTATTTGCCACATTGGTTGGAGGTAAACATTTTTCAAAACTAGACCTCACATCTGCGTATATGACGCAAGAATTGACCGAAGAATCCAAGCTACTCACCACCATCAACACACATCGAGGCCTTTTCATGTACAATCGATGCACATTCAGCATCAGGTCGGCAGCTGCCATATTCTAGCGCAACATGGAGAGTCTGCTCAAGTCCATCCCGGAGACGGTTGTATTTCAAGACGACATACTTATCACGGGCAGGGACACCGACTCCCATCTCCGTAATTTGGAGGAAGTACTAAAGCGGTTGGATCGGGTAGGCCTACGAGTCAAGAAATCCAAGTGCCTGTTTCTCGCACCCGAGGTTGAATTTTTGTGCAGAAGGATTGCCGCTGATGGAATCCGCCCAACAGAGCCCAAAACAGAAGCAATTCGCCTGGCACCCAGGCCCCGGAATGTCTCAGAACTGCGCGCCTTTCTCGGGCTACTCAATTACTTTGGGAACTTTATGCAGAACTTAAGCACGCTGCTGGAGCCTCTCCACGTGCTACTCAGGAAGGGGTGCGATTGGTTTTGGGGGGACGCCCAGGAACGTGCCTTCAATAAGGCACGCAACCTTCTGTGTTCCAACAGTGTTTTGACTTTCTTTGATCCAGGTAAAAAGCTAGTTCTCACATTCGATGCGTCAGCGTATGGGGTCGGGTGCATTTTACAACATGTCAATAGTGTGGGCAAATTCTAACCCATAGCTTATGCCTCCAGGTCACTTTCGCGGGCGGAGCGCGGGTACGGAATGGTAGAGAAGAATTCGCTCGCGTGCGTGTACGGTGTCAAAAAGATGCACCAATACCTTTTCGGGGTCGAGTTCGCATTAGAAACCGACCATAAGCCCCTCATGTCCCTCCTATTCGAGAGCAAGGCAATAAACGCCAACGCCTCGGCACGAATTCAATGGTGGGCACTCATGCTGGCGTCCTACGACTATACCATAAGGCACAGACCAGGCACAGACAACTGTGCCAACGCGTTCAGCAGGCTACCCCTGGCGACCACGGAAGGGTCTGACGAACAGGACTGTGAGATAGTCATGGCAATCAATGCCTTTGAGTCCACAGGTTCGCCCATGACGGCTCGCCAAATCAGAGCCTGGACGGCCAGCGACCCCATGTTATCCTTAGTAAAAAGATGTGTCCTAACCGGCGACCGGGCAGAGGCTCGCGATGCCTGCCACGAGGAATTAAAACCCTTTCACAGGCGCATGCATGAGCTATCACTACAAGCAGACTGCCTGATGTGAGGCAGAGAGGCATTTGTCCGGGAGCTCCACCGCGAGCACCCGGGGATCATTCTCATGAAGGCCATAGCTAGATCCCACGTCTGGTGGCCTGGTATTGACACGGACTTGGAGCTTTGCGTCCGAAGGTGCACCATTTGTGCCCAACTCAGCAATGCCCCCAGGGAGGCTCCACTGAGCCCCTGGCCCTGGCCTACCAAACCATGGTCGCGGGTGCACGTAGACTATGCGGGCCCATTCATGGGCAAAATGTTCCTCGTAGTTGTAGATGCATTTTCAAAGTGGATCGAATGCACCATTTTAAACTCGAGCACAACCTCCACCACTGTGGAGAGCCTCGCAACCCTGTTTGCAACGCCTGGAATCCCTGACATATTGGTCAGTGACAATGGTCCGTGCTTCACCAGCGCAGAATTCCAAGACTTTATAATTGACCACGACATAAATCATGTCAAGACGGCACCGTTCAAGCCGGCCTCCATTGGCCAGGCGGAGGGAGCAGTGCAAATCATTAAACAAGGCATGCTTAAAATCCAAGGTCCCACGCTGCAGGGTCGCCTGTCGCGACTGCTGCTGGCATACAGATCTCGTCCGCACTCATTGACTGGGATCCCCCCTGCACAACTGTTGATGAAAAGGATGTTAAAAACAAGGCTCTCATTAATCCTCCCAGACATGCACAAAATCGTTGAGGCAAAGCGCCGTAAGCTGACTGAGTACCATGACAGAAATTCGAGGGGGAGATGGAATGAGATATGGGACAAAGTGTTTGTACTAAACAATGGCAGGGGTCCCAAATGGCTTGCAGGGACAGTAACGGGCAAGGAAGGAAACAGGCTACTGGTAGTACAAATGGACAATGGCAAAAACTGCCGGAGGCATGTAGACCAAGTCAAAAGCAGATTTACCAACAACACAGCGGAACCAGAGGCAGACTACAATGTGGAACTCGCACCACACCTGGTGGACAGACAGAGGGAACAACCTGAGGAAAGGGCAATCCCAACAGACAGCCCAGGCGAGTCAACAACAATCACACCAATCGAAACAGACAGCCCAGGCGAGATACCAGCAACCACACCCAAAGAAAAACATACACCAAGGCAAACAACTGAACCACAACTCAGACGCTCCACGCGAGAGCGTAGACCACCTGAGAGACTGAACCTATAAAGACAATAAGACCTTGGGGGAGGGTGATGTCATGTATCTTACATTATTATATATAACTGTATCCTAACATGCTATACATGACTGTAATAAGATATGACCTGTAACCATCAGCATACCTTACCACCAGGGGTGCACTTGCAAGAGACAGGTATATAAGGGCAGGTCTCAGGCAAGTGCAGCATTCCAGAGCTGTGAAATAAAGCTGCAGGTCCAGAGTGACCTTGACTTCACTACATGCCTCGTGTGAATCTGTACTGAGTGGACAGGACTTTACAGCTACATTGTTTTCAAGGTCTGACTCATTCCTTCATTAACTTACTTGAGCATACACAGTAAAAGTATAAAACCCAATGCAAAGGGCTGACTCATTGCTTCATTAACTTACTTGAACATACACGGGAAAAGTATAAAACACAATACAAAGGGCTGATTCATTGCTTCATTAACTGACATAGATGTATGGTGGGTGAAATTCAATACCAATGTGAGATATATCCGTGCCCATTCAGAAAGTGCAGGCAGCATGTCAATTTGGTGCTGCCAGTTAATTAACATGATAGGAGCGCACAGCCTAGCAGGAGGCCCAAGCTCATTCGCTGGAGTGAGACTTGCTTTACTTGAACCTAGACTGCTCCTTCTGTATATAAAATAATAAAAATCCTTCAGTGCTGGGCCGTCTGCAGCTTTCACCTGGTCTGCCCATAATCTGCACATGATCTGCACATAAAAAATGCTAAAAGTGCTTCAGCACTAACACAAATGGTTCAACAAAGCAGGGAAGGGCCACCCAGGGTTTCGGATGCTGCACTACAGCTTTATAAAGGGGATCAACACTGGAAGAGAGGTCCTCTACCAACAGGGGACCAGGAGGCCCTCCACAAATAAAAGGCACAGCAGGGAGTCCGGGGCCCAGCGTCGGCGGCAGTCGGGAGCAGCGTCGAGGAGGTGCGTGGAGAGGCCTATAAAAGGCACAGCAGGGAGTCCGGGGCCCAGCGTCGGCGGCAGTCGGGAGCAGTGTCGGAGGTGCGTGGAGAGGCCTATAAAAGGCACAGCAGGGAGTCCGGGGCCCAGCGTCGGCGGCAGTCGGGAGCAGCGTCGAGGAGGTGCGTGGAGAGGCCTATAAAAGGCACAGCAGGGAGTCCGGGGGCCAGCGTCGGCGGCAGTCGGGAGCAGCGTCGAGGAGGTGCGTGGAGAGGCCTATAAAAGGCGTGACTTGTGCAGCTACAGGGAGAAGGCAAAAAAGAAGTAGAAAGAAATCAAAAGGTGACGTCACAGCCAAGAGGGTAAGTGATTGGCTGGTGATTGGTGAGTAGTTTTTATTTTTTCTCTTCTATATCAGTGAGTAACTTTTAACATTGTTGTTGCCAATTTAAGTGTATATAAGGGTTAAGTCATGGCAGGAGAGCTCGGTTGGGTGTTATGCTCCTCCTGTACCATGTGGGAACTCAGGGACACTTCCGGTGTCCCTGACGATTACGTGTGCGGGAAGTGTATCCGCCTCCAGCTCCTGACAGACCGCGTTGCGGAGTTGGAGCTGAGGGTGGATTCACTCTGGAGCATCCACGATGCTGAGAATGACGTGAGTATCACGTGTAGCGAGTTGGTCGTACCACAGGGAAAGGGTCCACAGCCAGATAGGGAATGGAAGACCAACAGGAAGAGCAGTGCAAGGTAGGTAGTGCAGGAGTCCCCTGTGGTCATCCCCCTGCAAAACAGATACACAGCTTTGGGTACTGTTGAGGGGGATGACTCATCAGGGGAGGGCAGCAGCAGCCAAGTTCATGGCACCGTGGCTGGCTCTGCTGCACAGGAGGGCAGGAAAAAGAGTGGGAGAGCAATAGTGATTGGGGATTCAATGGTGAGGGGAATAGATAGGCGTTTCTGCGGCCGCAACCGAGACTCCAGGATGGTATGTTGCCTCCCTGGTGCAAGGGTCAAGGATGTCTCGGAGCGGGTGCAGGACATTCTAAAAAGGGAGGGAGAACAGCAAGTTGTCATGGTGCACATTGGTACCAACGACATAGGTAAAAAGAGGGATGAGGTCCTACGAAACGAATTTAAGGAGCTAGGAGCTAAATTAAAAAGTAGGACCTCAAAAGTAGTAATCTCGGGATTGCTACCAGTGCCACGTGATAGTCAGAGTAGGAATCGCAGGATAGCGCAGATGAATACGTGGCTTGAGCAGTGGTGCAACAGGGAGGGATTCAAATTCCTGGGGCATTGGAACCGGTTCTGGGGGAGGTGGGACCAGTACAAACCGGACGGTCTGCACCTGGGCAGGACCGGAACCAATGTCCTAGGGGGAGTGTTTGCTCGTGCTGTTGGGGAGGATTTAAACTGATATGGCAGGGGGATGGGAACCAATGCAGGGAGACAGAGGGAAACAAAAAGGAGGCAAAAGCAAAAGACAGAAAGGAGATGAGGAAAAGTGGAGGGCAGAGAAACCCAAGGCAAAGAACAAAAAGGGCCACTGTACAGCAAAATTCTAAAAGGACAAAGGGTGTTAAAAGAACAAGCCTGAAGGCTTTGTGTCTTAATGCCAGGAGTATCCGCAATAAAGTGGATGAATTAACTGTGCAAATAGATGTTAACAAATATGATGTGATTGGGATTACGGAGACGTGGCTCCAGGATGATCAGGGCTGGGAACTCAACATCCAGGGGTATTCAACATTCAGGAAAGATAGAATAAAAGTAAAGGAGGTGGGGTAGCATTGCTGGTTAAGGAGCAAATGAAGGCAATAGTTCGGAAGGACATTAGCTTGGATGATGTGGAATCTATATGGGTAGAGCTGCAGAATACCAAAGGACAAAAAACGTTAGTGGGAGTTTTGTACAGACCTCCAAACAGTAGTAGTGATGTTGGGGAGGGCATCAAACATGAAATTAGGGGTGCGTGCAATAAAGGTGCAGCAGTTATAATGGGTGACTTTAATATGCACATAGATTGGGTTAACCAAACTGGAAGCAATACGGTAGAGGAGGATTTCCTGGAGTGCATAAGGGATGGTTTTTTAGACCAATATGTCGAGGAACCAACTAGGGGGGAGGCCATCTTAGACTGGGTGTTGTGTAATGAGAGAGGATTAATTAGCAATCTCATTGTGCGAGGCCCCTTGGGGAAGAGTGACCATAATATGGTGGAATTCTGCATTAGGATGGAGAATGAAACAGTTAATTCAGAGACCATGGTCCAGAACTTAAAGAAGGGTAACTTTGAAGGTATGAGGCGTGAATTGGCTAGGATAGATTGGCGAATGATACTGAAGGGGTTGACTGTGGATGGGCAATGGCAGACATTTAGAGACCGCATGGATGAACTACAACAATTGCACATTCCTGTCTGTCGTAAAAATAAAAAAGGGAAGGTGGCTCAACTGTGGCTATCAAGGGAAATCAAGGATAGCATTAAAGCCAAGGAAGTGGCATACAAATTGGCCAGAAATAGCAGAGAACCAGGGGACTGGGAGAAATTTAGAACTCAGCAGAGGAGGACAAAGGGTTTGATTAGGGCAGGGAAAATGGAGTACGAGAAGAAGCTTGCAGGGAACATTAAGACGGATTGCAAAAGTTTCTATCGATATGTAAAGAGAAAAAGGTTAGTAAAGACAAACGTAGGTCCCCTGCAGTCAGAATCAGGGGAAGTCATAACGCGGAACAAAGAAATGGCGGACCAATTGAACAAGTACTTTGGTTCGGTATTCACTGAGGAGGACACAAACAACCGTCATGATATAAAAGGGGTCGGAGGGTCTAGTAAGGAGGAGGAACTGAGGGAAATCCTTATTAGTCGGGAAATTGTGTTGGGGAAATTGATGGGATTGAAGGCCGATAAATCCCCAGGGCCTGATGGACTGCATCCCAGTGTACTTAAGGAGGTGGCCTCGGAAATAGTGGATGCATTGACAGTCATTTTCCAACATTCCATTGACTCTGGATCAGTTCCTATGGAGTGGAGGGTAGCCAATGTAACCCCACTTTTTAAAAAAGGAGGGAGAGAGAAAACAGGGAATTACAGACCGGTCAGCCTGACATCGGCAGTGGGTAAAATGATGGAATCAATTATTAAGGATGTCATCGCAGTGCATTTGGAAAGAGGTAATATGATAGGTCCAAGTCAGCATGGATTTGTGAAAGGGAAATCATGCTTGACAAATCTTCTGGAATTTTTTGAGGATGTTTCCAGTAGAGTGGACAAGGGAGAACCAGTCGATGTGGTATATTTGGACTTTCAGAAGGCTTTCGACAAGGTCCCACACAAGAGATTAATGTGCAAAGTTAAAGCACATGGGATTGGGGGTAGTGTGCTGACATGGATTGAGAACTGGTTGTCAGACAGGAAGCAAAGAGTAGGAGTAAATGGGGACTTTTCAGAATGGCAGGCAGTGACTAGTGGGGTACCGCAAGGTTCTGTGCTGGGGCCCCAGCTGTTTACACTGTACATTAATGATTTCGATGAGGGGATTAAATGTAGTATCTCCAAATTTGCGGATGACACTAAGTTGGGTGGCAGTGTGAGCTGCAAGGAGGATTCTATGAGGCTGCAGAGCGACTTGGATAGGTTAGGTGAGTGGGCAAATGCATGGCAGATGAAGTATAATGTGGATAAATGTGAGGTTATCCACTTTGGTGGTAAAAACAGAGAGACAGACTATTATCTGAATGGTGACAGATTAGGAAAAGGAGAGGTGCAACGAGACCTGGGTGTCATGGTACATCAGTCATTGAAGGTTGGCATGCAGGTACAGCAGGCGGTTAAGAAAGCAAATGGCATGTTGGCCTTCATAGCGAGGGGATTTGAGTACAAGGGCAGGGAGGTGTTGCTACAATTGTACAGGGCCTTGGTGAGGCCACACCTGGAGTATTGTGTACAGTTTTGGTCTCCTAACCTGAGGAAGGACATTCTTGCTA
Organism: Pristiophorus japonicus; assembly: GCF_044704955.1. Taxonomy (NCBI): domain Eukaryota; kingdom Metazoa; phylum Chordata; class Chondrichthyes; family Pristiophoridae; genus Pristiophorus; species Pristiophorus japonicus. The sequence continues at coordinate 102,832,353 of NC_091980.1, read as the reverse complement.
TTGAGGGAATGCAGCGAAGGTTCACCAGACTGATTCCCGGGATGGCGGGATTGACCTATCAAGAAAGACTGGATCAACTGGGCTTGTATTCACTGGAGTTCAGAAGAATGAGAGGGGACCTCATAGAAACGTTTAAAATTCTGACGGGGTTAGACAGGTTAGATGCAGGAAGAATGTTCCCAATGTTGGGGAAGTCCAGAACCAGGGGACACAGTCTAAGGATAAGGGGGAAGCCATTTAGGACTGAGATGAGGAGGAATTTCTTCACCCAGAGAGTGGTGAACCTGTGGAATTCTCTACCACAGAAAGTTGTTGAGGCCAATTCACTAAATATATTCAAAAAGGAGTTAGATGAAGTCCTTACTACTAGGGGAATCAAGGGGTATGGTGAGAAAGCAGGAATGGGGTACTGAAGTTGCATGTTCAGCCATGAACTCATTGAATGGCGGTGCAGGCTAGAAGGGCCGAATGGCCTACTCCTGCACCTATTTTCTATGTTTCTATGTTTCTATGTACAAAGAAGGATGTGGGACCAGACCGCCAAAGTCATCATTGCCAGCAGTGTTGCCCCCACCATCTGGCTCCAGCGCCCAAAGAATTTTCATGACCTTCGATGAATGGTCAAGGTCAGTGAATGCTTCAGCTGTCGCCTACCACCTGTATCACTAGCCTCACAGATGGCTCAATGCATGACAACCCCCCATCACTCACCTACTAACAACCTCCACCAAGCACGAAGCACACCTCACATTCCTAGATTCACCTCAGCCCATTGGAGGAGACAGTGCTGGCCTTTCTTAACAGGGGCATGGCTGAACCCATGGCCAGTGGCAGGGCTGAAAGAATACAAGATGCCGGTATCCTCATATGTTATCCTCCATCTCACATCCCACTTCCCCCTCATCCCACAATATCTTCTGATTTACAAGCTGCACATGATGTAGGCATGCAACTCTTGTGTTACCCCCCCCAGCCTCACCACAACCCTACCCTTGTGCCTTCCTCATGTCAGACACCCAAGATATCTAACCTGCCTAGCAGTGGCTCACGAAGAAGAGGGAGGGGAGATTGATGAAGTAGGCGAAACACTGTCACTCGATTTCTCACTCCAGCCATCAGTTACTCGAGGTCATCCTGCAAGGCCATTTGTAGTCTCCCCCACTGAAAGTCAGCAGCCTTCCATTCCAGCAGTAGTCATGCTGCAGCCACTGGGGTAGCATTGCGTAACATCACTAGGATAGACACATGCAAGACAGTCATTAAGAGAATGCACAAGGGTTAAGTTGGATTGGAAAATTTGCTTTGTGACGGGTTATATTTCAACACTGTGGCCAAGAGGACATTGTGATGGTCAGTAACAGAGGGAAGATAAGGTGTGGGACAAATGTTGAAAGGGAATTGGGGTTGTGTTCACGGTTACCACAGACAAATTATTCGATCCTGGATATCCTGGTCAGAAAGCCTCGTTCCTTCCATTTCCTCCTCTTTTGCTTTCTCCTCCCTCTGCGAGCAATTGTCCATTTTGCTGCCTCTGTTTCATCACCATGTGTTGTTACAGCCCAAGGGGGACTGTAACTAGAGCCCCCAGGACTGGGAGCAAGTGGTGTTCTCAGAGGATTTACAAATGTTCAGCAGCAGTCCCTGCACTCCCTGCACACTTTAACAACTTTTAAAATGTATTTCATCAAGCCACTGCTCCAATAAAATGTAAACATTTCCAAAAGCAAAAATCTAAACTTACCTGAAGCTGCTGCAGTGTTTGGAGAGGGCAGTATCAAGAGTGGCGACATCGAAAATCACAGATCCTGCATCAATTCAAGTGTTGCGCGCTGATTGATGTCACGATCTACATCTTTTAAATATAGGCGGCGAGCACAGGCAACGGCAGCCCTGCCGTTCCACCCTAAATGTCAGCCAGTGCATTTTGTGCTGGAAGCGAGCAGGAGTGGCGGCTGCCATTTTTTCAGCAAACCTAACCAGCCCTAGATCTCCTAATTTTGCGATCATGCAGTTTAGGTAAAAAAAAGTAATCTGATATCCATGGCTGAAAAGTGCATTGCATACCACAGTTGATGGTGTTATAGTTCACTTTCTTACTCTCAAGGAACTTTCACATTCTTTTGCTTACTCTTTGCATCGCTTTTGTTATCAGTCCAATATGACCCTTTCAACCTCAATGCTTATTTTCTTTATACAGAACACACTTTCAATGTGACTAAGTAAAGCTCTCGGATTTATAGGAAATATTACTTTTTGTGAAGCGAGTCTACTATGATTGAGTGTGTATTCTGGATTTGATGTGGAGTTAATGTAGCTTATTCAGTATTGACAGCAGACATTAGTTTGCATCCTAATGATGCTATGGAATAGTTTGTTTAGCTAGTGCCATCAAACTGGGAACAGAGTTGAAAGTCAGCTTTTTACTATATGATGGGCTAATTGCCAATGGGGAAAAGAAATTCCCTCCACTCGAGGGAAGAAAAAACATCATTATTACAACATCATGTAGCTTTAGTAATTTGGGTTGGTTGAGGGCACCCAGCTTTAAGTGCCTCAATTGGAGCTGGCATCATGACACGATGAGTGTAGTGACAGCTGAAGCTGTTAAAAAAGAAGGAAGCATCTAATTTAAGCTCCCTTCCTCCCTGTAGCAGTAGGAAATTGAAGCAGATGGGAAACCATTCCATTTATTCCTCGACTAGAGCTAAAAGCTTGCTCCCTGCTCCCACAACCACTCTTCCAAAAACCAACCAAACTGATTGAACTTCCAATGTTTCACTTTATAGAAAGGGACAAGAGAAAGGCTGTCAAAAATAAGGCAGTACCCTGTACTAATTCCGCAATGCATTCCTAGAAAAAATTGTACATATATATATTAGGCAGAAATGATGATATTAAATAAAAGAGTACTTCTCACTCTTATCTGAAAGCACACACATCTTGCCTGAGGATTGGTGCTCCATCATTGAGGGACAATCACTTTCCCAGTATTGGGATCATGTTTTGGAAGACTGAAACTGCAGTTAAAGCCAGACCCATAAAAGGTTATGAAGCTATTACATGCTGATAAAAAATGGCTTGCTTTTATATCGCACCTTTCACAACCTCAGGATGTTTTACCCTCTCCCAGAAGATTACATGGCTGCAAGGAGAAATGGGGGAGGGGGGTGAAGATGTGTTTCATCATGATGCTCCGGCCATTGTGGTGTGGAGCAGGTTTGATGGAAATCTGATCTTTTCTTACCACCAATTGTGTACGTTCATTAAGTCGTTTACAACCAATTAAGTACTATTTGAAGCGAGACTGGTTAGTTCATACTGTTGTAATGTAGGAAAAACAGCAGCAAGGTCCCACAATGTGATAATGCCCAAAATAATCTGTTTTAGTGATGTTTGTTGTGGGATAAATATTGGCCAGGACACCAGGGAGAACTCTTATGACCAGCCTGAGAAGGCAGATGGGGCCTCGGTTTAATGACTCACATGAAAAACAGCACCTCTGACAGTGCAGAACTCCCTCAGTACTACACTGAAGTGTCAGCCTAGATCTTGTACTCAAGTCACTGGAGTCGGACTTAAACCACAATCTTCTGACTCGCGAGGTGAGTGAGCTACCAGTGAGCCATGGCTGACATATGGCAAGGTCATAGCTTTCTCCTCATTTTGGTGACAGAACAATGCAAATGCCAATGTTTTGCACATTACCTTAGTACCCACAACTACAGCTACATTACCAGCACAAGATTGTTTGAATAAATCTGTAAAATTATATGCATTAAAAATAGATTTTATTGTTTCACCATTGAAAAAGTTGTCATATCTTTTTGAACCAATAGGTAATGATAAAAGATTTTGATATACAATGAGAAATATACCTTTCAGGGCAGAATGTTCTGCCCTCACCCCACCCACCCTGGCACTGGACAGAGTCATGTCATGTAAAGCTGAATTGTGCTGCTCCAGTCCAGTCCCAGGAATGTCAAGGTTCCCTGTCCCCTATTTTAAATGGCTTGGAGCCACCCTGGAGCAGGCCTGGCACAGCTTCATACCAGCACGAAGGGCAGTAAAGTGAGGCACAACTGCAGGCCTTTGAGTCTTGCAACTGCTTGTTGGGCCTCAGATATTGAAACCTTCTGATTGCTGAGGGGGATTGGAATCCTGAAGACCCAAGATGTACCATGGAGGATGGAGGGGGGATTTTAGAAATGGGAAAGGAATACTCACCTCAAGCCTTTGACCTGTGCCCTGGGAACACTTTAGATTGTCTGGTCGGCAGGAGTTTGGTGACAGGTTGCAGCAGGGTGTTTTCTGGGTACCTTTGCACTGGGGTCTTCCATCAGTGACCAGTCCAGGAGAATGGTCCCAGGGATGAGGGACTTCAGTTATGTGGAGAGTCTAGAGAAGCTGTGGTTGTTCTCCTTAGAGCAAAGAAGGATAAGAGGAGACTTAATCGAGGTGTTCAAAACCATGAACGGTTTTGATAGATTAAATAAGGAGAATCTGTTTCCAGTGTCAGAAGGGTCGGTAACCAGAGGAGACTGATTTAAAGTGCTAGGCAAAAGAGCTTGAGGCGATATGAGGAAAATATTTTTACCCAGCGATGTGATCTAGAATGCACTTCCTGAAAGGATGGTGAAAGCACTTTCAATAATAATATTCAAAAGGGAATTGGATAAATAGTTAAAATTAATTTTTTTTTATAGGGCTATGTGTAAAGAGCAGAGGTGTACGACTAATTGGATAGCTCGTTCACTGAGCCAACACAGGCGCGATGGGCCGAATGCCCATCTTCTGTGCTGTATCATTCTATTGATTCTAAGATGAGCCAGAAGGCGTGCATAACCCCTTCCCATGGAGAAAGCCAAAGAAATCTAGGGGCAATATAAAAGAGGTGGAGACCTGGCAAAACAGGTCTCCACCCTTTTTCCCTCAAATTTGCTCAGGGGAACTGGCAAGGATCAAGAAAGTCAGTCCTGAAAACTGAAATGAAAGCCATTAGTGTTGGCCTGAAGATCGTGAGAGTTCATAGAAATATAGAATCATACAGCACATATGGAAGCCATTCAGAACATCGTTCCAGTGCCGGCTCTATCAAATTCAGCCTACTCCCCTGCTCTTTCCCCATAGCATGGCAATTTTCTCCACTTCAAGTATACATCCAATTCCCTTTTTAAAGTTACTATTGTATCTACTTCCACCATCCTTTCAGGTAGTGCAATCTTGATCCTAACTCGCTGCATAAAATAAATTATCCTCATCTCCCCTCTGCTTCTTTTATCAATCACCTTAAATGTGTCCTCTGGTTACTGACCTACCTACCAGTGGAAACAGTTTCTCCCGATGTATTCCATCCAAACCCCTCATAATCTTGAACAACTCTATAAATTTCCCCTTAACCTTCTCTATTCAATTACATAGTTTCACAGTATTAATAGCACAGAAACAGGTCATTCGGCCCAACAGGTACATGTCGATGTTTATGCTCCATACGAGCCTCCTCCCATTCTTCTTCATCTAACCCCAACATATCCTTCTATTCCTTTCTCCTTCATGTGTTTATCTAGCTTCCCCTTAAATGGGTTGACTTATGAAGAAAGGTTGAGCAGGTTGGGCCTACACTCGTTGGGGTTCAGAAGAATGAGAGGTGATCTTATCAAAACATATGATACTGAGGGGGCTTGACAAGGTAGATGCAGAGAGGATGTTTCCACTCGTGGGTGAATTCAGAAGTAGGAGGCATAGTTTCAGAATAAGGGGTCGCCCTTTTAGAACTGAGAGAGTCGTAAATCTGTGTAATTCTCTGCCCAGAGAGCTGTGGAGGCTGGGTCATTGAATATATTTAAAGTGGAGATAGGCAGATTTTTGAGCAATAAGGGAGTGAAGGGTTATGGGAGCTTCCTGTTCAGTAAACATAGAAACATAGAAAATAGATGCAGGAGTAGGCCATTCGGCCATTCGAGCCTGCACCGCCATTCAATGAGTTCATGGCTGAACATGCAACTTCAGTACCCCATTCCTGCTTTCTCACCATTCCCCTTGATCCCCCTAGTAGTAAGGACTACATCTAACTCCTTTTTGAATATATTTAGTGAATTGGCCTCAACAACTTTTTGTGGTAGAGAATTCCACAGGTTCACCACTCTCTGGGTGAAGAAGTTTCTCCTCATCTCGGTCCTAAATGGCTTACCCCTTATCCTTAGACTGTGACCCCTGGTTCTGGACTTCCCCAACATTGGGAACATTCTTCCTGCATCTAACCTGTCTAAACCCATCACAATTTTAAACGTTTCTATGAGATCCCCTCTCATTCTTCTGAACTCCAGTGAATACAAGCCCAGTTGATCCAGTCTTTCTTGATATGTCAGTCCGGCCACCCCGGGAATCAGTCTGGTGAACCTTCGCTGCACTCCCTCAATAGCAAGAATGTCCTTCCTCAAGTTAGGAGACCAAAACTGTACACAATACTCCAGGTGTGGCCTCACCAAGGCCCTGTACAACTGTAGCAACACCTCCCTGCCCCTGTACTCAAATCCCCTCGCTATGAAGGCCAACATGCCATTTGCTTTCTTAACCGCCTGCTGTACCTGCATGCCAACCTTCAATGACTGATGTACCATGACACCCAGGTCTCGTTGCACTTCCCCTTTTCCTAATCTGTCATCATTCAGATAATAGTCTGTCTCTCGGTTTTTACCACCAAAGTGGATAACCTCACATCTATCCACATTATACTTCATCTGCCATGTATTTGCCCACTCACCTAATCTATCCAAGTCACTCTGCAGCCTCATAGCATCCGCCTCGCAGCTCACACTGCCACCCAACTTAGTGTCATCCGCAAATTTGGAGATACTACATTTAATCCCCTTGTCTAAATCATTAATGTACAATGTAAACAGCTGGGGCCCCAGCACAGAAACTTGCGGTACCCCACTAGTCACTGCCTGCCATTCTGAAAAGTACCCATTTATTCCTACTCTTTGCTTCCTGTCTGACAATCAGTTCTCAATCCATGTCAGCACACTACCCCCAATCCCATGTGCTTTAACTTTGCACATTAATCTCTTGTGTGGGACCTTGTCGAAAGCCTTCTGAAAGTCCAAATATACCACATCAACTGGTTCTCCCATGTCCACTCTAATGGAAACATCCTCAAAAAATTCCAGAAGATTTGTCAAGCATGATTTCCCTTTCACAAATCCATGCTGACTTGGACCTATCATGTCACCTCTTTCCAAATGCGCTGCTATGACATCCTTAATAATTGGTTCCATCATTTTACCCACTACTGATGTCAGGCTGACTGGTCTATAATTCCCTGTTTTCTCTCCCCCTCCTTTTTTAAAAAGTGGGGTTACATTGGCTACCCTCCACTCGATAGGAACTGATCCAGAGTCTATGGAATGTTGGAAAATGACTGTCAATGCATCCGCTATTTCCAAGGCCACCTCCTTAAGTACTCTGGGATGCAGTCCATCAGGCCCTGGGGATTTATCGGCCTTCAATCCCATCAATTTCCCCAACACAATTTCCCAACTAAAAAGGATTTCGCTCAGTTCCTCCTTCTTACTAGACTCTCTGACCCCTGTTGTATTCGAAAGGTTGTTTGTGTCCTCCTTAATGAATAATGAACCAAAGTACTTGTTCAATTGGTCTGCCATTTCTTTGCTCCCCGTTATGACTTCCCCTGATTCTGACTGCAGGGGACCTACGTTTGTCTTTACTAACCTTTTTCTCTTTACATATCTATGGAAACGTTTTCAGTCCGTCTTAATGTTCCCTGCAAGCTTCCTCTCGTTCTCTATTTTCCCTGCCCGAATCAAACCCTTTGTCCTCCTCTAAATTTCTCCCAGTCCCCAGGTTCACAGCTATTTCTGGCCAATTTGTATGCTACTTCCTTGGCTTTAATACTATCCCTGATTTCCCTTGATAGCCACGGTTGAGCCACCTTCCCTTTTTTATTTTTACGCCAGACAGGGATGTACAATTGTTGTAGTTCATCCATGCGGTCTCTAAATGTCTGCCATTGCCCATCCACAGTCAACCCCTTAAGTATCATTCGCCAATCTATCCTAGCCAATTCACGCCTCATACCATCAAAGTTACCCTTCTTTAAGTTCTGGCCATGGTCTCTGAATTAACTGTTTCATTCTCCATCCTAATGTAGAATTCCACCATATTATGGTCACTCTTCCCCAAGGGGCCTCGCACAACGAGATTGCTAATTAATCCTCTCTCATTACACAACACCCAGTCTAAGATGGCCTCCCCCCTAGTTGGTTTCTCGACATATTGGTCTGGAAAACCATCCCTTATGCACTCCAGGAAATCCTCCTCCACAGTATTGCTTCCAGTTTGGTCCATTTTCCCACAAAGTATTAAGGCAACTCATCAATGTCTAGCTTATCTGACTTTCTTTGCTGGATTTGTTTTCAGTGTTAACTACGAACAAACTCTACCAAGAAAGCAATTGGCTAGATTTTCCATGGGGGTTTCCTGATCTCCTGCCATAACTTCAATGGAAGATCAGCAGAAACCCTGGAGAAACGACGCAGAATGCCATTTAAGCTCTTAGTCTGAGTTTTTCGCCAATGTTACAGTGGGAGATTGGAAGCAGGCCCGGTAGAACATCTGACCTATGTGTCCTACAGGAGGACAAGTGTGGTATAGGTTTTAGAGCCAAATGACAATATTAATTGATCTTCTGATTTAAATTGCAATTATGTACCTGTAGACATGCAACACTACTTCACTAAAAATACACTCATCGAAATATAAATCTCACCTTGATTCTTTAATCATTAGTATTAGCATTTCCCTTCTCACCCCAGCATTACTTAACCAGCTATACTGTGTCCACCTGCACCAACTTTCCATCCTACAAGTAAAATCTCACTTGTGAATAGCAAATCTTTTAAATACTCAAAGTAATTGACTTCATATTCTATATTTCGTTTGCTCGACCTCCCACACAACTGTGGATGGTCTATGAGGAATAAATGGGAACATTCAGGGGAGAACTAATTATTTTAGCAGTGTAAACGTAATTTCTTCCATTCACTCATATCGATTTAATGTCTGTGATCTCTACTCTGAAAACTGAAAACTGGTCACCTTTCTTCAAACATCCTCAATAAACACAATACTCAATCCATCTTGTACATTGTTAATTGCCAAATGATATACATATATTTATTATATACGTCAGTTGAATTATTTCCACTGATGTTAAAATAATTTTCCCACGGTCACTATGGCCAGAATTTTCCCAGTGCTGAGCATGTGTGTTTGGGGATGGGTTTTTTCTATGCTGATAAATATTGGCCAGGACACCGGGGATAACTCCCAAGCTCTTCTTCGAAATAGTGATATGGGATCTTTTGGAGCCAAGTTTTGACCTGAGTTGCTCCTGTTTTTTGGAGCAACTGGTTTAGAACGGAGTATCTTAGAAATTTTAATTCTCGGCATTTAGTTTGCTCCAGTTCTAGTCAGTTAGAACAGTTACACTTTGGAACAGAATTTTTTTTTCAAAAGGGGGCATGTCCGGCCACTTACATCTGTTTTCAAAGTTTAGGCAGTGAAAACTTACTCCAAACTAACTTAGAATGGAGTAAGTGAAGATTTTTTTACGTTCGAAAAAACCTTGTCTACACTTTAGAAAATCAGGCGTAGGTTACAAATTAGGCGTAGGGAACGAGGGGGGGGGGAGGGAGAGAGGTGGGGGGGAAGGGAAGTCATTAAATTCTACAATCAATCCTTAGTTATACTTATAAAAATATTATACAAATAAATCCAACCTGAATAAAAATTTATTAGCAAAAAAAGATTAAATAAACCATGTTCCTACCTGTGTGAAACAGCAACAGCCTTCGAGCTGCTGTGCTTCAGGCAGGCCTTTCATGTTGGAGACAGGCAGGGGTGTGGCGTCAGTGTCTCGACGGCAGCCCCAACAGCGGCAGCAAGCAGCCTTCGAGCTGAGCTGCGGTGCTTCAGGCAGGCCTTCATTCTGTTCGTGGCTGGCCGGCAGCCGAAGGATCAACACCGGAGGCACGCAGCTTTTTAAGGTGGTTGAGGCCATTCGGCCCTGGGATAGGAGCGGCGTCAGTGGCTGGCCGGCAGCCGAAGGATCAACACCGGAGGCACGCAGCTTTTTAAGGTGGTTGAGGCCATTCGGCCATGGGATAGGAGCGACGTCAGTGGCCGGCAGCCGAAGAATCAACACTGGACGCACGCAGCTTTTTAAGGTGGTTGAGGCCATTCGGCCATGCTTAAGGGGCGGCGTCAGTGGCTCGACGGCAGCCGAAGATACAGCAGCAGCCTTCGAGCTGTGAGGGGGACTGAGGCCATTTGGACAGGGAGAGGCAGCCACATAGACAGTTTTAAACTTAAATTTGCAGAATGGGTGCTGCATTGTCAACACCACGTATTATGCAATGGTTCGCCATCAATTCACTGCATAGGAGAAAATTGCTTAGAGCTCACCACACCAGGAACGTCAGAGCCCTTAGGTTGATGGGCAGGAGACCTTACCCATGTCGACAATATCGAGCCAGGCACTCGTACCTGGACATGAGCGAGGCTGATTGTGTGAAAAGGCTGTGTTTTCGCAGAGAAGTTGTCACTGAGATCTGTGACATGGTGAGAGCAGATTTGCAGCCCAGAAGCAGAACGCCAACTGCCCTGTCTGTTGCAGTGAAGGTAACAGCTGCACTTTCTTTCTACGCCTCGGGATCGTTTCAGGCTACAACTGGAGATGTGTGTGCCATCTCTCAACGTGCAATACATGCCTGCATTTACCAGGTCACGGCTGCACTGTATGCGCGAAGGAATGACTTCATCAATTTCCCAATGACCGCACAAGCAATGCATGACAGGGCTGTGGGTTTCTTCAGGATTTACGGTTTCCCAAATGTACAGGGCTGCATTGATTGTACCCACATAGCCTTGCGAGCACCTATTGAGGATTCTGAGCAGTACCGAAATAGGAAAGATTTCCACTCTATCAATGTGCAGCTCGTGTTTGACGACAAGCAGCGCATCATGTCAGTCGATGCGAGATACCCTGGCAGCACCCACGATGCGTTCATCCTACGCGACAGAGGTATATCTGACATGTTTCAGCAGCAGCCAGAAGGGCAGAGCTGGCTACTGGGAGACAAAGGGTACGGCCTGACTATCTGGCTCATGACGCCCCTACGCGTGACACGGACAGAAGCTGACCGTTAATACAACATGGCGCACATTGCGACGCGCAGCATCATTGAGAGGAACATTGGCATATTGAAACAGCGATTCCGATGCCTGGACCATTCCGGAGGACAGTTGCTATACTCTCCTCAGATTGTCGGCCACTTCACTGTTGTGTGCTGCATGCTTCATAACTTAGCCATCATGAGGCAGCAGGAGCTGGTAGTGGAACCAGAAGACCTACGCGAGGGTCCAGTGCATGATGATAGTATTACGGAAGAGCAGGATGTGGATGATAACGATGATCAGGAAAGCATGCAAGTGCCTGATGCCGGAGCACGAGGTCGGAGGAGGGCTGTCCATCGTGCCCCTTTAACGATTGCGCCAGCAGCTCATCCGTGAACGTTTCAACTACTGATGCCTGAGGGTTCTGCGACCACTTTTGCGCATAGACATGTTTATTCTTTGCAGTTGTTCCTATGTTGTGTTATGTTAATGGAACATGAAACAGTTTTAATGAAAAAATATTTTATTGAAAAGTTAATGTCACTATAATAAAATATTTGTTGTATCAAACTATACTTTTTAATATGACTCTTGAAGATCACTTAAAAACTTTAAGATCACTTATAAACTTGTAAAGTTACAAAAGTTACAAAACAATTTCTATGTGAAAAATTTTACACTCTAAGATCACTTAAACTTCAAAATCACTTTTTAGATGCAAAATTAAATAAGTTACAGAATGTGAGAGCATTTACACTATAAGATCACTTGAAAACCCTGAGATCACTTATAAGTTGTAAAGTTACAAAACTTACAAAACAGTTTCAATGTGAAAAATCTTACACTCTGAAGAACACTTAAACTTCAGGATCACTTTTTAGGTGCAAAATTAAATAAGATACAAAAAAATGTGAGAGCATTTACACTATAAGATCATTTAAACACCATAAGATCCCTTATAAGTTGTAAAGTTACAAAACTTACAAAACAATTTCAATTTAAAAAACGCTACTACAGCTACATCAAGAACAAGAACAAAAGCAGCAAAGAAAGGCTGCAACCATGTCTCATCCATATCTCAGTGAATGTTCACTTCCTTATGGGGGTGTCATTTGATTGGCTGGACTGTGTGCCCTTATTGCAGCAGCTACCTCAACCAGGCCCTCCCTGACGGCCTGTGCCGACACTTGCATGCCCTCCCTGACGGCCTGTGCCGACACTTGCATGCCCTCCCTGATGGCCTGTGCCGTCGATTGCACTCCCTCGGATATTCCCTCCCTAAGTTCCCGTGTCATTACTGCTATTTCTCCCGTCAGGATCGTCAACTCTTCACCCACTGCACTGACGCTACCGATGAGTGATCGGGTAAGCTCACTGGTCTCCATACCCAATGCCACAACCTGAGCTGCATCTGTTGCACGCTGCATCTCAGGAAAGCATGTCTCCAATCTCCTTCTCCTCTGCCTGGGTCTGCCTCGTGGCACCACTACACTGGGAGGTGCGGGCACGGATGGTGGGACGCTCGGTGTTGCAAGCGGCACCACTACACAGGGGGGCGCGGGCTGGGACTGTGGGACGTTCTGTGTTGCAGTCGGCAGAACTAGAGGGAGAGGCTCGGGTTGGAACGGTGGGACGCTCTGTGTTGCAGACGGCAGTACTAGAGAGAGAGGCTCGGGCTGGGATGGTGGGGCGCTCGGTGTTCCAGACGACAGCACTCGAGTGCGAGCCGTGGGCTGGGATGTTGGACGAATGGGTGTAAACTGCTCCATGATATCAACAGCAGCACTGGGACCCACAGCATTGGAATCAAAACTATAGTAGGTGGAACCAGAACCTATGCAAGAGGAAGGCGCAGGCTGGGACGGTAGTGCACTGACTGTAGAATGCTGCATTATACCAGCAGCACCACTGGGACCCGCAACATCGGAAGCGAAAACATGGAAGGTGGAACCAAGACCTATGCTAGGGGTTGAAGCTCTGATGCCCCTTGATGGGGCTCATAAACATTTATTTGGAAGCTCTCCCCTGCAGACATTTCAGTCATCGCTGCCATCATCCAGTCTGGTTCATCCGCAGCTGGTTGTACTGGTTCTTGTTCTGTACCCTCAGGATCCTCAGGGTTGGCAGCAGCAGCATCGTCATCGTCATCATCATCATCATCATCATGTTCTGCAAAATACATCAGAACAGTCAAATGTTTAACAGCAAGGGAGGGGGCCGGGTGTGTGGCATGAGTACTCTCACACATAGCAGGCAAGGCAGCAGGTTGATTTAAAGGGCCACGATGCATTTTCAGGACTTACCCTCTTCCTCGCGTGCGGGCCCAGCTTGTGCTGTACCGATTGCTTTTCTCCATGTACGACTCATCATAGCAGCTACCCTCTGTTCCAAGGGTGTCAGTGGATGCAGATTGGGCATGCCTCCTCCTGTCCGAGTTGCCTCCCTTTTGTTGTGGGCCAATTTCTTCTGCAAAGAGTAAAATATAACTTTTTACAGAGTGTGTCAGTCTGCAAGGTGGGACATACAGATAGCCAGGTTACAATTACGATTAAATTAAAAATGGGAAATATTACTTACACTAACTACTTGACCAAGGTCGTGCCATTTCTTTTTACCACCGTGCAGTAATCTTCTGCAACTTGGTTCCAGCGTTTCTTCATTTCTTTTGGTGGCACTTTTATGCGACCTCTGTTGCTGGTATCTAGCTCCTGCCATCTCTGCTCAATTACGTTGACTAATATCTCTACTTTCTCATGCAAGAAATTCTTTGTTCTTGGTGGACGTTGATCCATTGCAAAGTTGAATTGGCACTCTTATTTCTCAAAACACACAGTCCTTAATTTGCATGCACCAATGCAGCACCGGTTCTGCAAGTTTAGCAGTGAAAAGCTGAACTCACTGATTTCAGCAGGTGATTTATTCAACAGTGCTGCTAAAAACACTCCCTCACACACAAAAATATCACAAAAATTAAATTACAAGCCTTTCCAGGGGTCCAAGAGACAAATCTTCACTTTTTCTCCAGTCCCTTTAAAAATGGCCGAGTGCCAATGTTTGTTTGACACTGCACGTGTGCGCACGCTCCAACGCACACACGCAGGGTTGTCGGCACGATGTTGGCTCATTTAAATTAGACCCGCCCCCTACTGCTTACAGAATCGGCGCCAGTGTTTGGCTCCGCCCCCCCCGCTGTGAAGTGCGCGCCGCGCCAAGCTGAGATCGAGCTCCGAGGAGCTGGAGAATCTCGCAGTTTTTTTCATGCGCACTTTTAGGCGCGAAGAACAGGCGTGCAGCTCGGGGCTGCGCCGTTTCCGGCGATGCCGGAAACTTGGAGCCTTTATGTCCACCTGAGAGAGCAGACGGAGCCTTGATTTAACGTCTCATCCAAAAGACGGCACCTCCGACAGTGCAGCATTTCTTCAGTACGGCACTGGATGTCAGTCTAGAATTTTTTTGTGCTCAAGTCGCTCGAGTGGGGCTTGAACCCACAACCTTCTGACTCAGAGGAGAGAGTGCTTACCCACTGAGGCACAGCTGACAAATGGTGACTCTTGGGAATGGCGTTGATATGTCCTTACTATACAGTATAAATGCACACGAGGCCCATACTTGAGAGAAAGTCACTCTGTGACCAGTTACCTTTATTACCAAGACTTCAAGTGATGAAGGTGGGTGGAGCTTACCATTTTATACCTGAAAGTCCAGGTAAGGAGTGTACAACTTAGGTCAGCTTATACATGGGTTACAATGATAGTTGAATACATAACATCACCTCCCCCCCAAAATCTTTTTGGGATCACAGGTTAAGTCTCTCTGGTGGTTTATGCTCCCTTGTTGAGCGCCTGAGTTAGGACTCCGGTTGTTGAGCGCTGGCCTGAGTGTCTGCTGCTTACAGTGCCTCAGGCCTGTCTGGACTACCCACAGTGACTGGGCTCTCCTCCACTTGGTTCCGGTCACCTGTGGTGGAGTAAACTCTACATCGTGTTCTTCCTCTGCTTCTTCTATGGGGTTGCTGAACGTCCTTTTAGTTTGATCCACTTGTTTGTGGTAGATTTGTCCATTGGTAAGTTTATCTACCAAAACCCTATTCCCCTCTTTGGCATTCACAGTGCCTGCAAGCCATTTGGGCCCTGCAGCGTAATTAAGAACAAAAACAGGGTCATTGACATCAATACATCGCGCCCTCGCATTCCTGTCATGGTAATCATATTGTGACTGTCGCCTGCTCTCAATGATTTCTTTCATAGTAGGGTGTATAAGGGATAACCTGGTTTTGAGCGTCCTTTTCATTCGCAGCTCTGCGGGTGGAACCCCTATGAGCAAATGTGGTCGGGATGTATTGGCCAACAGGAGGCGTGATAAGCGGCTTTGTAGGGAACCCCCTTGGATTCTGAGCATCCCATTTGATTATCTGCACTGCTCGTTCCACCTGGCCATTTGAGGCCGGCTTGAACAGTGCCATTCTGACATAGTTGATTCCATTGCCTGCCATGAAGTCCTGGAATTCAGTGCTTGTGAAGCACGGGTCATTGTCGCTGACCAAGACATCCGGTAGACCATGGGTGGTGAACATTGCCCGTAGACTTTCTACCATGGCAGAGGATGTGCTTGAATTTAAAATGGCACACTTGATCCATTTGGAGTAGGCATCTACTACAACCAAAAACATTTTTCCCATGAAAGGACCAGCGTAGTCCACATGGATGCGTGACCATGGCTTGGCGGGGCAGGACCAGGGACTAAGGGGGGCTTCCCTGCGTGAGTTGCCCAGCTGAGCACATGTGTTGCATCTGCGAACACAAAGTTCCAGGTCTGCATCAATCCCTGGCCACCAACCGTGTGACCTGACAATTGCCTTCATCATGACAATGCCCGGGTGCTCATTGTGAAGTTCTCTGATAAACACCTCTCTGCCTATCTGGGGCATGACTACTCGGTTTCCCCACAGTAAGCAATCGGCCTGAATCGAGAGTTCATCCTTGTGCCTATGAAACGGTTTAAATTCCTCAGGGCATGCCCCATACGTGGCTGCCCAGTCCCTATTCAGGACACATTTCTTAACTAAAGACAGTAGCGGGTCTTTATTTGTCCAGACTTTAACTTGACGGGCTGTCACAGGTGAGCCTTCGCTTTCGAAAGCTTCGACGGCCATGACCATCTCAGCATCATGCTTAGTTGCCCCTCCGTGGTGGCTAGTGAGAGCCTGCTGAGTGCATCGGCGCAGTTTTCAGTGCCCGGTCTGTGCCGAATTGTGTAGTCCTAGGCGGCTAACGTAAGTGCCCACCTCTGTATGCAGGCCGATACATTCACATTTATGGCCTTGTTGTCGGCCAAAAGGGATGTTAGGGGTTTGTGATCTGTCTCTAGCTCAAATTTCCTGCCGAACAGGTACTGGTGCATTTTCTTTACTGCATATACACATGTTAGTGCTTCTCGTAACCCATTTCTGCCTGGGACAGACATCTGGAGGCATAAGTTACCGGCTGTAACTGACCATTGGCATTCACATGCTGCAACACACACCCGACCCCATAGGACAACGCATCACACGTTAACACAAGTTTCTTACATGGGTCATATAACGTTAACCGTTTGTTGGAGCATAACAAATTGCATGCTCTATTAAAAGCCCTTTCCTGGCTATCCCCCCAGACCCAATTGCGACCTTTGCGTAGGAGCACGTATAGCGGCTCTAACAGCGTGCTCAATTTGGGAAGAAAGTTACCAAAATAGTTCAGGAGCCCCAGGAACGAACGCAGCTCCGTCGTGTTGTGGGGTCTGGGTGCTCTCTGGATCGCTTCTGTTTTGGATGCAGTAGGTCTGATCCCGTCTGCTGTTACCCTCCTCCCCAGGAATTCTACCTCTGGAGCTAAGAAGACGCACTTCGCCTTTTTCAGTCACAGCCCTACCCGGTCCAGTTTGCGTAGCACCTCCTTCAGGTTGTGGAGGTGTTCTTCAGTATCGCGGCCCATGATAAGGATGTCGTCTTGAAAAACCACCGTCCTTGGAATCGACTTGAGGAGGCTTTCCATATTTTGCTGAAAGATCGCGGCGGCCGAGCGAATCCCGAACAGACATCTGTTATACTCAAACAACCCCTTGTGTGTCGTGATGGTGGTCAGCTTCTTCGACTCACTCGCCAACTCCTGGTTCATGTAAGCTGAGGTCAGGCCCAATTTTGAAAAAAGTTTGCCACCGGATAGCGTCGCAAAGAGGTCCTCCGCTCTCGGTAGCGGGTACTGGTCTTGGAGTGACACCCGATTGATAGTGATCTTGTAATCGGCACAATTCCTGACCGACCCATCTGCCTTGAGCACCGGCACGATCGGGTTTGCCCAGTCACTGAATTCGACTGGCGAGATGATGCCTTCCCTCAGCAGGTGGCCCAATTCGCATTCTATCTTTTCCTGCGTACGGCACCGTTCTGGACTTGTGGTGTACTGGCCTGGCGTCCGGGTTTCACTACCTTGGCCCCCATGAAAGTGCCAATGCCGGGTTGAAATAATGAGTCAAATTTGTCCAGGACCTGTGAGCATGATACTTGCTCCACAGAAGAAATTGCATTGACATCGCCCCATTTCCAGTTCATGACAGCAAGCCAACTTCTCCCCAGTAGTGCGGGACCGCCCCCCGGGACAATCCAGAGTGCAACCTGTTCTCCGAATCTTTGTGGGTCACGACTACCGTGGCGCTGCCTAGCACCGGAATTATCTCCTTTGTATGTGTCCGTAGCTGTGCGTCAATCGGCAATAATTTTGGCCTCCTGGCCTTGGACACCCACAACCTGTCGAACTGTTTGATACTCATCAGGAACTGGCTGGCCCCCGTGTCTAGCTCCATTAATATTGGGATGCCATTGAGGAGCACTTTCATCATTATCGGTGGCGTCCTGGTATAGGAACTGTATATGTGCTTCACATGAACTCGCTGAACTTCAGCTTCCAGCGATTTCCTCCAGTATTCATTTGGCCTCGTAGGGCTTACATCGAGCCCGTCCTCCTAGTACATCAACCTGGCTGCAGGCTTCCTGCACATACGCGCCAAGTGATCGTTGACGTTGCAGTTTCTGCAGGTATATTGCTGATACCTGCATGCTCTGGCTGGGTGTTTGCCTCCACATCTCCAGCATGAGCTGGAGGCCTCATTGTTGGAAACAAAAGGTCCATTACCAGACGATCGTCTCTGACTGTCTCTGTGACTGTCCTTAAGCGCACCATTAACAGGTATTGATGGCCCCATTACTGGCCGCATTGTCCATTGCAATGGCATGAATCGCCGTTCAGCTAGCCATTGTCTCTGTTGAGTTCCCCCTTTGGGTTCAACTACATGGTGGGGCATGTCCGATTGCCCTTGTCTGCCTAGAGAACTGTGTGCCGCGTTAACAATGTTGACTCCCTGGTCGTTTGCCGTAATTGAGCCAAGATTTTTGTCATACATCATTCTGGTCTCTTCCTCCCCTGAGATAAATGTCTGGGCTATCAGAGCCGCCGCTTCCAAGGTCAAGTCTTTGGTCTCAATCAGTTTCCTGAAAACCCCAGCGTACCCGATGCCCTCAATAAAAAAGTCTCACAGAATCTCCGCTCGGCATGCATCTGGGAACTTACATAGGCTCGCCAGTGGCCTGAGATCTGCCACGAAGTCTGGAATGCTTTGCCCTTCTCACCGCCAGTGCGTGTAAAACCGGTGTCTCGCCATGTGCATGCTGCTCGCCGGTTTAAGGTGTTCCCTGATCAACTTACTGAGCTCTTCGAACGTCTTGTCCGCCGGCTTCTCTGGCGCTAGAAGGTCCTTCATTAGGGAGTACGTTCTGGATCCACAAACCTTCAGGAGATGAGCCCTGCGTTTGTCGGCCGAATCCTGTCCCAACCATTCCTTAGTGACAAAACTTTGCTGTGGTCTCTCAATAAAGTCGTCCCAATCATCACCAACACAGTACCTCTCTTCTGTGTTGCTAGTGGCCATGCTCGCGTGGTTTAAATCCCAGTTTCTCGAAGCCAATGATATGTCCTTACTATACAGTATAAATGCACACGAGGCCCATACTTGAGAGAAGGTCACTCTTTATTACCAAGGCCTCAAGTGATGAAGATGGGTGGAGCTTTCCCTTTTATACCTGAAAGTCCAAATTAGGATTGTCTCCCACAAGTTCACCACTAGTGGTCAATGTTCTCAAGGTGTACAACTTAGGTCAGCTTATACATGGGTTACAATGATAGTTGAATACATGACAGGCGTGACATTGCCAAATGGGCTCCTTGTGTGGTGTTACTTGTTACGATTACTTTCGGATATGGGTGAGTGTCATCGGTGGTTAGTTAGATGGGGAAGTGAGTAGGTGCATAGACAGAGAGGGATGGATGGATCTGCAAGGTAGGTTTGTGTGAGGAGTGATGTGCAGGAGTAGACTTGGGAAGGCAGAGTGATGGGGATGTGATGACTGGCACAACAGCATGTCGGTGAGTGTGGCATTGCACTCACCTTTCCTTACCTTATGAGATTATTGAAATTCTTGTGGCACTCAATTTATGTCCTCCTCACGATATCCCTGCTACTGACCTCCTCGGCAATCTCCAGCCATTCCCTTTTTGCCTCTTTGTGTGGTCATTTTCGTCCATTCTCAGGGAAGAGGATCTCCCTGCCTGCTCTTATTGCCTGCACCATCACTTCCGGGGAAGCATTTGTAATCTCAGAGTGCATGAAAAATACCAGTAATATATGGTATTTTGAAAAAACTAAACTGATACTTTAATTTTAAACTTGAGACAAGCAATAAATACTTTGCAAAAATAGACAACAGATCTAAAAAGTCAGAGTGTCGTTGGGTCCTGTGCATCCATTAAAGCAGTATCCTTTAACATTCAGAATTTCTCTGTGAACCAGAGCCAAACAGCAGAACTTACTTTAAGTGATATGCCACTGAATACTATTCTTCAAACCCATCTCTATTAGATTTTGTAGGAGGAAACTATCTGTCTTTGTTGCATTAGGCCTTACCTCTGGGAATTATAGCCAACCAATCAAGTGTTCTGGTAGCCTGTGTGCACATAAATACAAAGCCAAGTGCATACGTGCACAGAACAATGTCTGTCTGGTGCATATTGTCATCCTTTCAGTCTGGACCCAGATGGTAAAAGTTAGCATTGTTTGAATTTGATGCTACTTTTACTCACTGATGCTTCCTCTGTTCACATGAGCAGAAATTTCCTCCAATGAAATATTGGGAAGACCGAAGCCATTGGCTTTGGTCCTCACCACAAACTCCATTCCCCAGCCATCAGCTCAATCCCTCACCCTGGTCATTGTCTGAAGCTGAACCAGACCGCTTGCAATCTTGATGTCCTATTTGACCCTGGGATGAGCTTATGAGCACAAATCCTATCCATCGCCAAGACCACCTACATCCACCTTCGTAAATTCACGCATCTCTGAACCTGTCTCAAACCCTCATCCATGTCTCTAGACCTGACTATTGCAATGCTCTCCTAGCCAGCCTCCCATCTTCTACCCTCCGTAAACGTGAACTCATCCAAAACTCTGCTGCCCATATCCTAGCTCACACCAAGTTCTGTTCATCCATCACCTCTGTGCTCGCTGACCTATAATGGCTTCCTCTCCAACAACGCCTCAATTTTAAAATTTGAGTCCTTGTTTTCAATTCCCTCCATGGCCTCGGCACTCACTACCTCTGTAACCTCTTCCCCCCCTACAACCGTCCAAGATATCTGCGCACCGCCAAGTCTGGCCTCTTGCACATCCCCAAATGTAATCGCTCCCCCATTAGAGCTCGTGCCTTCAGCTGCCTGGCCCTAGGCTCTGAAATTCCCAATCTAAGCCTCACCATCTCTCTTTCATCCTTGAACACACTCCTTAAAACCTTCCTGTCCTAATATCTCCTTACATGGCTCGGTGTCAAATTTTGTTTGATAACGCTCCTATGAAGTGCCTTGGGACGTTTTACTATGTCAAAGAAGCTATATAAATGCTAGTTATTGTTGTTGTTGTTGCTGCTAGATATTTACGAATCCACCTCTGTTTGTGTCATTATGGGCATAAATTAGCCTGGACTGGAGCTTTTCATGTTGATGGTCTTGGATGTGCAGTAATCACAATTTAATGGGCAACATAATAGTTATCTAGATATCTCTACCATAAATTGTACTCCTCTGCTTTAATACAAGTGTCCGATGTTGATGTTCATAATTGTAGTTGATTCAATTTATTATTGGTACTCTTAGAATAAATCACTTCAGCCCTGTAATCCATGTAGCATAAATTCTGATTCTTGACAAAGTCTGCTTTACTACTTGCCATTCTATTTTAACCTTCCCTAGTACCCTGTTCTCTGTGCAGGTTCAGATGGCTTTTGGCTACTGAAAACATCTTACTCCTTTGTCGCTGTAGTACCCCATTCCCCTTCACCCTCCATATATTTGCCTTTCTGTTTCTCAGTGACATCTTAAAAGCGTACCAATCATCTTGCTGTTGTCAGATGCAATAGTCAGAAGATTCTCCACCACCCTCCACATTCTGCACTTGTGGAGACCCACAGGTGTTTTCGATTTAACGCCTCAGTTGAACGATAATATCTCTGACAATGTAGCAATTAGGAACATAGGATTTTCTAGACGAGAAAAGACTAAAGTCCATCTAGTTCGACTTCTACCATCCTGGTAGTTGCAAGATACAATGATAACGCAGTTGTTGATTTCTGAAATAAATCTATCTAATTTACATTCCCATTTGAATGAATCAATACTAATTGCTTCCATCGTCACCCTCAGGAGCCTTTTCCACAGCTGAACCACTTGCTCACTGAAATATTGTTTCTGTAGATTAGCTTTGAATTTATCCCCCTTCAAGAGCAGGTCATTTCCTCTGGTTCTACTGTCTGGACAAGATGAAATAGCTTGTCATGGTCTACATCTAGAATCCTATAAACAGCAATCATATCACCTCTCAAGTTCTCTTTTCCAACAACATAAACAACAACTTGTATTTATATAGCAGCTTTAAAGTAGTAAAATGTATTGGACAACCTCAAGTTTACATAGGATGGAACATGGAAGGACATCCAGGAGTACGTTGAAATAGTCAAGTCTAGAGATAACAAAGGTATGGATGAGGGTTTCTGCAACAGATGAGCTGAGACAGGAGTGGAGTCAGGCGATGTTTTGGAGATAGGCGGTCTTAGCAATGGTTTGGATATGTGGTTGGAAACTCAACTCGGGGTCAAATTTGACTCCAAGGTTGCGAACAGTCTGGTTCAACCTCACTCAGTTGCCAGGGAGAGGGATGGAGTTAGTGGCTAGGAAATGGAGTTTGCTGCAGAGACCGAAGACAATAGCCAGTGAGAACATGCCCAATTTACATAATCACTCTTCATAATCCAATCCCTCCATCCCCTGAATAATTCTGGTTGTTCTCTTCTTTATCTTTGCAGCAGTTGCAATATACTTTTTGTAGTGCGGCAACCAGGATTCTAAGTGCAGTCACACCAATGATTTAGAAAGTGTCAGGATTACTTCACTATTTCCATTCAATAGTGATCTTTTGATACATCCTAACATCTGATTACCTCATTAGTGCATGAGCGTGCCAGTCACTATGAAGTCTGAAGTTCAAGAGTGTGACTCAGTATGTTTTAAAAAAAGTAAAAGAAATCCAAAAGCGTAACCATGTCTTATCATGCAGCCTTGTCCTAAAACCAACTTTTTAGATAAATCTTACATAAATGTATACCCTCATTACTATTTTTAATAGTCATTTTGTGTCAGTTGGTATCACTTTTTCTTCTGTCTAAGAAGGTTGCTTGTTTAAATCTTCAAAGAATCTGTCGACAAAATATGTGCACTGAGCTAAGTTGCACTAATTCACATACAATTTAAGTTGTTTCTTAAGAAAAATGTGTATATATGACTTTCAAGTCCTCGCGACATCCCAAAGTTTTTCACAGCCAATTGATTATTTTTGAAGTGTAGTCACTGTTGCTATGTAGGCAAATGCCTACATAACAATAGTGACTATTTTTGCACAAATGTGTCTGAATTTGTATACGTTGGATGAACATTTTTGCCTTTTCTGAATGTTAATATTGCTATTTTCCTATCACCACCCTCAAAAGCATTTGAATACATAACAAAGTATAACTTCTAAATACAAAAAGTTAGAGTTATGAAAATGTAATGTAAACCTATTGCTGTCAGATTAAATGCAAATATGTTTGACTTAAATTTTAAAAATGCACAGCTTCCATCTCTAAATATTGAATAAATTGTACTATTGCACATAAGCACATTGCTGATGAGATCTAAACAGTAGAAATGACGGCAATGTAACTTATTTCTCCACAGATAACTACATTTCCCCGTGGCAAGGCAACACAGAAATATCCTACACTTCAGAAACCCAGTATTACATAATGCTGACTGCACCACTTGGAACAGGGGCTCATTTTTGGGCCTTATCCAATTTCTAGGCCAAAGTACCAAGTTGCCCACAATTCAGCACAAATTTGCATTCTTCTTCAGAAAGGCCACACGATAGTTGATAGTAGAAATTATTTTAAGTGGAATAAAGTTGATAGAATTTCAGCAAGAACTGAATAATGCATTATGTGTATGTGCGAAAGTCTTACAACCAAAAAATGAATTAGATTTTTTAAATCTGTTTTAAATCTGGGTAACATGAGCAATACAGAATTTATTGCCTAGCCCTAGTTGCCCCTGAGGAATATAGTGTGGGAATGGAATCATTTTCACAGTGTGGGACTTAAACATGTTATAATTAATTTTTTTTTTAATTTGAAAGGTAAAGAACTAAAAATTAGTTGCGTTGCACCCATTTACATAATCACTGAATTGGATCGAAAATAGCATTCGAGCAATGCACACACACTTCTGGTGCGGACCACGCTGGACAACATTTTGGTGAGGGTGTTAGTGTTGGCACCGGGAGCATGCGCTGGATGTATGCAGACTACGTAAGGCCAATTTGAAGCCAGTGCTGCCATTTTTGTCCTCAATGCTAGATGCCGTAATGCCCTCTGTGAACTTTTTACAGCTGCATTCAGCAGCAGGAAGAACCCCAGACCAATGATATTTAAAGGGATCATCACCTACTAACAGGTTGGTTGCTGATCGATTTTCACTAGCGGTTGCTGAATTTGTAAAAATGTTTGGTGCTTTATCTTATTGAAGAATCCTTTTGGAAAGAGTAATCATGGTTGAATTTCAAATTCAGTTGGAAGGTGAGAAAGTTTGATCGCAAACCAGTGTCCTGGTTAAATAAAGGCAATTCTGCTGCCTGGCCCGCTCTGAAGAAGCCCTACAGTAATCACCAGAGGGCGCCTCAAGATTCATCATGGTCTGCTGCATGCTCCACAACCTCGCTGTCATGGGGGTACACCAGGCATGCTTGCCACCAGGCATACAGAGACCAGCTGAGGAGGAGAAGAAGAAGGAGGAAGAGGAGGAAACAGAGGAGAAGGAGGAAACAGAACAGGAGGAGGAGGAAGCGGAAGAGGAGGAGGCAACCCAGATTGCCCCTTTCTGCCCAAACTATCCGTTATTGACTCATCTGACTATGGTACTAATGAATATAACCATAATTCCCCATTCATCAGTAGTGCCAGACCTTACCGACTCTGTTATGCAATGAAGGTTCACCAGACTGATTCTTGGGATGGCGGATTGTCCTATGAGGAGAGATTGAGTAGACTAGGCCTATATTCTCCAGAGTTTAGAAGAATGTGAGGTGATGTCATTGAAGCATGCAAACTTCTTACAGGGCTGGACAGGGTAGATGCAGGGAGGATGTTTCCTCTGGCTGAGGAGTCTAGAATCACGGGTCGCAGTCTCAGAATAAGGGGTTGGCCATTTAGTAAATTTCTTCACTCAGAGGGTGGTGAATCTTTGGAATTCTCTACCCTAGAGGGCCGTGGGGCTCAGTCGTTGAGTATATTCAAGACAGAGATCTATAGGTTTTTGGATATTAAGGGAATCAAGGGATATGGGGATAGTACAGGAAAGTGGAGTTGAGGTAGAAGATCAGCCATGATCTTATTGAATGGTGGAGCAGGCTCGAGGGGCCAAATGGTCTATTCTGGCTCCTATTTCTTATGTTCGCTGTCATGGTTTCAGCCACCTCAATTTTACAACGTCTACTTAACTTGCTTTCACTGACAAGTTCCAGGAAGCCCAGGAAACCCGTGGACACAAAGTTAAACTCCAAAACCCACATTAATTTTGCTGTAATGGAGCGATTGTCAAATTGAAATTGAAAAGCTGCTTCTCCCAAGTGGGGTTGGAAGTTGATGGATTGGAGCTAGCTTACTGACAGGCTAGCACTTCTCCAGGATTTCACCCACCACCTGCACTCAAACCCACGCGCTCACCCATGGTAACATTCCCCCCATTGTTCACAAATATACCTTAAACTGATGTAATTCATTTCTTTTGACACTTATGCTGGTTCATCAGCTTGTGGCATGCTTGAGATCATTAAAGAAACATTATTGCAGCTAAGTCACAATTGATTCATATTTTGTTATGATCCGTACTGGAATCATGTTTTCATGGAGCACACAGTTTAAAACTGCATTCGCATAATTTTGTTTTGGTCATTTCATCCTTTTGACAAAGAATCGGGAAAATCTAGCCCGAGTAGTACTGAACTGACCCAATACAAAAACAAAATACTGTAGATGCTGGCATCTGAAATAAAAACAGAAAATGCTGGAAATCTCAGCGGGTCAGGCCTCATCTGTGGAGGGAAAAGCAGAGTTAACGTTTCGGGTCGACGACCCTTCGTTAGAATTGTCTCGTGTTTGGAAAGAACACATTCTAAAGAAGCACTGAAACATAGAAACATAGAACCATACAAAATAGGTGCAGGAATAGGCCATTTGGCCCTTCGAGCCTGCACCATCATTCAATGAGTTCATGGCTGAACATGCAACTTCAGTACCCCATTCCTGCTTTCTCGCCATACCCCTTGATCCCCCTAGCAGTAAGGACTACATCTAACTCCTTTTTGAATATATTTAATGAATTAGCCTCAACATCTTTCTGTGGTAGAGAATTCCACAGGTTCACCACTCTCTGGGTGAAGAAGTTTCTCCTCATCTCGGTCCTAAATGGCTTACCCCTTATCCTCAGACTGTGACCCCTGCTTCTGAACTTCCCCAGCATTGGGAACATTCTTCCTGCATCTAACCTGTCTAAACACGTCAGAATTTTAAACGTTTCTATGAGGTCCCCTCTCATTCTTCTGAACTCCAGTGAATACAAGCCCAATTGATCCAGTCTTTTTTGATATGTCAGTCCGGCCATCCCGGGAATCAGTCTGGTGAGCCTTCGCTGCACTCCCTCAATAGCAAGAATGTCCTTCCTCAAGTTAGGAGACCAAAACTATACACAATACTCCAAGTGTGGCCTCACCAAGGCCCTGTACAACTGTAGCAACACCTCCCTGCCCCTGTACTCAAATCCCCTTGCTATGAAGGCCAACATGCCATTTGCTTTCTTAACCGCCTGCTGTACCTGCATGCCAACTTTCAATGACTGATGTACCATGACACCCAGGTCTCGCTGCACCTCCCCTTTTCCTAATCTGTCACCATTCAGATAATAGTCTGTCTCTCTGTTTTTACCACCAACGTGGATAACCTCACATTTATCCACATTATACTTCATCTGCCATGCATTTGCCCACTCACCTAACCTATCCAAGTCACTCTGCAGCCTCATAGCATCCTCCTCACAGCTCACACTGCAATCCAACTTAGTGCCATCCGCAAATTTGGAGATACTACATTTAATCCCCTCGTCTAAATCATTAATGTACAATATAAACAGCTGGGGCCCCTGCACAAAATCTTGCGGTACCCCACTAGTCACTGCCTGCCATTCTGAAAAGTCCCCATTTACTCCTACTCTTTGCTTCCTGTCTGACAACCAGTTCTCAATCCACATCAGCACACTACCCCCAATCCCATGTGCTTTAACTTTGCACATTAATCTCTTGTGTGGGACCCTGTCGAAAGCCTTCTGAAAGTCCAAATACACCACATCTACTGGTTCTCCCTTGTCAACTCTACTGGAAACATCCTCAAAAAATTCCAGAAGATTTGTCAAGCATGATTTCCCTTTCACAAATCCATGCTGACTTGGACCTATCATGTCACCTCTTTCCAAATGCGCTGCTATGACATCCTTAATAATTGATTCCATCATTTTACCCACTACAAATGTCAGGCTGACCGGTCTATAATTCCCTGTTTTCTCTCTCCCTCCTTTTTTAAAAAGTAGGGTTACATTGGCTACCCTCCACTCCATAGGAACTGATCCAGAGTCTGTGGAATGTTGGAAAATGACTGTCAATGGATCCGCTATTTCCAAGGCCACCTCCTTTAGTACTCTGGGATGCAGACCATCAGGACCTGGGGATTTATCGGCCTTCAATCTCATCAATTTCCCCAACACAATTTCCCGACTAATAAGGATTTCGCTCAGTTCCTCCTACTTACTAGACCCTCTGACCCCTTTTATATCCGGAAGGTTGTTTGTGTCCTCCTTAGTGAATACCGAACCAAAGTACTTGTTCAATTGGTCTGCCATTTCTTTGTTCCCCATTATGACTTCCCCTGATTCTGACTGCAAGGGACCAAGTTTGTCTTTAATAACCTTTTTCTCTTTACATATCTATCGAAGCTTTTGCAGTCCGTTTTAATGTTCCCTGCAAGCTTCCTCTCATACTCTATTCTCCCTGCCCTAATCAAACCCTTTGTCCTCCTCTGCTGAGTTCTAAATTTCTCCCAGTCCCCAGGTTCGCTGCTATTTCTGGCCAATTTGTATGCCACTTCCTTGGCTTTAATACTATCCCTGGTTTCCCTTGATAGGCACGGTTGAGCCACCTTCCCTTTTTTATTTTTACGCCAGACAGGGATGTACAATTGTTGTAGTTCATCCATGTGGTCTCTAAATGTCTGCCATTGCCCATCCACTGTCAACCCCTTAAGTATCATTTGGCAATCTATCCTAGCCAATTCACGCCTCATACCTTCAAAGTTACCCTTCTTTAAGTTCTGGACCATGGTCTCTGAATTAACTGTTTCATTCTCCATCCTAATGTAGAATTCCACCATATTATGGTCACTCTTCCACAAGAGGCCTCGCACAATGAGATTGCTAATTAATCCTCTCTCATTACACAACACCCAGTCTAAGATGGCCTCCCCCCCTAGTTGGTTCCTCGACATATTGGTCTAGAAAACCATCCTGTATGCACTCCAGGAAATCCTCCTCCACTGTATTGTTTCCAGTTTGGTTAGCCCAATCTATGCGCATATTTAAGTCACCCATGATAACTGCTGCACCTTTATTGCATGCACCCCTAATTTCCTGTTTGATGCCCTCCCCAACATCACTACTACTGTTTGGAGGTCTGTACACAACTCCCACTAGCTTTTTCTGCCTTTTGGTATTCCTGAGCTCCACCCATACCGATTCCACCTCATCCAAGCTAATGTCTTTCCTTACAAAAGAGGAGGGAAAGAAAGAATGAAAGGGAAGGTTTGTGATAGGATGGAAGGCCAGAGAGATTAGAGAGACAAAAGGCATGATGGCCCAAATTCAAATGGTAATGGCTGGAGTTAGAAAAAGATTAGTCAAGACAGGGTGTCAATGGCGGAATAATGACCAGCTGGAGACAAGGAGAAAAAAAAAACAACATAGGCTCGGGTGTGGGGGTAGGGGAAAAGGGAGCCAAAGATGGGCAGTGGTTACGTACTGAAATTGTTGAACTCGATGTTGAGTCCAGAAAGCTGTAAAGTGCCTAAACGAAAGATGACATGCTGTTCCTTGAGCTTGCATTGAGCTTCTTTGGAACAGTGGAGGAGTCCGAAGATGGAGAGGTCAGAGTGGGAGTGGAGTGGAGAATTAAAGTGACAGGCGACCGGAAGCTCAGGGTCAAACTTGCAGACTGAACGGAGGTGATCCGTGAAGTGGTCACCCAATCTATGCTTGGTCTCCTCAATGTAGAGGAGACCACATCGTGAGCAGCGAATACAGTACTAAATTGAAAGAAGCTGTTTCACCTGGAAGGAGTATTTAGGGCCCTGGATAGTGGGAAGGGAGGAGGTAAAAGGGCAGGTGTTGCATCTCCTGTGCTTGAACGGGAAGGTGCCATGGGAAGGGGAGGAGGTGTTTGGGGTTACTGTAGAATGGACCAGGGTGTCGTGAAGAGAGCGGTCCCTTCGGAATGCTGAGAGTGGAGGGGAGGGGAAGATGTGATTGGTGGTGGGATCATGCTGGAGGTGGCGGAAATGGTGGAGGATGATCCATTGAATGTGGAGGCTGGTGGGGTAAAAGGTGAGGACAAGGGGAACCCTGTCATGGTTCTGAGAGGGAGGGCAAGGGTTGAGAGCAGAAGTGCAGGAAATGGAACGGACAGGTTCGAGGGCCATGTTAACCATGGTGGAGGGGAATCCTCGGTTGAGGAAAAAGGAAGACATGTCAGAGGCACTAGTATGAAAGGTGGCATCGTCAGAGCATAGAGAAACTGGGAGAATGGAATGGAGTCCTTACAGGATGTGGGGTGGGAGGAAGTGTAGTCCAGGTAGCTGTGGGAGTCAGTGGGCTTATAGTGGATACTTGTGGAAAGCCTATCCCCTGAGATGGAGACAGAGAACTGATACTGTAGATCAGAGATCCACATGTTCATGACATATAGGTGTCATATAATAGGAGCCCTCAATAAACTGTCATTTCATTGTACTCCATTTAGTTTTAAAAATAAACACTGGACTTTTATGTCTGAAACAAATTCTTAATCATTTACATTTGAATTAAAACTGAACTTGAAGGAAACTCATTGAAAAATTAACACATAAACGGGAGAATATTAGCAATTCAGTCATCTATTCTTATCACTAAGTGAATGATAGAACAATATACAAAAAAAATCAAAAACAATATATGTATTCGGAATTGATTTTATGTAAAAATCAAAGAGTAATACTTGTTTTGTAAGCCCACAGCTATTGGAGTTCAAAGGTATTTAAAATAGAATTACTGTGTTGCTTTTACTATACTCACAAGCTCCTCACAAATATTCTGTTCAGGTTTTTTAATCATCGATTGAACAGGTTCATTAACATATCCATTTTTGTTTTCTTCTGACAAAACTCTTTGTTATCATTCATTTAGAAAGTAAAGGGGGAGAAATTGTGTGCATTTGTGACCAGGTGCGGCATCGATGACCACTCCCGCTAAATGTGGCGGAGGTTTAACGTCGGCGCTACAACGTTATGCCCCGATCTCCTGCACCCAGAGATCATGGCGTCATTGCCGTGTGCATCGCCCTGGCTCCTAAATTGGGTTTCGCCCTCTGAAGCGGCGTGGGGTGATAACGACGACAACTTCTGGGGGCGCATATCGGGCGGCTGGCCGCTACCAGGGTGAAAATTAAAGGCAGGGGTGGCCAGCTGCTGTGAAAAAAAGTCTGCCCTTTTTGTTACCGTTCCAATCGTGGTTTGTTTGCGGGATTGGTGCTGTGATCGATCAGCCTGGCACTTTGCTTGAGTGCCGGGCTGATCGTGCGGCACCCCCTCTCCCCAGTGGTCCAGGTAGGTGGCTTCTTCTTTGACAGAGTATGCAGCTTGGGCCCCTTGTTCACAACAGTGCTACAGGACCCAGTGCATAGTACTGCTGAGACATGTGCCCCGTGACTGCCCCAGGAAGGAAGTAGAGTTTAGCGTTCCACTCTCTTCTGGGGGTGGTAATCCGAATTTAGCGAGCATGATGGGACCTCCACGCCTGGCGCAAAGTTTCCCACTTCCTGGATGTTACTGCCCCCAAACAGGGTGATAATGAATTTCTAGGCAAAAGTTTTTCAAAACCTATTACAAAAAGCAATTGAGGTGTTGGTTGGTTGGTTGGTTAAACTGAATGTGTTACTTTGAAAAGGGAAATTTTCTCAACCCTTCATTTATTTGCACATAAAGGAATGATCATATAGAGGATGGTAGATTAATGTTTCAGGTTGATGACTATTTTTCCGAACCTATAAGAGACAATCCTACCTTCCTCTCTCCGGATGCCGCCTGACCTGTCGAGTGGTTCGAGCATTTTCTGTTTTTATTTCACATTTCCAACATCTGCAACATTTTGCTTTTTACGATCATATGGGGTTTGTTACTCAAGAGAATGGGAAGTTTTTCCAAGTTGTTTGTTAAGGTATTTAAATCAGATTATATTTTTGGGGAAAAAATCTTTGTATAAAACAATATTTTGGATACCTTATTCTTTGCTTTCTTTAACTTATATTAACACTAGCTTAGGATTTCAGGCAGAATATCAGACATGCTTTGCCCATTGGTCCTTCAGAAAAAACGTAATCAAAATGGTAATCTAGCTGAGAAATATCCATTTTATTTTAAATATTTTTCATCTACATATTTTATAATGCAACAAGAATCATTTTCTACAAAAGCAAAATACTGCAGATGCTGGAATCTGAAATAAAAACAGAAAACGCTGGAAATACTCAGTAGGTCAGGCAACATCTGTGTAGAGAGAAACAGAATTAAAGTTTCAGGTTAACCCTTCGTCAGAACTGAAAAAGTTAGAGATCATTTTCTAGCTGTTTTAAATATATATTTGCTTGCGGTTCCAGAAATACTGGCTTACATTCCAAATCATGGCATTGTATTCAGTATTATATTGAATACTAACTAATCAGTCAGGCTCAAATAAATGTAAATGAGACAAATTTTCAATCTATTAGGTTGTTTTCTGTTTGACCACATTTGGATATGGTTGATAAGATAAATTGAAGTAAATGCAGTTTAAAGGTTTCATAGCACAGAATAAGTAACTCAAAATCCTAAGCTATACCATAGAAATGCTAGAATGGAAAGCAAATTGGAATCTAACATGATCATCCTCAGTTCAGCCTTCATCTCAGTTCAAACAATGACATCTTCAAACCCAACATTCAGAAGCAGATTAACATCTACACGGAATCACAGACCAGGTAACTCGTTGCCTGTTTGCTTGACTGCACTACATTCAAAGTTATAATACCCTTGCCTTATATCAGTTTTAACTGTTACACCACGATGTGTTACAATGGATTTCTCTTGTAATTTTTTTTTCTATTTCCTTTCCAAGGATAGCTTTCAGTATTATATTAGAATGTCATTTCAATTCTGTGGATAATTTCTAATACATAGGTGATACACAGCATATAGGATCATCTCAGATAAACATAACAATGGAAAATGTCAATCACAAATTTCTCTGATGTTTACAAAGATGAAAAGACTGGATCATTGCATTTAATATACTTCACAATTTTACTCTTTTGATGTCAGCAAATCATTGGGCCATATATTGCTGTCAAAGTAATGGTGAGGCTAATGGCTCTCAACCTTATTTATGCCCAGCGTCGTTCGGAGAAGCGGGAGTGCGAGCAGCAGGAGTCCGGGGACAGCGGGGCGGACTATAAAAGCCCAGCGTCATTCGGAGAGACGTGGCTTGTGCAGCTGCAGCGGGGACAGAAGGCAAAAAAGAAGTAGAAAGAAATCGAAAGGTGATGTCACAGCCAAGGGGCTAAGTGATTGACTGGTGATTGGTAAGTAGCTTTTCTTTTTCTTTTCTATTTCAGTAAGTAACCTTTAGCATTGTTGTTGCCAAATTAATTAATCTAGGGGTTAAGTCATGGCAGGAGAGCTCGGACACGTGTTATGCTCTTCCTGTACCATGTGGAAAATCAGGTTTGCGGAACTGGAGCTGCGGGTGGATTCACTCTGGAGCATGCACAATGCTGAGAATGATGTGATTAGCACATTTAGTGAGTTGGTCTTACCGCAGGTAAAGAGTCCACAGCCAGATAGGGAATGGAAGACCAACAGGAAGAGTACTGCAAGGAAGATATTGCAGGGGTCCCCTGCGGTCATCCCTTTGCAAAACAGATACACCACTTTGGGTACTGTTGAGGGGGATGACTCATCAGGGGAGAGCAGCAGCAGCCAGGTTCATGGCACCATGGCTGGCTCTGCTGCACAGGAGGGCACGAAAAAGAGTGGGAGAGCTATAGTGATAGGGGATTCAATTGTAAGGGGAATAGATAGGCATTTCTGCGGCCGCAACCAACACTCCAGGATGGTATGTTGCCTTCCTGGTGCAAGGGTCAAGGATGTCTCAGAGCGGGTGCAGGACATTCTGAAAAGGGAGGGTGAACAGCCAGTTGTCGTGGTGCATATAGGTACCAACGATATCGGTAAAAAACGGGATGAGGTCCTACGAGACGAATTTAGGGAGCTAGGAGTTAAATTAAAAAGTAGGACCTCAAATGTAGTAATCTCAGGATTGCTACCAGTGCCATGTGCTAGTCAGAGTAGGAATTGCAGGTTAGCTCAGATGAATACGTGGCTTGAGCAGTGGTGCAGAACGAAAGGATTCAAATTCCTGGGACATTGGAACTGGTTCTGGGGGAGGTGGGACCAGTACAAACTGGAAGGTCTGCACCTGGGCAGGACCAGAACCAATGTCCTAAGGGGAGTGTTTGCTAGTACTGTTTGGGAGGAGTTAAAATAATATGGCGGGGGGATGGGAACCTATGCAGGAGACAGAGGGAAATAAAATGGAGACAGAAGCAAAAGATAGAAAGGAGAATAGTAAAAGTGGAGGGCAGAGAAACCCAAGGCAAAAAACAAAAAGGGCCACTTTACAGCAGAATTCTAAAGGGTCAAAGTGTGTTAAAAAGACAAGCCTGAAGGCTCTGTGCCTCAATGCGAGGAGTATTCGGAATAAGGTGGACGAATTAACTGTGCAGATAGCAGTTAATGGGTATGATGTGATTGGCATCACGGAGACATGGCTCCAGGGTGACCAAGGCTGGGAACTCAACATCCAGGGGTATTCAGCATTTAGGAAGGAAGCGGGGTGGTGTTGCTGGTTAAAGAGGAAATTAATGCAATTGTAAGGAAGGACATTAGCTTGGATGATGTGGAATCGGTATGGGTGGAGCTACGGAATTCCAAAGGGCAGAAAAGCTAGTGGGAATTGTGTACTGGCCACCAAATAGTAGTAGTGAGGTTGGGGATAGCATCAAACAAGAAATAATGGATGTGTGCAATAAAGGTACAGCAGTAATCATGGGCGACTTTAATTTACATATTGATTGGGCTAACCTAACTAGGAGCAATGCGGTGGAGGAGGATTTCCTGGAGTGTATTAGGGATGGTTTTCGAGACCAATATGTTGAGGAACCAACTAGAGAGCAGGCCATCCTAGACTGGGTGATGTGTAATGAGAAGGGATTAATTAGCAATCTTGTTGTGCGAGGCCCCTTGGGGAAGAGTGACCATAATATGGTGGAATTCTGCATTAGGATGGAGAATGAAACAGTTAATTCAGAGACCATGGTCCAGAACTTAAGGAAAGGTAACTTTGACGGTATGAGGTATGAATTGGCTAGATTAGACTGGCAAATGATACTTAAAGGGTTGACGGTGGATAGGTAATGGCAAACCTTTAAAGATCATATGGACGAACTTCAACAATTGTACATCCCTGTCTGAAGTAAAAATAAAACGGGGAAGGTGGCTCAACCGTGGCTAATAAGGGAAATTAAGGATAGTGTTAAATCCAAGGAAGAGGCATACAAATTAGCCAGAAAAAGTAGCAAGCCGGAGGACTGGGTGAAATTTAGAATACAGCAGAGGAGGACAAAGGGTTTAATTAAGAGGAAGAAATAGAGTACGAGAGGAAGCTTGCTGGAAACATAAAAAAATGACTGCAAAAGTTTCTATAGATATGTGAAGAGGAAAAGATTAGTGAAGACAAACATTGGTCCCTTGCAGTCGGATTCGGGTGAATTTATAATGGGGAACAAAGAAATGGCAGACCGATTGAACAAATACTTTGGTTCTGTCTTCATAAAGAAAGACACAAATAACCTTCCCGATGTACTGGGGGTCCGAAAGTCTAATGAGAAGGAGGAACTGAAGGTAATCCTTATTAGGCGGGAAATTGTGTTGGGGAAAGTGACGGGATTGAAGGCCGATAAATCCCTGGGGCCTGATAGTCTACATCCCAGAGTACTTAAGGAAGTGACCCTAGAATGTAGGATGTATTAGTGATAATTTTTCAACAGTCTATCGATTCTGGATCAGTTCCTATGAACTGGAGGGTTGCTAAAGTAACACTACTTTTTAAAAAAGGAGGGAGAGAGAAAATGGGTAATTATCGACCAGTTAGCCTGACATCAGTAGTGGGAAAAATGTTGGAATCAATCATTAAGGATGAAATAGCAGCACATTTGGAAAGCAGTGATAGGGTTGGTCTAAGTCAGCGTGGATTTATGAAGGGGAAATCATGCTTGACAAATCTTCTGGTTTTTTTTGAGGATGCAACGAATAGAGTGGACAGGGGAAAACCAGTGGATGTAGTGTATTTGGACTTTCAAAAGGCTTTTGACAAGGTCCCACACAAGAGATTGGTGTGCAAAATCAAAGCACATGGTATTGGGGGTAATATACTGATGTGGATAGAGAACTGGTTGGCAGACAGGAAGCAGAGTGTCAGGATTAACGGGTCCTTTTCATAATGGCAGGCAGTGACTAGTGGAGTGCCGCAGGGCTCAGTGCTGGAACCCCAGCTCTTTACAATGTATATTAGTGATTTGGATGATGGAATTGAGTGTAATATCTCCAAGTTTGCAGATGACACTAAACTGGGTGGTGGTGTGAGCTGTGAGGAGGACAGGGTGCAGGGTGATTTGGATAGCTTAGGCGAGTGGGCAAATACATGGCAGATGCAGTATAATGTGGATAAATGTGAGGTTATCCACTTTGGGGGCAAAAACATGAAGGCAGAATATTATCTGAATGGTGGCAGATTAGGAAAAGGGGAGGTGCAGTGAGACCTGGGTATCATGATTCATCAGTCATTGAAGGTTGGCATTCAGGTATAGCAGGCGGAAAAGAAGGCAAATGGTATGTTGGCCTTCATAGCTAGGGGATTTGAGTATAGGAGCAGGGAAGTCTTACTGTAGTTGTACAGGGCCTTGGTGAGGCCTCAGCTGGAATATTGTGTTCAGTTTTGGTCTCCTAATCTAAGGAAGGACGTTCTTGCTATTGAGGGAGTGCAGCAAAGGTTCACCAGACTGATTCCTGGGATACGCAGGACTGACATTTGAGGAGAGACTGGACTGACTGGGCCTGTGTTCACTGGAGTTTAGAAGGATGAGAGGGGATCTCATAGAAACATATAAAATTCTGACGGGACTGGACAAGTTAGATGCAGGAAGAATGTTCCCGATGTTGGGGAAGTCCAGAACCAGGGGACATAGTCTTAGGATAAGGGGTAAGCCATTTAGGACTGAGATGAGGAGGAACTTCTTCACTCAGAGAGTTGTTAACCTATGAAATTCCCTACTGCAGAGAGTTGTTGATGCCAGTTCATCGGATATATTCAAGTGGGAGTTAGATATGGCCCTTGCGGCTAAAGGGATCAAGGGGTATGGAGAGAAAGCAGCAACGGGGTACGGAAGGAATGATCAGCGATGATTTTATTGAATGGTGGTGCAGGCTCGAAGTGCCGGATGGCCTACTCCTGCACCTATTTTCTATGTTTCTATCTTTCTATGTGTAAATGGTACAGCAACTTCAGGCAAGGAACAGATGTGTGGTTAAATGCCAGTGTCCAGAGGTTCCTGTCCAAGTAGTGCCGCTCTGCCGTTAGTTTCGCAAAATCGGTATTTCGCTGTCTGCCTCAGCATTAGCATGTATTGAATGTCAAGAAGTTGCTGTATTTGCGCGGTAGGTATGAACTAAACCCATCACAGATATTTAAGGCTAGTAATTACAGGAGTAAGTACCCTTTTTAACAACATGATAAATGCTAATTACTGCCAATCAACCTCTCTGGCACCAAAAATTAACTATTGTAAGTGTGGAGTCCCATTCCTTCAAGCTGTGAATTGTTTTGGGAGATTTTATGAATGTTACATTTTAAATTTCCATCTCTCTTCATCCAATCTTTCTTTCGCTCTCTTTATTTCTTTTTCTGTACCTGATTTGACAAAGAATCATAGAATCATAGAAATTTACAGCACGGAAGGAGACTATTTCGGCCCATTGTATCCGCACGGCTGACAAAGAGCTATCCAACCTAATCCCATTTTCCAGCTCTTGGTCCGTAGCCTTGTAGGTTACGGCACTTCAAGTGCACATCCAAGTACTTGTTATATGTGGTGAGGGTTTCTGCCTCTACCACCCTTTCAGGCAGTGAGTTCCATACCCCCACCACCTTCTGAGTGAAAACATTTCCCCTCAAATCCCCTCTAAACCTCCTACCAATTACTTTAAATCTATGCCTCCTGCTTGCTGACCCCTCTACTAAGGGAAATAGGTCCTTCCTATCCACTCTATCTCGGCCCCTCATAATTTTATACACCTCAATAAGGTCTCCCCTCAGCCTCCTCTGTTCCAAAGAAAACAAACCCAGCCTATTCAATCTTTCCTCATAGCTATAATTCTCCAGTCCAGGCAACAGCCTCGTAAATCTCCTCTGTACCCTCTCAAGTGCAATCACATCTTTCCTGTAATGTGGTGACCAGAACTGCATGCAGTACTCTAGCTGTGGCCTAACTAGTGTTTTATACAGTTCATGCATAATCTCACTGCTCTTGTACTCTATGCCTTGGCTAATAAAGGCAAGTTTTCTTAACCATCTTATCTACCTGATCTGCGACCTCCAGACATTGAATCTGCCCCCTTTAATTCATCCTCCTTCTCAGTCCTTCCGCTATTTATTTCCCAATGCTTAAATCTCATTGGTTAAGGAGATACCCTGCTGGTTGCCCTGTTCACTCAGGTCCCAGATGTCCTGTTTCCTTCGTTGCGTCGTTATCAGCTCATACTTTCAGCAACATAGTGGGCA
This sequence comes from Pristiophorus japonicus, assembly GCF_044704955.1. NCBI lineage: Eukaryota > Metazoa > Chordata > Chondrichthyes > Pristiophoridae > Pristiophorus > Pristiophorus japonicus. The sequence continues at coordinate 102,794,212 of NC_091980.1, read as the reverse complement.
AAAATGTTTTGAGCTGAAGGGTGCAGGGGCAAGTCTAACTAACGACAGATGTCGTTAGATGCCCTGCTACAGCAAAATTTGACCCGTTTGTTAGATAAACAGAAATGTTAAAATTTAAGAATATCTCTGTGTTTTGTGCAGTTTGAGCCTCAAATTGCATTTGCTCTTAATACAGAGGTACTAGCCTTAAATTCCATGGGAGCCTAGATAAAGGAGGACTCCTTATTACAACATTTAATGTATCACTGTGAATAGGTTTTTTGGTTTAAACACAAATATTAATTTTGGACTAAGAAAAGATCCTTGCTCTAAAAAAAATAAATAGATGTGTATATTTAGGCCATTGTCAGCGCATGAACCAGTACTTAAAACTTTCAATTGATTTTCTGTGAACATGTGCCAGTGCGAGATTAGCCAGTAATTCATATAGAAGATTGTAGAGTACGGCTTTCAAAGCTTGCTTTTACCGAAAGCATATACAACTCGACTGTCATTGATCCTTTTCCAGGAACAAATGCAATTTGAGGCTCAATCTCCTCACAATTCTCAAGTTTTAACATTTTCATTTATCTTCTAAATGATTTCCTTACATCAAAAGAGAAACCAAAATGTGAAATGTATTAAATGCAGTGAGTCATTTTCCAGCTCTGAAGTCACATCCATTCATTTCATCTCTGTAAGCACCAGAGATGTGTGGCCAAAATTTTGCATTATGTTTATCTTAGACGGTCGTACATGTTATGTACCATATATGTAATTTTGGTAACTCTAAAATGCCAAAGTAATTGATTTTAGCTCCATCCACCAAGGCGGGTAGGTAGTTAATACAAAAGCAAAATAATGCGGATGCTGGAAATGTGAAATAAATTGATGGAAATGCTCAGCAGGTCAAGCAGCATCGGTGGAGAGAGAAACAGAGTTAATGTTTCAGGTCGATGATCTTTTGTCAGAACTGGAAACGGTTAGAAATATAACAGGTTTTAAGCAAGTGCAAAAGCAGGGAAAGGGGGAAGGGAAGAAAAGAACTAAAGGGATTGGGTGGAAGGCAGCAGAGATTAAATGATGAAAGGAGCGATGGTGCCAAGAAAAAGAGATGGTAATGGGACAAGTAAAGAAACAAAAAATGGATCTAGAAGCGATGTAAATGGGACTAGGAGAAGCATCAACAGCTGTTGTCCAAAAAAATCAGCGCAGAGGTTATGGTCTGAAATGTCAATTTGAGCCCATAAAGCTGTAAAGTACCTAATGAGCTTACGTTGAGATTCATCAGAACCATGTTGGAGGCCAAGGATAGAGAGGTCAGAGTGGGAGTGGAGCGGAGAATTAAAGTGACAGGCAACCGGAAGCTCAGGGTTATGCTTGCGGACTGAAAGAAGGTGTTCCACAAAGCAGTCACACAATCTACATTTGGTCTCCCCAATGTAGAGGAGACTACATCGTGATCAGCAAATTCCGAATACTAAATTGAAAGAAGTATAATTAAATTGCTGTTTCACCTGGAAGGAGATTTTAGGGCCCTTAACTGTGAAAAGAGAGGAGGTAACAAGGCAGGTGTTGCATCTCCTGTGCTTGGATGGGAATGTGCCGTGGGAAGGGGAGTGGGTGGTGGGGGTGATTGAGGTGTGGGCTAGGGTGTCGCAGAAGGAACAGTCTTGTCAGAATGCTGAGAGGGGAGGGAAGGGGCACATGTATTTGGTGGTGGGATCATGCTGGAGGTGGTCCAAATGGCAGAGGATAATCTGTTGAATGTGGAGACTGGTGGGGTAAAATGTGAGGATAAGGGGAACCCTATCATGGTTCTGGGAGGGAGGGGAAGGGGTGAGAAGAGAAGTGGAACAGACACGGTCTCAGTCCCTGTCAACCACGGTGGAGGGGAATACTCGGTTGAGGAAATAGGAAGACACATCGGAAGCACTGGCATGGAAGTGACATCGTCAGAACAGATGCGACAGAGTCGGAGAAACTGGGAGAAGGGAATAGAGTCCTTACAGGAAGCGGGGTCAGAGGAAATGTAATCAAGATAGCTGTGGGAGTCGGTGGGCTTGTAGTGGATATTGGTTGAAAGCCTATCCCCAGTGATGGAGACAGAGAACTGATACTGTAGCTCAGAGATCCACATGTTCATGACATGTAGGTCGATAGCCTTTGGTTAATAGCCTGTCAGAAATGGAGATAGAGAAGTCGAGGAAGGGAAGGGAAGACTCAGAGTTGGACCATGTGAAGGTGAGGGAAGGGTGGAAATTGGAAGCAAAGTGCATGAAATTTTCCAGTTCAGGGTGAGAGCAGGAAATGGTGCTGATAGAGTCATCGATACACTGGAAAAAGAGCTGAGGGAGGGAACTCGAGTAGGACAGGAACAAAGAATGTTCCTCAGATCTTACAAAAAGGCAGGCATAGCTAAGGTAGATGGTTAAAATTGACTGAATGACTTACCTGCCGATGTCCCGCCAGGTTTCCACCATCATCTTTTAATTGCTCATATGAGCAGGCAGCAAAGGCATCCACCTGAAGCTGTTGGGGTCCTTCTTTAAATATGCAAATCGTGCCCGATGATATTATCGAGCACCGACTATAATTTTAATTTTTTTAATTAATTCTTGGGATATGGGCGTTGCTGCTAGGAGTGGCATTTATTGTCCAACCCTAGTTGCCCTGTTTTTTTATGGATAAAACTGAGTGGCTTGCAAGCCACATGAGAGGACAATTTAGAGTCAACCAATTTTGTGTGGGACTGGATTCACATATCGGCCAGACTACATAAGGACAGCAGGTTTTCTTTCTGAAATGACATTAGTGAATCAGTTGAGTTGTTATGACAATCCGACAACTTTGTGATCACTTTTACTGAATTGAAAACAATGGAATTAAAAACCATGTGGGTTCTATTACTGGCAGTCTAACCACATTTGTGACAAAGTTATGGTAGTGGAGCAGGGGCAGTTCTAAGGCAATTCCTGGCTCAGGTAAAAGACATTAATGTGAAACACAATAATCTCACTTCAAAGCAAATGACACCCACAGCAATGCTTCAAAGCAACAAGCTCTTCATATATTTTCTCTAATTATTCCTGAAATTGTTTGAACATAATTGAAATATATGGATATGAATTGCCAATGTTAAGGGTTCTATGTTAAGACCAAAGAATTCAAAAGCTATTTCGCCTAATTAAAATGATTAAATTTAGTGTTATATTGACTGATTTTTTGTTATTTGCTGTCTAGATTGCTGATTTTATAAAATGTCTTTAATTGTTGTTAGTTTTAATATATAACAGCAATTTGCTCCTGTGAATTTAATTGTTTCCCTCTCATATCCTTACAACATTCTGTTCCTCCTATAAATAAATATCATAAACCAACCATATTGTTCTCCCTATATACACAAGAGTCCATAATGTTGAAGTGTTGCCTTATATGTGTTCATTAAAAAGACTTTGTTCTCTTGGTCACTATCGGTGTTCTACAAAGCCCATATATGTTCAATCTTAAATGCTGTAGCACTGTTTTACAGGTGCTAGAGAAAACTATTTTCTTTCATCTGAACTCAATAAAGCCCAAAGTCATGGAGATCAATGGGTTTAAAGAGGATGGCGGACTCCATGCCAGAATCTGTACTCTACACCACAGAGCTGTAAGCAGGTTCTGGACAATATTAAGAAAGGAGTAACACCACAAGACTCCATCACAAGTTCCATGCTGAAACTACCAAAGCTGCAGCAGCTCACCTCAAGATTCTGCGTAAATCCAAAAAGTACACACAGCTTTATATAAAAATTCTACTGGTTCTGGAGCTTTGTATCTGACAGTGCCATTGCATAAATCTCTATCCCCTTGAATGCATAAGTTCAAAACGAGGTAACCATCACTTAGCTGCAAGGATTACAAAAGTATATGAACTAGGCTTAGACAAATCTATCTTGGTCATTGTGCATCAGTATAATTTCTTGCTGTTTACTCAGACACTACTAGCTGGGTCAAATTCATGAGACAGCTACCTTTGTCATAGTAACCTCCAGCTGTAGCCTTTTATCATGCCACCTGATACCTGGTCATTATATTCTTTTAATAAAACACATAAAAGAAGCCAGCTTACTTGTGTGGGTACAACAATATATGTAAGATTTTGTCTGTAAATATGCTTTATTTTATGGATAATATGAAATCTAAAGGCAGGGCTAGAAATTCAGTTGGTTAGTGCCCTTTTAGCGCCCCTCTGTTGCGTTAACAGATATGGGGCGATATCGTTCGGAGTGCAAGGTAAATTCTGAACTTTCACATTTTCAATTTTTATTTATTTGTTGTAGTAGTGAGGAAGTGTGAGTGAGATTTATTGAATTTTCAACAGTTTTTTTTTCATCTTTAGGCGCTAAGATGCACTAGTGCCAAAAAATGAGTAGACTTCTTGCGTCATTACTCCGTTATTGCCCAAAGAGGAGTGTGGAATGCTTCTATTAGTGCTCCACTCTCCTCTTGGGGCGTTACAGCTGAACATTGCACTTTGAGGTGGTAGACTTCGCCCAACGCTAAAGGTAGCGCTCCAGCGACATCACCGCCACAAAGCGGGCGATACCGAATTTCTAGCCCTTAATGTCGCAATATTAATCCTTAACCAGAAAAATAAAGCAATTCAGGTAATTCTTCAATAAAGTATATGAGGAAATTGTGAAATGTTATAGCAAGAGTGAATAGATAATATGGTAATATATTCTAAACAATTCACCAGGAAAAAAAGAAACCTCGTTAACAAAACTTAAATATTGTAGCCATGCAGGTAAACTACAAAATGCGACTTAAGTAAGGAGATGGCAAAACATTAATTTCTCTTTGAAAAATATAACTGATCTTGTTGTGTACGTAAATAAACAGACTAACTGAAACAGAAGTGTAACCACTTGTGTCCTTCAATAGCAACTCCCAAAATGGTGTCCCAAAACCAGCGTGAACCAATATGTTTACAGCAGTGTGTAAATAGCTCCCGCAGGGTCCTAATGCCTGCCCAGTGAGTGTTTGTGCAGCAAACAAAAAGAGTATGAACACAAGAGGTCTCAATGGGATTGCTTACAAATGATGGACAAACAAGGCGACCCAACAGCTTGAAAGGAAAACAATAGGGCAGAGAATTGCTTGCTTGTAAATAAATTACATTGTTGCAGTGTCACTGATGAGCAGTATGGCTTATCAGTTGGAGATTGGGTTTTAGCATGGTAAAGAATTGTGGCTGCACTTTAAGATTGACCACTAGCTGTGACTATGAAGTCCAGCTGGAAGACAAATATTAGCAGTCTTCGGACCTTCAGATACTCAGCCCATTACTGTGAGCTGACTTTACCTTCTCCAAAATTCTTAACATGAATATCGGAAAAGCACAAACTTCGGGTGAAATTATTGAATCATAGAAATTCTAATAACTCAAAGGAATATGGCAAAAGTTTTGACTAAGAATATTGGTTATGGACAATATTTAAAAATATTGATAATTTATTTCCAGTTTTCCTTATTAAAATCAGCTGTAGCTTCTTGCCATATTAAAATTATTGTCTTCCTTTCTTCCACTTTTGTGGGTAATGGTCAGTGAAGTTCTTTATAACAACCCAAGAGATGTGTCTAGCAAATTCTGAAGCAAGAATGCAGATCCAAAGCCAATAACTGAGACAGTGGACAGCACCCTCAGAACAGTAGCCATTGACTACATTAAAGAACATTGCAACCATCCAACCAACACTTCTAGGAATGACATACTGATAACGCAGACTCAGAAGCTGCTATACAGACACTGCAGCCCAAAGTGCCAAATGTGATAAAGGTGATTAATTTAATGTCAAATCCAGTAATTGTCTTGAATTCATTTCTTGCCCAAGTGTCAACACACAGTGCTATTTTAAAAAGAAAGTTTACTGCCTCAACTACTCCTATGAACTGACTTTAGCAAAGCTGGTGGAAGGTTGCTGTTACTCATGTTGGTACCTTTGCGATGCTTGTGGCTGGTGACTTCTGGGAGCTCGAGCCTTGCTGCAGACCGTTGCATTTCTGTTGCTGCCAGTGAAGCCTGGCCCAGTTGGTTTCTGGCACGATGGCGGGTGTTGGTTGAGGCGGTGGTGAGGGAGCAGATCAGCTACTATCTTGAGAGAGAGCAGCACGTATTATTCCTGTTGCGCCACTGCCACTCCTATGGTGGGTGTTGTAGATTGCAGGAGATGCCTTGAAATCTCCTATCCATGTGCCACCAGTCTCTCCAAGGTGGGACACACATTGGAGCCCAGATTCTTGATAGCAACTATTTAAGCTTCCAGTTCACTTAATCTTATATCTATGTTCCCTTGTTCTAGATTCTTCAATCACTGGAAATAGTCAGTTTCCATCTAACCTGTCCCATCATTTCCTAAAGATCTGGGAAATAGAAAGCTCATTGAAAATGCAGCGATTACTCTCAGTGCCTTGAGTGTGGAGGTAAAGAGCTGTCAAATGTATACCAATATCACAAAACATTCTGACCAGGACCCTCTCCTCAAGGTCAAAAGCAAACTTCTTTGTGGGTGCATTTGCGTGTTAGTGAGGAGACCTCAGGCTAGGGAAGGGTTGTAATCAAATGTGCTTCTTGTGTTTTTCTTCTTGTGATAATTTAAACTGAAGCATTCCTATGGTGTCATATTAGCATTAACTTTAGAAAGAAGAAGCATTCAGATGGAAACAAAAAATCCTATTAAATTGTACGCAAGCTCCCAGGCAATCTTTGTTCTCAGTTGGCTGAAGTTGGTTTTGTACCTTTAATTATAAATATGATATAGCTGGAAACCATACGATAATGACTTTGATGCTGGAAACACAATACATAATATTAGATTTTTGAGTTGGTGTAAGCCTGACTCGCCGAACCCATAATGCACTGTTCCCACTCATTGTTCCAGTATCAAGCGCATTTTATTACTGTGGATGAGCTCCAGATATGAAAATGCCTGTGAGTCAGAACTTTCCTGTTGGTGGGTGGGAAATTGTGCTTTACTGCAGGGATTTAAAGTCATGCAGCAGAAAAAAGAGCAAGACATTGTGATTGGATGATTTTATACTCAATCTAACTGTAATATATATAGCTCTACCCAGTGGACTACTGTGGCAGCAGCCATTGCTGTTTACAACAATAAAGTGGGAGTCACCTGACTGGCTTCCTGAAGTTATCAGCTATCTTAGAGCCTGTATGTTTGTGAGATCGTACCGAAAACATAACATTGGCGATGGAGGATAGGATAATTGGATAATCTAGCTGAAATTTTTGTTTGTGGATGATTCAGCCAACTGACAGAGAGACTTTGAGGGCTTCACTGTTTTGATGAACAGCTAAAAATCCAAGATAAATTACAAGCACACTTGACTGAACTGCCAGAGTCCAGATGGCCGTGTTTATGGGAATAATAGGGCACTTGGGGGAGTTTCAACATGACCGTGAAAGTTTTGGAGTGTATGTGGAGCAGCTAAATCCACTCATCCACAGTAATAAAATGTGATTGTTCACTGTAAATAGTATCATCAAAGTCCCCGATGATGAAAATCATAACCGGGTGGTGTTGGAAAGAAAACGGGCTATTTTCTTAACTGAAGCAGGGATCGAATGTGTATGAAACCCTGAAAAGTTTGCTTGTGCCTGTCAAGCCAAAGGACACATCACTTAAGCAGATTAGAACAGCACTACAGTCCTGATCCCCTGGAAATTGCTGAAAGTTATCGTTTCGGAATACGAGATCAGTTAACTAATGAAAGTATCAGTGAGTACATGGTAGCATTAAAACAGCTATCTATTCATTGTAATTTCAGAAACTTTCAGGACCAAGCATTGCATGACCACTTTGTTTGTGAGATGAAAAATGATGCGATCAGAAGAAAGTTATTGACAACTCCTAACTTGATTTTTGATTTAGGTTGTCAGACAACTATGTCAATGGACATGGCCGACCAATATTCCCGAGAATTTTGTACCATTTCCAGTTATCAGACAACCACGGTGAATCGCCTGCAGGTTAACAGTAAAAGACAGTTGGGCCCCAAGGTCTCAGCAACTGGCAAAGGTAACAAAGCATTGAAGTCATGCTATCGGTGCCTGGGACAACATTTTGCTCAAAGTAGTCCATATGTGAAGGCAAAGTAATTCTTCTGCGGGAAAACTGGGCATCTTGCGAAGGGATGCCGACTGAAGAGTAAAGAGCTTTCAAAGCTGTAAATAGAAATCCCCAGAGACTACATAGCATGGAACAAAAACAACAGGATGAGGAAGTTTTAGAGCTACACATCATCAGGAGCACAAGGTTAACTAACAACGATTCGAAAAGTATCATAATCTACATAGATGTTGCAGGAACCAAGACACCCATGGAACTCGACACTGGTGCATCCGTGAGTGTAGTACTGAAATTGCTATATCTTGACAAATTGCGTGTTTTCCCATTGGCAAAATCCAAGATAGAACTGCAAGGCTTCTCGGGAGAGAACATTCCTGTGGTAGGTCTTATCGCCGTACCAGTGAAATATAAGGATCAATTTCAGAGCTTGCCCCTCTTAGTAGTGGCAGGAGACAAGCCTGCCTTACTAGGAAGAAATTGGTTGGGATCACTGAAGCTTTGGAGTGAGATTTTTCATGTTGAAACGAGATTTGCATCAAAGGAAGATGTCATCAAGAAGTATCCGAAGGTGTTCTGTGAAATAGACAGTCCACTCCAAGGCTTCAAGGTGAAAGTCAGAGTACAAAAGGATGTTAGATCAGTTTACTGCAAGCCACATCCTGTACCATATGCACTCAAAGAGAAAGTTGAGCAAGAACTGAAAAGACTAGAGACTGAGAACATTGTCCCTGAAATTCCAGTAAAGCTCTTCCTGCGGGCAAACGAAAGAAAAAGAGAAAAAAGATGCGCAATTACCTGTTGCTGCTGCACCCGTTGGAACTTCCGAGCCTGAGTCCTCTCGTCACAGTGCGTGCACGTGGGGACTTGCGCAGGCCGCGATCTGGTGACAGCAACTAATCAGGTGTAGTATAGATTCTCATTCATAGTAATAGGAGTTTCGTAAGTCCGGTACTCCTGTTACTATGAATGAGAAACAACCCAAAACATAATAAAAAATAGAAAATAAACTACATATTTAACATTCATTTAAATTAAAGTTGTTAGATAAAAAAAACATTTTCCAGACTTTTTAGAAAGTTTTTTTAATTAAGCCTTAAAATAAACTTACCATAGTGGGGAGGATTTTTAAACAATAAAATGTGTTTTTATAATTTTATTTTAAAATATTTTTGTGTATTTTTAAACACTTGTGCCTGTAAAAGTAGGCAATATGCCTGCTTTTTCAGGCACAAGATTTTAAAATTCGTAAATATCGGAAATCTTGCCCTGCAAGTGTCCTCGCTCCTGATATGCGTTGGATCTGTCAAGCCAGAAACTTGACAGATTGGAAAAGCCGGTTTTCAGCACATGCGCATTGCGCGCTGAAAGCCGTCTTTTCCGATACCTTCCCGGGTCCGTAGAAACTTCGTATGGACCTGGGACATCAGAATTTGTGGGCCAAAATCTCTAAGATAGATCTATGTAATTGGGCTACAACCATTGTTGTTGTACCTAAGTCTGATGGTAAGGTAAGATTGTATGGTGATTATAAAGTAACCAGGTTGTAGAGGGTAATCTCCCCAATACATTGCCAAATGTAAAAGATTTGTTCACAACACTGACAGGTGGTCAGATCTTCTCAAAGTTAGATCTCACAAATGCTTACTTACAACTTGAACTAGGTGAGGAGTCCAAGTCATGCTTGACTATGAATACTCATCTAGGCCTATATCAATTTAATAGGCTACAATTTGGAGTGTCTTCCGCCCCCGCCATATTCCATGGGATGATGAACCAGATTTTGCAAGGTATTGAAGGAGTAGAATGTTATTTAGATGTCATACTAATTTCAGTAACAAACAGGCAAATTCTTAATAACATATTGAATGAAGTCCTCAAACTGCTCGAGAAGCACAGAGTATGAGTGACTGCTCGCAAGTCTGAGTTATTTCAAAACTCCGTGGAGTACTTAGGGCACAGAGTAGACAAAGATGGTTTACATCCAACCAAGGGAAAGCTGAATGCAATCAGAATGCATCCACTCCCAAGAATGTCACAGAACTTCGATCATTTTTGGGTCTTTTGAACTATTATGAGAAGTTCCTACCAAGTTTTGCTACAGTGTTGCATCCACTGAATGAACTATTGAAAAAAAGGTCATCTAGAAGTCCTCAGACGAATGCGACACAGCATTCGAGGAGTGGGGTAAAAGCCAATTGGTAGAGAGCACTATATTCGTTTACTATGACATCTCTAAGGGGATCAAGCTAGCATGTGACACCTCTCCGTATGAAGTTGGGGCAGTGATCTCTCATGTACTGCACAGTGGGGAGGAGAAACCAATTGATTTTGTTTCATGCACTCTCAGTGCCAGTGAGTGTAATTATGTGCAAATCGAAAGGGAAGCTTTGGCATTCAATTTGGGGTCAAGAAATTCCACAAATACTTGTATGGTCATAAGTTTACCATTGTTACGGACCATAAGCCCCTGACAGCAATCCTCCATCCAAAGACCACAGTTCCAACATTAACTGCAGCCTGAATGCAGAGATGGGCTTTGATTTTGTCAGCATATACATATGATATTGAACACAGACGATCAGCTGATCACAGAAATGCTGACGCTATGTCTAGATTGCCTTCTCCATCACAAGTTACACCCGATAGGGAAGAAGTGTTCTATTTTTCATACATTGCTGAACTGCCAGTCAGAGTTGAAGAGGTTGGTAGAGCAACCAAATGTGACCCAGTTATGTCAAACGTGTATAATTACATCGCAAATGGCTGGCCAAACCAGGTAACAGACTAAAATATTCATCCATTCTTTATTCGTAGGAATGAATTATCAGTCGATAAAGATTGTATCATGTGGGGTGCAAGAGTGGTTATACCAAATAAATTTAGGTCCATCTTATTAGGAGATCTTCATGACCAGCACCTGGGAATGTGCTTGACCAAGAGTTTTCATGCAGTTACTTATGGTGGCCAGGTCTAGATAAAAATATAGTGCATCATCAGTCAGTATACGACATGTCAATCGGTAAGCAAGAAACCACTATCAGTACCATTACAGCCATGGAAATGGCCTCCCAGAGTGTGACTAAGGGTACATATGTTCTTATGTTCTCATGTTCTTATGTTATATTGATTTTGATGAGCCAGAAGGACAACAATTGTTCATTGTGATTGATAGCCATTCGAAGTGGGTCGAGGTGTTTCCAATGCGGAAAATAACAACAAGTAAAACATTAGACATTTTGCGAAGATTATTTTCTTCATTTGGCCTCCCAGAAGAAATTGTTTCTGATAATGGGCCACAATTTTGTTCAGAAGAATTTGCACAGTTCATGAGCAAAAATGGTGCGAATCATATCAATGTTCCACCATACCACCCTGCTTCAAATGGTGTAACAGAGCGCACAGTACAAGTTGTAAAACATGCCCTCATCAAACAGATGTTGGATCCAAATCCAAAGAAACGACATCATTGGACCATAAATTGGCTAATTTTCTAATTGCGTACCACAATACTCCTCATTATGCAAGTGTCTCAATGCAAGGAGTACCAGTAATAAGGTGGATGAATAAACTGTGCAAATAGATGTTAACACATATGATGTGATTGGGATTACAGAGACGTGGCTCCAGGATGATCAGGGCTGGGAACTCAACATCCAAGGGTATTCAACATTCAGGAAGGATAGAATAAAAGGAAAAGGAGGTGGGGTAGCATTGCTGGTTAAAGAGGAGATTAATGCAATAGTTAGGAAGGACATTAGTTTGGATGATGTGGAATCTATATGGGTAGAGTTGCAGAACATCAAAGGGCAAAAAACGTTAGTGGGAGTTGTGTACGACCTCCAAACAGTAGTAGTAATGTTGGGGAGGGCATCAAACAGGAAATTAGGGGTGCATGCAATAAAGGTGCAGCAGTTATCATGGGTGACTTTAATATGCATATTGATTGGGCTAACCAAACTGGAAGCAATACGGTGGAGGAGGATTTCCTGGAGTGCATAAAGGATGGTTTTCTCAATCAATATTTCAAGGAACCAATTGGGGGAAGGCCATCTTCGACTGGGTGTTGTGTAATGAGAGATGATTAATTAGCAATCTCATTGTGCGAGACCCCTTGGGGAAGAGTGACCATAATATGGTGGAATTTTACATTAGGATGGATAATGAAGCAGTTAATTCAGAGACCATGGTCCAGAACTTAAAGAAGAGTAACTTTGAAGGTATGAGGCGGGAATTGGCTAGGATAGATTGGCGAATGATACTTAAGGGGTTGACAGTGGATGGGCAATGGCAGACATTTAGAGACCGCATGGATGAACTACAACAATTGTACATCCCTGTCTAGCGTAAAAGTAAAAAACGGAAGGTGTCTCAACCGTGGCTATCAAGGGAAATCAGGGATAGTATTTAAGCCAAGGAAGTGGCATACAAATTGGCCAGAAATAGCAGTGAACCTGGGGACTGGGAGAAATTTAGAACTCAGCAGAGGAGGACAAAGGATTTGATTAGGGCAGGGTACGAGAGGAAGCTTGCAGGGAACATTAAAACGGACTGCAAAATCTTCCATAGGTATGTAAAGAGAAAAAGGTTAGTAAAGACAAATGTAGGTCTCCTGCAGTCAGAATCAGGGGAAGTCATAACGGGGAATAAAGAAATGGCAGACCAACTGAACAAGTACTTTGGTTCGGTATTCACTAAGGAGGACACAAACAATCTTCCGGATATAAAAGGGGTCTAGTAAGAAGGAGGAACTGAGGGAAATCCTTATTGGTCGGGAAATTGTGTTGGGGAAATTGATAGGATTGAAGGCCGATAAATCCCCAGGGCCTGATGGACTGCATCCCAGAGTACTTAAGGAGGTGGCCTTGGAAATAGCGGATGCATTGACAGTCATTTTCCAACATTCCATTGACTCTGGATCAGTTCCTATGGAGTGGAGGGTAGCCAATGTAACCGTACTTTATAAAAAAGGAGGGAGCGAGAAAACAGGAAATTATAGACCAGTCAGCCTGACATCGGTAGTGGGTAAAATGAGGGAATCAATTATTAAGGATGTCATAGCAGCGCATTTGGAAAGAGGTGACATGATAGGTCCAAGTCAGTATGGATTTGTGAAAGGGAAATCATGCTTGACAAATCTTCTGGAATTTTTTGAGGATGTTTCCAGTAGAGTGGAAAAGGGAGAACCAGTTGATGTGGTATATTTGGACTTTCAAAAGGCTTTCGACAAGGTCCCACACAAGAGATTAATGTGCAAAGTTAAAGCACATGGGATTGGGGGTAGTGTGCTGACGTGGATTGGGAACTGGTTGGCAGACAGGAAGCAAAGAGTAGGAGTAAATGGGTACTTTTCAGAATGGCAGGCAGTGACTAGTGGGGTACCGCAAGATTATGTGCTGGGGCCCCAGCTGTTTACATTGTACATTAATGATTTAGACAAGGGGATTAAATGTAGTATCTCCAAATTTGCAGATGACACTAAGTTGGGTGGCAGTGTGAGCTGCGAGGAGGATGCTATGAGGCTGCAGAGTGACTTGGATTGATTAGGTGAGTGGGAAAATGTATGGCAGATGAAGTATAATGTGGATAAATGTGAGGTTATCCACTTTGGTGGTAAAAACAGAGAGACAGACTATTATCTGAATGGTGACAGATTAGGAAAAGGGGAGATGCAACAAGACCTGGGTGTCATGGTACATCAGTCATTGAAGGTTGGCATGCAGGTACAGCAGGCGGTTAAGAAAGCAAATGGCATGTTGGCCTTCATAGCGAGGGGATTTGAGTACAGGGGCAGGGAGGTGTTGCTACAGTTGTACAGGGCCTTGGTGAGGCCACACCTGGAGTATTGTGTACAGTTTTGTTCTCCTAACTTGAGGAAGGACGTTCTTGCTATTGTGGGAGTGCAGCCAAGGTTCACCAGACTGATTCCCAGGATGGCGGGACTGACATATCAAGAAAGACTGGATCAACTGGGCTTGTATTCACTGGAGTTCAGAGGAATGAGATGGGATCTCATAGAAATGTTTAAAATTCTGACGGGTTTGGACAGGTTAGATGCAGGAAGAATGTTCCCAATGTTGGGGAAGTCTAGAACCAGGGGTCACAGTCTAACGATAAGGGGTAAGCCATTTAGGACCGAGATGAGGAGAAACTTCTTCACCCAGAGAGTGGTGAACCTGTGGAATTCTCTACCACAGAAAGTTGTTGAGGCCAATTCACTAAATAAATTCAAAAAGGAGTTAGATGTAGTCCTTACTACTAGGGGGATCAAGGGGTATGGCGAGAAAGCAGGAATGGGGTACTGAAGTTGCATGTTCAGCCATGAACTCATTGAATGGCGGTGCAGGCTCGAAGGGCCAAATGGCCTACACCTGCACCTATTTTCTATGTTTCTATGTTTCTATAAAACTACTGGTAGAACACCAACAGATTTGTTTCTCAAACAACAGCCATGAACCAGATTATCATTGTTAAAACCAAACTTGGCACAGTCCGTAGAAGAGAAACATTTAAGACAGAAAGAGAATCATGATAGAGGTAGAGTAAAAGAGAGAAGTGCAAAATTAAATCGGAAGGTGAGTGTGAAGAACCATCACCATTAATGGTTAAAGTGGTTACTGTTGTGTATTGTCCAGGTCCATTAAATGTATAATATAAGTACAATGGTGCACCACAGAGAGCGCTGTGGTGGGAGACCTGAAAGTACCTGAAGAGGCAGTATAAAAGGCTATCCACTACACCTGAGAGGCACTCTGGAGCTGAACAATAAAGGACTAAGGTCACTGCAGTTACTACAACACCAGACTGTGTGGATTCAGTGATTTGTGTGCTACATACACCACAGTTACTAGGAAGAGTGATGAAGATACATGGTCCTCACACATATTTGGTCAAGATGTTTGTTCACGAACATGTTAGGTTTGTTCACATTAATCATATTTTACCTACACACATGGAAGGAGTTGAAGATTGGAATGATTCGATTATTTCTGACTCATCAGATAGTTTGATGCAAGTAAAGGACCAGTAGCATATCCTTCATCAAATGTACTGGATACAAGTCTAAGAGAAAGTCAGAATTTAAGTCTGAGTCCGATTCAGGCAGACAAACCGTCTGAGGTTGTAGAGAATCAAAATGTAGATCAAGGATCACCCTTGGAGGAAAACTTTCCTCAGGATCAGCCTGGAATGAGTTCAAGTTCAACACCATGTTTGAAAAGTTCTGTTCGAGAGCAAAGATATCCTCTTCAAAACAGAAAACAAGTGGTTACGCTTGATTTGTAAATATGGCAAAATAAGTCCATATAACCATGCAAGTTATGTATGATGATTATTTGTTATAATTACTTCTTCATTAAGGAGGGAGGTGTAACATATAAAGCACCACCCAGTGAACTACTGTGGCATTGCAGCCATTGCTGATTACAACAATAAAGAGGGAGTCACCTGACTGGCTTCCTGAGGTTATCAGCCATCTTAAAGCCTGTGTGTTTGTGAGATCGTACCGAAAACATGACACTAACTTGTGGCAAATCATTTTGTCTGTAAGGAATGCTAGAGTTCAGGGAATGTCCTGTTTCTCGGATGGGGAAATAGAATTTCCTCTGAAGTAAGTGGGGCAAAGGAAGAGAGTCTTCTTTGGGACTTCAAGTGGGAAATGTAGAAAATGACCACTACTTTGTGCACATAGAAATAGTGCAAGAACTAGTTAAGGACCTTACCAGGTTAGCCAAGGTAGAAGAACCCAACTTGATACCCATTAAGGTAGTGTACTACGCATGTGTGGCACCTATAATTATCTCCCCTTCACACCATCTTGTAGCATTTTCAAGTCTAACAAAGAATGCCAACGATGCTGCAGGATGCACTTTACACCCATAGCCTTTAGCTCAAAATATTACTCCACTCACATTTTTACACACAGCCAAAATAAACTTCTAATCTAATGTATCTGAAACATAGAAAAGAAACATAGAAAATAGGTGCAGGAGTAGGCCATTCGGCCCTTCTAGCCTGCACCGTCATTCAATGAGTTCATGGCTGAACATGCAACTTCAGTACCCCCTTCCTGCTTTCTCGCCATACCCCTTGATCCCCCTAGTAGTAAGGACTACATCTAACTCCCTTTTGAATATATTTAGTGAATTGGCCTCAACAACTTTCTGAAGGACCTATATACATCTAGTCACACTCATTATGGACTATATGCTGAAACTTGGGTACCACAGAATGTCATCTTGATCAATGGAATGTCTCACTTCCTTCACACTGTGTACAGGAGAAGACGGCCTATAACAAAAGGGAGAAAGAACACTTACAGGAGGAGGATCCCCTAACTTTCGACCTCTAACTGCAGATAAGCACGAAGCCCTCAAAATCTTGGAAAGGATGGCTGTAGAGGATACAGGTAATAAGTAAGTGAGCGGTTAGTCACAGGCTGAGTTCATATAAAAAAAACTGTTTCCCTTCTCGTGTTTGATCCAGTGCTCCTGCCTTCCACTTGATCGCAGACCTTCCCTTTTGTTGTTTCTTCCCTTCCCCCATTCAGTGCTCCTTAAGAATCTGTTATTTTCGAACATTCACCAGTTCTGATGAAGGGTCATCAACCTGAAATGTTAACTCTATTTTTCTCTCCACAGATGCTGCCTGACCCACTGAGATTGCCAGCATTTTCTGTTTTTATTATAAAAAAACTTTTGCTGCTCTTCCAGTTCATTTTTCTGTTTACATTCATGTCACGCCATATGTTGACATTTAAATATCAGCATGACAGTTGGAAATTGTGGAATATTCGTTTTGACATTGATATAAGTTGCATTACCATCCCCAAAGGAGACAGCGCCTGTTGTCCAGTCAAAATATCCTTCCAATTTTAGATTTTGAATATGCACATAAATTAGCGATTTATTCCACTCCACCATTCTGAAAATGCTCTATTACTACTGTTAACAACACAAATATATCGACAAACACACTCCTGGAAAGTAGATCATGTCTGACAACATCATTCATGTCTCCTGACAATGTGTTAAATAATTCATGAGAATTTGAAGACCTTAAATTAAGGTGACCAAATGTTCTGGTTTGGCGAGACAGCTTTAATTTTGATTTATCAGACATCATCTTCAAAAAAAGCAGATTCAGAGCTACTTAAAGTTCCAGTTTTTCAGCAGAAAAACTTGTGTGTTGTTCTCCCATTTACATTGGAACATAGGAACAGAAGTTCCTCAAGCCTGTTCTTCCATTTAATTCGATCATGGCTGATTTGTACCTCAACTCCATTTACCTGCCTTTGATTCATATCCCTTGATACCCTTAACTAACACAATTCTATCAATCTTAGTCTTAAAAAATTCAGTTGACCCAGCTTGACCAAAGTCTTTTTGGGGGAGAGAGTTCCATATTTCCACTACCCTTTTTGTGAAAAAATGATTCCTGATTTCACTCCTGAAAGGCCTTCTCTGATTTAAAATTGTGCCCATGTTCTGGATTCCATCACTAGAGGAAATAGTTTATCCATCACCAGCTCACTAACAGATTGGAGGTGTATACATACATCTGCAAACTATCCACGGGGACAATTTAGTCACCCAGCTGCATTCTATAATGAACTACTTAACATCTTTTGCATGCATGTCCTGGTTTTACAGGTAGCAAATCTGGACATATACTAAATTACATTCTGACAGTGTCCTGATCACATGACTTCTCTCTGCCTGTTATAAAACTGCTCTACAACTTCCTTTCTACTAAGTGGTGAGCTTTTCCAAAGCAGCATCACACACCTGTCAGTGCCCCCAAATCATTTTCCCTGGAAATTCTTCAGAGAATGATCCAAGCAATTTATGTGAAAAAAGACAGCTCCAGCAATGTGATTTTTCTGCTTGAGAAGATATTCTTTTGAGGTATACTTATTCATTTATTTACTTAATGGACCAAACCTTACTGGAGCGGGGCATATCACGGTGTACGTTGTTCGTTATACTGTTTCCTGCATCCTTCAGCTCATAGTTGTTTTGCGTTGTAACTTGCCAGAAGTGTGAGCTAATAAATAGCTTAACAAAGGCATCTGAGACCTTGGTGAACAGCGAGATCAACAGACTGCCTCCTTAGCAATGGAGTAAGAGGGTGAATTAGAGTGTGTGAATTGGACTCAAATCAGGTACAGAAAGGAAAATAAAGAGAAGGAAAGAATCAAGAGAGAGCGAAAAGAGAGATAGAAAGCAAAAGTAAAAAAGAAAAAAGAAAAAAGAACATTTTTAAATTTGACGTTTTTAAAAATATCTAACAACCATTTACTGCATGCAGGAGTGAGATTGAACAGCTTAAATTGTTCCCTTTTTGGACAAGAGAGATTCATTGGCATTGCATTACAATTATCATGCCATTAAGAGGGTATTTATAGAATAATCACCAGCCCTAACATTCTGTGGTGAGTTTAATGGGTAATTAACATGCAAATACAGCAAGTTCTTAAAAATAAGGATGCGTTTATTTGTACTGCCAAAATGGCCATCTTGTCTCTGATTGGCTCTCCATTATCACATGACCATTGCTGATTGGTCCTCTTGGAGGATAACCCTGAAGTTTCTCTGGAATGTGTAACTGGAACCGCCCAGCCAAAGTTCTGACTGACTTTGCAAATTGTAATTCAATCCATTTTGACTTCAGAAGTCACAAAAGATAGATCTCTCCAAAAGCCACCAAGTTCCAGCCGAAGTCCCTTACCCCAGCGCAAGTGCATGACCTTAACCCCCGCCCGCCATAGATGGGGCATTGTGTGTGGGTCACAGATTGTTAACAGGTTTATTGGGTAGGAAGTGAATAGTGACAGTGTCATGACTTTTGGATTTCATCCAATCCAACGATGTCCCTTGTAACACACGCACCAAGCTTTCCGAGAAATTGGGTGTGGATGTAAAGGGGGTTGGAAGAACGTGATCTGTATTCCTTAAGTTCCCTCTCTCCCCTCCCACTTCCCCTCTCTCTTCCCCCCCACCCATGTCCCTCTCTCTCCTCCCCATCTCCCACGTGTCCCTCTCTCTCCCCCAGCATATCTCTCTCTCATCCCCCTTCCCATGTCTCTCTCTTTCCCCCCTCGCTCTCCCACCCTCTCGCTCTCTCTCCTCCTCCCTCTCTCTCCCCCCTTTCTCTCTCTCCCCCCTCCTCTCGCTCCTTCACCCACCCCCCCAACCCCAGTGTCTCTCTCTCTCTCTCCCCCCGTCCCCAGCTCTCTCTCTCCTCTGCTCTCTCTATCCTCCCCCCACCACTGTGTCTCTCTCTCTCTCCCCTCCTCTATCTCTCCTTCCCCCCTGTGTCTCTCTCTCCTCCCCCCAACCCCACACCCCTTGTCTCTCTCTCACCCCACCTCTCTCTCTTCTTCCTCACCCCCGTGTCTCTCTCTTCTTCCACCCCCCCATCTCTCTCCCCACTGCCTCTCTCCATCGCCCGCAGGGTCTCTCACCCCGCCCACGAGCTTTCTCCCCCTGCTGCTCTCAGGCTCTCTCTCCCGGCCCGCAGGCTCTCTCTCTGCTGCCCACAGGCTCTGAGGAACAATGTGGTCTGTCCATTGCGGGGTCCCATTTCCGGTTTGGGGCCCCACTTCCGGTTCTGGCTTCGGGCAGGAGATATTGGGGGCGGAGTCAAGACGACACATGCACAGAAGGACAGAAACAGGACTGTAAAAATAACGGGGAGGCTAAGGGCAAGATATTGTTTTTGCAAAGCAAATGGTGAAGCGGGGAACATCGATCAGCTAGTTCTGCAGACTCATAATTCATATTTACAATATATATTAATGATTTAGATGAAGGAATTGAATGTAATATCTCCAAGTTTGCAGATGACACTAAGCTGGGTGGCAGTGTGAGCTGTGAAGAGGATGCTAAGAGGCTGCAGGGTGACTTGGACAGGTTAGATGAGTGGGCAAATGCATGGCAGATGCAGTATAATGTGGATAAGTGTGAGGTTATCTACTTTGATGGCAAAAACAGGAAGGCAGATTATTATCTGAATGAAAACAGATTAGTAAAAGGGGAGGTGCAACGAGACCTGGGTGTCATGGTACATCAGTCATTGAAAGTAGGCATGCAGGTACAGCAGGCAGTAAAGAAAGCAAATGGCATGTTGGCCTTCATAGTGAGGGGATTTGAGTATAGGAGCAGGGAGGTCTTGCTGCAGTTGTACAGGGCCATGGTGAGACCACACCTTGTGTATTGTGTGCAGTTTTGGTCTCCTAATCTGAGGAAGGACATTCTTGCTATTGAGGGAGTGCAGCGAAGGTTCACCAGACTGATTCCCGGGATGACAAGACTGACATATGAAGAAAGACTGGATCGACTAGGCTTATATTCACTGGAATTAGAAGAATGAGAGGGGATCTCACAGAAGCATATAAAATTCTGACGGGATTGGATAGGTTAAATGCAGGAAGAATGTTCCCGATGTTGGGGAAGTCCAGAACCAGGGGTCACAGTCTAAGGATAAGGGGTAAGCCATTTAGGACCGAGATGAGGAGAAACTTCTTCACATAGAGAATTATGAACCTGTGGAATTCTCTACCACGGAAAGTTGTTGAGTCCAGTTCATTAGGTATCTTCAAAAGGGAGTTAGATGTGGCGCTTACGGCTAAAGGGATCAAGGGGTATGGAGAGAAAGCAGGAATGGGGTACTGAAGTTGCATGATCAGCCATGATCATATTGAATGGTGGTGCAGGCTCAAAGGGCTGAATGGCCTACTCCTACACCTATTTTCTATGTTTCTATGTTTCTATAGTGTAGCTCTTTTCCCCTGAACTTGCTGGGCCATTTGCACATTAATAACAGTGTGCGTCATTAACATACTACTATTATTCCAGCACGATTCAGGTCAGTATATTTAACATTTCCAGATGGTATCTTTGAGCAACAGTTTACCTTCATTTTTTGATAATCCAACTGGTTTCTTGTTTCTTCTTGCAATGAACTCCATATAATAGTCTTTTAAATTAAAGATAGCGCTTAACGTTCACCTCCAGAACATTTACTGGAGTTTCAATCCAACAGTGTTTCAGGCATTTAAACAGTTTCAGCTGTTCATACATTATCAACTTACTCCGCTATCAAGAACATCTGTTAGCTTTGCCTCACACTATGTGCAGTGCATTTTTATGGTTTGAGTAAATCTTCATTCTCCTGCGCAACCTTCAATTAAGACCTGAGCGGAAACACTAATCAACTGAAATAATTCCCTACATTTTTTCAGTACATTTTTCTTGTTTTCCTCTGGGAGATATTAGTACATCCTATTTGTGTGATTTGAACCATTTTTAACTTAATTTTTTAAAATGTTGTTAAATTGTCAACTGTACATTGTGTCAACCTTGGCTCAGTGCCTCCTTTCGGATGAGACATTAAACCGAGGTCCCATCTGACTTTTCAGGCAGACATTAAAAGATCCCATGGCATTATTTCGAGGAGGAGCAGGGGACTTATCCCCGGTGTCCTGGCCAATGTTTATTGTTCAACCAACATCACTAAAACAGATTATCTGGTCATTATCTCATTGCTGTTTCTGGGAGCATGCTGTGCACAAATTGACTGCCATATTTCAACAGTCCAACAGTGAGTACACTTCAAAAGCACTCCGTTGGCTGTAAACCCTTTGGGAGCTCGTGAAAGGCTTGTTGAAAGCAAGTTCTTTTTTTCTATTTAAAAAATGTTCGGAAATCCTGGTTCTTTTGATTATAAAGCTATTCTACAGTTTTGTTTTTTAATTTTTTTCCTTTTTGCCCTATTTAGGTATAGTTGTGCAAGCATCATTCCCCAAGAAATCAAAAGTGAATTGGGGGTGATGATAAAATTAGCATTTTTATTATATCAAATCCAGTGCTGCAAGGATGCCCCTCATTTAAGATAACCTTTTCTATGTTATTCCTGGTTCATAACACATGAATTAAAAAGATTCAACTGCTCCAACTACTCAGCAAATATTACAACAGCAACTTGAATTTATATAGTGTTTGTAATATAGAAAAGTGTGGAGTACTTCACAGATATTACAAAATCAGCAAGCAATGTGCAAACTTTCAACTGTGACACATGATCAAATAATTCGCTGATCAGACCCTCAGCCTGAGTATTGTGTTCAGATCTCCTTGCCACCACATGAGAAAAACATTCAAGTAATAACATTGGTGTAGAGGAGGGACACAGTGCTGATCCCCAACAACAGAGGAACGAGTTGAAGGAACACTAGAGAAACAAAGCTGTTTTAGCTGTGAAAGGAGATTGTTGAGAGGGGAAGTTATAGAGGTATGTCAGTTATTAAATGACATAGCCAAGACAATAGAGCATAGGGAACCTAGCTAAAACCTGTGAAATGTTATTTGAAGGCATTGAGAATGATTTTCTGGGTAAGGTATTGAGGTCAAAACCTTAGATTTACTCAAGATCATGTCAGATGATGTGGTGAGGGAATTGATGAATGTGCTAAGATTTATCCAATGATCTCCTCCATCTGAATCTATCTTGTGATTGGGATGACAGGAAATCTATTCTCAAATGTCAAATTTGTATACAGTATGATGTCACAAATGGTAAATGAATGAATGAATGAAAAGTTTTTGATGGCATTGGTTAAGTAGAAACGTTGACCAGGACACCAAGACAACCATAAATATTAAATTTGCCATGCAATTTTTTTTTGCATTCACTGGAACAGGCAGACAGGGCTTCTGGATAATGTTTCATACACACACATGGGCTTTACAATAGCAGAGAGGAGTGAATTATGCCCCTTTACCCGTTGTGTACTGTACATGTACACGAGCTGACACAGAGATCCACACAGGCTTTACAATAGCAGAGAGGAGTGAATCGTTCCCCTTTACCTGCTGTGTACTGTACATGTAGTGGAGCTGACACTGAGACACACATGGGCTATACATTAGCCCTCGCCTCTTTTGGGCTCCAAACTCACGCCTCTCCTGGGCCTCGATCACATCCCTCTACAATCTCTTGCCGTTCCTTCGCCCCGACCTTGCCGCTCCTGCAGTACCTGACCAATCTCCCATCACTGACCTGGATCTTGATGACGTCCCTCTTCACTGCCATTGCTCCCCTGCTCCAGCACATGCTGCTCCCTGGAGTGGTACGCCTCCACACTGCTCAGGGCTCAGGGGCAGCACGGGCCAGCCCATACTGCGATATGTGTGCGCACTAGGTCCGTGCAGCAGAACTGGTCTCCAGTCGTCTTGGTTAATCCTTGCCACTGGACCAAGACCTAGCTCGGTCAAGCCCGTGTGGTGGCTGAGGTGCAACGGCCACCACACGTTAAAAAAATCCACGCACGGGCATCTTCCACCCTTCAATATTTCGTTTGGGACCTGGAACCTGTGAACTTTTGGGCGTGGCAGCAAGTCATCCTCAATTCGAGCGACTGCCTATGATGATGATAATGTCTCATCCAATAGGCGGCACTTCCAACAATGCAGCACTGCCTCAGTACTGCACTGAAGTGTCAGTCCAAATAACATGCTCAATGCCAAAGTGAGCTTGAAATCACAACTTTCTGAGAGGAACGTGCTACCAATCCGAGCCAAGCTGATACTTACCTGACCTTTATGTAACCATCCTTAACCTCCCATTCTAATAGCCATACACTCTGTACTATTTTCTTCATGTATTTAATTTATATTCATTCTTCTCATCATTTTTTTCGATTTTGTTACTTGGTTGTATATTTTCTTGATTCTATATTAGGGCAGAAATCCCAGTCTCCCCGGGTCCGTACGTAGTGTGTGCAGACCCGAGAAGGCATCGGAAAAGCCGGCTTTCAGTGCACAATGAGCATGCACCGAAAACCGGCTTTTCCCATCTGTCAAGCTCTGGCTTGACAGATCCTTCATATCCCACAGTCAGGACATTCACATGGGCAAGATTGTGGTATTTATCCATCTCTTGCCCAGCAAATGTCCTGAAAACTCTTGCGCCCGGGAAAAGCAGGCGCATAGCCTACTTTTACCAGCATAAACGTTTTAAAACAAACAAAAAGATATAAAAATAAAATTTAAAAACAAATTTTAATGTTAAAAACCCTGTCTACTAAGGTAAGTTTATTTTAAACTATAATTAATTTTTTTTTTAAACGGAAAAATATATATTTTTTTCTAAGTTATTTATTAACATTAATTTAAATTAATCTTAAATATGTGATGTATTTTTTTTATTTTTTATTTGTGTTTGGATATTTGCGGGATGGGGAGGGGTTCTCAATCATAATAATGAGAACTCCTACTTACGGAGTTCCTATTATTATGAATGAGAAAATACTTTACCTGGATGGCTGCCCATGTGACTCCAGCTCCAGCATATATCCGTCCCAATGTGCACGCGCTCCGATGCGCAGGGAGAGGAGGCCTCAGGACCAGGATCGCTGGTGGGCACAGCAGGAAAAGGTAGGTGAGCATCTTTTTTACCATTTTCAGTCGAGCGCCCGTGGGAAACAGAGGAGCGGGATCTCGGGCCATTAGTTTTCCGACTTGGGTTATATAGTCTACACACTAAAAAGATTAGAACAGTTATTATTTACTTTGCTAGTTCTCTATTTTGGATTTAAATTTCCTAAATATTTTTCCATCAGAATTAGATAAAATATTACAATTAAAGACAGAATATTATTGACATGAATTGTAAAATACTCACAGTGGTAGATACAAAAACGAGTTTTAAATTTGCCTAAATGTGAAATTAGCTTATTCATAATGTGTCCCATGTATTGGAAATGGTAGTTTGAGGCAAGAATAAAATAAGTCTAATATGAATGTCAGTAATGCCACGGAGTGATGGAATCTACAGGTATCTGCAATTATTAGGCATCAAGAGTGGAGCAAATTACAGGGGAGAACAATCCAGGAAATCAGCATCTGAACGGAAGGGGAGGTGTCAGTGAACTAGAATGGGCCAAAATTTGCAGTAGCAGGGCATCTAATGGTATCTACTGTTACTTAGACTGGTCCCTGCACCCAACAACTCAAAATATTTTTGCCCACAAAGTTGCTGAAAGGGCAAGCTGATAATGGCGTAGCGAGAGAAACAGGAACCTGGGACCTGAGTGAACAGGGCAACCATCAGTCTCTCTCCTCAACCAATGAGATTGAAGGATTGGGAAATAAACAGTGAAAGGACTGAGAAGGAGGGTGAATTAAAGGAAGTGAGTTCAATGTCAAATCAGGTACAGAAAGAGAAGCAAAGAGCGAGTAAGAAAGATTGGATTAAGTTAGAGAGAAAGGAGACAGACAAAAAAGGAAGAAAAATAATTTAAAATTTAAAATTTGCATTTTTTAAATCTTCCTGAAAAGAACCTGAAAAAATGAGACTCCACATTCGTAATAGCTAATTTTTAGTGCCAGAGAGGTTGATTGACAGTCACTATCACATTGTTAAAGTGCCAGCTGTGGCTCAGTGGGTAGCACACTTGCCTCTGGGTCAAAAGGTTGTTGGTTCAAGTCCAACTCCAGGGATTTGAGCACTAAAATTAAGGCTGACATTCAAATGCAGTACTGAGGGAGTCCAGCTCTGTCAGAATATGCCACCTTTCAGATGAGATGTTAAACCAAGGCCCTGCCTGTTCTCTCATGTGGATGTAAAAGAACCCATGGCACCGGTAAAAAAAGGGATGAGGTCCTACGAAACGAATTTAAGGAGCTAGGAGCTAAATTAAAAAGTAGGACCTCAAAAGTAGTAATCTCGGGATTGCTACCAGTGCCACGTGCTAGTCAGAGTAGGAATCGCAGGATAGCGCAGATGAATACGTGGCTTGAGCAGTGGTGCAGCAGGGAGGGATTCAAATTCCTGGGGCATTGGAACCGGTTCTGGTGGAGGTGGGACCAGTACAAACCGGACGGTCTGCACCTGGGCAGGACCGGAACCAATGTCCTAGGGGGAGTGTTTGCTAGTGCTGTTGGGGAGGATTTAAACTAATATGGCAGGGGGATGGGAACCAATGCAGGGAGACAGAGGGAAACAAAAATAAGGCAAAAGCAAAAGACAGAAAGGAGATGAGGAAAAGTGGAGGGCAGAGAAACCCAAGGCAAAGAACAAAAAGGGCCACTGTACAGCAAAATTCTAAAAGGACAAAGGGTGTTAAAAAAACAAGCCTGAAGGCTTTGTGTCTTAATGCAAGGAGTATCCGCAATAAGGGGGATGAATTAACTGTGCAAATAGATGTTAACAAATATGATGTGATTGGGATTACGGAGACGTGGCTCCAGGATGATCAGGGCTGGGAACTCAACATCCAGGGGTATTCAACATTCAGGAAAGATAGAATAAAAGGAAAAGGAGGTGGGGTAGCATTGCTGGTTAAGGAGGAAATCAAGGTAATAGTTCGGAAGGACATTAGCTTGGATGATGTGGAATCTATATGGGTAGAGCTGCAGAATACCAAAGGGCAAAAGCGTTAGTGGGAGTTGTGTACAGACCTCCAAACAGTAGTAGTGATGTTGGGGAGGGCATCAAACATGCAATTAGGGGTGCGTGCAATAAAGGTGCAGCAGTTATAATGGGTGACTTTAATATGCACATAGATTGGGTTAACCAAACTGGAAGCAATACAGTGGAGGAGGATTTCCTGGAGTGCATAAGGGATGGTTTTTTAGACCAATATGTCGAGGAACCAACTAGGGGGGAGGCCATCTTAGACTGGGTGTTGTGTAATGAGAGAGGATTAATTAGCAATCTCGTTGTGCGAGACCCCTTGGGGAAGAGTGACCATAATATGGTGGAATTCTGCATTAGGATGGAAAATGAAACAGTTAATTCAGAGACCATGGTCCAGAACTTAAAGAAGGGTAACTTTGAAGGTATGAGGCGTGAATTGGCTAGGATAGATTGGCGAATGATACTGAAGGGGTTGACTGTGGATGGGCAATGGCAGACATTTAGAGACCGCATGGATGAACTACAACAATTGCACATTCCTGTCTGGCGTAAAAATAAAAAAGGGAAGGTGGCTCAACCGTGGCTATCAAGGGAAATCAGGGATAGTATTAAAGCCAAGGAAGTGGCATACAAATTGGCCAGAACTAGCAGCGAACCCGGGGACTGGGAGAAATTTAGAACTCAGCAGAGGAGGACAAAGGGTTTGATTAGGGCAGGGAAAATGGAGTACGAGAAGAAGCTTGCAGGGAACATTAAGGCGGATTGCAAAAGTTTCTATCGATATGTAAAGAGAAAAAGGTTAGTAAAGACAAATGTAGGTCCCCTGCAGTCAGAATCAGGGGAAGTCATAACGGGGAACAAAGAAATGGCAGACCAATTGAACAAGTACTTTGGTTCGGTATTCACTGAGGAGGACACAAACAACCTTCCGGATATAAAAGGGGTCGGAGGGTCTAGTAAGGAGGAGGAACTGAGTGAAATCCTTATTAGTCGGGAAATTGTGTTGGGGAAATTGATGGGATTGAAGACCGATAAATCCCCAGGGCCTGATGGACTGCATCCCAGAGTACTTAAGGAGGTGGCCTTGGAAATAGTGGATGCATTGACAGTCATTTTCCAACATTCCATTGACTCTGGATCAGTTCCTATGGAGTGGAGGGTAGCCAATGTAACCCCACTTTTTAAAAAAGGAGGGAGGGAGATAACAGGGAATTATAGACCAGTCAGCCTGACATTGGTAGTGGGTAAAATGATGGAATCAATTATTAAGGATGTCATAGCAGTGCATTTGGAAAGAGGTGATATGATAGGTCCAAGTCAGCATGGATTTGTGAAAGGGAAATCATGCTTGACAAATCTTCTGGAATTTTTTGAGGATGTTTCCAGTAGAGTGGACAAGGGAGAACCAGTTGATGTGGTATATTTGGACTTTCAGAAGGCTTTCGACAAGGTCCCACACAAGAGATTAATGTGCAAATTTAACGCACATGGGATTGGGGGTAGTGTGCTGACATGGATTGAGAACTGGTTGTCCAACAGGAAGCAAAGAGTAGGAGTAAATGGGGACTTTTCAGAATGGCAGGCAGTGACTAGTGGGGTACCGCAAGGTTCTGTGCTGGGACCCCAGCTGTTTACACTGTATATTAATGATTTAGACGAGGGGATTAAATGTAGTATCTCCAAATTTGCGGATGACATTAAGTTGGGTGGCAGTGTGAGCTGCGAGGAGGATGCTATGAGGCTGCAGAGTGACTTGGATAGGTTAGGTGAGTGGGCAAATGGATGGCAGATGAAGTATAATGTGGATAAATGTGAGGCTATCCACTTTGGTGGTAAAAACAGAGAGACAGACTATTATCTGAATGGTGACAGATTAGGAAAAGGGGAGGTGCAACGAGATCTGGGTGTCATGGTACATCAGTCATTGAAAGTTGGCATGCAGGTACAGCAGGCGGTTAAGAAAGCAAATGATATGTTGGCCTTCATAGCGAGGGGATTTGAGTACAGGGGCAGGGAGGTGTTGCTACAGTTGTACAGGGCCTTGGTGAGGCCACACCTGGAGTATTGTGTACAGTTTTGGTCTCCTAACCTGAGGAAGGACATTCTTGCTATTGAGGGAGTGCAGCGAAGGTTCACCAGACTGATTCCCGGGATGGCGGGACTGACCTATCAAGAAAGACTGGATCAACTGGGCTTGTATTCACTGGAGTTCAGAAGAATGAGAGGGGACCTCATAGAAACGTTTAAAATTCTGACGGGGTTAGACAGGTTAGATGCAGGAAGAATGTTCCCAATGTTGGGAAAGTCCAGAACCAGGGGACACATTCTAAGGATAAGGGGTAAGCCATTTAGGACCGAGATGAGGAGGAATTTCTTCACCCAGAGAGTGGTGAACCTGTGGAATTCTCTACCACAGAAAGTTGTTGAGGCCAATTCACTAAATATATTCAAAAAGGAGTTAGATGAAGTCCTTACTGCTCGGGGAATCAAGGGGTATGGTGAGAAAGCAGGAATGGGGTACTGAAGTTGCATGTTCAGCCATGAACTCATTGAATGGCGGTGCAGGCTAGATGGGCCGAATGGCCTACTCCTGCACCGATTTTCTATGTTTCTATTTTTCTACTATATCAAAGAAGAGCAGAGGTGTTATCCCTGGTGTCCTGGCCAATATTTATCCCTCAATCAACATAACAAAAACAGATTATCTGGTCATTATCATATTTGTGGGAGCTTGCAGTATGCAAATTGACTGCTGCATTTCCCACATTACAACAGTGGCTATACTCCAAAAGTACTTAATTGGCTGTAAAGCGCTTTGAGATGTCCGGTGGTTGTGAAAGGTGCTATATAAATACAAATCATTTTTTAAAAATAGGTTCTTAAGCTTGTACTGACAAGACTTAATTGTAGTGAGTTTAATGGGCAATTAATGGGAAAATACAGCAAGTTCCTAAAAAAACAGGGAGGCTAAGGGCAAAATGCCATTTTTGCAAAGCTAATGACAGAGTGGCACAATTTGGACAGAAACGTTTGAATATTGGCATTTCACTGCACATCTGCTCCTCGCCTGGAGTTGCTGTACCATTTGCCCATAAATAATGGTGAGCGCCATTAGCCTTGCCATTATTTTGACAGCAAATTCTGGCCTATTAGGTTCTGACAGTCAATGACCTCCTCATGCGCTTCATTACAGAAGCCTCTCGGAGATATTCAGTAAGCATCTGCAGCTGAGTGTACCCTGCTGTTCACAGCACACAGTACTCCAGGAAGGCAAACCATTCCTGCAGGAGCTTAATCAAATTTAAATAGTGCAATTTAAATTAAATATGTAATGCTGGCTGGAATAGTTTTCACAGCACCTGTATCCATCAGTTTGTACTGCCAGCACTGCCTGGTGTCACGTAATGGGATGCATCATTATGTTTTTAGGGCCTTACTGAATAAGGTTGACTGTTAAAAATTGTCGACAAAAACATTGATGTTCTTTGGGCCATCCTGAGGATGCATGGTGCTGTAAAATGGAACAGGAAGGAGCTTGCCAAAAGCTGTCAAGTATATTTCTCTGCCTGGGTAAGGAGCTGTCAGTCAAATCCTTCAGGCAGAGATACCTGTGAGATGTACCGTACCCTGTGAGTGAGAACTGAGGGGGAGAAATTCGGGGTCTTTGCGCTACCCGTTAGCACCCAGGGGGCAGCACCGCTAATGACTCCCGCAAAATTTCGCCTGAGTTTAGCGGTGCCGTTAACCGGTGGCGCCCCGCTCCGCTGCGTTGGCGATGACAACGTCTTCACCGTGTGCAGTGACCCATTTTCGCCCCAGAGAGAAAATTCGGTAGCGCCTCCTGAAGCTGCATCAGACAATGCCAGTGACATCTTCAAGGGGCACATACTGGGCTGTAGGCCGCTTGCGGGCCGAAATTTAAAGGGGAAGTGACGACTTGTAAAAATAAAAATGGCCTTCTTCACGTTGGATCGCGGGGTACATGCCACAATCTTGCAGCCCGGCACTTCGCTTGTGTGCCAGGCTGATGCCATGGCACCCCACTCCTGGTGATCTGGTTAAGGACCCGTTTCCGCACCCCCCCCCCTCCCCCCGCAGAGTTGGCAGCCTGTCCCTCCCCCAACGCTGCCCGTAGAAAAGACTCTCTCCTCCCCCTTAATGAAGGGGAGGGCCCTGTCTACGCAGCAGCGCTACGCGTCCCACCGTGTAGCGCTGTACCCCTCACGGAGTCCTTCCGCCCCTCTCGTGCCCTGCTCGCGCACCACAGAGCAAGTGGAGCGTGATATTTTGCGTTCCACTTGCTCTCGTGGGCGGTAACCCGAATATAGATGGTGGGGCGGGACGTCCGCGCCTGGCACAGGAACTCCCGTCTCCCGGCTGTTACCACCCCCAAATGGACGCTATGCAATTCCTCCTTGTTGAATTTCTTAAATTCAGGTTTCACATTTTATTCCATTTGTCTCAATGTGCAAGGGAGATTGCTGATGTTTATACCATGAACATCAGCAGTCTCCCTGTATATT
The DNA here is from genome assembly GCF_044704955.1 of Pristiophorus japonicus. NCBI lineage: Eukaryota > Metazoa > Chordata > Chondrichthyes > Pristiophoridae > Pristiophorus > Pristiophorus japonicus. The sequence goes on along the minus strand of NC_091980.1, from coordinate 102,763,164 downwards.
GATGGGATGGACCAACTGCTGGACCCCCTGAAATCTTCTCGCGAAGACCTTGGGCCACGAACCCTGAGTTGAGCACCCCCGAGAATCTAAAGCATACTCACCTCAGACTTTGTGGTCAGCAATTAGCTCTGTCTTTGTAAACAGGTTCCAAAACAATGACAGTTCACTTGCCTCAGAAAGCTTCAACAGCCATTGATATTTTATGAAGGTACTTTCATATTTTAACACCTAACATTCTAGAGACATTTGTTTTTATAGTTTAAACCAGCCAATCTGCTCAGCAGGCAACCAAGGTACCTGAAATTATCTTTTGACTCCATGCCAGACATAGGAATCTGTTTTTTTCCCCCAACATAGATAAATCGAATCTGTGGAATCAGTTTGAAGTGGTATTCACACAGGCATTAATTTTAAAATAATATATATAATATAAAGACATCAAACAGAATGGATTTCAGATTTATGATACAAGTATTCTCCTGTCTTGTTAAGAGTGGTTTTAAGTCTCTAGATGGTAAAAAATGCAGAAAGGTTTTATAAAGCACAAAACATGGCACCGAATGAACAAGCCAAAAGTTTCCCAGTTGGAAAATGATAAACATAGCAACACTTAATTTCTTTCGTCTGTGCTGTTCATTAGGATTTTTGGCTCTTTGTGATTTCATCCGTTTCTGAAGGAAATTGCAGCGGAATCAAAATTTTAGCACCGGGTTAGCATTAGCGCAAGAGCGCAAAACTTTGCCAAATGAAAGTTCACGACGGGCGTTAGCACTAACTCCGGCATTGTAACACAGAATTTGTGCGTTGGAGCCGAAAGTTCACACCCTAAAAAAAAATCGTATGTTCTGGGCATGCGCAAATTTTATTTATTTATTTTTTCTTCTTCCCTCGCTTCTGGTCTGCTGTCGGATTGCAAACGCTAATGCAGGGCATGGTCGCGCGCAGGTGCAGTACACCCAGGGCTGAATCAGCCTTTTTATTATTCAATTTTGGTGATGGGGGAGGAGGACAGCAGACAGCGCGCCAGACGATTTTCACAAGAAGTTAATGAAGCTCTTGTGTGGGTTGTGGAGAGGAGATGGCAGGAACTACACAGGAGGGGTGGATCTAGACCCCTGCCAGCCATTTATAACAGAATCTGGAGGGAGATTGCTGAGTCGGTCTCTGCCTCAGACACAGTGGCCAGGAGTGGGAAGCAGTGCCGGAAAAAGTTTAATGATCTTTTGAGGGTCGTTAGAGTGAGTACAATTTTTATTGATGCACTCCTTTATTACTGAAATTATAAATCTGACACACTATTTGTTCTCATGCTGTTGCTGTCTCTCAGCACTCTGTGGGTTGCCTCCTAAAATGCAGAGGTAAGCTTTGTGTGGCACCCTATTTGCCATGAATGATCTTTATACATTATTAATATTGCTTTCTGAGATCTCAAAAGATGGCTCCCCACTTCGATGTCCTCCTGATGAACCACGTGCAGTTTCCAAGGCCATTAAACAGAGGACTGTATTAAATTGAGACAGTATGGTGTAAGTGCTTTGGTGGCTATCTGTGTGTGCCACAAGAGCAGATGGACTCTCTGGTCACCATTCCCATTTTCATCTTTGCAAGCAAAGATGTCCCATAACCGCCGCGAACAGATGCGGACAGGCGGTGGTCCGTCTCAGACCCTGCCACTTACCGACCCTGGAGGAGCGAGGGGCAGCCTTCATTAGCATCTCAGGTCGGGCAACTGCCAGTGGTGGTGCTGACCCCCTCTTGCATACTGAGGGTAAGTCCTGCACACTGCCTGGGCTGGGTTGGGGCAAAGTGATGCAGTGTCTGTGGACTAGGATTGGGGCAATATTATGCAGTGTCTGTGGACTAGGGTTGAGGCAATGTCATACAGTGTCTCTGGACTAGATATAATGGAGTAGCAGTGGTCCATCAAATGAGCCTGTGCTATGTGACCTTCCTCATGTCACCCTGCCCACTCCCCTGCTGCTAACCACTCGTCTGTTGCTTTCTACTTCCAGGTGACCAGTCACAGGTGCGGCATCCCTCGGATCAATCCTCCACGTCGGGCATCATGTAGAGGAGGAGGTGGAAGAAGCGGAAGAGGAGTTGACAGAGCAGCTGACTTTGAGGGGAGCAGATGCATGCCACACCTCTTTTGCCCAGAGAAGGGATAACCAGCCGTGGATAACCAAGGAAATAAAGGAGAGTATCAAATTAAAAACCAATGCGTATAAGGTGGCCACGGTTAGTGGGAAACTAGAAGATTGGGAAAATTTTAAACGACAGCAAAGAATGACTAAGAAAGCAATAAAGAAAGGAAAGATAGATTACGAAAGTAAACTTGCACAAAACATAAAAACAGATAGTAAAAGCTTTTACCGATATATAAAACGGAAAAGAGTGACTAAAGTAAATGTTGGTCCCTTAGAAGATGAGAAGGATTTAATAATGGGAAATGTGGAAATGGCTGAGACTTTAAACAATTATTTTGCTTCGGTCTTCACAGTGGAAGACACAAAAACCATGCCAAAAATTGCTGGTCACAGGAATGTGGGAAGGGAGGACCTTGAGACAATCACTATCACTAGGGGAGTAGTGCTGGACAGGCTAATGGTACTCAAGGTAGACAAGTCCCCTGGTCCTGATGAAATGCATCCCAGGGTATTAAAAGAGATGGCGGAAGTTATAGCAGATGCATTCGTTATAATCTACCAAAATTCTCTGGACTCTGGGGAGGTACCAGCGGATTGGAAAGCAGCTAATGTAACGCCTCTGTTTAAAAAAGGGGGCAGACAAAAGGCAGGTAACTATAGGCCGGTTAGTTTAACATCTGTAGTGGGGAAAATACTTGAAGCTATCATTAAGGAAGAAATAGCGAGACATCTAGATAGGAATAGTGCAATCAAGCAGACGCAACATGGATTCATGAAGGGGAAATCATGTTTAACTAATTTACTGGAATTCTTTGAGGATATAACGAGCATGGTGGATAGAGGTGTACCGATGGATGTGGTTATTTATATTTCCAAAAGGCATTTGATAAGGTGCCACACAAAAGGTTACTGCAGAAGATAAAGGTACGCGGAGTCAGAGGAAATGTATTAGCATGGATAGAGAATTGACTGGCTAACAGAAAGCAGAGAGTCGGGATAAATGGGTCCTTTTCGGGTTTGAAATCGGTGGTGAGTGGTGTGCCACAGGGATCGGTGCTGGGACCACAACTGTTTACAATATACATAGATGACCTGGAAGAGGGGACAGAGTGTAGTGTCACAAAATTTGCAGATGGCACAAAGATTAGTGGGAAAGCGGGTTGTGTAGAGGACACAGAGAGGCTGCAAAGAGATCTAGACAGGTTAAGCGAATGGGCTAAGGTTTGGCAGATGGAACACAATGTCGGAAAATGTGAGGTCATCCACCTTGGAAAAAAACCCAGTAAAAGGGAATATTATTTGAATGGGGAGAAATTACAACATGCTGCGGTGCAGAGGGACCTGGGGTCCTTGTGCATGAATTTAAAAAGTTAGTTTGCAGGTGCAGCAGGTAATCAGGAAGGCGAATGGAATGTTGGCCTTCATTGCGAGAGGGATGGAGTACAAAAGCAGGGAGGTCCTACTGCAACTGTTTAGGGTATTGGTGAGGCCGCACCTGGAGTACTGCGTGCAGTTTTGGTCACCTTACTTAAGGAAGGATATACTAGCTTTGGAGGGGGTACAGAGACGATTCACTCGGCTGATTCCGGAGATGAGAGGGTTACCTTATGATGATAGATTGAGTAGATTGGGTCTTTACTCGTTGGAGTTCAGAAGGATGAGGGGTGATCTTATAGAAACATTTAAAATAATGAAAGGGATAGACAAGATAGAGGCAGAGAGGTTGTTTCCACTGGTCGGGGAGACTGGAACTAGGGGGCACAGCCTCAAAATACACGGGAGCCAATTTAAAACTGAGTTGAGAAGGAATTTCTTCTCCCAGAGGGTTGTGAATCTGTGGAATTCTCTGCCCAAGGAAGCAGTTGAGGCTAGCTCATTGAATGTATTCAAATCACAGATAGATAGATTTTTAACCAATAAGGGAATTAAGGGTTATGGGGAGCGGGCGGGTAAGTGGATCTGAGTCCATGGCCAGATCAGCCATGATCTTGTTGAATGGCGGAGCAGGCTCGAGGGGCTAGATGGCCTACTTCTGTTCCTAATTCTTATGGTCTTATGTTCATCCGAGGATGATCTAACATTCGTGGGCTTTGTGATCTCTGAAGCTCCTGGGATTAGTGGTCTGCAGCAACGCAGTTCTGGGATCGAATCCCGTATGCCATCTCTCTGGAGGGTGAGTCAGCAAAGTCGGTTTACTGGCAGAGAGGCAGACGTGGAACTGGACATGGTGGGACAGTCCAGGGAGAGCATCAGGCTCACCCGTCAGCACCTTGATATCCTGGGTAGGATTTCCGCGACCATCGAGAATCTTACGCCGACCATTACGGAGGTAGGGTCACAGATTGTCGGTGCGAGCCATGAAACCTGTGGGGCCATCACTGCCCACACGAGGCTGGTGACCTCCACCAGTCACACTGGAGTCCTGGAGCGTGTGGCAAGCAGCCTTTCCGAGTTTCCCAGTGTGACACCCAGACACACCCTCACACCACCTGTGACTGGCGACGCCGATGAAGAGGCTCGCCAGTCAGAAACTGGGCCTTCCACGTCACAAGCTCATAGTGTCTCCCCAGGAGGCATCTCCAATGTTTCTCCCCCCAACACAGCAGTTCTCTGACAACACTGCTGCACGCTATCGTGGTGCCATTCTGGGTATGAGGAGCAGGCAAAGGAGGGGGCTAACGGTAAGAGGGTGGGAAAGCTGGTGGTAAAAGACAGTGGGGCAGGGGTGTTGATTATAATGTTGTTGTTGTTGTTGCTGTTTAATCACACTTTAATCACAATTTATGTTATTTTATTAAAGTTTTTACGTTTGCAAATTATGTTGACAAAATTATGAAAATTTACAAAGTTTCATAAATTCTTTTGTTCACCTTAACCATTCCTGTGTAAGGTCTTATTTGCAGAATAAGAGGGGGAATAGTCAACATGGTGGGATGGAGTGGCCAGGCAAAGTGTTGAATTATGAGATGCTGACGTAAGTCTTTTGCAGCGGCATAATTTCCATGATGCCACACCTGTGGTTGTGGTTCGGGTGGTGGTGGCATGGGTTCCTCGCCAGGCTCCTCTTTCTCAGTTTCCTCCTCCTCCTCCTCCTCCTCCTCCCCCTGCCCCCCCTCTCTTCTGAGGTGGTTCTGCAATCCCCATTGGAAAATCACAAGCCAAGAATGCCAGAAATAGGAGCAGGAGTAGACCATTTGGCCCCTCGAGCCTGCTCCGGCATTCAATAAGATCGTGGCTGATCTAATCATGGACTCAGTTCCACTTCCCTGCCAGCTCCTTATAACCCTTTATTCCGTTATCGCTCAAAAATATTCCTGCCTTAAATATATTCAATGACCCAGCCTCCACTGCTCTCTGGAGCAGAGACTTCCACAGATTTACAACCCTTTGAGAGAAGAAATTCCTCCTCATCTCAGTTTTAAATGGGTGGCCCCTTAGGGGACTATGTCCCCTAGTTTTCATTTCCCCTATGAGTGGAAATATTCTCTCTGCATCCACCTTGTCAAGTCCCCTCATTATCTTATAAGTTTCAATTTGATCACCTCTCATTCTTCTGAACTCCAATGTGTATAGGCCCAACCTACTCAACCTATCCTCATAAGTCAACCCCCTCATCTCCGGAATCAACCTAGTGAACCTTCTCTGAATGCAAGTATATCCTTCCTTAATATGGAGACCAAACCTGTACACAGTACACCAGGTATGGCCTCACTAATACCCTGTACAGTTGTAGCAGGACTTCTCTGCTTTTATACTCTATCCCCCTTGCAATAAAGGCCAACATTCCATTTGCCTTCCTGATTACTTGCTCTACCTGCATACTACCATTTTGTGTTTCATGCACAAGGACCCCAGGTCTCTCTGTACTGCAGCAATTTGCAATTTTTCTCCATTTAAATGATAATTTGCATTTCTATTATTTCTGTCAAAGTGGATAACCGCCAAATGTTGGAGATTAGGGAGTGAATGTTGGAGGCAGCTGGTGCAGTGTTGGGACAGATTAGGGAGGGAATGTCGGAGATAGCTGCTGCAATGAGTGCACACACCCAGGCTGTCATTGCCCAACAGCAATTGGCAGCTTCAACTGCTGACACTCACTTTCCAATCCCCAGACCAAAGTCAGGTAGTGTGCCGGGGGTTCATCCACAGGCTGAAGAAGAGTCCGACGATGAACCCAGGCCTTCCACAATGCTGTCTGCTAGGTCTGTCCCTGTCCAACCCCACCAACAACAAATGCGCCTTCGCACAGGAAGCAGAAAAAATTTTGGGGTCGGCGGGAGGAAGCAGAAGTCTGCGACAATGGGCACGGGTAGGGGTAGAGGCAACAACAGGGGCAAGAGGGGCGTACAGTGCTAAGGTCTTTGAATAAGGGGGAGGAGAGATGGCTGCAGCTGGAGTTTGTTTGTTTGTTTGTTGCTGCTACTTGTTGTTTTCTTCATGGAAAAGTTTAAAGTTTGATAAAAAATGTTTTATTAAACTTAAGTAAAACTGTACAAATGTTTAATAAACCTAATTAGTTTTTAAATTTCAGCAGAATCCTGCACATTATTTTTTGAACTAAAGCAACATAAACCAACAGAACATCACGTACATATGATGTACATTATTTTTTCACACTAACAGGTGCAAAGAGTCAACACTGTCAGGCCGTATAGCCTTCAGGCAGCAAAGCGATCACGGATTAGCCACTGATGCAAGTCTCTAGCTATGGCTATAGGTGCACGAGGCCACCTCCTCCGCCATCATCCTGCGGGTTGAGGTGTGGCATGGGTTTGTCATCCTCCTCCTCCTGCTGGTCCTCCTCGGCCTCCTGCTGCTCCTCCTCCTCCTCCTCCTCCTCATCCTCATAGTCAGATTCCTCATCCTCCTCTTCCCCCCCCCACCCCCGCCACCCCTTTCAGCCCTCAGGAGGATCTTCAATGTCCAGGGCCTGGCCCCTCATGATGGCCAAGTTGTGCAACATGCAGCACATGACAGTGAACTGATCAATGTGGTGAGGGGTGTATTGCAGGTATCCTCCAGAGTGGTGCAGGCATCAGAAACATTGCTTCAATATGCCAATTGTCCGTTCGATGATGCTCCATGTCGTTATGTGCGACATGTTGTACTGACGCTCTGGCTCAGTGTGGGGATTGCGTAGGGGGGGTCATAAGCCAGGTGGCGAGCCTGTACCCTTTGTCCCCGAGTAACCAACTGTGCCCTTCTGGCAGCTCCTGAAACATCGCAGATATAACCTTCTCTCGTAGGATGAAAGCATCATACCTGGGTATTTGGCATCCACTGCCATGATCCAATGCAGATCATCGCACACAAGCTGGATATTTAGGGAATGGTATCCTTTCCTGTTGCGATAAACCTCAGATTCGTCCAAAGGTGCTCTCAAGGTGATGTGCGTACAGTCGATCGCACTCTGTACCTTTGGGAAGCCAGCAATTCTGGAGAACCCCACAGCCCTGACTCACATTGCCTGCGTGGTCATCGGGAAATTGATGAACTGGTCCCTTTTGCCGTACAGTGCAGCAGTCACTGTCAAATGCAGCAATGTGTGGAATGCTGCGAGATGCAGCATATGTCCCCAGTTGCTGCTTGAAATGAGCCAAAAGCATAGAAGGCAAGTGCTGCAGTGCCCTTCACTTCCACAGGTAGGGCAGTCCTCCTGCCATGTCTTGGCTGTATGTCTGACCTGTTTAGCTGGCAGATCTCTGTGATGACATCCTTTCTAAATTCCAGCCTGCGAACACAGTCTGCCTCTCTGAGGTGTAGGTATGAGAGTCTGTCCCTGTAGATTCGATCAGGGTATGGCCTCCTCCCCATCAAACGATCTGGTTTGTGTGACTACAGTGTCATCGTCGCCGTCGCCTCCACATGCCAAACATGTAAACCAACTTTACTACATTCGGCATAGTGAAATGTATACCCATAATTATTATTCTTAACTTTGGTATTCTTGGCATTGTGAGGCTTACTGAATCACAGCACATACAGCTTTGCTGGGTGACATCGTAGTAGAATGGACTGTGCGCATGAGCAACACTAAGCTCTGTCTCTATGGAGACGCGATGCAGAGATTTATGGCACTTTAATTATAGCTTGTGCCGAAATGTCTATGTTTACTGTTGTGTTGGGCGATCTCTGATGCACAGTTCGAAGTGAATGCCGGCAGGATTGCTCCTTCGGTCGGACAAAAACACAGGAGCACGGCGCTTGGATTCCACGCCCCCCCCCGCCGCCGGGCTTCTTTACAAGCTGAGCCCGGGGGTGGAATTCAAGTGCTGAGCTAGCTCCTGTGCTTGTGTCCAGCTGAGGGAGGGATATTGTGGCTGGCCGGCACTCTTCCGATCTGTGCCTGGACCCCCGTGAGCAGATTCAGATGTGTGGTGGGGTGGAATTGCAATTTGCCCATTCTCAAAAACATTCTGTGGGATAATTGAACTTTCCGAGTTATTTTCCCAGTTCCCTCTGCAAAAATCATTGTGAATTTGTGTTTTAAATTGTCTTCTTCCCTCGCTCCAAAAACTCAGAAATATACTCAGTGCTAATTTCCTGAAGTTAACGTAGGGTTTTTCTGATCGGTACTTAAGGCCACTGTGCGCCATCCTGAAAAAAATTGTTGTTGGCGAAAATCGGTTAAAAAGCCAAAAACGGTGCGGAAATCAGTTTTCAACCAGACCCGCGGCAAAAAATCTCGCATACAAAGAAACAGCGCTCACAGTCGCCGCCAGTGTACAAACTTTGAGAAAATTTGCAAAATCATGATTACTTCAAAAAATCAGTGGACGCCAAAAAAAACGGCGCCCAATGGTGGTGAAAATAGAGCTCATGGACCTTTGCGATGGCTTCAGCGCTGAGTCCTAAGCTTGCCTTGGAAAGTTAGCACGTAGCAACTTCACAAAGGCACTGTCAGTACCGCTTAAAGGGATAGATACATCTATCAGATAAGTTTATAGTTAAGCTTATGGACTGGGTTTTTCTGATTTGACTAAAATAGTGGCTTGCTGCAATAGATGCAATAGGTTGTAGGGGGTGCTGGTGGATGCTTGCAAAGCCTTGGATGGTAAAAGAAGGCCTCTGAGAAGACAGAAAATGCTGCAAATACTCAGCAGGTCAAGCAACATCTGTGGAGAGAGAAACAGAGTTCACATCTCAGGTCAAGATACTGCCTGACCTAGAAACATAGTAACATAGAAAATAGGTGCAGGAGTAGGCCATTCGGCCCTTATAGCCTGCACCGCCATTCAATGAGTTCATGGCTGAACATGCAACTTCAGTACCCCATTCCTGCTTTCTTGTCATACCCCTTGATCTCCCTAGTAGTAAGGACTTCATCTAACTCCTTTTTGAATATATTTAGTGAATTGGCCTCAACAACTTTCTGTGGTAGAGAATTCCACAGGTTCACCACTCTCAGGGTGAAGAAGTTTCTCCTCATCTCGGTCCTAAATGGCTTACCCCTTATGCTTAGACTATGACCCCTGGTTCTAGACTTCCCCAACATTGGGAACATTCTTCCTGCATCTAACCTGTCTGGACCCATCAGAATTTTAAACGTTTCTATGAGGTCCCCTCTCATTCTTCTGATTTCCAGTGAATACAAGCCCAGTTGATCCAGTCTTTCTTGATAGGTCAGTCCCGCCATCCCTGGAATCAGTCCGGTGAACCTTCGCTGCACTCCCTCATTAGCAAGAATGTCCTTCCTCAAGTTAGGATACCAAAACTGTACACAATACTCCAGGTATGGCCTCACCAAGGCCCTGTACAACTGTAGCAACACCTCCCTGCTCCTGTACTCAAATCCCCTCGCTATGAAGGCCAACATGCCATTTGCTTTCTTAACCGCCTGCTGTACCTGCATGCCAACCTTCAATGACTGATGTACCATGACACCCAGGTCTCGTTGCACCTCCCCTTTTCCTAATCTGTCACCATTCAGTCTGTCTCTCTGTTTTTACCACCAAAGTGGATAACCTCACATTTATCCACATTATACTTCATCTGCTATGCATTTGCCCACTCACCTCACCTATCCAAGTCGCTCTGCAGCCTCACAGCATCCTCCTCGCAGCTCACACTGCCACCCAACTTCGTGTCATCCGCAAATTTAGAGATACTACATTTAATCCCCTCGTCTAAATCATTAATGTACAGTGTAAACAGCTGGGGCCCCAGCACAGAACCTTGCGGTACCCCACTAGTCACTGCCTGCCATTCTGAAAAGTACCCATTTACTCCTACTCTTTGCTTCCTGTCTGACAACCAGTTCTCAATCCATGTCAGCACACTACCCCCAATCCCATGTGCTTTAACTTTGCACATTAATCTCTTGCGTGGGACCTTGTCGAAAGCCTTCTGAAAGTCCAAATATACCACATCTACTGGTTCTCCCTTGTCCACTCTATTAGAAACATCCTCAAAAAATTCCAGAAGATTTGTCAAGCATGATTTCCCTTTCACAAATCCATGCTGACTTGGATCTATCATGTCACCTCTTTCCAAATGCGCTGCTATGTCATCCTTAATAATTAATTCCATCATTTTACCCACTACTGAGGTCAGGCTGACCGGTCTATAATTCCCTGAATATCTCTCTCCCTCCTTTTTTAAAAAGTGGGGTCACATTGGCTACCCTCCACTCAATAGGAACTGATCCAGAGTCAATGGAATGTTGGAAAATGACTGTCAATGCATCCACTATTTCCAAGGCCACCTCCTTAAGTACTCTGGGATGCAGTCCATCAGGCCCTGGGGATTTATCGGCCTTCAATCCCATCAATTTCCCCAACACAATTTCCCGACTAATAAGGATTTCCCTCAGTTCCTCCTCCTTACTAGACCCTCTGACCCCTTTTATATCTGGAAGGTTGTTTGTGTCCTCCTTAGTGAATACCGAACCAAAGTAATTGTTCAATTGGTCTGTCATTTCTTTGTTCCCCGTTATGACGTTCCCTGATTCTGACTGCAGGGGACCGACGTTTGTCTTTACTAACCTTTTTCTCTTTACATATCTATAGAAACCTTTGCAATCCGTCTTAATGTTCCCTGCAAGCTTCTTCTCGTACTCCATTTTCCCTGCCCTAATCAAACCCTTTGTCCTCCTCTGCTGAGTTCTAAATTTCTCCCAGTCCCTGGGTTCGCTGCTATTTCTGGCCAATTTGTATGACATTTCCTTGGCTTTACTACTATCCCTGATTTCCCTTGATAGCCACGGTTGAGCCACCTTCCGTTTTTTATTTTTACGCCAGACAGGAATGTACAATTGTTGTAGTTCATCCATGCGGTCTCTAAATGTCTGCCATTGCCCATCCACAGGCAACCCCTTAAGTATCATTCGCCAATCTATCCTAGCCAATTCACGCCTCATAACTTCAATGTTACCCTTCTTTAAGTTCTGGACCATGGTCTCTGAATTAACTGTTTCATCCTAATGCAGAATTCCACCATATTATGGTCACTCTTCCCCAAGGGGCCTCGCACAATGAGATTGCTAATTAATCCTCTCTCATTACACAACACCCAGTCTAAGATGGCCTCCCCCCTCGTTGGTTCCTCGACATATTGGTCTAGAAAATCATCCCTTCTGGACATAAAAGGGATCAGAGGGTCTAGTAAGGAGGAGGAACTGAGGGAAATCCTTATTAGTCGGGAAATTGTGTTGGGGAAATTGATGGGATTGAAGGCTGATAAATCCCCAGGGCCTGATGGACTGCATCCCAGAGTACTTAAGGAGGTGTCCTTGGAAATAGCGGATGCATTGACAGTCATTTTCCAACATTCCATTCACTCTGGATCAGTTGCTATCGAGTGGAGGGTAGCCAATGTAACCCCACTTTTTAATATTTTCAGCATGTTATGCTGTCATTTCAATTTACAGCATCCACACACAGAGGGAAGAGGAAGAAACAGAAGAGATGGAATCAGAAGGAAGGATGCAACCTAGACAGCCCCTTTCTCGACAGGATATCTGGGATGTAATCACAAATTGTGCAGCCACTTTAGTGGCAAACATTGGGCCACCAGGGAGGATTTCAGCTGGGCCAGCGGCCTGGCACCCAAGAGGGGAAACCTGGCAATCGTCCGACAAAAAGAAATAACATGGCATCGCTGGCAGCGCCACTTTCCTTTTAAGGTTGACTGCGCCGCTAAGCTACAGAGAGTGTACCGACAGCAAAAGCTCTCAGGGGCACCTACCGATGTAGAGTGTTCATTTTCCATTCTATTTTGATTCATAGACCCCGAGAATTACAGGAAAGGACTCCACATAACGCAAAGTTTAGGCTTAACCCAACTGTTAGTTTTATTATGCAAAAACCAAATACAAATTAAACAACAAGACTTCTGAGAGAATTGACCGAAGACCAAAACTCTTTATCTTTAGTGCCCCGTTATCCAAAAATGCGTGCTTTGTGGGATCCTTTGTTGTCCTCATTTTTCGCAGACTTGCAGTTTACCTAGGGAACTGTTTTTACCCCTCCAGCCAATCAATCCAGGGGCTCCTCTGCATGATTGTATCAAACCATTTGTCTAGATGCATAATCAGGTCTAGCTCCTGACCACAGAGATTGTATTGCTCAGGTGATGAGTCACCACCTGCCCCAGGCTGGCGCACTTTTTCCTGCTCAGGAAGTCACAAAAGATTCTTTAAACCATTTTTAGTTCGTGGCCTCTTCCTGTGCCTTTGTGAAAATGTGTAAACCTTACACCAGCAGCGGCGCCGCTCCCGTGGGGCATTTCCAGGATAGGAGCAATTTCGGGAAGGGGTCCTCGCCGGTCGGTAAGGGGTCGTTGCATGCACACCATTGTGGGAAAACAGGTGGAGCGGTCCTCTACACCGCTCCAAAACTTGAGGAAGGGCAATTTTTAAAATGGCAGCCCTTCCACGGAATCTCTGCAGCCGTTCTGCACCGACACAGGTCCGCCACTTTCAGGCAGCGAGGCCTTATAGAAAGGGGCAATTTCGGCCCCTTAATGTTTAAAACGCAGAATAAAGTTTGCCCCTTGAGAATAGAATGCAATTCATCTTCTGTGTGACTTATCATTTACTATTAATCCAGGTTATTTCATTTAAAATGCTTTATATCATATTCATATGATTCTTCACAGCGTAAATTGACAATTAACATATAACCATCATTAAAAATCAGCCTCAATTTGTTACACAAAATATGGATGGTGCAGTGTCTTTATCACCCTTCACACAGAATATTATAACATTAAAGATAAACATTGCTAATAAATATAGTAATCTGATTGCCCTCTCTTCATTCAATTCAATAGTTTTGGCTGAATAGGAATTTCAATTAAATGGGGTGAGATATGTTTGGAAGCTTTGAGCAAAATAAATGCCTTTAACGCTACAGAAAGTAATAATAGAAAAAAGTTTACATTATTATCTCCACCAATCGCACTTCAGTACATTATATGGGCTGTGACATACGAAGAAATAAATCATGAAGAAGAAACAGAAGATCTTATAACAACAATCAAAAATACAAGAATTCATGGGAGAATCTGAGAAATATATAAATTGTTGAGGAACATAGAAACATAGAAAATAGTTGCAGGAGTAGGCCATTTGGCCCTTCGAGTCTGCACCACCATTCAATAAGATCATGGCTGATCATTCACCTCATTACCCCTTTCCTGCTTTCTCTCCATACCCCTTGATCCCTTCAGCCATAAGGGCCATATCTAACTCCCTCTTGAATATATCCAATGAACTGGTATCAACAAATTACTGCGGTAGAGAATTCCACAGGTTACCAACTATCTGAGTGACAAAGTTTCTCCTCATCTCAGTCCTAAATGGCTTACCCCTTATCCTTAGACTGTGTCCCCTGGTTCTGGACTTTCCCAACATTGGGAACATTCTTCCTGCATCTAACCTGTCCAGTCCCGTCAGAATTTTATATGTTTCTATGAGAGCCCCTCTCATCCTTCTAAACTCCAGTGAATACAGGCCCAGTCGATCCAGTCTCTCCTCACATGTCAGTCCTGCCATCCCGGGAATCAGTCTGGTGAACCTTCGCTGCACTCCCTCAATAGCAAGAACATCCTTCCTCAGATTAGGAGACCAAAACTGAACACAATATTCCAGGTGAGGCCTCACCAAGGCTCTGTACAACTGCAGTAAGACCTTCCTGCGCCTATACTCAAATCCCATAACTATGAAAGCCAACATGCCATTTGCCTTCTCCACCGCCTGCTGTACCTACATGCCAACTTTCAATGACTGATGTACCATGACACCCAGGTTTCGTTGCACCTCACCTTTTCCTAATCTGCTGCCATTCAGATAATATTCTGCCTTTGTGTTTTTGCCACCAAAGTGGATAACCTCACATTTATCCACATTATACTGCATCTACCATGCATTTGCCCACTCACACAACCTGTCCAAGTCACCCTGCAGCCTCTTAGCGTCCTCCTCACAGCTCACACTGCCACCCAGTTTAGTGTCATCTGCAAACTTGGAGATATTACACTTAATTCCTTGATCTAAATCATTGATGTATATTGTAAATAGCTGGGGTCCCAGCACTGAGCCCTGCGGCACCCCACTAGTCACTGCTTGCCATTCTGAAATGGACCCATTTATCCCGACTCTCTGCTTCCTGTCTGCCAACCAGTTCTCTATCCATGTCAATGCATTACCCCCAATACCATGTGCTTTAATTTTGCACACCAATCTCTTGTGTGGGACCTTGTCAAAAGCCTTTTGAAAGTCCAAATACGCCACATCCACTGGTTCTCCCTTGTCCACTCTACTAGTTCCATCCTCAAAAAACTGTAGAAGATTTGTCAAGCATGATTTCCCTTTCATAAATCCATGCTGATATGGACCAATTCTGTCACTGCTTTCCAAATGTGCTGCTATTTCATCTTTAATAATTGATTCCAACATTTTCCCCACTACTGATGTCAGACTAACCGGTCTATAAGACCAAGTTTCTCTCTCCCTCCTTTCTTAAAAAGTGGTGTTACATTAGCTACCCTCCAGTCCATAGGAACTGATCCAGAGTCGATAGACTGCTGGAAAATGATCACAAATGCATCCACTATTTCTAGGGCCACTTCCTCAAGTATTCTGGGATGCAGACTATCAGGCCCTGGGGATTTATTGGCCTTCCATCCTATCAATTTCCTTAACACAATTTCCTGACTAATAAGGATTTCCTTCAGTTCCTCCTTCTCACTGGACCCTCAGTCCCCTAGTATTTCCGGATGGTTATTTGTGTCTTCCTTCGTGAAGACAGGACCAAAGTATTTGTTCAATTGGTCAGTGAAGGGGTTAATAGGGTTAGTGTGAAATTGCTGTGCTTGAGAAAAACAAAACAATTGCGAAAAGGTCACAAGATGCTGAGCAACATGGAAACCAACTGCCAGCTAGAGGGAAGAAGTCAATCACACCAGATGCTGGCCGAAGATAAGGAAGGGTGCCGAACAACAAACTGTAAAACTACTGTATGGAGACTTTTGAAATGTCAGATGATCGGGTCATGTGGAAGTAGTGACATGTGACCTCTCCATTTTACGACTTTAAATATGCTGTATTTGTAACACCAAGTTGAGTTTGTGCCTGGTTGAGGAACCTACACAAACCTCCCCTGGTACCTTGTACTAATAAACTGTGTGTGTTCTCTACTCTCTAATTTTGGTCTCGGAGTAGATTTATTTCTACCTCGGGGTTTTACCCCAACAGTCTGGCATTTCTTTGTTCCCCATTATAAATTCACCTGATTCTGACTGCAAGGGACCTATGTTTGTCTTCACTAATCTTTTTCTCTTCACATATCTATAGAAGCTTTTGCAGTCAGTTTTTAATGTTCCCAGCCAGCTTCCTCTCATACTCTATTTTCTCCCTCCTAATTAATAAACCCTTTGTCCTTTCCTGCTGAATTCTAAATTTCTCACAGTCCTCAGGTTTGCTGCTTTTTCTGGCCAATTTATATGCCTCTTCCTTAGATTTAACACTATCCTTAATTTCCCTTGTTAGCCACGGTTGAGCCACCTTCCCCGTTTTATTTTTACTCCAGACCGGGATGTACAATTGTTGAAGTTCATCCATGGGATCTTTAAATGTTTGCCATTGCAACCCTTTACGTATCCACCGTCAACCCTTTAAGTATCATTCGCCAGTCTATTCTAGACAATTCACGTCTCATACCATCAAAGTTACCTTTCCCGAAGTTCAGGACCCTAGTCTCCAAATTAACTGTGTCACTCTCCATCTTAATAAAGAATTCTACCATATTATGGTCACTCTTCCCCAAGGGGCCTCGCACAACAAGATTGCTAATTAGTCCTTTCTCATTATACCCAGTCTAGGATGACCAACCCTCTAGTTGGTTCCTCGACATATTGGTCTAGAAAACCATCCCGATTACATTCCAGGAAATCCTCCTCCACCGTACTGCTACCAGTTTGGTTAGCTCAATCTATATGTGGATTAAAGTCGCCCATGATAACTGCTGTACCCTTATTGCATGCATCCCTAATTTTTTGTTTGATGCTGTCCCCAACCTCACTACTACTATTTGGTGGTGTGTACACAACTCCCAAAGAGGTGAGAATGAAAGATATGTTAGATGCAGTGTGAACGCCAATTATATACATGTTGGCCAAAGATAGAATAAGATTAAAAGATTAGGTGAAAATATAATTTGCATTCAGATTCACATCTCCTCAGAGATTATGGCATTACGTGACATGGAGAATTTCACACAAGGAACAGTTGATGCTTATTCACAAGATCCATAGCTCAAACACAATGGGGCACCAGTAAATTCAGAAGATATTATGAAATATTTTCTAAAGTTCCTATCCCAAATGAAAGGTTCATGTTGTTACCCCTTTGTGTGTTACTAACAGTGGAAGCACTTTCCACAATTTCATTGCATTAATGACATGCTGACAGTTGTTGATTTTATGCGTTAAATGAAATCTACACTGTCCTCCTACGTCATTTGAGTCCAATCCCAATGAAGACAGAACCTTAGGTCAAGATCATAGATGAGTGCACACTTGGAGCTAAAGAATACTTATTGTGACAGAATAAAGTTAGCATATTCATCTCCTCTCTGGCAGCAGTAGTGTATCCACAGAAAATGGAAACTTCAGCAATGTTGCCCACTGCTGTGAAACCATTCTTTCAAAAGCCATGTTGTCCCTATTGCTTTTACTTGGATAAAAAAGGAGAATTTCAAATCCTGGAAGTAATGCTGGTTTACTGTTATTCTCCAAATATAAGCTCAAATTTCGATATGAGTAGTAACACTGACTTATTTGAGATATTTACATGAAGTAAGGATAAAACCCTTCACTGTGATAATTGATAAATGCATGTGGAAGAATTCGCTGTTTACTTTCCTTGAGATTAAAGAGTGTCGCCTTTAGAACATTTTCACAGCCATCAGATTTATGTAACATGAAACAAAAATTACATTATACAAACATTTGCTGTTTCTGGCCAATCCATCTTCCTTTAATGGTGTGTCCACGTATAACTGTCATAACATATATAAGCGAAATTGCCATATTTATATCAGCAGATTTGCTGCCAATGCACATCAGCATTTGTATTAATCCAACAGACCTGTACAGAACACTGATGGGAACATTGTACAGATTGTTTCTCCTACATGTGGAAATTTCTCCTAAAAAGTGACACCATCCAGAACTCTGGCTACTAAATTTGATAGCCCCGAATCATGATGCGTGATGAACCTGCGCCAGTTGATTGAAATGCAGGCAACACACGAACTTCGGCTGCCTGCTCATTTAAATGATCGCGGCGTCCAGCCAGCACTAACCGTGCTGTTTATTGGCTGGATGCATCAGCAACGGGGCAATTTCGTGAGAGGTTAGGACCACCTAAAGCTAGCTGGCACTGCTTAAAGTTTGCCTGCACGGCTCAACGGGGAAGAGCATTACAGCAAGAGCAGGCGCTGGGAATCAAGTTTGAAGATTGATTAGCTGAATTTTGTATGCAATATTGCATGATTTCATTCATAAATTTGGTTTGGAATGTTTTTTTAAGGTGGCTTTTATTTTTGCATTTTGGCTAAGCTGACACTGTGATGGTCAGTGACAAAGGGAAGGTAAGGGGTGGGACTGCTGGTGAATGAGGAATTCGGGTTGCGGTTACTTGTCGCGCACTCAGATGAGTACTTTACGGACAGCCTGGACAGAAAGGGCTGTCTAGGTTGCCTCCTCCATTCCTCCTCCTCCTTGTCCTTATGCTCCTACTCCTTAGCTGGTCACTGTATAGCTGGTGATAAGGGCTGTGCCCTCATGTTGCTGAGGATGTGCAGCATGCAGCAGACCATTACAAATCTTGTCACCCACTCTGCCGAGCACTGAAGGGCTCCTCCAGAGCAATCCAGGCAACGGAAGTGTTGTTTCAGTACTTCAACGGTCTGCTCTGTCACATTTTGTGTGGCAGCATGGCTTTCACTCTTTGCATGCTGCCCATGTGTGCGTGGTTGTGCACCAAAGCCATGAGTCATGTCGTTAGTGGATAGCCCTTGTCGCCCAGTAGGCACCTTTTGGTTTGCGATTGTTAGCACAGCAGATTGCTGCAGAATGAAGGCATCATGACCGCTGCCAAGATACCGGGCATTGACCTGCATGATTCGTTGCCTATAGTTGCACACCAGCTGGACGATGAGGGACTGGAATCCGTTTCGGTTCCGGTATATGGTCGAGTTGATATGTGGCACCCTGCACCATGTGGAAGCCTGCAATCCGAGCAAAACCCCATGCTCACTCCGCCTGCTGGTCTCTGGCAAGAGGCAATGAAATGTAGTCAGATCAATTTGAATAGAGAGTCTCAATGAACTCCCTTATGCAACAATGGATGGCAAACTGCGAGATGGTGCAAATATTGCTAGCTCTAGCCTGGAAGGACCCAGGCATATAAAAGGTCCTGGCCACGGTCTCCTGCACAGCCACTGGCAATGTGGTCCTTGCCCTGCTCTGAGGTTGCAGATCTGGCTGTAGCAGGTGGCAGGTTTCAATGAAGACGTCCTTACTGAAGTGCAGACATCTCACACATTGCTCCTCGCTGAGGTTCAGGTAAGACAATTGCTCTGTGAACACCCTGGGCAGATATAACTTCCTATTGAGGTCCCTTCTCGCCCACCTTATCCTCCTTCTTCCAGCAGCTTGCTCTGCTCTGTGTGGCCTCTGATCATTCTCTAAGTCATGCTGTATTCCAAGGAGCAGGCCTACCCATGTTTGGCAGCAAGTGGTTTGTGCAGAAGCCTTGAAGTCAGGAAATAGTCCTTCAGCGCCTGCCACATCACTCCCTGCAGACTTTTGCAACTTGAAACAACTATAAAAAGCACCAAACATGTGTAGAATCATAGCATCAGCCAGTAGAAATCTATCAGCAACTAACCAGTAAATCTGCCTAATGTACATACTTCTAGCGAATGTTCACTGCATGTGCTAGTGCCTTCACCAAAATGGCATCCAGCACAATTCACCCCACAAGACATCAGATGCCATTTTGGTACCCAAACAGCACCTGTAGCGCCCAAACAACAGGCATCACCGATCCAAATGTTCTGCTCTTCGTCCTTGATATGCACAAAATTAAACACAGAATTAATATGTTTTAATGAATTAATTTGAAAAGGAAGAATATAAAAGCATGGAGGGATGGGGAGGAAAATGGGACTAGAATAGATACCTCCAATTGAGAGCTGTAATATCTATGATTCTATAAAAGAATAATAATTACCATGTGGAGTAGTTGAGGTGAATAGTATAGATGAATTTAAGGGAAACCTGGATAAGTGCAGAGGGACAAAGGAATAGAAGGTTATGCTGATAGGGTGAGATGAAGGCTCGTGTGGAGAATAAATACCGGCATAGACCAGTTGGGCTGAATGGCCTGTTTCTGTGCTGTAATTTCTATGTAATTCTATCTAACTACCAAATGCATTTTTGGAACATGACTCCGACTATGGAAATATTGCATAATAGTAAAACAAAATCCCCATGAAAGGCTCTCAATATTAAAAGCAGCAATATATTTACCATTGAAAGCTGAGCATAATTAGCTTTGTCTGTGTAATTTCCAATAGCAAGGCTGTTTGTATAATTATTATTTTTTAATTTTATTTTTTGAGGCATCCATTTTAATTACTGTTTAATTTGGCTGCGCTGTGCTGTTTGGCCAGATCAAATAAATACTTTTCCTTCTGAACTTTATATGTCAAAGTCTTGACACAGCATTTTGATTTTCAATTTATCGATTCTACATCAATGTTTCTTTGAAATTCGTGGCTTAAACTGTTCTTTAGACATCAAAGCCGGTTCTGTGACTTTGATGACTTTTACAATGATGCAGGATTTTTAAACGTGAATGTCCTATGAACAGATCAATATTTGTCAATCAGTACAGAGAGTGATGTGACAAAGTAAACCAGCTTAATGGCAGATGGGTTGAGTAAAACAGTAATATTACCTTGAAGGTTTCACTGCAGTGAAAAGTTCTAATTTTTTTCAGTCTGTTTAAAATAGCAGTCATGATATTCTGAATAATCAATTAACAGACACGTAAATCTTAGAGAATTTAATATTAAAGACCTCTATAATTTATGTAAGAGCATTCATAATGGAATCGACAATCTATGGCAAAAGCAGTGTTTTAAAAATGCTGAGATGGGCTAGTAATTAATGTTATCCTTTGAAAAAAGTAGAATTTACCTCAGAATGCCAAACACCTCAATCACCATGGAAAGAAAAAAAAAGAGGAATTTGCCTGGAAAATCATTGTAATATCTCAGGTTCAAAAAGGTGAAATGGTCTATCAGAAACTCTGGTAAAAAAATAATGATGTCTCTTAGCAAACAAATAAAGCAGGCACAAATAATTTCTTCTGCTGTCATCAAAAGACGTTATTTTTTCATGTTTCACTTGTCAATCTCCTGTGACTTATCATGTGGGGGTTCAAGACCAAGTAGGTCTAGAGTTTGAGGGAATAATTGGTACAAGGCAGAGGAGATTCTAAGATCAATTATAAGCTTCAAGAGCTATTCCTCAAAATAAGTTTACCTCATGGCTACTTTTGTTTCAGATCATGCTCTTCCATCCTGATTTTCATAAAATACCTTTGGGAGAGAAATTTGCAAGATTAGTGCTAATGGGGTGCGAACTATTTCTCGCCCGGGGGGGTGCTAACAGGGTGAAAATGGCTTCTTGCACGGGGCTGCGACTGACTCTCGCAAAATTCCACAGGAGTTAGCGGAGGCGCTAACCTGTAGCCCCCCACTACTACTGGTAACGTTCCAGGTTGCTGCGCCGACGATGACGACATCATCACTGTGCGCAGTGAGCCATTGTTGCCCTAGTGCAAAAATTCGGTACTGCCTCATGAGACTGCCATGGGCGATGTCCGTACTAGACTCATGGGTTGCGAACCGAGCTTCAATCCGCTCACGGGGCAAAAATTAAAGGGGAGGTGCGGTGCATTTTTTTTTAAATGGTGGACTTACCGATCACGGCCTTGCCCTCTTGGGGACCGTGCCACGATGTTGCAGCCTGGCACTCCACTTCTGTGCCAGGGTGTTGCCATGGCACCCCGCTCCCCAGTGGTGTAGTAGTGGCCCCTTCTCCCCGAAGCAGTCGGCAGTGAGCCCTCCCCTTTAACGGAAGTGGGACTTCCACACCGAGCGCAGGAAGTCCTGCCTTGCCTCGGTTACCGCCCCCAAATCGGACGATACCCAATTTTGACTCCTTAAAGTGGAGCAACAATGATAACTGTATGTTTTAGATCATTGAGCTAAGAGGATAAACTAAGGGGGCAAAATTGCCCCGCACACTGTTTGGAGGCGGTAACCTTCCGGGGCCGGGACATTTATCACTCGGCCCAGAAGTTCCGCCCCCATGTAGCGCTAATGCGGCAGAATGCTCCTCCCCGTGGCCGACATTGTTTGGCTGACAGAAAAATATTGCAGCCACAGTGCAAACAGCCTCCCCTATAAGGAGCGCATTGGAGGACGCGACCCGCAAAGCTGGCTGTGACATTCGCCGGCGCCATCCTCGCGGTTCACGGGGCAATTTAGATTTACACTTAGTTGTAAAAAGAAAGTTATGGGGAAGAAATAGTACAAATTTTTAGAATTTAGAATTTTAAAATGAAATAAGAGAAATGGGGAGGAGTTAAACTAATATGGCAGGGGGATGGGAACCAATGCAGGGAGAAAGAGGGAAACAAAAAGGAGGCAAAAGCAAAAGACAGAAAGGAGATGAGGAAAAGTGGAGGGCAGAGAAACCCAAGGCAAAGAACAAAAAGGGCCACTGTACAGCAAAATTCTAAAAGGACAAAGGGTGTTAAAAAAACAAGCCTGAAGGCTTTGTGTCTTAATGCAAGGAGTATCCGCAATAAGGCGGATGAATTAACTGTGCAAATAGATGTTAACAAATATGATGTGATTGGGATTACGGAGACGTGGCTCCAGGATGATCAGGGCTGGGAACTCAACATCCAGGGGTATTCAACATTCAGGAAGGATAGAATAAAAGGAAAAGGAGGTGAGGTAGCATTGCTGGTTAAAGAGGAGATTAATGCAACAGTTAGGAAAGACATTAGCTTGGATGATGTGGAATCTATATGGGTAGAGCTGCAGAACACCAAAGGGCAAAAAACGTTAGTGGGAGTTGTGTACAGACCTCCAAACAGTAGTAGTGATGTTGGGGAGGGCATCAAACAGGAATTTAGGGGTGCATGCAATAAAGGTGCAGCAGTTATAATGGGTGACTTCAATATGCACATAGATTGGGCTAACCAAACTGGAAGCAATACGGTGGAGGAGGATTTCCTGGAGTGCATAAGGGATGGTTTTCTAGACCAATATGTCGAGGAACCAACTAGGGGGGAGGCCATCTTAGACTGGATGTTGTGTAATGAGAGAGGATTAATTAGCAATCTCATTGTGCGAGGCCCCTTGGGGAAGAGTGACCATAATATGGTGGAATTCTGCATTAGGATGGAAAATGAAACAGTTAATTCAGAGACCATGGTCCAGAACTTAAAGAAGGGTAACTTTAAAGGTATGAGGCGTGAATTGGCTAGGATAGATTGGCGAATGATACTTAAGGGGTTGACAGTGGATGGGCAATGGCAGACATTTAGAGACCACATGGATGAACTCCAACAATTGTACATTCCTGTCTGGCATAAAAATAAAAAAGGGAAGGTGGCTCAACCGTGGCTATCAAGGGAAATCAGGGATAGTATTAAAGCCAAGGAAGTGGCATACAAATTGGCCAGAACTAGCAGCGAACCCGGGGACTGGGAGAAATTTAGAACTCAGCAGAGGAGGACAAAGGGTTTGATTAGGGCAGAGAAAATGGAGTACGAGAAGAAGCTTGCAGGGAACATTAAGGCGGATTGCAAAAGTTTCTATCGATATGTAAAGAGAAAAAGGTTAGTAAAGACAAACGTCGGTCCCCTGCAGTCAGAATCAGGGGAAGTCATAACGGGGAACAAAGAAATGGCAGACCAATTGAACAAGTACTTTGGTTCGGTATTCACTAAGGAGAACACAAACAACCTTCCGAATTTAAAAGGGGTCAGAGGGTCTAGTAAGGAGGAGGAACTGAGGGAAATCTTTATTAGTCGGGAAATTGTGTTGGGGAAATTGATGGGATTGAAGGCCGATAAATCCCCAGGGCCTGATGGACTGCATCCCAGAGTACTTAAGGAGGTGGCCTTGGAAATAGTGGATGCATTGACAGTCATTTTCCAACATTCCTATCGAGTAGAGGGTAGCCAATGTAACCCCACTTTTTAAAAAAAGGAGGGAGAGAGAAAACAGGGAATTATAGACCGATGAGCCTGACCTCAGTCGTGGGTAAAATGATGGAATCAATTATTAAGGATGTCATAGCAGCGCATTTGGAAAGAGGTGGCATGATAGGTCCAAGTCAGCATGGATTTGTGAAAGGGAAATCATGCTTGACAAATCTTCTAGAATTTTTTGAGGATGTTTCCCGTAAAGTGGACAAGAGAGAACCAGTTGATGTGGTATATTTGGACTTTCAGAAGGCTTTCGACAAGGTCCCACACAAGAGATTAATGTGCAAAGTTAACGCACATAGGATTGGGGGTAGTGTGCTGACGTGGATTGAGAACTGGTTGTCAGACAGGAAGCAAAGAGTAGGAGTAAATGAGTACTTTTCAGAATGGCAGGCAGTGACTAGTGGGGTACCGCAAGGTTCTGTGCTGGGGCCTCAGCTGTTTACATTGTACATTAATGATTTAGACGAGGGGATTAAATGTAGTATCCCCAAATTTGCGGATGACACTAAGTTGGGTGGCAGTGTGAGCTGCGAGGAGGATGCTATGAGGCTGCAGAGCGACTTGGATAGGTTAGGTGAGTGGGCAAATGCATGGCAGATGAAGTATAATGTGGATAAATGTGAGGCTATCCACTTTGGTGGTAAAAACAGAGAGACAGACTATTATCTGAATGGTGACAGATTAGGAAAAGGGGAGGTGCAACGAGACCTGGGTGTCATGGTACATCAGTCATTGAAGGTTGGCATGCAGGTACAGCAGGCGGTTAAGAAAACAAATGGCATGTTGGCTTTCATAGCGAGGGGATTTGAGTACAGGGGCAGGGATGTGTTGCTACAGTTGTACAGGGCCTTGGTGAGGCCACACCTGGAGTATTGTGTACAGTTTTGGTCTCCTAACTTGAGGAAGGACATTCTTGCTATTGAGGGAGTGCAGCGAAGATTCACCAGACTGATTCCCGGGATGGTGGGACTGACCTATCAAGAAAGACTGGATCAACTGGGCTTGTATTCACTGGAGTTCAGAAGAATGAGAGGGGACCTCATAGAAATGTTTAAAATTCTGACGGGTTTAGACAGGTTAGATGCAGGAAGAATGTTCCCAATGTTGGGGAAGTCCAGAACCAGGGGTCACAGTCTAAGGATAAGGGGTAAGCCATTTAGGACCGAGATGAGGAGAAACTTCTTCTCCCTGAGAGTGGTGAACCTGTGGAATTCTCTACCACAGAAAGTAGTTGAGGCCAATTCACTAAATATATTCAAAAGGGAGTTAGATGAAGTCCTTACTGCTAGGGGGATCAAGGGTTATGACGAGAAAGCAGGAATGGGCTACTGAAGTTGCATGTTCAGCCATGAACTCATTGAATGGCGGTGCAGACTAGAAGGGCTGAATGGCCTACTCCTGCACCTATTTTCTATGTTTCTATGTTTCTATGTAATAATGTAAACTTAAAGGTGGACAAACTTCACCGAAACGGGGTGGTACCAGCTGTGAGGCGGGACTTCCTGCACCAGGCAGGAAGTCCCACCCAGGCAGCTAAAATGGGCTTACCACCCCTGAGAGGAAGTAAAGCGCAATGTCGGCACGCCGCTTCCTCTCGGGGGCGGCATTGGGGCACTAACCGCAGGAATTTACCAGCGCTACAAGGAGTGCCGCGCTGCACTGGCTGCAAAATTGGGGTTACCGCCCCCGAGAGGAAGTGAAACACAATGTAGGGTGCACCACTTCCTCGCGGAGGCGGGACTGGAGTTCTAAATGCGGGAATGTCAGAGCGTTACGTGGCCTCTCTGCATAGCGCTGGTGTGAACACAGGGCGATCTCCTTCTGTTAAAGGTGTGAGCACGTTTCGAGCTCTGCACTGGGGCAAGGGGCCTCCACTAGGCCACCCGGGATGCAGGGTGCCGTGGCTGCAGCCCAACACAGAAGTGGAGTGTCAGGTTGCACCATTACAGCGTGGACATCGCGGAATAAAGAACAGAAGGCCGGATCGGTAAGTCGGCTGGCAGAAATAAATGGCGCCGCACAACTCGCCTTTAGTTTTCAGCCCATGAATGGAGTGCAGCCCGGTTCACAATCCAGGAGGCAGTCGCTGACATGGCGGCCTCACGGGGGCACTCTCTAATTTCCACTGTAGGGCGAAAATGGGCTGCTGTGCACGGCAATGGCATCATCATTGTCGTATATGTAGGCACCTTTAGTAATGGCTGCACGAGGCAGGGTATGGTGCTTAAACTCTGCAGACCTGCAGTCTTTTATTCCAGCTCCTGAGTGTGAACAACAAGCTGTGAGTTCCCTTTTATACTGGGTTTCCTGCCGTGTGCAGGCAACCCTTAGGTCTCCAGCAACAGCATCCTCTAGTGTACTGGTAAAGTGTGTCGAGTACAAGGATACCTTCAATGTTGCATACAGTGTTACAGACATCACACAGTAAACAGGCATGCATACACAACAATACTCCCCCCTGAGCATTTTTCATATCCTTGTTGTCATGACCAGGGGAGGTGATCAGTGGTGGGCTATGGGAGGGTGTGGTGAGGGTTGTGTGGTTGCCAGGTGTGACCCCTGTGCTTGAGGCTGGCCTCGTACATTTCCGCTCCCTCACACACAGACCATATGGGTGTCACTGTTGTGGGATCCCTCGGGGAGGTAGCCACGGCAGTATACACTGTGATGTGGTTAGTTGTGGGATGGTGGACAGGGCCACAAGACTGGGTGTGCTGCTTGTCCACCAATGGGGATGAGGGTCAGGTCATCCCAGGGTTTGCCAGGGAAGCTGGAGGATATTGACCTCATGCTTCTGGTGTTGGCACTGGTGGCCAGGGGCTGTAGGGCTAGTCTGGTGCCAGTTGCCATTGGTGGTGGCTGGGCTGCCCATTGACCACTGTCCCTGTCGTGGGTCAGCTCCCACTGCCTGTGTGTGTGTCCTGCAACGGGCATCACATTCGTTCCAAAGGTCCAGGCTTTATGGTCAGATAGCCTGCTGGAACTGGGGGTCTCCCACAGGGGGATTTCATTGGCATTAGCATGGTCCCTGTAGGACCCATTGTCCTTTGGCACTGTCCTACTGGTATACATCACACCTTGGCTCTGATCACACATAGTCGAGCCTGCATTATACATTCTTGCACTTGCATCACTTTTGGGTGTCCTGGTTTCAACAGATATGGTTATATTAGGCATTTCACAATCTCTATCATTATTGTAAAGCATAATAAACTTGTTCTTAACCTTACTGACACCTGCATTCATCTCATTAGTCACAGTAATTAAACCAGCATCACAATTCATGGTTACATTGCATACATTTTCATACTTGCACCTTTTAATTGCATCTTTAGTTTTAAAGTCCGTGTACTCAAATAGTTGGAACTTCCCCTTTAAATTTTTTTTATTTACCAGTCTCCTTTAAGGGAGCTTTCAGTTCCGATTGGCCACTCAATGTCACATGATGCTCCTCCATGTTGACTCGCATTTTGAATGCAGGTCTGCTGCTCACCAAGCAGCAGCCATTTTATGGTGCTCCTTTCTTCCACATTCTTGTGGTGCTGCAGTCATTCTGTGTTCTTGCTGCTGGCAGGCTGTGGTGGTCTTTTCTTCCATGGCACCACTTCGCCTGATGTGGACCCGGTTCATACAATTCCTGCCCAACAGCGTGGGACCGTCGCCGGCTACAATCCACAGGGGGAGTTTGTGCAACACGCCGCCCTGGGAGACCTGGATGTCTACACTGCCAATGATTTGGATTTTACCTTTGGTGTAGGTGAGCAGCTTTGCCTGGACAGGAGACACTTTTGGTCAAGTGGTAGGTTTCCTCCAAATTTTTTCAAAGGTCTTTTGGCTCATCACAGACTGGCTCGCACCTGTGTCGATTTCCACGGAGACTGGGACCCCGTCGATGTCCACTTCCATCATCCACAGAGAACTTCCGGTGGAGCTGATAAAGAATCCATACTCCTCTCCCAGGGTTAGAGCAGCTACATCTTCATCTGTGTCGGAACTCCGGTGATCAGCCAACTCATCAGAGACACAGTGAGTACAGCCTTTTCTGCACATTCACTGAAGGTGCCCTTTTTCTTTGCAGCCTTTGCATGCATAGTCTTTGTCGCAGCACTGGTGGGCCCTGTGGTTTCCTCCACAGTGCCAGCATGGGGCCATCCGGTTTGCCCCATGTGGCGGACTCAGGGTTGCGGGACTCGGCAGCATTTCTGCCTTTAGAAGTGTCCATGCAGTGCATCTGCACTCGGCGGTTTAGAGTCCTGGGTCAGTATTCATCTGGAGTCGCTGGCCGAAACCATGTAGGCCTGGCTCACTTGAATTGCTTTCTGCAGGGTGACGATAGTGTCAGCCGAGAGCAATTTGTGTAGGAGGCCTTCATGGCCAATTCCGATGACAAATATGTCCCTCAGTGCTTCATTAAGGTGGTCGCCAAACTCACATGGTGCAGCTAGTCTTCTTAAGTGTATAGCATATTTGGCAATTTCTTGACCCTCAGGTCGCCGGTAAGTGTCGAACCGGTGCCTGGCTGTGAGGATGCTTTCTTTTGGTTGTAGTTGTTCCTGTATGATTGTTACAAGTTCCTCATAGCTCTTGGTGGTTGTCTTCTCTGGGGCTAGTAAGTCTCTGACGAGACCGTAGATGGTGGACCCGCAACTGCTAAGCAGGATGGCCCTGCCTTTGTTCGGTAGTGTGACCGGTGTGTCCCGGTCCAGATCGTTGGCTATAAAGAAGTGTTCCAATCTTTCTACAAAAGCATCCCAATCTTCCCCCTGTGTAAATTGCTGAAAGTTGTTGAGGTTAGACATGTTGAGCGTGTAGTTCATGTTCCCGTCGCCAGTTGTCGTATATGTAGGCACCTTTAGTAATGACTCCACGAGGCAGGGTATGGTGCTTAAACTCTGCAGACCTGCAGTCTTTTATTCCAGCTCCTGAGTGTGAACAACAAGCTGTGAGTTCCCTTTTATACTGGGTTTCCTGCCGTGTGCAGGCAACTCTTAGGTCTCCAGCAACAGCACCCTCTAGTGTACTGACAAGGTGTGTATAGTACAAGGGTACATTCAATGTTGCATATAGTGTTGCAGACATCATAGGCATGCATACACAACAATCATCGTCAGCGCAGTGGTCGGGGCACTACTGGTATGAGCATGGCACTGCCAGTATTGCACCTCCACTAACACCAGCGCAATTTCGTGGGAGCTGGTAGCGTCACCCCCCTGGGTGGAAACCCATTTACAGAGGCACTAACGGCAGGCGCACAGGAGCCCAATTTCGCCCCCTAAATCTTTTCCAGTACCCTTTATCTTTTTATAAGTATAGTAACCATCAGGGCAGATTAACGGATGGATGGAAGGGGCTATGGGACCCGTGCCCAGGGAACCTGTGCAAATATGAGGCCCCAGCAAAACTCACCATAATTTAAAAAAACTGTATACAACCAGTGAATCAAAATATTCTACCAATTAAAGGAAATCATGATTCAATGTATGTGCTGGTGGGGGTTGGAGTTGTGCAGGGGTTGTAGAAGCACCACTAATGTTGGTGGTGCCCAAAGTATTCTTAATCTGACCCCAGTGACCGTGACTGGAAACAATAATCTAAGTGGGCTCCACTAATCCTACAGTATTAATTATTACATCCTCGAATCTTTATGCACTCCAAGGGGGTGCAATTCGACAGGCAGTAGTGCAAAATTGTCTAATCCACAACCCCTTTTACACCCCGCCCCATTTTCTTTTCCCTTGACTTGAATGGCCTGCCAATTCGCTGTTGCCCATTTTGCAATAGCAAATCAAACCGGAACAACACGTTCAATGTCTGCTGAACTATCTACAATTTTCCTAAATGAGCTAATTTAATGTATAATTTTATTTTTAATAATATATGTCTTTTTAGTATTAATATGCAAGAAAGAACTGGTGCGCTAAATTAAGCACTAATGACCTCAGTGGAGTGCTGCAGGGGCTCGATCAGCAGAGCGATAATGAATTTCAGGTGCAAAGCAATCAGCAATGATCTTTCACACTGGCTCCTTCCAGCTCTTAAAGGGGAGGTTCCATCATTGTGCAGATCCTCATTATCAACATTGCTGGCTGTGAAGGCGACCTGCAAGCAATTGTATCCGGTAATTCTCATGGCTGATCCCAGTCCTAGAGAGAGAGCGAGAGAGAGAGAGCTGCTTCAGTGACCAGACATTGGTCGTGGGAATGGAGCAAAGGAGGGCAGTGCTGTTCCCAGCCACTGAAAGGAGACCATTGCCCTAGGCTTTCTGGGTAATGTGGAGGGAAATGACCCAGGAGGTCTCGGCCAGCACTTTGGGCAGGAGGAGCCTGATACAGTGCCGCAAGAAATTCAATGACCTCGCTCGGCTGGTCAGGGTGAGTAGATGTTTCAACAGGTCCTACATACCAGCATGGAACCTCAGTCTGTGCACACTGCACAAACCATCACACCCCCACCACTCACCCACCAAGCATCTCCAGCTACTAAAACTCACATTCACATTTCACGCCTGCCTATAATTACAGATATTCAACTATGGCAGGCACATCTCCCAAACACATAGCCGCCCATCCTGAGGTGTTACAGTGTACAGCCGGGCCTTCCAGGCCCAGAGCTGGTCGAGACCAATCTGCAAGTCCATCTGTAGTCCTCTGGCACCGACACTCAGCAACCCTTCCACCAGCTCTGCTTCAGGCACTGCAGACACACTACGTAGGAGCAGTAAATTAGGAAAAGGCACTGTAAAGAGGGGAAGTAAGAGTTTGCACAAGGGTGATTAGTTAATATTGTTGTTGTATATATGTGGTTACTGAATTTGGCTACATTTATTCATAGAATGTGTTGGATTTGATGCTATGTTTCATTTAAGCTTTGTGCTGTGATATGGAATGAGAAATTGATGGAATGATAGGGATGTGTAGAGCAACCGGGATGTGCCCTCGAATTCATTGGAACCAAAGTCTGATGAGGCATGGACTGCCCTTCCTCAAGGCCAATTGTGTGGCTGCCTCCTTCCTCACTGCTGTTCTTGCTCCTGTTCCTTGTCCTCATCCTCTCCCTCCTCTTGAGGTGGTGTGGCTATGCCTGGTAGTAATGGCTCTGCCCTCCTGATGACCAGGTTGTGCAGCTTGCAGCAGACGATGATGAAAAAGGACACCCCCCCCCCCCTCAGCCGAGTACTGGAGGGCTCTTCCCGAGCGGCCAATGCAGCGGAACCGTTGCTTGAGTGCTCCGATGGTCTGCTCAATGATGTTCCCGGTGGCAGCATGGTTGTCATTATATGAGTACTGGGCAGGAGTGTTGGGGTTGCAGAGGGGAGTCATGAGCCAGGTGGACAGTGGATAGCCCTTGTCGCCCAGCATCCAGCCGCAAGTTTCACATGGTGTGTGGAAGAGAGCTGGCACACTGGTCTGTTGCAGGATGAATGCATTGTAGCTACTGCCAGGATAGCGGGCATTGACGGTGATGATTCGCTGTGTGTGGTCACAACCAACTGCCCATTAAGTGAGTGGTAGCCTTTGCGGTTACGGAATACCTCAGGATTGTGATGCGGTGCCTGCAAAGCGACGTGGGTGCAGTCAATAGTGCCCTGGGGAAGCCCGCTATCCTGGCAAAGCCACATGCAAATGTAGTCCATTCTCTTTTTGAAGAGAGCATCTGTGCCCTTGTGGATGGAGCAATGGACAGTGAACTCTGATATGTTAGACATGTCTCCTGTTGCAGATTGGAAGGATCTGCTGGCATAGAAATTCAGAGCAACAGTGACCTTGACTGCCACTGAGAGCCGTGGTCACCCTGGTCTGAGGCTGGAGATCTGGTTATAGGAGGTGGCAGAGCTCTGTGACCACATCCTTGGTGAAGTGAAGCCTTCTAAGGCATTGTTGCTCAGTGAAATTGATGTAGGAGAAGCTCTCCCAGAATATCCTGAGGTTAAGGCCTCCTGTTGAGAACCCTGTTGGTCTACCTCTCTCCAGCCATATTTTGCAATCTTTCTCTCTGCTTCCGCTGCCCCCAACGATGATGCTGGAAGGCAAGGTCAAGTGCCAGTACATCCCCCATTAACGTATGGAAACGTAACACTTTTAAATCTCACCTGAATGATAGTGAATAATTTTTATGAGGCAGAAGACTCCTGAAACTGAAAATCGCTTAAATCGCTGAACACGGCTGTTTTCCTATCTCAACCTGACAAGGTAGCATTTTTTGCTGACTACAAATAAACCAGATGTTGATGCCTTTAGATACCGCTCCTCGAGCGGCTATCCGACTGCATACCGCCTCTTCTTCCTGCCGTTGTTGATGACAGGCATTGAGGCAGGGGGCAAGAGTGAATTTCTAATCTGGGGCGGTAACGAGGCACTGCACACTTGATGATGTCACGATCAATGGGGCGCTAGGGACTGAGGCAGTAAGTGTTCGCACCAGTGCAAAACTGCCAAGGAAGTTCGTGGGCATCGGTGAAGTCACAAAGTCGTTACTCGGTTGGTAACTCCTTAGCGCCTGGTTACCGCCCACGGGAGACGCAAAGCAGCCGAATTTCTTCCCCTAACTTTTAAAAAATGTTAAAGAGAGCAAAACAATGATTGGGGTTCTCACATAGGGAAAAGCAAACCTGAAATAAAGATGAATAAACTTGTTAAAAAATATGTTTCTTAATAATTTAAATTTTTATTAAAATGGATAAATTTGACAGTGCACAAAATTAAAATTAGTTTTTCAGAGCCATAACCTTTGTTTAACAGTTAGTACACTGTTTAAAAACCCCAATTACATCTATAATAAATATATTGGATGCATAACATTCAACATCTTGTTGGAGGGGTACTTAGAACAGAAGAATCTGTTTTCATATATTTTGGACACTTTTGGGATAACATCACATCAGATATTGGCATGGTTATGGGGAATATGAGTCACGTGCACTTAATCCAACTTTAATTTCTATAGTGTCTTTCATGACCTCAAGACATCCCAAAGCACTTTACAGCCAATGAAGTACTTTTGAAGCAATGACAAAGTTTTTGATCAAAATAATTGTAAGCTTGCAGCTAGAACAAGTGCATTTTTTAATTAGAAATTTCTAATTACTACTACTACTACATCGAAAAGAATGTTTAAAACATGTTTAAAATCATTAGGGATATAATCTCATTAGAAAACATGCTTATGCAGTAAGATTAAAGCAGATCAATTGAAAAATATTCCATCCCCAAGGTTTTCTTATTCACAGAAAAATGAAAAAATAAAATTCCAAAATTATGAAACTGTAAAGGCTTTTTACACCTATTTCCTTTTAAAAGGAATAATGTTACTCTAATTTAATCCCAGTTCAACCATTGGCTTTGCTATTGGCTGGTGAATTGATTTGATGCCTATTGTGCACCTGTTACAATTATAATCATGATCTGAAAGAAAATAATACCTGAAAATGGTTTTCTCCTGCCTATTCACCATCTCTGTTATTAATTATAATCCAGAAAAAAATGTATACAATATGGTGCATTTTGGGCATTTAAACCAACGTCATGCGATTTAGTGGCACATTACCATCTAATACACAACATAAACTTCAATTTAAACCTTACACCAAAACATTGAGGACATTTTCTATTCTGAAATCATTGCAGTTCTTACTTTTAGGAATTTTATCCAGTTGTCAAAGCAGCAGGGTGGCTTTGCAATAACTAATTCAGCTTGCTAAAGAGGCTGTCCCGATCTTCTGATTACACAAGGATAAGAACTCAAATATAATTGCATATTTCAGCATGATTAGGTCTCCAGAAGCCTAATGGATAACTCAAATGAAAGAATATCCATCGAAATTTACTGTCCACAGACTATTAAGAGGTTCACAATTGATAGGCGTTTGAAAATGAAGGTGAATTAAGAATTTGCAATGCTAGAAAGCTGAAGACAAATTAAATTCTGCCTACCACATCTAAAATACCTCAATATAGACTTCTATTTTTTTTTAATGCAAGAAATCAATAATATTCCTAATTTTCATCATATCTCTTTGATTACAAATATTATGAGAAAATTAATCAAAAAAGCTGGTTCCTAATATATGAAACAGTATTCACACGAGAGCTGTGTTCAGATCTATATTCTCAACACAATGAATGTGCAACCAATGATATTTAAGCCACACAAGCTGCTGCCCTAAAACATACTGGCTGGAATTTTCTGGGGTCCGAGCAGGAACGATCGGAGGCGGGTCAGAGGGAAATTTTAAGTAAGATGGAGCAGGCCGTCATCCCGGCCCCACGCGCCTTTCCCTCGGGCGCCTTTACTGGAGCAGCAACCCGAGCGCACAGTGCACACGGACCCGGCGAGGCCTCGCAAAAGCCAGTTTTTGGGGCGAGATGCGCCTGCGCCAGAAACTGGCTTTTCCGATCTGTCAAGATTTCTCTTGACAGATCCTCCACATCCCCAGGAGAAGGACATCTGCGCGGGAGAGATTGGGCTAGTTGCCCAACTGGTGGCCAGCGAATGTCCTTCAAACTTTTACATCTGTTAAAAGCAGGCAAATAGCTTACTTTTGCTAGTCTAAGAGTTTTAAAACAAATAAAAATTAAATTTAATCATTCATTTTTATGTTAAAAACCCTGTCCATGAAGGTAAGTTTATTTTTAGCCCTATAAAAACACATTAAAAAAAATTCCCAAACATATTTTTTTTCTAAAACATTTAATTACATTTGATTTCAATTCATTTTAAATATGTGTTTTTTTTTAAATTATACGTACAAACGGAGATCCCATTTTTATCAATGAGAATACTACCTAGTGATTGGTGGTCCAGGCCCACCTGACTCCAGCATTTCCGTACATAAGGGGAAGTAATTTTCCCGTACGCTGCGCATCGAATGAAAGCCTCCGACTGCAACTGAAGCTGCCTCTGGGACCACCAGGTATTTTCATTTAAAAACATTTTGTATCAGAGGCGTTGCCCGAAGGAAGCCTCCGACCACAATATTACCCCCATTATCACCTTATTGTCGGACCCTTAAGCGCCTTTTTAAGCCTACCTTTCAAATTTCCCTGACTGCCCACGGGATTCATGCATCTCAAGAACCACGTCTGTCAGCTTGAGATGGGAGTTAAGTGGCCATTGCTCCAGCTGATTAGATGACAACATGAAATGTATGATAAAAGCTCCCACCTCACAGCTGGTCACTTTCCTCAGGCAGATACTGTTGCTGACTGCATTCCCAGCACACATTTAGCTTTCTACTGGTGGCAAGTGTTTGCTGCAAAGTCGCAATCCGGTCTCGCCTCATTAGTATAACCTATCACACCACTGACAGATTGTTTCTCTCATCTCTGTTCGACCTGACATCTATTCCATCAGCATGGGTGTCATTTATGCTGTCTCACCTTGGTCCTCAGAATCGGACCACAATGACATCCAACACCAACAGCACCTGGTACATCAGCAGCACCAACATCAATACCACCAACCTTCTCCTCAATCACCTGATGCTGCACAGGACAGAGGGCATCAGCACAGGGCTGTGCCACGGTGGAGGCAATATCCCCAACACAGGATATACAGGCAGAGGATGAGCTTTCTCAACATTGCAGAGGATGAGCTTTCTCAACATTACTGAGAAGCAGTGCCAAAGAAGGCTCAGGCTATCACGGCAGGTCATCGCAGACATTTATACATTGGTCGAGCGAGACCTGCAGCCCAGAGGAGTGGGTGGACTCACCTTACCAGTGGCTGTCAAAGTCACCAGTGCCCTCAACTTCTTTGCCTCAGGCTCCTTCCAGGGATCTGCAGCAGACAGTTACGACATCTTGCAGTCGACCGCCTATAGATGCATCACACAGGTCACCAATTATATCAACTTTGCCACTGATGAAGCTAGTGTTACTGGGCAGGCGCTCGGCTTTGCCACTCTGACTGGCTTCCCACAGGTGCAGGGCATCATCGACTGCACACATGTGCCCATCAGGGCACCTCATCAGGAGTCTTTATCAACTGCAAGCGCTTCCACTCCCTCAATGTGCAGCTGGTCTGCATCCATAGGAAGATCATCATGCATGTGTGAGCCAAATTCCCTGGCAGCTGCCATGATTCTTTCATCCTTCGCTAGTTCAGCCTCTCTTAGCTCTTTACTCCTCCAAACAGACTTACCTGCTGGCTGCTTGCAGACAAGGGCTATCCACTGAAGACATGGCTCATGATACAATTGAGGAGGCCAAGTACTGATGCCGAGGAGAGATATAATAAAAGCCACATCTTCACCAGATGTGTCATAGAGCAGACAATAGACATGCTCAAAATGCACTTCAAATGCCTTGACACATCTGGAGGAGCCCTTCAGTATGCACCAGCCTGGGTCTCCAGAATCGTCATGGTCTGCTGCACCCTGCACAATATAGCGCAGCAGCAAAGATTAGCAATGCGTGAGGAGCAAGGTACTGAACGCATAGCCTCTTCAGAGGAGCAGGAGGAGGAGCATCAGCTGGAAAACGAGGAGGCGGAAGAGTTGGAGGAACCTGCGGCCCAGATCCCACCAGCACCCGAGCACATTGCTATCCGGGAGGCCAGGGATGGCCTTATGATTGCCAGATTTACTTAACTTTACGCAGTACACCCATATGGCTGCCACATGCTGCGCCAGGTTAGCACCACCCCACAGTAACACCATAAAAGATCCCTACAATAACCAAGCCAGCCCTTTCACGCTCCACACCATTGCTGGAGGTACCGTTATGTCTCTCCAATCACTGCAACTCACCAAGCCACTTTCAAAGGCGCACACAAATTTGTCCAATACCAGAAAGTGGTGAAAATAAAGATTACGGTTGACATCACTTTTACAGAAGCTTGACATTAACATTGAATAAAACACCCAAGTGGCTACCCTTGTGAATCTACTTGTGTGCCATCTTTCTCTTCCATGTGCTTCTATGAGGTGTGCTAGTCCTGTGGCTTCAGCAGAGGTAGAGGCAGCCTGCTCACTTCCCTGCTGTGACTGCTTGGACACTCTTGGCGAGCATCCTCTGGGATTTGGAGCCTGTAATCGCCCTGCCAAAGTCTGGTCCTCCTGCAACTGCGCTTGGGCAGACTTGGCCATCGCTATCTGAGGACGCATCCGAGGCTCTGATTGAGGGGCTGGCAATGGGGGAGAAGTATAGGCACTTTGAGAGGAGCCCACACTTCCATGTACCCTCTCACCATCATCCCTCTCATGGGCCACCTGCACTTCCCTGCTAGCAAGGATCTGCAGAGCACCTTGCTGCACATCAGTGGGGCCTTGAGGACCCACGTCTGCACTAACATCCCAACTAGACAGAAGGTCTATGAGCGTCTACCATCTATTCTCCATAGATAGCATGTGCTCCTGTGAGTGACGCATTAGCTGCTCCATGCAGGTGACCATCTTATCCATGGAATAGGCTACAGTCGATGGTGTTTATCTCCAACATGAGCACCACCAGGTGACAACACTATTAAAGAAAAGAAAGACTTGCATTTATATAGCACTTTTCATGACCACCGATATCTCAAAGCGTTTTACAGCCAATGAAATATATTTGGATTGTAGTCACTGTTGTAATGTGGGAAACACAGCAGCCAACTTGCGCACAACAACTCCCACAAACAACAATATGATAATGACCAGTTAATCTGTTCTTGTTATGTTGATTGAGCAATAAATATTGGCCACGACACCACAGATAACTCCTGCTCTTCTTTGAAACAGTGCCATGGGATCTTTTACATCCACCTGACAGGGGAGAAGGGGTCTCGGTTTTACATCTCATCTGAAAGATGGCACGTCCAACAGTGCAGCACTCCCTCAGCATTGGAGTTTTAGCCTAGATTTATGTGCTCAAGTTCCTGGAATGGGACTTGAACCCAAAACATTCTGACTCAGAGGCAAGTGTGCTACCCACTGAGCCACAGCACTCTATCTCACATGGGACCCACCAAGGTCTGCATCGCTGCACTGGTGCTGGGAGCGCTTATGTCTGGTGACACTGCACCTTCAGAGGCTGGAGGCTCCTCCTGAGGAGTCGTCTTCCTCTTCCTCCTGGACAGTTGGGGGCAGGGCTGGGCTCTTGATGGACCTGTGGGAAAGTAAAGAGATGAGTTAGATATGCCATATGAATAATGGTTTGAATACCATTGTGCACATGATGACTATTCAGTGGCTGATGACATCAGTCCCCATATGAGTGACTGATGTATGCCATGTAGCTGCATGTGATGTTGTTCTGTCACCAGGTTGCTGAGATGTCCCCCTCTCACCTCCAGCTGCTCGGCCACTCCTGATACTTCCAATTGGGAGCCTCCTCTGTTGTTGTAAGGGTGGAAAATGATGGAGGCACACCTCCAGTTCTCATCCTCTCCCTCTTATTGTGGGCTTTCTTTTCCTGCAAGGAGGTAAAGAAGAGAAAGTTGGGTGAGAGTGATGGAATGAGTGTAAGGAATGGATGGGTTACAACTGTAGAAGGTGACTCTGATGGATTGGGGTCGCAATGCCAAATGGCTACCTTGCATGCTGTTAGTTAGTATGATTGCATTGGAATGAGGGTGAGTTTGAGGGGTGCCTAGTAAGATGGGGATGTCATACTGTAGATGGAGGGGGATGGGTGAAGGTGCAATGTATGTTGGCATGAGTAAAGATGTGCAGGAGCAGGGTTGGGAAGGCTGAGTGATGGGGATGTAATGAGAGGCACAGCAGGATGAGGTTGAGTGTTGCTTTGTACTCACCTTTCCTGATCTAATGAGGTCATTGAAACATTTCCAGCACTGCACCCAGGTCCTCCTCAACACATTCCTGCTGTTGACCTCCTCTGCAATTTGGAGCCAGGCTCTTTAAGTTTGCTGGGGTTAGTTTCTTCCACCCATTTGAAGGGAAGAGGAACTTCCTGCGTGCTCGGACTTCCCCCACAAACATATGGAGGGAGTCATTGGAGAACCTGGGTGCAGCCCTCTGCCCCTGTTCAGTCATGTCTCCAACTGTTTGGAGCAAACAAAGTCTCCAGTGCAGTGCCTGCACGATCCTAGATGAACCTTGAATTACAATGTGGCCATGGCTCCCTTAAATATTCCAGATGAAAATGCATCATTGATGATGTCATCAGGCCTGCATCATTTAATAGGGTCAGGTACCGCAAAGGGTGGGCTTACTTGTCCCTATTAGCGCAAAGTTGATTTCTGCAGCGAGATGGAAGCAAGAACGGGTTGCGACCCGCCATGCCAACTGTCTGCATTCGACCCGCCCAGGTACAGGAAATTCCAGCCAGTGTTAAAGTGACATTTCGGAATGTAGATTAACATGAAGTTCATTTTGTTGCATTATTTACAAATTTTTAAAAAAAGTATTATTCAGTGTGATTATTCTAGTCCTGTGCTGATCAATCAGAAATAAAATGCAGTTAGAATCATCGAAATGACAGGCAAAATGTAGTTTTGTAATATCAGCACATTGTTCTTGTACTATTCCAAGCTCAACTGCTGCTACCTACTTTCATCAAATTTCCCTTTCATTACCCCATTTCCTTTACATACTTCCTTTTCAAAAACGTAACCATTTCCCTTTTAAATAATGTGATAGTTCTCCTCAATAGCCACTTCTGGTAAAACATTCCATGCTCTAATCTTTGTGAAAAAGTGTTTCTGTCTTCCTTCTTCATTCTTCTCGTGATAACCCTCGGTCCAAGAAGAAGACATCCCTTGTTATCAATTGCCAAACAAAAGATAATATTTTATTGTTTCCCTCTCAAAACCTTCCTAATTTTGAAAATCTCTATTCGATCCTCCTTTCTTTTCCAGTTTAAAAACTCCCAATTGTTTGAACCTTTCTTCATAGCTATAATCTTTCATCCTTGATGTCATTGTAGATAATGCTCCCTCAATCCTTTCCATTGTTTGTTCAATCTCAATGTAAAACTTATTCACAATTGAGTTTATCGTGCCCTTGAAAGAAGCAGACAACATTTATGAAGCGCTGTTAGAATAGAATTTAAAGAAAAACATTTACAATGGATGTGCTGAAAGGTTTTCTATCTGTTGGGAATGTAATAGCTTGAGTCTTCGTCTGCAAACAAATTGTGTCAGAAAGCTTTTCACAGTTAGGGTGAATACAGCCAGCTATCAGCAGTCTGGGGCCTTTATTTGAATTATGTTTTTATTTTTACAGCATCCGCAGTCTTTGGATAAGACCCTAAAAAAACAATTGGAACAGTATAAACATTCTGTTGCATTGTGAAACTAGGAGTTTCCTCAACATCACAGACACATGTCCAGCAGATGAAATTTACAGGCACAAAACACCATGAGATTTAATAGTATTTAAAAAAGCACATAATCCTGTCCCTGCTCAGTTCAAGCCACTATTATGTTAATTCTTGCAAACATTAATAAGAAAATGCACAATATATTAATGATAGCTCAGGTGAGTTTATTCAGAGAGTAGTTGAGGTATACAGACCAAGGTTTGTCCCCTGTGTTGAGTTAGCTGATTTCAGATTGGATAGTGATAGGGAAACTATAATTAACCTCAGTGCCCCAGGTTTTGAAAAATAAAATCCAGCCAGGGTCCTCCACTGCTGGAAGTGTGTGCATGTGAGCATCGGGTGAGTACACAATCAATCTCGGCTGTAATGCTACCTGTGGGTGAATAGCCTGTCAACACTCAGTCAAGGCTCACACATGAATAACCACCACTGGGGTGAGATATCGAAGGGCAATCAGCACCTGTGAAGTCAGACCTCAGCAGGGAGTCAGCACCACCAGGAGAGGAAGGGAAATAAAATCCTTGAGAAAAGAGGGAAATTTATGTCTACGAATATGTTTTTGTAAGAATACTGGGATACATTGGATGTTATAGCTATCATATAACTCACAAATAATAACAAGTAAAATGCTAGAGTAAAATATTTTGCACTGGTGGTATATAATTTTGCAACACCACATCATTTTACATTGGCCTGGATTTTGCAGTCAGCGTTGAAGTGACCGCTTCACCGCTACCCTCGAAAAAAAAATGCCTAGAAAGATTTGGTGAGTTTGAGAGTGTCGATTTCTTCTATTCTGATTTGAATTTGAATCTGGTGCAATCTGTGGCATCGAGCAATGGTGGAGTCATCAGGCAAGTTAATCAGCCAATCAGATTGAAGAATTCTAACAGACAGTAAAGCTATAAGTAAAAAGCATGGATTATAATTCACATTTTAATCATTATGCAGAAAGCAAAATAAAGATTGGGACTTTCACATGGGATTAAGGTCGAAGCTGAGATATCATAAACAAACTTTAACAGAATAAAATAAAAATGATTTTTATTATTTTTAAAATCATGCAATTTTTAAATGTTCTTCTGAGGGAATGAGAACCCACACTTGTAAAATTAGTTTTTCATGGCCAGGGAGGTTGTTCAGCAGTAATTGTGATGCTATTAAAACTCAGTTACACCTCATTCTACAAGGTTTAACATTTTCAGTAGTTTTAAAGTGAGAATAATGCGTAAAAATTTGAAGTTCACATCACATCACTAATTCTGTGTTGATTGCATCTGCGAGGACTGCAACAGCGCACCCTGTAGAAGAGCAAGGTATCACGGACAGCAACTTCCAGGTTTCTGCATTAACTGCATGTGCGGACGGCAGAAGTTGCTGTCAGTTTTATACAGTAATGACGGCGAGTGCTGACAGTTTACCGTCGGATTCGAGACCATTATTCTTAACTCTCAAAGATAAAATGTTTCAAATATTTTTTTCACTCATTGATCAGTAATGGCTTTCCACCATGGGACTGATGCAAAATCCACTCCAAAACTATTACTTACTGTTGGCGGAGCAATTTTTTCTAAGCCACTGTTATACTTTTATCGTGCCAAAAATGGGGAAGAAAAACAAAAGTAGAACATCGAAAATGTGGGGAAAAATCCCCCCAAAATAAACATGTTTAAAATTCCTGATGAATATCTTTCCAAAAATTCTTCTCTGAAAGAAATTCAGAATAATCTTTTTTTAAACTCTTGGAAAACAGTTGGAAAAAATCCTGGAAAAATCACACTTTGGGAGTTCAGATTATGCTGCAATGGGAGGATCTTTGTATAATTTATGTTACAAATGCTACTATTGAGTTAAATGTAGCTGGGAAATAAGAACATAGGAGATATAGAATATATTGTAGATGAGGAAGACTCAAAATTTGTAATTGTAGCAATACTGAAAAAATCAGAACAATGATTCAAGTAAAGACAAATGTACAAGTTTAATTTACAATGGGATTGAACTTGTTGAAATGAAAATTGAATCTAATCTGAAAATTAATGTTAATTGAAAACTCTTTTTTCCAAATCCTGTTTTTTTTTAATCAAAACAAATTCTGGAAAATTAAGAAAAAAACTCTCAAACTATTTTAGAAGGGTTATCTCCGAAAATCAAAACAGTAGAATTAAGAAAATAAATCAATAAACTGCATTGAGGCAACTATGTCGTAATGTGAAAGCTTACCTCCCCTGTCTAAACAAATGATTTTTGGGGCAAAGCAGGAACTGAACGTGGAACCACCTTGGATCAATTAGCTCGAGGATTCTAAATTTATTATCATCCAGTGAGCTACCAGTTAAAGTCTGAGAGAATTCCCTTCACTACTATTAACTTTCATGAAGTGAAACCCAAACCTAATCCAAAAATACAGAAACTGAATAACCTCAAAAAAAGTAACAAAAGCCAAGAAAAATAATGACTCAGTCCCAGAAATAAGAACAACATTCCAGTGATTATCTCTTAGCTAAAATATAATGGGAACAAAACTGATATAAAATCAAACAGATCAGTAGTTCATCAAAATGCCCCAAATAGATAAGTTCTTACAGTTTATATGATAGCCAATTTACATATACTCTAAATATCTTGGCAAATTCTTAAACTGGCTGAGAATAAAATGTGGCCATTACACTGTATATTTTATATGTAAAACACTTAATCTGATGCCCATATATTGGCCTCATGAGTGGAATCTGACAAATACAGAATATTTAAATAGTAATATTTGGATTCCTATACTTTATAACAGTATTAGTTATTCTCTGCACATATCGATTCTAAGCTTGGACCTTGTCTGACAAGAGATGATGAGTATTTGAGTTAGCAGCACATTCTACTCTTAAACCCCTGTGCAACTCTTGCCTTGAGTAGCAGGTTGTCTGCACAGAAGATGAGGTATTTTCTCACTCGTTTTGTTATAAGCTTAATTAGAATTTGTTCCATTGAGATCAGACACTTATCCACGTGCTGCTTTCATTAGTATTGTCGAGAAGGATTTTTGGGGAGTGGTGGAGGAGGATAAGAGAATCAAGTTCTGCTTCTATCAATCATAAATAAAAAGAGAAATTTGCATTTTGTGAATCTGGCCTAATTGGTAAATACGTAATCATGAGAATTACTGATAAACTTTCAGCTACAATCTGTATTAATATTGTTCTTGCTGTCCCTAGTGTAAGGCGGCTATAAAAGAAATCACACTTCTATGGGCTCCACTTCCTACCCTCCATTAGGCAAATACATCAAAGTCTACTTTGTCTTTTATTGTTGCTCTACTCTGAAATGCATGAACACAGCATTTAACTTCTTCTCAGCACTTCACTAGGTCCTTTCAAAGGCAGTCTCAATCTCCAAGTTTCTTTAATTTAAAAATAAAGATACTGTACTCCAATGGTCTCCCAATTAAATGAATTGCTAACAAATTACACTACAAGCCACAGGCCAGAATATCAATGGCACAAGAAACTGGATTAAAAAATCTAGGAAACAGATGAGAGGTGGAGCATCATTTTCAATGTCCAATCAAAATGGCAAACCAATTAACAAATGCTAATAGAATGATAGGATATATAAGCAAACAGTAGAATATAAGTTTACTGAGATTATGCTAAAGCTTTATGATATACTGGCTGTAATATTTACCTGAGGTTGGGTGCATGCGGACTGTGTAGCGGGTCGTGAACCCAAAG
Organism: Pristiophorus japonicus; assembly: GCF_044704955.1. Taxonomy (NCBI): domain Eukaryota; kingdom Metazoa; phylum Chordata; class Chondrichthyes; family Pristiophoridae; genus Pristiophorus; species Pristiophorus japonicus. The sequence goes on along the minus strand of NC_091980.1, from coordinate 102,719,228 downwards.
ATTTGAACTGCACGTTCTGCAGTACGAGTTTTACTCAATGGCCCCATTTATTACAGTCATTTGCATTCCCCATCCCAATTAAATGGAGTGGGTCTGATGATGTTATCGAGGATTCATTTCCAGTGTGGATATTTAAAGCAGCCTTGCACGCATCTCATTTGCAGGTTGATGTTGGAGTGCACAAGTTGGTTTCCAATGACGTGATAAAACTAATAAAACAGTGGATCATGAAGAAAAGGCAGAGGGCTGTACCAAGATGCAACGCTGCTTCCCTGGAAGTTCTATAAGGACATAAGAATTAGGAGCAATGGTAGGCCATATGGCTCCTTGAGCCTGCTCCGCCATTCAATAAAATCATGGTTGATATTCAACCTCAACTCTTCTTTCTCGTCCTATCTCCATCTCGTTTGATTCCCCTAGAGTCCAAAAATCTATCTATCTCAACCTTGAAAATAATCAACAAATCAGCATCCACAGGCCTCTGGGGTATAGAATTCCAGAGAATCACAACCCTTTGAGTGAAGAAATTCCTCCTCGTCTTAATCTTAAATGGCCGACCCCTTATCCTGAGACTATGCCCCCTAAACCTAGACTCACCAGCCAGAGGAAATAACGTCTTAGTATCCATCAGTCAATCCCCCTCAGAATGTAATATGTTTCGATGAGATCACCTCTCATTCTTCTAAATTCCAGAGAGTATAGGCATAATCTACTCAATCACTTCTCATAGGATAACCCTTTCAACCCAGGGATTAATCTAGTAAACCTTTATTGCATTGCCTCCAAGGCAAGTATGTCCTTCCTCAGAGAAGGAAAACAAAACTGTGAACAGTACTCCAGTGAGGTTATCCACTTTGGCAGAAAAAATAGAAAAGCAAATTATTATTTAAATAGAGCATAATTGCAAAGTGCTGCAGTACAGAGGGACCTGGGGGTCCTTGTGCATGAAACACAAAAAGTTAATATGCAAGTACAGCAAGTAATCAGAAAGGCAAATTGAATGTTGGCCTTTATTACCAGGGGGATGGAGTATAAAACTACAACTGTACAGGGTATTGGTGAGGCCACACCAAAAGTACTGTCTTCAGTTTTGGTCTCCATATTTAAGGAAGGATAGACTTGCATTGGAGACAGTTCAGAGAAGGTTCACTAGGTTGATTTCAGAGATGCAAAATTAAGGGGCAAGAGGGATGGAGGAACTTAATTCAATCACTACACGGTAAAATAATGGGAATAAAAGTGGTCAGGTCCCCAGGACCTGATGGCTTGCATCCTAGGGTCCTAAAAGAAGTGGCTGTAGAGATAGTGGATGCATTGGTTGTAATCTACCAAAATTACCTGAATTCTGGGGAGGTCCCAGAGGATTGGGAAACCACAAACGCCCCTATTTAAAAAAGGAGGCAGACAGAAAGCAGGAAAATATAGACCGGTTAGCCTAACATCTGTCGTTGGGAAAATGCTGGAGTGCATTATTAAGGAAGCAGTAGCAGGGCATTTGGAAAAGTATAAGTCAATCAAGCAGAGTCAGCATGATTTTATGAAAGAGAAATCATGTTTAACAAATTTGCTAGAGTTTTTTGAGGATGTAACGAGCAGGGTGGATAAGGGGGAACCAGTGGATGTGGTGTATTTGGATTTCCAGAAGGGATTCGATAAGGTGCCACATAAAAGGTTACTGCACAAGATAAAAGTTCACAGAGTTGGAGGTAATATATTAGCATGGATTGAGGATTGGCTAACTAAAAGAAAATAGAGTCAGGATAAATGGGTAAGTTTCTGGTTGGCAAACAGTAACTTGTGGGGTGCCATAGGGATCGGTGCTGGGGCCTCAACTATTTACAATCTATATTAATGACTTGGATGAAGGGACCGAGTGTAATGTAACCAATTTTGCTGATGATACAAAGATGGGTGGGAAAGCAGATTGTGAGGAGGACACATAAAATCTGCAACGGAATATAGACAGGCTGAGTGAGTGGGCAAAAATTTAGCAGATGGAGTATAATGTAGGAAAATATGAGGTTATCCACTTTGGCAGAACAAATAGAAAAGTAGATTATAATTTAAAAGGAGAAAAATTGCAGCGTGCTTCAGTACAGAGGGACCTGGGGGTCCTTGTGCATGCAACACAAAATGTTAATATGCAGATACAGCAAGTAATCAGGAAGGCAAATGGAATATTGGCGTTTATTGCAAGGGGGATAGAGTATAAAAGCAGAGAATTCCTGTTACAAATGTACAGGATATTGTTGAGGCTAAACCTGGAGTACTGCGTGCAGTTTTGGTCTCCGTATTTAAAAAAGGATGTACATGCATTGGAGATTGTTCAGAGAAGGTTCAGTCGGTTGATTCCAGAGATGAGGGGGTTGACTTATAAAGATAAATTGAGTACGTTGGATCTATACTCATTGGAGATCAGAAGAATGAGAGGTGATCTTATCGAAACATATAAGATAATGGGCTCAATTTTGCCCAAGCCCGTTTTCTGGCGTATTGCTAGAGTTACGCCCATTTTTCTAGGCCAGAAATGCAGCGGAAATAATTTGCTAAAATTTCCCCAATGTAGAATTTGAATTTGGCGCCGCGCAGCATCGGGGGCAGGCGGTGGGGGTAGAGCCTGCTGTCTGCAGCGAAAAAAAATGCCGCAGCTTCTGCGCATGCACGGGAAAAAAAAAAATTCTGACGTCGTTGCAATGGACGCGCATACGCAGTACAACTCCAAGTTGGCAATCGACCATTTTTAAAGAGCCAGTTGTGAGTGTGAGAAGCAGTACTTTGTGAGAGGATTGGAAAAATCGCAGCTGCAGCAGTACAAGATGCAATGTGGTGCAAGGACCAATAATTTCTTACAGGAAGAAGTGGAGGCACTAGTTACTGTGATTGAGAACAGATGGCAGGAGCTGGACACCAGCAAAGGTGACATAAAAGTTCCACCCAAAAAAATGAAGAACGCTGGAACCAAGTTGCAGAAGATTGTGCAATGGTGACCACCACGAGATCTGGAGGCCAGTGTAAAAAGAAATGGCAGGACCTTGGTCAAGTAGTTAGTGTAAGTAATATTTTCATTTATTCAATGGCATTGCAATTGTAAATGTGACCAGCTGTATATGTCCCACCCAGCAGAAAGACACCCTCTCTAAAAAGTTAGGTTTTCATCTTTGCAGAGGAAGGTGGCACATAATAAAATGGAAAGAACTCGAACAGGAGGAGGCCCGGCAAATCTGCACCCACTGACCCCCTTAGAAAATAGGGGCGTTGCTTTGATGGGTTCTGCCTGGAGAAAAGCAATTACCATTGCACAAGCGGGCCCACACTCGAGGGAAAGGCTAAGTCCTGCAAATTCATCGTGGTCCTTCAAATCAGCCTGCTGCCTGGCCTGCGATGTGTGAGTCTACTTATGCCACCCACCCTGTCTCCTTCTCTGTTGCTAACCATTTGACTGTTCTGTTATATTTTGCAGAACTTGAGGCCAACCCTGACGATGCAAACGAAGATTCAGACACAGATGAGCCTGAAGAGGAGAACATTTTCCAATGCAACTCTCCAGACCAAGAACATGTGGATGAGGGGGAGGGGGTGGGAGGAGGGGATGGAGCTGGATGAAGCTCCCACTGTTGTACTGGCTTTGGAGGAGATGCCACTCATTGCGGTGACAGCCCCTTCCATGACTAGTGGTTTGAGTGTTGGTGGGACATTCCATGGTTTCACACCTTCCGAGGTTGCGGGTCCCAGTGGTGGGATGCAGCAAGGCACACCCATGGCCCCACCGTCCCAGGCTGCGGGTCCCAGTGGTGGGCTGCAGCGATGCACACCCATGGGGAGGAGGGGAAGAAAAGCTCGACCACGCTCTCCTGAGGTGCAGGGTCTCACAGATGTGGTTCAGATGATGTCATTGAGTGTGGAGAGCATCGATCTTACCCGATCACTCCTGGACGCCATCAGTGGGATGAGTGACGAGGTAACGGGACTGTCGAGAGAAGTAACAGCAATGACACGAGAAATGGGAACCATTTCCGGGACCATCAGTGAAGGAATAGTGGCCATGAGGGAGGGAATATCAGAAGTAATGCAAACCATATCACTGACCATGAGGGAGGGAATGTCAGAGGTAGTGCAAACCACATCACTGATCATGAGGCAGGGAATGTCAGAGGTAGCTGATGCGCTGTCGGTGACCATCAGGGAGGGAATGTCAGAGATAGTGTAGTGCAAACACTCTCACTGACCATGAAGGAGGGAATGTTGTAGGTAGTTCAGACAATTTTACTCAACATGAGGGAGGGAGTGCTGCAGGTCGTTGAGACACTGTCAGGGCGCATGAGGGACAGCATGTTGGAGTTAGCTGCTGCAATAAGGGAACACGCCCAGACCCCACGCCCATTGACAGAATCAACTGCCACTCCCACTCCATCCCCACACCAGCCTCTGAAGAGCCCAAAGCCAGGCCTTCCAACTTGCCACCTGGGCCCTCCACATTGCCACCTGGGCCCTCTAACTCGCCGCCTGCTGCCAAAGCCCCACCCCCGCTCCCGCCTCAACAGGTGCGCAGTACCCGAGATCTTAGAAAGAATAAGCTTAGTACCAAGCCCAGAAACACTGCATCACGGTCTGTGGGTATGGGTGGTGGAGGATCCAAGACCAAACTCAGCGGGTGGTCTTCGAATAAGGTGGAGGAGAGATGGGTGGGTGCAGCCTTTCTTTGCTGTTTTTGTTGTTGTTATTATTATTGTTGTTACTGTTGTAACTGTTCTCAAATTAAAAGTTTTTTGTAAGTTATGTAAATTTACAAGTTTAAAAGTTTGTAAGTGACCTTAAAGATTTTAAGTGATCTTAAAGAGTGATCTTAAAGTAAAATTTGATACAAAAATAATTTTATTAAAGTTAAGTACAAAAGAACTGTTTGTTAAACTTTTGAATAAAATATATTTTACATTAAAACTGAATTATTTACATTATTTGTTCCATTAACAGTATGCAACTTTACGGAACAGCTCCAAACAGTAATCATGGTCCATGTGGAATAGTTGTCGCTGAGCCCTCAGGCATCAGTAAAGCATTCACGGATGAGTTGCTGGCGCAAGGTTCGAGCAATCTTTAAAGGGGCACGATGGCCCGCCTTCCTCCACCGTCGTGCTCTGGCCTCAGGCACTTGAATGGCTTCCTCATCCTCGTCGTCCTGCTCCTCCTGTTCATCATTTGCATCTTCCACATCATTATCATCAGCCACTCTCACCACAGATAGGTCTTCCACTATCAGGTGTTGCTGCCTCATAAGAACATAGAACATAAGAAATAGGAGCAGGAGTAGGTCATACGGCCCCTCGAACTTGCTCTGCCATACGATCATGGCTGATCTGATCATGCACTCTCGTCCACTTCCCTGCCCGTTTCCCATAACCCCTTATTCCCTTATCGGTTAAGAAATTGCCTATCTCTGTCTTAAATTTATTCAATGACCCAGCTTCCACAGCTCTGTGAGGCAGCGAATTCTACAGATTTACGACCACCTGAAGAAGAAATTCCTCCTCATCTCAGCTTTAAATGGGCAGCCCCTTATTCTAAGATTATGCCCCATAGTTCTAATCTCCCCTATCAGTGGAAACATCCTCTCTGCATCCATTTTGTCAAGCACACTCCTAATCGTATACATTTCGATAAGATCACCTCTCATTCTTCTGAATTCCAGTAAATAGAGGCCCAACCTACTCAACCTTTTCTCATAAGTCAACCCCCTCATCTCCAGAATCAACTTACTGAACCTTCTCTGAACTGCCTCCAAAGCAGGTATATCCTTTTTTAAATATAGAAACCAAAACTGCACGCAGTATTCCAGGTGTGGCCTCACCAATACCCTGTATAACTGTCGCAAGACTTCCCTGCTTCTATACTCCATCCCCTTTGCAATAAAGGCCAAGATTCCATTGGCCTTCCTGATCACTTGCTATACCTGTATACTAACCTTTTGTATTTCATGTACAAGTACCCCCAGGTCCCGCTGTACTGCAGCACTTTGCAATCTTTCTCCACTTAAATAATAACTTGCTCTTTGATTTTTTTTCTGCCAAGGTGCATAACCTCATACTTTCCAACATTATATTCCATCTGCCAAATTTTTGCCCACTCACTTAGCCTGTCTATGTCCTTTTGCAGGTTTTTTGTGTCCTCCTCACACATTGCTTTTTCTCCCATTTTTGTATCGTCAGCAAACTTGGCTGCATTACACTCGGTCCCTTCTTCCAAGTCGTTAATATAGATTGTAAATAGTTGGGGTCCCAGCACTAATCCCTGCGGCACCCCACTAGTTACTGATTGCCAACCCGAGAATGAACCACTTATCCCGACTCTCTGTTTTCTGTTAGTTAGCCAATCCTCTATCCATGCTGATATATTACCCCCAACCCCATGAACTTTTATCTTGTGCAGTAATCCTTTATGTGGCACCTTGTCAAAAACCTTCTGGAAGTCTAAATACACCACATCCACTGGTTCCCCTTTATCCACCCTGTATGTTACATCCTCAAAGAATTCCAGCAAATTTGTCAAACATGACTTCCCCTTCATAAATCCATGCTGACTCTGCCTGACTGAATTATGTTGTTCTAAATGTCTTGCTACTGCTTCTTTAATAATGGACTCCAAACTTTTCCCAACCACAGATGTTAGGCTAACTGATCTATAGTTTTCTACTTTTTGTCTGCCTCCTTTTTTACATATGGGCATTACATCTGCATGTTTTCCAATCTGCTGGGACCTCCCCAGAATCCAGGGAATTTTGGTAAATTACAATGAATGCATCCACTCTCCCTGCCAGTACTTTTCTTAAGCCATCAGGTCCAGGGGATTTATTCGCCTTTAGTCCCATTATCTTACTGAGTATCACCTCCTTAGTGATTGTGATTGTGTTAAGTTCCTCCCCCCCACCCCACCCCCCCCGCCCATAGCCCCTTGACAATCCACTGTTGGGATATTTTTAGTGTCCTCTACCGTAAAAATATTTGTTCAGGGTTTCTGCCATCTCCATGTTCCCCATCACTAATTCCCTGGTCTTTTGCTAATAACTGCTTGCTTGATCATTTTTAATGATCCAGAATGCTTTGAGCAAAAATGAACTGTTGAGAGATCCCACGGCTGCGAAGGGACTTTCTCACAGGCAGTCAGAGGTGTCCTTGAATTGTCTACGAACTGTGAAGAAATCTATGGCGATAAGAAATGACAAGATTTCTATTCATGAGAAAAATCTGTTTGAGAACATTTCCTTTGTTTTAAATTATACAATTACATGCACACATATTTGCTCACATCCAGAAAAAAGGTATAATGGTTGGGACATGGGGGTTAGTCCGGGACTGCTGCAGTCAGAAAGAGGACAACTTGGTCAGTTGCCAACCAAAGAGCCACGGACTAATTAGTAGGCGCTTTACCACCAGTAGTATTAGTTACGTGTGAGTTTTTCTTAAAATTGCTTAAATGTAAGGTAAATGAACAGTAAGTAAAGTATCTCATGGGGTAGGTCTATACAGTAACTGTTGTGTATTGATGCTATGGAATTGTTACTTGTGTTCTTTTGTTGAATTTTAAGTAAAGGTGTGAGGGTAGGCGGGATATCCTGTGTCCATATTGTTCTGTCTTATGTCTGAACCCTGTAAAGTGTAGAGTCAAGACAGCATTTTACAGGATAAAAACCTGTTTTTATAAAAGATAAGTCTTACTAGCCTCAGCCACTGCTCAAATCTCCATCAATTAAGCCTCATACCTAACATTGATATGCTTCACATTACCCTCACACACTTAGCACTGTTGCAAGCCTCCCACAGCTTGCACACACTGCCAGCTATTAAACCATGACAACGACATCAACCAAACAGATTGCATGACATTCACTGGTACACTTCCCTCTCTCTCTTGCAGTACAAGGTGGCGCACAACTGGAGGCAGCAGGAGGTAACCGGAAGAGGACAGGTGCACCTGCATGTTCTAAACCCCATGGAGGAGACGATGCTGATCATTATTGGGATGGCCATTGCTGAGCACGTGGCCAGCAGAGGGGCTGAAACCATCGAAGATGACCGTATCCTCATCCCTATTCCTCCTTCTCACGTCCCACTTCCCCCTCATCCCACACTCTCCTCTGATTTACAAACTGCGGATGATGTAAACTTGCAACTCGTACATTCCCCGTCCCAGCTTAACAACCTTACCCTGTGTTTTTTTCCTTTCAGATATCCAAGAGATGCAACCTGGCCAGGGAGTGGAAGAATGCCAAGAAGAGAGTGACGATGAACCTGGGCATGAATGTGCTGAAGCCTGAGGAGGGGCCAAGGATAGCGCAGGTGCCAGCTCACCAGGTACGCCATTTTGGAGATCCAAGGGCACCCATAACACCCAAAAATGGAGGGGTCAAAATTCGGTTGATAACGCATGCTGATAACACCAGTGATGGGTGTTAACTTGGAGTTAGGTGTCTGGGAGTGCTGCTCGGTGCTGTTCATGCCTGACAGAAAATTTGCTTGAAATTTTTTAAGCGGGTAAAAACATAACGTACCGCCGGTTAACGCCATGGAAATCATGACGTCAGTACGCGAGCAATGCTTGGCGCCTTTCTCGCCACATTCACTTTTGCCGCTTCACTCAATGGCTGGCATCCACGACCTGAAAAAGTTGGACTGCAAAAGGCGGAGAAAAAAATCAGGGGCGTTATTTATCGTAGTTGCAGCCAGAGCTCAGAGGTCTCAGTCAGTGCTGCGTTTGATGCTCACAGACAGTAAGGTTTCGCACTGCTGCTGCCTAGTCAGATTGACTACTAGTATCTGGGACACATCGGCTGCCATCTTGGCTAACTTTGAAATCTCTATCTCGTTGTGACCTGTGCCAAGTGATGGGGGCAGTGATGGCACACCATGTCATCCTGCAGTGCTGAATTGAAAGGTGCTGGCTGCAGGGACAGCTTATGGCACATGTGGATTTTCCCCAGAGGAGAGGCCCCAGACGGCGGGGCAGGAGGCCGTACGCAAAGTTTACCACGCGCATTACTCTTATCGTGAGATGTCCGAAGCGCAGTGCTTAAGAAGGCTGCGGTTCCGCAGGGAGGTGGTCACGGAGCTTTGCAAACTTCTGCGGAGATACTTGGCAGCTGACATTGGCACCAGAACCTCACTGTCAGTGGCAGTGAAAGTGACAATAGCACTGAACTTCTATGGTACCGGCTCCTTCCAGTCTCCTGTAAGCGATGTATGCAACATCTCGCAGTTTGCAGTACATTGGTGCATTCGCCAGGTCACCTCACCGATGCTCTCTACGGCAAACGATTCGACTAAGCCAAGTTCAGCATGTCAAGGCAAGACCAGGATGAGCGCACCTGTGCCTTTGCCAGGCTAGCGGGCTTCCCCAGGGTTCAAGGAGAAATTGATTCTATGCATGTGGCATTGAGGGCCATGCCCCATGGAGAGATTTTTCGGAATCACATGGCATTCCACTCCCTCAACGTGCAGCTGGTCTGCGATCACAGGCAGATGATCCTCACTGTCAATACCCGATATCCTGGCAGCTGCCACGATACTTTCATCCTGCGGGAGAGCACTGTGCCACGACTCTTCAAGCCACTGCATGAATGCCATGGCTGGCTCCTGGGCGACAAAGAATATGGTATGGCCTCCTGGCTGATGACACCCCTCCACAATCTCACCACCCGTGCCGAGCAGCGCTACAGCATCAGCCAAACCACAATCCGGGCCATTATCGAGTGAACTCTCAGGGTTCTGAAGCAACATTTCCTCTTTCTTGACTGCTCTGGAGGGACATTGCAGTACTCACCTGATAGATCTCCACTATTGTCTGCTGCATGCTGCACAACCTGGCCATTATGAGGGCCCAGCCATTACCACCAGGGATGGATGACCCACCTCAGGAGGAGGACGATGATGACGAGGAAGATGAGGATCCTCACCGAAGGAGGAGGCAGCCTGACATTGCTGTGGCTGGAAGGACTGCTCATCAGAGAGTCATCGCTCATCGATTCCAATGAATGAGTCTTGACGTGCCCAATGGCCAGACTATACACCTGGGCATCAACTCAACACATCGCTACACATCCTGCAGCCCTCTATCTTAAATAATCTGGAAGCACTCTGTTGTGGATGGGGTGCGGAGTGCAACAGCTGTGAAGGTGGAATGATGTTATCCTGAGAAAGGACATCATGGTCCAATTGGCCCAACAGGCTGATGCTCCCCAGGGGCAGAGCATCATCATCAGCAGAAATCTGGGTGAGGCGAGAATCCTGTGCTGGGTCAGCAAGGTTAGGTCCCCATCCAACTGATGGGGCCCCAGACTGGATGGCAGGGGTCAGTGTGTTTGTTGAATCAAGTTGCCTCTGCATCAAGGGTGTCTGCAACTGCAGAACACCAGGGAGCTCACTCAGGACACCACGCACTGATGACATTTGAATATGGAGGCCTACAATAGCATCGGCCTGGTGCTCAATGGTTACGACAACATCAGCCAAAACCCATGCCACCATGTCTGGGATCCCATAGTTACTGTTTGCATCTAGCATCCATTGGTAGCTACCAAGGATGGGCTCGGTGGGTTACTGAAAGGCATGAGCAACAGTTGAGGCAGACTCCTCCATCCTCACAGCTAGTGCATCAAAACTCTCGGGCACCCTTGCTAGTGCACCCGGCAGATCGCTGTGCAACTGCAGGGATTGTCTTGCGACAACCTCTAGGTCGGGCTCATCATCAGAGTGCTGCTGAGCATGACTCAGGCACGCACTCACCCTTCGGAGAGCTGACCCTCAGGACTTCCCCTCCCACATGTCATTGCTGAAGGCCACTGGGTCCCGGAGCATCACCCTCCTCTGCCTCCCCCACCACGCCTTGGTCAGCAACGCTGCTGGCCCCACTCTCTGACGGTGCAGCCTCCTGCATGAGTTCAAAGGAGGTGTCGTCCTCCTGGTCGTCGGCAGCATCTGCACCCATGGAAGGTGCCCGAGAAGGCCTCGGTAGATCTGGCTGGTCATCTGAAAGCACAAACACAAAGCAGCAGTCACCAGCAGGGGAGGGGGTCAGGAGCGGGGAAGGCATTCATGAATGCCAGTCTCATGGAAGTAGCTGGACGTTGATGGTGTCAGGTCCAAGTGTCCTGCAGGTCACTGCAAAGGAACTCAACACAACGTCGCTGTCCCGAGGAGGGTCGGCCGCACCCACCGCCATCACCAACTTGAGTGCCCATCAGGGCAGCTATCCGTTCCTCCAATGGAGTGAGCACTTGGAGGTCTGGCTCCCCTCCACCAGTCCGCATTTGGTTCTGTCAGTTGTGGGCAAACTTCGCCTGTAACATTTAACAGAAGGTCGAAGTTAGAGACCTTCTATCAGTGTGTCCCAAGTGCCTTACATAATTTAGTACCATTTATTCTATGACAGTCTTCACAGCTCAATGTTTAGTAACATTTTACCCTATGACATCTTCACAGCTCGATGTAACTACCATTCGTGGCATCGACTTGCTGTGGCAATGCTTGAATTAGGGTGAGAAGACATCACAGTAATGGGGAGTCTACCGTCTTGGACACACATATGAAGACAGGAGTGACCAACACGAGGGATGGGTCTGCAGAGCTGAGCAGCAAGGTTAACAACACATGTAGGCCCTTGCAGTAGGTGAGGCTGCAAATGGGAACCTTGACTGTGGGATCACCTGCTTAGAGCATGGATTCCGGGACATTACATTGAGCAGAGAGTGCACATTGAGGTGAGAGCATATATCATGTTGAAGTTTGAAATTAAAGATACTCACCCTCACTATCCATGTCAGGTTGTTCCACTATTTGCGACCTTGCATCAATGTCCTTGGCACCATGTCACTCGCAGACACTTGATCTGCTATCGCCCTCCATAGCCTTCGGTACATTTAGGGTTGGTGTCTCCTCCGAGCCTCTGTCCTCAGCATCTGGCAATGCCTCTCCAGGGCAGCAAGGAGTGTATCGACTGCAGCGTCCGTGAACCGATGGGCACGCTGACGAGCTGCTGCCTGGTCTGCCATGTTCACGGTCTGAGTGAGTGCGTAGTAAGTGAATATAGCCACGAGGCGTTGAGCCAGCCAATCAACGTTTCAATTAAATCCAGGTGGCGCCACTATGTCTGTGGTGCAGCTCCAAATGATGCCTAAGTCCTGGGTGTTGAGCAGACGCTTAATGGCCCACTTAGCACAGCATACTCCATCCAGGTAAGTGTACAACGCCATGATTTAACGCTCCTATCAACTCTTTGGATGTCAATACTGAATTTCGCATTTGGAAAGCGCACCTGAAGCGAGGCGTTAAAAATTTCTCTCATCCGGTGACAACGCCTCAGAAATGGCAATACCAAATTTTGACCTTTGGGTGTTAACAAGCCCAATTTTTCACCGTATGCCTTTAAGCTAATTGACCTAGAAATTCAATACCGCTAAAAGATGGGCATAGGCATTCAATGTGAGATATGCCTGATCAAAATTAGCAGGAAACACATAAACTTTGCTGCCTGCTAATTATAATGATTGCAGCACACAGCCTAGCACTGAACGCACTGCTGATAGGATGTGTGCTCAGGAGGGTGCCGAAGTGAATGTTGCCTGCTCCTCTTAAAGACAGTCTGCACTTCTTAAAGGTGAGCTGCCTTCTGCTGATCAAAGATGCTAAAAGTGCTTCAGCTAAAACACAACTGGCTCAACAGGTAAGGGAAACGACATCCAGGGTCTCAGACATAATACTTGACCTTGTGCAGGGGCTCAACACTGGACGAGAAGTTCTGCACCCACAGGGGGACAGGGAGCCCTCCAGAAAGAAGGATGTTGGACCAGATCACTGAGGTGGTCACTGCCAGCAATGTCAACAACCCCCACCACCCGCCCCCTCCAACCCCCCCAGGACCTGAATTCAGTGTTCAAAGAAGTTTCAATGCACAACAATGCACCCTCTCCGCACCCGCACCCCCCCACCCCCCCGCCTCCCCCACCATCACTCTACTCACCTTCCAACAATCTCTACCAAACATGAGGCACAACTCACATTTCTAGCTTCAGCTCACCCTGAGCCCTTGATCGGTGCTGAAAGAATATAAGATGCTGGTATCCTCATACATTATCCTCCTTCTCAGATCCCACTTACCCCATACCCCTCAACAGGACCCGACCATTTTGCTTTCCCCATTTCAGACACCCAAGAAATCCAGCCTGCCCAGCCAGTGGACCAACAAGGACAGGAGAAAGGAGAAAGCAGAGAGCAGAGCGGAGAGAGGAGAGGAGAGGAGAAGAAGGAAGAAGAAGAAACACCATCACTCGATTTCACACCCCCAGCCACCAGCTACTCGAGGTCATCCTGCAGTCTCCCCCACTGAAAATCAGCAGCCTTCCACCAGCCATACCTTAGCCACTGGAGTAGCACTGCGTAAGTGCAGTAGGATAGGCAAAGGAACATGCAAAACACTCACTAAGGGAATGTACAAGGGTGATGAGTTGATTTCTTGATGTAATATGGTATGCATATATGGATAAAGTTGGATTGGAAAGTTTGCTTTGTGGTGGCTTTTATTTCAGCATCGTGGCCAAGAGGACGCTGTGATGGTCAGTAACAGAGGGAAGGTAAGGCGTGGGACAAATGTTGAAATGGGTATTGGAGTTGTATTCACTGATACCGCAGGTGGATGATTCAATATCCTGCCCAGAAAGAGGCTGTCTGCCTCTTTCCTTCCGCTTCCTCCCTTTGCTTTTTTCTCTTCTGCTTCCTCCTCTTTTGCATCCTCCTCTTTTGCCTTCTTCCTCCTCTTACGCCCTCTATGAGCAGCTTGTCCCCTTTGCTGCCTTTGCTCCATCTCCATTTCATGCTGCAGCCCAATGGGGACTGCAACTAGAGCCGTCAAGATTGGGAGCAAGTGTTTTCAGAAGACTTCCTTTATGAGCCAAAGCCTTGCAAATGTCCAGAAGCACTCCCTGCATTCCCAGCACACGTTAACAACTTTTTAAATATATTACACCAAGCCACTACTCCAATAAAATGTAAAGAAACCAGTACAAGAGCAAAAATCTAAAATAACCTGAAAGTTGCATGCTGGCAGCGGGTCCGTCGAACTGCTGTATGCGCGTTCTGCCATGATTGCTTTGGAGAAGGCGTTAATAAAAGCGGCGACATCCAAGATACCAGATCGTGCATCAATTCAGTATTACACGTCGATTGATTTCACAATCTGGCTCATCTAACTATTTGAAGTGAGGGCAGGCAAAAGTAGCACAGCCAACCCGCCTAGAATGGCAGCTGTTGCGTTCTGTGCCGGAAGCGAACAGGAGCAAGGCGGCCGCCAATTTTCCTTCCAAACTGGTCTTAACGACCAACGCAAACAGTTCTAATTTCCCAGCCATTATTTCTAGCATCAAACTCGAATATCTGACATTCATACAAAAGATCCTTTCTACACTTCAAAAATGGCATTTGGAAAATAAAATTACCGTGAATTAGATGTCAGAACATCAAAGCTCACTTACTCAAGCAATGTGGCAAATCATTAATTGCCTTCTGGACTTTTTCTTCAATCACAGGCTTGGTGACACACTGTTAGTCAAGCTGCAGCAAGATTGTTGGGTTGCAATCCAGTGATCAAACTGAATTTTTCACTCCAAACCTTTACAGATGTGTAAACAAAATTCATCACCAATTCCACTGCTAAAGTGTTATTAGCATTCCATTTGTGAATTCATATAAAGACAAAGAATGCCACATTTCAAATCAAATGTGAGGCATTTTATTTGGCATTATTAATATTTTACTAGAGTATCTCCTGTTTCATTGCACACATTATGTCATAGAATATGGTCTCTCTCTCTCTCTCATCAGTCTCTGTTCTATTTGTGTTGCTATTTCTCTCTTTGTCTCTCCTCTTTTGCTTCTCTATTTTTCTAACTCAAGCCAAGTCCTGTTCACCCATTACCTTAGTACTCACTGGCCCCCATATCTGGCAAAACCTCAATATTAAAATTCTCATCCTTGTTTTCAAATCCCTCCAAGGCCTTGCCTCTCCCTATCTCTGTAACCTCCTCCAGCCCCACAGCCCTCCGAGATCTTTAATTTTGGCATCTTGCATATTCTTGATTTTAATCGCTCCAGCCTTCAGCTGCCTGGACCCTAAGCTCCAGAATTCCCTCCATAAAACTTTGCGCCTCTCTAGCTCTCTCTCCTCCTTTAAGACACTCCTTAAAACCTACCTCTTTGAACAAACTTTTAGCAATCTGTCCTAATATCTCCTCATATGGCTTGGTGTCAAATTTTGTTTGATAGCACTCTTGTGAAGAACCGTCAGCTGTTTTACTACATTAAAGGCGCTATATAAATGCAAGTTGCTGTTGTTGTTTCTTCTCTTCTGACTTTCTGTCCCATCTCTTATTTTCACTTTTCCCTCTGTCCTCTTCTGTTTCTCTTTCTGTTTTTTTCTTCTTTCCTGTTGGTATCATGGTATGATGTGGCTGTTGTAGACATGAAAAGCACATGTCTTATTTTTACTGGTTTTCTGATGGGCCAAATAGGCGCTGGTGGCAGGCTGGTAAACCAAACAAGAGAGAGAACCACATAGTGGTCACAGGTTACTGCTTTGAACATGGTTTCTCTGCACCCCAGCATCAATATAAAAGCAAATAAAACAAACTGTAATCCCATCGAACATATGCTGGTACAAGCAGAGAAAACCCAATAGGCTAGTTGTACAACACATTTTACATGGATCCTGCACTGAAATTGCTTTGCCTCAACAATAAAATATGTCGAACAACACCAGCGTGAAATTACCTTAATCAAATTAAAGCAAGCAGTGTGAGATCAGATCAAGGAGGTAATCTCACAACATTTAGGCTTCACATCTGCCACAGTATAAATTCAACAAGTGTGAAGTGAATTTTAAAAACTTTCCAAGCAATCCTGAGGTTCAGTTAGATTTTTACAGTCCTACTAATTGCCAATGAGTGGGTCCCATGTAGTTAATAGCCTGGATATTAACAGGGATGGTTTATGTAGGTGGGGGGTGGAGGGGGAGTTTCGGATGAGAAACCCTGAAGTCTGGGTTTCCTGGCATGCTGTGAAGTTTTAACTCCACAACGTGTGTCTTTTGGTCCTTCCAGTCGGGCGGGGAGCAGGCTGCAGGACCAGGTAGGTCCAATCCACGACCCCGGGGGTGGAGGGTGGGGGAGGGTGGAGTGTTCAATCCCAGGGGGGCATCTGATATTTGTATGGGGAGGAGGCGGGAGTTTGATGGGGGGAGCTTAGTGGGCCAGGGGGAAGCTCTCCTGATCTTCCTAGGCCCACAAGCAGTGCATGGCACTTACCTTCACCCCAAAGCTGTCGTTGCCTCACTTCAGCTGCCGGGTTTCCCGAGGCCCGGAAACCTGGCCACCCACTATAAAACCTGCAAAGGAGGTTAAATCACAGGCTACCATCCTCATAAAAATATTTAAATTGACAACACACCTTCAGAGAGTCAGTTGGCTACCCACTCCTTGTCCCACCTCCGTTAAACCGTTAAAGTGGGCAGGTTGGAGACATGGTTCAGATTTTTAAAATGTTAATGTCTGACCCCAACCCAACCCGCCCATTCTTCTGTACTCATATTCAGCCCAAAGACTGCACATGGTGGCCTCCATTGAGCAAATAGTCTTTTTTCCTGGCATTCTGGATCTGCCACTGGCACTGCCGCAGCGAACATTTACCCATTTATAATGCCTTTAACAGAGCAAAGTGTCCCAAGGACAAAAGAGGGTGAGGGTAAAATTAAACACTGAGCAAGAACTGGAAGGTTTTCGGAAGTGACTGAAGGCACGATTAACGAGGTAGGTTTTTGAAGGTGAGGAGGGATGCGACAAGTTTAGGAAGAGAATTACAGGGGCCAAAATTCTGGTCCGCCCGAAATGGGGCGCCCCTACCACTTTTTGGCTGCCATTACTGCCGCAATGGTTGTGATGGCCAATCGATCGAAATTCACCGATTATTTTAAAAAAAATGGCACCCAGCGGTATTGGCACTTTGCAGTGGTGTGGGTGGGGAGCGTGGAGCTTGGAGTAGAGTTTACATGGGGAAATTCACCTTCTGGTGATTTGGTCTTAATGAGCCAGATGCTCCCTGGCCTTCTTAAAGGCCACAGTTTGCAGTTAGGCCCTGCGGAGGGAAGGCCTTTCAGTGAAGGCCATGACTGCTACACCTGTAGCAAGGAGGGCAACACGTTTTTCCGATGCTGAACTCGAGATACTCATGCAGGCTGTAGAGGGAAGGAGGTGAGTCCTGTACCCCGATGCTGGCTGACATAAGAAGGTTTTTACCAATGTCTGTAGAGAGATAGGTATGGAGGTCTCGGAGCTCCATTCATGATCGGACCACCACCCAATACGGAAAAAGTTTGAACGACATCATTCGTATGATGAACGTGAGTACCTCTTCCACCAACTGCTGACCTTCCATCCGCGAGCCTCTCCTTCATCCTTCTCTCATTTCCCACCTTCACTATATAGTCACTGAAGCAGCATTTCATTGTTGAGACCTTTATATATATATATATACATAACATGTGTGTTCTCGCACCTGTTCCTGTTCATGTCACAGTTACAGCTGCATGTCAGGGACACACACTTGTGCACTCAGTTTTGATGCCTTATGACACTGCTACTCAGCAACCATTCTTTGTTTTGCAGGCCAAGGTTGCATACAACCGAATGGAGCAAAGGAGGACTGGTGGTGGCGAGGCTCAGCTTCAGATCCCCATGCCTCTGGAAGGTAGGTCGAGGCGCTAGTGGGCAGACATCCTGCCTTCCTTGTGGCCACGGTACTGCCGATCCCGCTGCGGGCAGCATGGGTAAGTGAGGCCCTCCTTTAATGTAATCTCTCCTTGAAAATGTCAGCGGCTACTGTGCCTTTCCTTCCGAAAGTGTGCAAGTTGCAGCCTCCATGCCTCAATTCCCTACCTCCCCTCATGGGCAGCACTTGTGCCATTTATGCTTGCAGATCAGAGGCCGGGTGACAGCCAAGGTGAGGGTCCTAGCACTGGTGCGAGTGGGAGGGCAATGCAGGATGACAGACTTGAAGGCAGTGGCAGCTGAGGCCATTGAGAGGATGAACTGGAGAGTGAGACGTGAGGCATGGAGGAGAGTCTTGAAGGCAATGACAGCCATGGCGATCCAGACACCATGGAGGACATTGGGGGCTGGAGCCTGGATGGGAGCCTGGAGGCCAATCCATCTGGTGGCATCATCTCAGATGAGGCAGAGGAAGATGGGGACAATGCTGTCAGCACTGCTTCCTACATTCACACGCGCCAGCTCAGATACTGGGAGCATGAGCTTGGATCTAATAGACTTGGCAGAGAGGTCTGCACCGCATGTTGCACCAGGGCCTAGTGGGCTGCAGCATGATGATGGCCATAGGGAACCTCTGGTGCCATTTCTCCAAGCGGCGAGTGCTTAAGGGAGTCCTGCTGAAGAGGCCTCAGGCAAACCCATCGATGTTGGGGATTATGAAAGAAGGGTGGAGGCCATGCATTCCCAGATGTTGGGGCAGTGGCAAGTATGCCGGACAGGCTGTCGGAAAGTGGACAGGAGCATGGAGGAGTCTGCCTACTGTATTGCCAGTGGGCAGGCGATGGTGGACTCCCAGAGAGACCGTGCGGATCCAGCTCTGATGCCGCGACTCGTTGGGGATGTGGCAGCTGCCATTACAGCACAGGTGCAAGTGAACGAGCGTATCGATGCTGATTTGGAGAGGATGGCCACGGCACCAGAAACTCAGAATGCACTTAAGTATTCTGGGCAACAGGCCACGAAGCATCTTATTGCTGTCATCTCCGGTGGCTTTGAGACTGTGGCTGCTCTCATGCAGTATCAGCTGGATGCCACCTAGAGTACTGCGTACAGTTTTGGTCGCCAGAAAGGGTTCACGAGGTTGATTCTTGAGATGACGGGTTTGACTTATGAGGAAAGGATGAGTAGATTCGGCCTATACTCATTGGAGTTTAGAAGAATGAGAGGCGATCTTATTGAAACATATAAGATAATGAGGGGGCTTGACAAGGTAGATGCAGAGAGGATGTTTCGACTCATGGGCGGAATCTAGAAATAGGGGGCATGGTTTCATAATAAGAGGTCTCTCATTTAAAACTGAGATGAGGAGGAATTTCTTCTCTCATATTGGTGCTGGTGTGCTGCCCCTGGGGATTGACTCAGGCTCCTCGGACCAGGGTCCTGATGATGTGCTCTCTCAGGATCACACCATTCCTGGACCCAGACCTATGACTCCGCCATTGCCTCCAAGCGTGGAGTCGCCTGAGCCAATGCCGACTGAACCCTCCCAGGAGGATGCTGACCAGTCTTCAGCCGGCCCTTCCAGGGCCAGAGCTGGTCGAGGGTGTCCTAGAATGTAAGGGGTGGTTTGCAGGGGGTCAGCTTTCCCTTCTGACCTTATATGAGCGGTTCCGAATCGCTCCCACACCCTTGGTTCTAGACACTGGAATTATGAAGGGACTGTGACAGACTTGGACAAACAATCGGTTTCAAGGTAGGAAGCAGGTATGGCTTTATTGTGTTTAAAAGGAAGTAAAAGGCACACCTTTAATAACACACACAGACCAATACACACTGAGGGGTACAACACATTGAATAAAATGTCAAATTGCAGCCTGTGGGGAAAATAATACAGCTTAAACTCTAAATGGGGTAAAGAGGAGAATGCAGATACATTTACACAAGTTATCCCAGCCTCCCTCCCCCAATTCCCCTAACTAACTAAGTTATAGCTCTGTGGGTTCAGGGGCCATGCTCACCAATCCCCTTTTTGACAGTTGCCGGTGAATCGCGGTTTCGGGGTTCGCTGCACTTGGCCTTCTAGGCGAGCCGTACCCCGGTCGGAGGAGAGGACTTCGGACTGCGTAGTCTTTGGTTGGGGTGCATCCGTTGATGCGGTAAGTTGCGTTTTGGATGTATGGGGTAAATACCCACTTTCTTTGGTTAGGAATAGTTTTAGTTAGTCCCTTTTGGTAATTTCTCACCCGTTGGTTGTTCTGAAGTAGATTGTAGAGTGGAAATAAAGGTCAATTTCAGTTTTTGCTGAGTTGGTTTCGGTTGGTCGTTTCGCTGGTTGTAGCAGCCCGGGTTTGTCAATTTGGTTGCTGACCACCTTCCAATTCGTGGGCCTCGTGCTCGGTCAGTTCTTGATGAGTTCTAGTAGTTTCCTTCACTGCTCCATTTCTTCACTCCCCAGCTCCGGCTGCTTGTGTCTGTGTCTGTGTTCCAGTCTGTGTGCTGCTCCGGCTGCTTGTGTCTGTGTCTGTGTTCCAGTCTGTGTGCTGCTCCTTGCTGGTCTTTCCTTGTAAAACTGGGGGATAGATATATTCCAAAAAAAGGCTCTGTTATCTCTCATCAAATCTCTTGGGCTCTGTTTAAACTGTACTGTCCACTGATTTTCAAATGTCTCCTTTGTCAGCAGCAACTCGATTAGAGTGTGAGAATGTGCTATCACTGGTTTTGCATTGTTTTAGAATTGTCAAGTTTCTTGACCATGATTGCCATTGTGCTTGATTGGGTAATTCGATTATCTCTTAGAGGGTGAATAGTTCCCCCAGACAGTCTGGGGTCTTTAATACACGAATTTAGCCCCACCTCCTGTATTTGGTAACTCTTTTTTTTTGCAGCCAAAATGTTGTAGAATCTTAAAATTGATATGCTCCTTCCCATAGATGTTTAGGGGATCTCAAGCTTCTGTAATTTAGATCCATTTTGAATTCCCTTTCCCATGAGTCCAAACACTGGGGGGGGGGGGGTCTCCATGAATGCATCCCCTTTTATCCCCCGCAGGCTTCGTCTGCCCCTTTAAACTCATTTTAAAAGCCCAGAAAGGGATTCTTCTCCTCTGTAGGGGAAAGGTACCTGGAATCTTTGCGAGATATTGGTAAATTCTACAAGAAGGACATCTGTAGCTTCCCCCACACAGGAAACACAGCAGCCTTCCCAGACTCATGAGGCAGCCACAGGGGAGACACTGCGGCATAGTAGTATCATAGGTTTGGTTGAAGGGATTATAAGATGCACAAGGGTGAGAAATTATGTTGTGTTTGTTTTTTGCATGTTTCTTTATTATATAATACATTTTTATTTTGTGTTCCTATATCAGGGCAGGTGTATGATTTGACGGGGGCCAATGATGTATGAAAGGACTCATTGGGATGGCCATGGAAAAGCAAACGTGAAGGGTGAAGTGGGTATTAACTCCGTGGAAACGAGCAGCGATGAGACAGTTCTCACCTCCCTTGCAGGGGTGAGATGGCGACGACGCCTCCTGGGTGGCTGGCGACGTGCATGCTGGTCCTCCTGCTCCTCCTCCTCCTGCTGTTGCGCCTCCTCCTGAGTTGGTACTGTGGATCGACCTCCAGCGGCTGGCCCCTATGATTGCCAGGTTATGCAGCATGCAGCAGACGACCGCAAATAGGGAGACCCACTCAGGCGAGTACTGCAGAACTCCACCAGAGTGGTTGAGGATCCCGACGCAGTGCTCAATTATGCACCTGGTGCCAGAATGAGCGTCATTGTAAGCATGTTCATCAGCAGTCCTGGGGTTCTGAAGGGGAGTCAGCAGCCACATGGACAGGGGATATCTCTTGTTCCCAAGCAGCCAACCGCAATCCTGGTTTGGGCCCGAGAACATGCCGGGCACACTGCTCTGGTGCAAGATGAAGGCATCGTGGCTGCTGCATCAACTGTCATGATCTTGTGCTGGTGTTTGCAAACCAGCTGGGCATTGAGGGAGTGGAATCCCTTTCTGTTCATAAACTTCTCAGCATGGGTTTGTGGTGCCCTCAGTGCGACGTGTGCAGTCGATGGCCCCCTGCACCCTGGGAAAGCCCGCAATCAGCACAAATCCGGCTTGCCATTCTATCTGCTTCTCCGTGCTCATTCGAGGGAAGTGTATTGCAATTTTCTCCTGTAGAGAGCATCGGTGACTTGATGGATGGAGCGATGGGCTGAGAACTGAGAGATGTTCGACATATTTGCAGTTGCAGATTGGAAAGAGCCAGTTGTGTAAAAGTTGAGTGCAATGGTCAGTTTGGTTTCAACACTCAGAGCTGTCCTAAGATTTGCCTGAAGCTGCAGATGTAAGCGCAGGAGATTGCACAGCTCCCTGAGGATGTCCTTCCTGAATTGGAGCCTTTGCAGACATTGCTCATCTGTGAGCTCCATGAAGGAAAACTGGTGGCGGTACACCCTTACACGGTAAGGCCTTCTTCACCCAACTCTATGCTGGGTACCTCCTATGGCAGGTGGCTGATTACTTTCTCCCTCATCCTCTTGATGTTCCTCAGCCTCTGCAGGCTGCTGCTGGCAAGCATCTGCCTCATCGCCCACTATCTGGTGTGGGGGGTCAGTGGACCTGACCCTCCTCCTCATGCCAGCTCCTTCCTGGCCAAACTATCTGTCTTGAGGTCTATAGCCATCTCCAGGCTCTTCTCTATGTTGGGCAGCCATGTCTGCTGCCTTGCTAACCCTCTGCCACTGGACCCGTCTTCCCTTGCGTGCTTCCCTGCCGTGTGCAATGCGCACAAGGCGTTCCCCTGCTAGCATTGCGTTTGCAGGCTCAACCCTCACTATGAGGCCTCTGTAGAGTACAGATCGAGGCCCCCAGGCCACTCGTAATCACTGCAGATGTCAAAAGGGAGAGTGATAAACTTTTTGAAAGTCCGCAAAAGTTTTCACAAGCCCGCAAAAGTTTTTGCAACTCCCCAAAATGTGTTGCAAATCTGAAAAATTTTCGTCCAAAAAAATCGCGATTCCACCAAAATTCCTTTCTCCTCTGCTGGCGGTCTCGAGCCAGCCGGCACAATGCTCTGACACAAAAAGCTGTTGGGGATACTATCAGGCAGTAGGTTTTTTAAAAATACTGAATATAGCTTCCAGGGCGGAGAGGCAGCAGTGCGCGATCTGATTGCGTCATTATGGCCACATCCACAATACCACGGCGGAAGTGGGGGGAGTGGGGCGGAAGTGAGCACCGCAGCAAAAACCCCCCAGGACAGTTTTGCTGGTGGCGGCCATTGGACCGGAAGTCAGCGGCCACTCGACTCCGCTGCTTTCCAGCGGTAACAGACCTTTTCAAGAGGCTGAATTTCAGCCCCACAGAGTGCACTACCACACTGAGTTGAGCCAGCACTTCAATATGCTTGCATTGTGAGGTAAAATTGTATCATGCACAAGCACTCCATGTATTGAGCTGGCTCAGGGTCTGCTCAGACGAGTGACATTGATTTCTTTAATATTTTAAAGATTTACTTTAAATTAAAGAATACTGCACTGTGTTTCCACTGTACTAAGGATGCAGAAAACCAGGGCCTATAAATTGCATCGCGCCAGAATCGGGGCGTGATCCCAGTGTAAGACACACTCCGCCCAATGAGGCCGGAGGCGCAGGACCACAGTACATTGGTCCAGCGACCTCATTAGGATAGCAGTGGCAAGTAAGGTTGCCAACTCTGTTTAGAGATCCTGCTGGAGGTTTGACCACGTGACACCAGACCACGTGATGTCTAACTACGCGAAGGCTGATCACGCGATGTTTACAAAAGGAATTGAATTTGCTCCAGGTTGGATCCCCTGTAGGCAAATATCTTTGCTTGTTGTCATGCATCAGCAGCTGCCGTGCAAGAGGTTCCATGAAACAGGAGGCCAGCAACGAACAGGCAAAGAGGGGAAACCATAGGTGGGTGGGGAACTTGCAAAGGGGAGGAAATCAGAGGTGGGAGGACCTTTGATTCCACAGTAACTAATAGTAACTCACAGAATTTTCACTGCTAATTAGTAGCAACGCTGGTAACACTCAGATTCCCTATTTAACCAATTGTAATATAATAACTCACTGATAGTCTATATCTACCTGTTAATAATAGTTGTAACACCACGATATCCGATATCTAACTAGTAGAAAACCTATAACCTTAAGCGGTGAATGACTCTCTGTGGCAGCTGGGGATGATGTCATTGAGCTATAGGCTTTTTTGCGGCTGCAAAGGGGCGAATATTATATGACGAAGTTGCTAGCCCAGGAGTTTATGCCCCATTCCTGGAGACTCCCGAGAAATCCAAGAGAGTTAATAACCCTACCAGCCAGCTGCGGGCACCGGACATGGCCCCAGAGGCAGGTAACTCGTCACAGGGGATGGGGTTGAATCAAATTTGGCCAACCGGAATGCAGGCCAAGAACCTCAGGGGGAGTCTAGGAGGAAGGGAGGCAACGGTGGGTGGGGGTGGCTAGCAGTGGCTGGTGGTTTAATGTGGAGACACTTCATTTTACACCCTTTTATCATTAGCAAATAGCTGATTCCTGCCAATTCTGGGTTAGCATTAAAACCTACTCTATATTGAGATCTTTTTAAAAATTCATTCATGGGATATGGGTGTCGCTGGCAACAGGAGCATTTATTGCCCATCCCTATTTCATAGAATCATAGAAATTTACAGCACGGGAGGAGACCATTTTGGCCCATCATGTCCGTGCCGGCCGACAAAGCTATCTAGTTTTAATCCCACTTTCCAGCTCTTGGTCCATTATCCCTGTAGGCTATGGCACTTCAAGTGCACATCCAAGTACTTTTTAAATGTGGTGAGGGTTTCTACCTCTACCACCTTTTCAGGCAGTGGTTTCCAGATCCCCACCACCCTCTGGGTGAAGACATTTCCCTTCAAATCCCCTCTCAACCTCCTACCAATTACTTTAAATCTATGCCCCTTGGTTGTTGACCCCGCTGCAAATGGAAATAGGTCCTTCCTATCCACTCTATCCAGGCTCCTCATAATATTATACACCTCAATAAGGTCTCCCCTCAGTCTCCTCTGTTCCAAAGAAAACAACCTTAGCCTATCCAATCTTTCCTCATAGCTAAAATTCTCCAGTCCAGGCAACATCCTCGTAAATCTTTTCTGTACCCTCTCTAGTGCAATCACATCTTTCCTGTAATTTGGTGACCAGAACTGTACGCAGTACTCTAGCTGTTGCCTAACTTTGTTTTATGCATAACCTCCCTGCTCTTGTATTCCATGCCTCGGCTAATAAAGGCAAGTATTCTGTATGCCTTCTTAACCACATTATCTACCCGGCCTACTATCTTATGGGATCTGTGGACATATGATCCAATGTCCCTTTGTTCCTCTACACTTCACAGTGTCGTACCATTTAATGTGTCTGCCCTTGCTTTATTAGCCCATTCCAAATGCATTATCTCACACTTCTCCAAATTGAATTCCATTTGCCATTGTTATTCCACCTGACCAGTTCATTGATATCTTCCTGCAGTCTACAGCTTTCTTCTTCATTATCAACCACACAGCCAATTTATGTATCATCTGCAAACTTCTTAATCGTAACCCCTACATTCAAGTCTAAATCATTGATATATACCACAAAAAGCAAGGGACTTAGTACTGAGCCCTGCGGAACCCCACTGGAAACAGACTTCCAGTCACAAAAACACCCATCAACCATTACGCTTTGCTTCCTGCCTCTGAGCCAATTTTGGATCCAACTTGCCACTTTGCTCTGGATCACATGGACTTTAACTTTCATAACCAATCTGCCAAGTGGGATCTGATCTAAAGCCTTGCTAAAATCCATATACACTACATCAAACGCACTACCTTCATCGACCCTCTTGTTACCTCCTCAAAAAATTCCATGAAGTTAATCAGACATGATCTTCCTTTAACAATTGCCCTTGAGAAAGTGGTGGTGAGCTGCCATTTCAGAGGACAGTTAAGAGTCAACCACATTGCTGTGGGTCTGGAGTCACACGTAGGCCAGACCCGGTAAGGATTGCAGATTTCTAAAGGACATTAGTGATGCCTGTAATATATATAACTCCACCTGTGGACTACTGTGGCACTGCAGCCAAATAAAGAGGGAACAGGTCACCTGACTAGAGTTCCAGAGTGTTCTCCCATCTCTAGGCTGTGTGTGTGTGTTTGTGCGTTATACTGAAGATGAAGATATAATAATGGCAATGAGAATGGGATAATCGGGAAAAAAAAGTTGCAATATTTGTTGGTAGAGGATTCAGCCAACTGACAGAGAGACTTTGAGAGCTTCTCTGTTTTGATTAAGAGCTACAAATCCAAGGTAAATTATAAGCACACTTGTCTGAACTGCCAGAGTCCAGATGGTCATGTCTATGGGAATAATAGGGTGTTTGGGGGAGTATTCACTGTAATTTCGGAAACTTTCAGGACCAAGCATTGCGTGGCCACTTTGTTTGTGGGATGAAAAATGATGCCATCAGAAGAAAGTTATTGACAACCCCTAACTTGACTTTTGACTTAGCATGTCAGACAGCTATTCCAATGAACATGGCCGACCAATATTCCCGAGAATTTCATACTATTTCCAGTCATCAGACAACTGAGGTGAATCGCCTGCAGGTTAAAAGTAAAAGGCAGTTGGACCCCAAAGTCTCAGAAACTGGCATTGGTAACAGAGCATTGAAGTCCTGCTATTAGTGCCTGGGACAACACATTGCTCAAAGTTGTCCTAATGTGAAGGCAGAATGTTTCATCTGCAGGATAATTGGGCATCTTGCGAAGGCATGCCGACTGAAGGGTAAACCAGCTTTCAAAGCTATAAGTAGAAATCCCCAGAGACTACATAGCATGGAAGAAAAACAACAGGATGAGGAGGTTTTAGAGCTACACATCATCAGGAGCATGAGGTTAACTAACAGCGATTCAAGAAGTATCATCATCCACATAGATGTTGCAGGAACCAAGATACTGGTGCATCTGTGAGTGTAGTACCGGAGTCGTTATACCTTGACAAATGGCGTGATTTCCCATTGGAAAAATCCAAGATAGAGCTGCGAGGCTACTTGGGAGAGAACATTCCTATGGTAGGTCGTATCACCGTACCAGTGAAATACAAGGATCAATTTCAGAGCTTGCCTCTATTAGCAGTGGCAAGAGACAAGCCTTCCTTACTAGGAGGACATTGGTTGGGATCACTGAAGTTGGATTGGAGTGAGATTTTTTGTGTTGAAACGAGATTTGCATCAAAGGATGATGTCATCAAGAATTATCTGAAGGTGTTCTATGAAACAAGCAGTCCGATCCAAGGCTTCAAGGCGAGTGTCAGGGTACAGAAGGACGCTAGGTCGGTTTACTGCAAGCCACGTTCCATACAATATGCACTTGAGGAGAAAGTTGAGCAAGAACTCAAAAGACTAGAGATTGAGAACACTATCTCTAATATAGATCTATGTAATTGGGCTACACCCATTGTTGTTGTACCTAAGTCCGATGGTAAGGTAAGATTGTGTGGTGATTATAAAGTAACCGTAAACCAGGTTCTTGAGGATAATCTCCCTAATACATTGCCAAATGTAGAAGATTTGTTCACATGACTGACAGATGGTCAGATCTTCTCAAAGTTGGATCTTACGAATGCCTATGTACAGCTTGAACTAGATGAGGAGTCCAAGTCATGATTGACTATAAATGCTCATCTAGGTCTGTATCAATTTAATAGTCTACCATTTGGAGTATCTTCCATCCCTGCCATATTCCAAGGGGTGATGAACCAGATTTTGCAAGGTATTGAAGAGGTAGTATATTATTTAGATGACATATTAATTTCAGCATCAAATAGGCAAATTCATAATAACATATTGAATGAAGTCCTCAAACGGCTATAGAAGCACAGAGTATGAGTGTCTGCTCGTAAGTGTGTTATTTCAAAACTCCGTTGCGTACTTAGGGTACAGAGTAGACAAAGATGCTTTACATCCAACCAAGGGAAAGCTGGATGCAATCAGAAATGCACCCACTCCCAAGAATGTCACTGAACTTCACTCATTTTGAGGCCTTTTGAATTATTATGGGAAGTTCCTACCAAATTTAGCTACAGTATTACATCCCCTGAATGAACTATTAAAAAAACAGGTCCATTGGAAGTGGTCAGGAAAATGCGATACAGCTTTCAAGGCGTGTAAAAGCAAATTGGTAGAGAGCACCATGTTAGTTCACTATGCCATATAGAAACATAGAAACATAGAAACATAGAAAATAGGTGCAGGAGCAGGCCATTCAGCCCTTCTAGCCTGCACCGCCATTCAATGAGTTCATGGCTGAACATGAAACTTCAGTACCCCCTTCCTGCTTTCTCGCCATAACCCTTGATCCCCCGAGTAGTAAGGACTTCATCTAACTCCCTTTTGAATATATCTAAGGCGATCAAGCTCGCATGTGATGCCTCTCCGTATGGAGTTGGGGCAGTGATCTCTCATGTATTACATAGTGGGGAGGAGAGACCAATTGCTTTTGCTTCACGCACATTTAGTGCCAGTGAGCGTAATTATGCGCAAATCGAAAGGGAAGCTTTGGCATTAATTTTTGGGGTCAAAAGTTCCACAAATACATTGATCATATTTTACCTACAGATGTGAAAGTAGTTGAAGGTGGGAATGATTCAATTATTTCTGACTCATCAGATAGTTTTGATACACCAGTAACATATCCTACATCCAATGTACAGAGAAAGTCAGAATTTAAGTCTGACTCCGAGTCAGGCAAACAAACAGTTTGAAATTAGAGTTCAAATGGAAATCAATGGCATCCCTTGGAGGAAAACTTTCCTCAGGATCAGCCTCGAATGAGTTTAAATTCAACACCATGTTTGGAAGGTTTTGTTCAAGAGCGAAGGTATCTTATTCGAAACAGAAAACAAGTGGTTAAGCTTGATTTGTAAATATGGCAAAATAAGTCCATGTCTTTTGTTATGTTTAATCATGCAAGTTATGTATGATGATTATTTTGTTTTAATTACTTCTTCATTGAGGAGGGAGAAGTGTAATATATATAGCTCACCTGTGGACTACTGTGTGCTGCAACCAGTGCTGTGTAGAAATAAAGAGGGAACAGGTCACCTGACTAGAGTTCCGGAGTGTTCTGTCATCTTAAGGCTCTGTGTGTGTTTGTGAGTTGTACTGAAGACGTAACAATGCCGATGAGTGGAGCCCTTCTCATGCATTCCTGCACATGTATTACAGGCACTACATTGTATATTTTCTATTAAATCTATGGGCCCTAATTTGGTGAAAGCCTCCGCCCACCCAAGTGCTATTCAAAGGACTGCCGATGGCTGCCGAGGTCCTTGATGGTTCTTTGGGCAGGGTGTTCATTACCCAGGTTCCTCGAAGGTCCCTCAACGTAAGCTGCCAATCTGGGCAATAGCTGCCCAAGTGCCACCGAGGATGGAGTCATAGGGTCGAAGCCCTGAAATTTAAAATCATCAGAAAAAAAAAATCCATTGCATGACCTTCAGGGGACACCATTGAGGTAAGTCACTGTGGAAAAAAAAAATTAAAAATTTCACTAACCTTTCTTTCAGGATCTTCCTACCTACTGTCGGGGACAGACCAGCCTTCAGCCAGCGTTCCACCCACATTCTGACACCAACTCCCGCCGACTCCCGCCTGCACCAATCTGGCAGCTCGGCGGGCGGGATATCACTTACGCCACTCGGTCGTACGCTGACATCAGCGGGCGGTACCCGGCAGCTCTCTCCTCCCGCCCGCTCCAGCCCACCTCGAAAGTGGCACTGGGTGGGTCTTGACGAGAAATGTCGACGGCAGCGGATGGCAGTTAGCGGTAAGGTGATCAAATTCGGGCCCTACGGTACCGATAGAAAGGCTTACTACATATATACTTCAGATGTGGTTGCACAATTGGGCAATGTTGTACCCACCTCTACAGCAAGAAATTTCCATCTCTTTCTGCAATGCTCTGTTTACATTTCTTTCTCTACTGTGTTTGTTGGTGACAGCATCAAGGTTATGACTTATGTAAGTCTTTCATAAGCATCCATTATTCGTGGTTGATCAGATATTTTCTCTTTCTTTTTTACTGTTACTCCATATTTCTCATACTTTGAGAACTTGACTTAACTTGCCGCAATAACTACTAAACTTCTCTCTAAACTTATTTGAGTTCTTTCAACTTCTCAAAGCAAACAACAAACTGCTACTCTAGCTGTATCTGTCAAAACATAAAACTCCCTCCCAAAATGTAAGCACTTGCCTCCCCCAAAAACCTCAAGTAATTTGATCTCTCAGGCACTTCTTTCTTAAAATTGGAATATTTCTTTTCCAATTCTACTTATTGAAAGCCTACAAACTTTGTATTTATTGCTAAAGCTTGTCTCACTGCCATTAGACTGGGTCAGAGATTGACCTCTACGGACCACAGAGGCCATTTTAGAATGCTTTCGCTATGTGTCCTTATAAGGATTTGCCTCGTGCTGTCAACATTTGTAAACCTGTTAAGTGGAGAGCTTTTGCCTTCACCTGTTGCCAAAAACAATCTCTCGACAACCATACCAACGTCGGTGCTCATCAACAAGCAAATGCTTCTGTGGTCCAATACTCAAAGAATGTTCTTTTGTGAATTTGTTTCCTATACCTTATTAACCATTCCTAGTCTGATCTGGGTTACAGTGTCAGCCCCTTAAACACAGAAAAAATATAGCCCCGAATTTGCAGTCGGGATGATGGTGAACTGGCAGATTGGAAAGCAGCTAATGTAACGCCTCTGTTTAAAAAAGGGGGCAGGCAAAAGGCAGGTAACTATAGGCCGGTTAGTTTAACATCTGTAGTGGGGAAAATGCTTGAAACTATCATTAAGGAAGAAATAGCGGGACATCGAGATAGGAATAGTGCAATCAAGCAGACGCAGCATGGATTCATGAAAGGGAAATCATGTTTAACTAACTTACTGGGATTCTTTAAGCTATAACGAGCAAGGTGGATAGAGGTGTACCGATGGATGTGGTGTATTTAGATTTCCAAAAGGCATTCGATCAGGTACACAAAAGGTTACTGCAGAAGATAGAGGTACGCGGCGTCGGAGGAAATGTATTTGCATGGATAGAGAATTGGCTGGCGAACAGAAAGCAGAGAGTCGGGATAAATGGGTCCTTTTCCGGTTGGAAATCGGTGGTTAGTGGTGTGCCACAGGGATCAGTGCTGGGACCACAACTGTTTACAATATACATAGATGACCTGGAAGAGGGGACAGAGTGTAGTGCAACAAAATTTGCAGATGACACTAAGATTAGTGGGAAAGCGGGTTGTGCAGAGGACTCAGAGAGGCTGCAAGGAGATTTGGATAGGTTAAGCGAATGGGCTAAGGTTTGGCAGGTGGAATACAATGTCGGAAAGTGTGAGGTCATCCACCTTGGGAAAAAAAACAGTAAAAGGGAATATTATTTGAATGGGGAGAAATTACAACATGCTGTGGTGCAGAGGGACCTGGGGATCCTTGTACATGAATCCCAAAAGGTTAGTTTGCAGGTGCAGCAGGTAATCTGGAAGGTGAATGGAATGTTGGCCTTCATTGCGAGAGGGATGGAGCACAAAAGCAGGGAGGTCCTGCTGCAACTGTATAAGGTATTGGTAAGGCTGCACCTGGAGTACTGCGTGCAGTTTTGGTCACCTTACTTAAGGAAGGATATACTAGCTTTGGAGGGGGTATAGAGACGATTCACTAGGCTGATTCCGGAGATGAGGGGGTTACCTTATGATGATAGATTGAGTAGACTGGGTCTTTACTCGTTGGAGTTCAGAAGGATGAGGGGTGATCTTATAGAAACATTTAAAATCATGAAAGGGATAGACAAGATAGAGGCAGAGAGGTTGTTTCCACTGGTCGGGAAGACTAGAACTAGGGGGCACAGCCTCAAAATACGGAGGAGCCAATTTAAAACCGAGTTGAGAAGGAATTTCTTCTCCCAGAGGGTTGTGAATCTGTGGAAAGCAGTTGAGGCTAGCTCATTGAATGTGTTCAAGTCACAGATAGATAGATTTTTAACCAATAAGGGAATTAAGGGTTACGGGGAGAGGGCGGGTAAGTGGAGCTGAGTCCACGGCCAGATCAGCCATGATCTTATTGAATGGCGGAGCAGGCTCAAGGGGCTAGATGGCCTACTCCTGTTCCTAATTCTTATGTTCTTATGTTCTTATTCTGCCTTTGAAACTGACTGCAACTTCGCGATTTGACGCATGCGGAAATCTCAAAGTTGTGGTTTGTCAATGACAGCTCTAAACAGGCTGCATTGTGCACCCCACCCCCCGCGCCTCCACCCCCACCTCTCCCCCCGCCTGCCCCCCCCCCCCAGCCCCGGATCAGTGAGAATTCACAAGTCATTGAAACTGATGAAAACTTCGGCTCTTCCGCAGTCATTGCGCTGTTAAATTCTCCACTAAAAGTTAGAACCAAAGGGATTAGCTGTCACTGGGGTTTTAACAGCATTATTAAAGCTAAACAAACATTTAGAGCCTGGAAAATTACTTTTAATTTTGTGCAGTGTGAAATTTGTCCATTGTAATAAAAATAAAAAATGTTAAAAAATCTTTCAAATTTTTTTTTTTAAGTTTGTCCATCTTTATTTCAGGGTTGCCTTTTCCCCATATGAAAACCCCAATCTTTGTTTTTCTCTCTCGAACACTTTAAAAAAGTTAGGGGGAGAAATTTGCATTGTTTGCACCTCCCGTTAGTGCCCCCGGGAACAAACAACTTCTCACCCGGGGCGTGGGACCGCTACTTACTCTTGTGAAATTCCGCGGGAGTTAGCGGCGACACTAACCGGTAGCGCCCCGCTCGTACCGTTTGCGCATTGGACCGCTGCGCCAGCAATGATGACATCATCACCGTGCGCAGCGGCCCATTTCCGGAGTGAAAATGCATTAGCTGTCCTGGACGATGTCCGCGCCAGCTTCACGGGTCGCGAAACAGGTTTCAGTCCGCTCGAGGGGCGAAAATTGAAGACGAGGAGTGGCGCCGACATTTTTTTTAAATGGCCAACTTACCGTTCGCGGCCTTCTGATCTTCAACTCGCGGAGTTCATGCCGCGATGTTTCAGCCACGGCACCCTGCTCCCCAGTGGTATAGTAGTGGCCCCTTCTCCCCGATGCATAGTCCGCAGTGTGCCCGCCCCTTTAATGGAAGGAGAGGGGTTGGTGCTCCCGTCAGCGCTATATGCCTCTTCACATAGCGCTGAAAATTTCCTGATGTTTGCTCCCAAATCCCGCCCCCGAGAGGAAGTGGAGCACGTGACATTGTGTTCTACTTCCTCTCGGGGACGGTACGGCCAATTTAGCTGCAAGGGCGGGACTTCCGCGCCTAGTGTAGGACATCCCGCCTCGCAGCTGGTAGCGCCGCCATCACAGCACTTCGCACAAGGGGATTCACACTATAGTTTGTTGATTTGAATTGAAGGTCGGAAAACCCACATTTTTCGACACAGGGATCGTGAGATCATTGTGCATTGCATACTTCGGGGCCAATAGCAAATGCCTTCACTTCGCTGCTGACTGCCTCAGCCATAATTTCACTCCTAAATTTTCCTATGCACAGCTACAGAACTCCACTTACCCTGGTAGAAATTAATGCAGAACTGAAAGCATTGTTTTAATTAGCCAGCCTTGCATTGTTCCAAGCAGGTGTTGTTCTCAAATTGGGAACAGTGCCGTAAGACCCTTTATTATGAAAGGGCTCCCAATCAGATGTGGAACACTAATATGAGCCACTGTAGTTTTATTATCTCCCACAACAACCATCTTTGTGGCATCTCTAGTAAAATGGCTAACATAGTGGGGATTTAGGCCATATTAAGGGCAATCTTGTTCTGTGAACCAAGTCACAAGGAATTGAGTTGATACTGTCCAGGCCAAATATCACATAGCACTTTTACAGTCAGCAGATTGGCTTAGTTTTGAACAGAGGTCACAGAGGGTAAAAGCATTCAAACTGCAGTATCATCCAATCTTCTCACAGGTCAAAATGTTAAAGAGTCATTACAGATCACCACATGGGAATACTGTGTGTGTTGATGCAGTTGAGGGCCTTTGATGATTCCTCCAGTTCCTGCGTCATGCAGGCTGAAGTCAGATCCAGCTTCGTGAATGTCATGTATTCAACCAGCATTGTAACCCATGTATAATCTGACCTAAGTTGTACACTGTGAGAACAATGACTACGAGGTGGTAAACTAATGGGAGACACTCCTAACCTAGACCTTCAGATATAAAAGGGGAACTCCACCCACTTCCATCACTTGAGTGCTATGGAATAAAGGACAGGTCACAGATTGACCTTCTCTCAAGCATGGGCCTCGTGTGCATTTATACTGTATAGTAAGGACATATCAATGACAACGAGAAACTGGGATTTAAACCAGGCGAGCATGGCCACGAGCAGAATAGACAATAGGTACTGTGGTAAGGAATGGTTTGGACAGAGATTCAACATTGTTAAAGCAGCACACAGTTCTCCAGGCAGACAAGGGTAATCGGGCATGCCCCAACATGTAGTCGAACCCAGAGTGGGAGTTCGACAGAGACAATGGCAAGCTGAACGGTGATTCACACCACTGCAAGGGACAATGCGGCCAGAAAGGGGGCCATCAACACCTGTTAATGGCACACTCAAGGACAATAACAGGGGCAGTCAGGGTCGATCGACTGGCAAGGGATCTTTTGTTTCAAACAGCAGTTCATGTTGGAGGCGTGGAGGCACACACTCAGCCAGAGTTTGCAGAGATGAGCAAAATACCTGCAGAAATTGCAGAAATGAATGCTGGGGGAAATCGCTGGAAGCTGAAGTTCAGTGAGTTCATGTGGAGCACGTATACAGTTCATACACCAGGACGCCACCGATAATGGTGAAAGTGCTCCTTAATGGCATCCCAGTATCAATGGAGCTAGACATGGGGGCCAGCCAGTCCCTGATGGGTATCAAACAGTTTGAAAAGTTGTGGGCGTCCAAGGCCAGGAGGCTAAAATTATCGCCGATTGACGCACAGCTACGGACATACACAAAGGAGATCATTCCGGTGCTAGGCAGCGCCACGGTAGTCATGACCCACAAAGATTCGGAGAACAGGTTGCCACTCTGGGTTGTCCCGGGGGACGGTCCCGCACTACTGGGGAGGAGTTGGCTTGCTGTCATGAACTGGAAATGGGGCGATGTCAATGCAATTTCCTCCGTGGAGCGAGTATCATGCTCACAGATCCTGGACAAATTTGACTCATTATTTCAAGCCGGCATTGGCACTTTCATGGGGGCCAAAGTAGTGATTGACATAAACCCGGACGCCAGGCTAGTACACCACAAGACCGTACGTGATGCGGAAAAAGATAGAAGGCGAATTGGACCGCCTGCTGAGGGAAGGCATCATCTCGCCAGTCGAATTCAGTGACTGGGCGAACCCAATCGTGCCGGTGCTCAAGGCGATGGGTGGGTCAGGATATGTGGTGATTACAAGAGCACTATCAATCGGGTGTCGCTCCAAGATCAGTACTCGCTACCGAGATCGGAAGACCTCTTTGCGACGCTATGCGGTGGCAAACTTTTTTCAAAATTGGACCTGACCTCAGCTTATATGACCCAGGAGCTGGCGAGTGAGTCAAAGAAGCTGACCACTATTACGACACACAAGAGGTTGTATGAGTACAACAGATTTCCATTCGGGACTCGCTCGGCCGCCGCGATCTTCCAGCGAAATATGGAAAGCCTCCTCAAGTCGATTCCAGGGACGGTGGTTTTTCAGGAAGACATCCTCATCACGGGTTACGATACTGAAGAACACCTCCACAACCTGGAGGAGATGCTACGGAGACTGGACCGAGTAGGGCTGCGACTGAAAAAGGCGAAGTGCGTCTTCCTAGCCCCACAGGCAGAATTCCTGGGGATGAGGGTAGCAGCAGATGGGATCAGCACTACTGTGTCCATGACGGAAGCGATCCAGAGAGCACCCAGACCCTGTAGCACGACGGAGCTGCGTTCATTCCTGGGGCTCCTGAACTATTTTGGTAACTTTCTTCCCAAATTGAGCAGGCTGCTAGAGCCGCTACACGTGCTCCTACGCAAAGGTCGTGAATGGGTTTGGGGGGACAGCCAGGAAAGGGCATTTCATAGAGCACGCAATTTGTTATGTTCCAACAATCTGTTAACGCTACATGACTGTTAGCGTGAATGTTTTCTCAGAAGAATCACTCAACACTCAGAGTCGGTTCCAATGCCAATGCGGCCTTTATTAACGCTCAGCGGGGAGGAAGTCTCAGGACTGGATCCAGGCTTCTCTCCACAGAACAAAGGGTTTCATGGATTTTTATATGTTTCACAACAGTTTACTACAGTTACTAAGCCCATTACGGCCTGGACACAATCCAATCATAACGATTATAGATTACATATAGGTTCTTTTAACCCAATAGAATTCCCCTGGTACCTCAGGAACTGCATGTTCGGTTTTTGTCAGCTCGGGCTGATTAATAACCTTGTTATAGGAGATAGGTTCTCTCCTTATCTCTCTCTTCCTGGGGAAATAACTGGTTCATTATACTTATCTTGTATCCAAGGCATTCCTGGTAGTGGGCCTCACAGGGTCATTGCTCGGTCATTGCTCGGTCAGTCCCAGTTTATTACTTGACTAACGGGGTTCCCATCATGCTTGGGCAGCCATTTTATATGTGGCCGTATTAAACTTATATGAGTTTAGATATATTCAGCAGGTGCCTAATGCCTAGTGTTTTATATATTCAGCAGGTGCCTAATTCCTACAACAATTCCCCCTTTCGGTAAAGGGACTAGTCCTAGTCCCCTTTTAACCGACCGCTCTACCTTTATTAGATTTTGTGCACGGCCCGGTACTCCCTGCCTCAACATGCTGGCCAGTCACGCGGTTTCAGGAGTCCCGGTTGCTTAAATCAAATTGACAAAGGCCAAATCCTCCTGCCCCCTTATTAGATAGGCTTGTTTAGTATTTGGGGACCGGTCATGGGTCCCTCTTCATCGTGCTTGGTGCCTGCATGCCTGGCAGGCCATTATGCCCCATGTTATTGCTAAGATCAATTGTATCCCGACCAGTATGTGTAAAATTATTCAAATCCAAGGATGGATGTTCACATTTATTCCGCAGTCCCAGACCTTTCTCCACCAACTCTGACTTTGTAAGTCTACATCGATATCTTCTTCCAGTACTTGGATTTTATTTTGCAGTTGGTGATAGAGCTTTATGGATTGACCCACTC
Source organism: Pristiophorus japonicus (assembly GCF_044704955.1). Lineage (NCBI taxonomy): Eukaryota > Metazoa > Chordata > Chondrichthyes > Pristiophoridae > Pristiophorus > Pristiophorus japonicus. The sequence continues at coordinate 102,682,124 of NC_091980.1, read as the reverse complement.
TGAGCCTCAACTCTTGTAATACTTCGGTTAGATGTGGGATAGGGACCTGATCTGGCTCGTCATAATCCTGTAAATGATCATGGAGCTGATCGGTTACCTCAATAACTTCGGACTTCCGGCGCCTAACTTGGGTGATATGCGCTTGCCCGATCGCGACAGGTCGTAGTGGTGTAAAGCAAAAGTTTGGCCGTGGTAAGGGCACTGCAGGTCATTATACTGGTATGAACGCTCTGTGGTAGAGACTCAGTATCTTCCCTTCCCTCCGTAGCCTGTCCTCGCGAAGTGCCTGTGTGTGGGCACTATTTCTATTACACACCCGTCAGTTCGGTTAAACCCGCACTTGTCTAGCTCAACTCGGCCCACCGGGTGAGGGCATACTGTGATTTCCCCCTTTTGCTTGCAATCTGCTAGGGAAATCCCGGTAAGTATGTTGTTTCGACGAACGGCAGAGGTGGTGGTCAGGTAGTAACGTATGGAGATGTTTTCCCGTATTACTCCGATATTCTCTAGTTGATATAGGGGGAACGGCCCTGAGTCTGGCGTGGCTATGGGGATCATCAGGACTATCCCTATCCCAGTAGTCCTACCCACCTGGCAATCTGGAATTGCTGGGTATACTCGGGTCAGTCCCTTCAGGGTACAATTATCCAGTATCCCACTCTGGTTAGCCAACTGAGCCAAATGTGAACTGTCTATCCAATCGGGTACTTCCCTGCGTTGGATCTGGTCGAGATTGTGGCGGATCTGTCCCACCATCCACAGACCATAAGCGTGGCAGAGTTGCCCCTGTCTTTGCTTTCCCATATCTTCTTTTTCTCTATCAATGAGGTGGTTGATAGTTTTGGCGTGAGCTTCCAAGACTGAGATGCCATCCAACTGGATTTCGGCACCCTCCTTTCCTAGGTTGGCTTGGTCTTCCTGGTTTTGCTCCACCCTCTCATTTAACCCTTGTACATCTATCGAGTTTACTACGGAGGTCCCTGTATTGAAAACGGTGGCAATATCATTAACTATTTCCCTCTTTATCCTGGGGGCTGACCCCTTTCCCTGGAAACTACTGGCACCCATTGCATCGGCAACCTGCTGCATTACAACTTTACTTAATACATTGTACATCTTCCTTGACTGTTCTGTACAATATTCCGGCATCTGGATGCCTGAAATATTGATCAGGACAGACACAATTTTATGTTTAACATTATCATACAATAATTCCCCTTCGTGGTACATTACAATCCCATTTTCTGGTCCCTTAGTAGTTATGGGACAAGGCAGTTCCTCGGGCAATGTAGTGGTTCTTATGGGGTGCGGTGTTGGAGGGGGTGAGAAACATACATACAATGATATTGCAGCCGCCCCCACCTCCTCGTAGTACCCACACAGCCCCATTCCCTTCTTGCGGATGACCGATTGCTGGGATTGTCCCGGAGGCGCGCAAATTATGCCGAAAGTACATTCATCAGGCCCTTTGACATCCCTCCGTTTAATGCTGCTGCTCCTTATACCCGTGGAGCACTGTACACATACTCTTATTCTTATTAGGATTCTTATTAGGATTCACTTGTAACCATGCATTAAAATGTCCTGTCCTTGCTCCAGTCCTTGGCTGCTGGGATGCACATTCCATCCGTTAAATTAAACAAGACTCCATCGTTCATGTAGTTGTTTATTTCCTGAGTGTGCTGCAATCCGTCGGTGTTGTCCAGGGTACGTGCCTGTCGCAGGGCTATCCATATTACGAGGAGTGCCGTTCGTATTCCCATTCTGGTAGGTATTATCTGTAATTTTAAACAGACGGCCTGGTCGTCACCAGGGGTTAGGTTTTGCTCTACGAGTATCCCTGTCACCCTGCGAAATCAGAAGCACAAGGTTAGAATGGAACCATTTCGAGTTGAATCTGTGGGGCGTGCGCCCGTGTCTTTACCCACTTAAATATTACCCAAACTCCTATTATGACCAAGGCCAAAGCTATTCCTCCGAACATCGTTGTCTGCTTTACCGTTAGGTTGGGTTTGTGGACTACACCTACCCACCGTGGGGTACATTGGCTCTATTGCCATAGGTGATGGTGCTATGGCTGCGCACTGCACTATCCGTCTAGTCCCGTTATCTCTTCCAGCCTGTTTATCTTAGCTTTTAACTCTTCAATTTGTTTTGTTTGAGTATCTATTTCTTTATTGTATCAGGCAAGTATTATTACATAAGCTAGTTCTGTTTTTATTTTTGTTTCTTCTGTTAGGTGAGTCTTTTTTTTTCTATTAAGAAATCCAAACTAATAATGTTCAGTATCTTAAACGGCTGTCAATGGAAAGGGTTAACTCCTTTCCAGGTTTGTAAGAAGACCTGATGTCATTACGTGACTTCATGTAATTATCTGAAAAAAAAAGTCTTTGTGCCTTCAAAACTGGCTTCGAAATTAGGAATCCGTTAAACAGCATAACAGCATAAATCATTAGAGTAAACTCCAATGTTTTCTTAACTTCTAATTCAAGTACTTGCCAAATAATTTTTTTTTTAAATTGATTTAAAATGAGACCACACATACAATAGCAATTTTGTTTACTGAAATTCAATTTTTTTTTTTTAATTTCTCTCTTTCTCCTCGTTATCTTCAAAACCCTCCTGCTTGTTTAGACTGTTCGGGACTTTTCTTGATAAACACTGTCCATTTTGGAAATCTTTTCAAACTGCATTGAAACCTTCTCATGATCTTTTTTTTTCCACAGCAAACATCAACTAGTATTTAGTAAGTTATGTATTTTTTTCCATCACAAACACATCTTTTTTTTTCTTTCTTCAAATTAGGTTTTGTATTTTACACGGAGGGCCCGTAACTCCATAAAGTTGCTAATTTAAAATCATTTGTTTACTTTCAAAGTGGCGTCTTTATCTTTTTCTTTTCTCCATAACTGGAATGGAGTCTAGCTTTGAGGATTTGAGGGCTGCTTTTCGTTATTTTTCAAAAGTCCCTTTTACACCTTCGCAGATAGCTCGCCACTCACCAAGGAGTTTGACCTGATCAGATTTAATTTAATAATTTTTTTTTTGAATCCACCTCAGTATTTTCTGTGCCTTCTCTGAATTACTTGACTAACGGGGTTCCCATCATGCTTGGGCAGCCATTTTATATGTGGCCGTATTAAACTTATATGAGTTTAGATATATTCAGCAGGTGCCTAATGCCTAATGTTTTATATATTCAGCAGGTGCCTAATTCCTACAACAATGACCCATGTAAGAAACTTGTGTTAACGTGCGATGCCTCGTCCTATGGTGTCGGGTGTGTGTTGCAGCATGTCAATGCCAAGGTTCAGTTACAGCCGGTAGCTTATGCCTCCAGAAGTCTGCCCCAGGCAGAAAGGGGCTACGGGATGGTAGAAAGGGAGGCGCTCGCATGTGTATATGCGGTAAAGAAAATGCACCAGTACCTGTTTGGCAGGAAATCTGAGCTGAAGACAGATTACAAACCCCTAACGTCTCTTTTGGTCGACAACAAGGCCATAAATGCAAACGCATCGGCCCACATACAGAGGTGGGCACTCACGTTAGCCGCCTATGACTGCACAATTTGGCACAGACCGGGCACCGAAAACTGCGCCGATGCACTCAGCAGGCTCCCACTAGCCACCACTGAGGGGGCTACTGAGCATGCTGCTGAGATGGTCATGGCTGTTGAAGCTTTCGGAAGCGAAGGCTCATCCCTGACAGCCCGTCAGATTAAAGTCTGGACAAATAGAGACCCGCTATTGTCTCGAATCAAGAAATATGTCCTGAATGGGGACTGGGCAGCCATGTACAGGGCATGCCCTGAGGAATTTAAACCATTTCACAGGCGCAGGGATGAACTCTCGATTCAGGCCGATTGCCTACTGTGGGGAAACCGCGTAGTCATGCCCCAGGTGGGCAGAGAGGTGTTCATCAGAGAACTCCACAATGAGCACCCGGGCATTGTCATGATGAAGGCAATTGCCAGGTCACACGTTTGGTGGCCAGGGATAGACGCAGATCTGGAACTTTGTGTTCGCAGGTGCAACATGTGTGACCAGCTGGGCAATGTGCCCAGGGAAGTCCCCTTTAGCCCCTGACCATGGCCCGCCAAGCCTTGGTTACGCATCCATGTGGACTACGCAGGTCCTTTCATGGGAAAAATGTTTTTGGTTGTCGTAGATGCCTACTCCAAATGATCGAGTGTGACATTTTAAATTCAAGCACATCCTCTGCCACAGTAGAAAGTCTACGGGCAATGTTCGCCGCCCATGGTCTACCGGACATCTTGGTCAGCCACAATGGCCCGTGCTTCACAAGCACTGAATTCCAGGACTTCATGGCAGGCAATGGAATTAACCATGTCAGAACGGCACCGTTCAAGCCGGCCTCAAATGGCCAGGCAGAACGAGCAGTGCAGATAATCAAACAGGGGATGCTCAGAATTCAAGCGGGTTCCCTACAATGCCGCCTCCTGTTGCCTACAGATCCCGACCACACTCGCTCACAGGTGTTCCACCCGCAGAGCTGCTAATGAAAAGGACGCTCAAAACCCGGTTCTCCCTTGTACACACCACCATGAAAGAAATTGTCGAGAGCAGGCACCAGTCACAATATGACTACCATGACAGGAATGCGAGGGCGCGATGTATTGATGTAAATTACCCTGTTTTTGTCCTCTACTACGTTGCAGGGCCCAAATGGCTCGCAGGCACTGTGGTTGCCAAAGAGGGAAATAGGATTCTGGTAGTTAAACTTACCAATGGACAAATCTGCTGCAAACATGTGGATCAAACAAAAAGGAGGTTCAGCAGCCCCATAGAAGAAGCAGAGGAAGAACACGATATAGAGTTCACTCCTCCACAGGTGATCGAACACAGGAACCAAAGGGAGGAGAGCCCAGTCACTGTGGGCAGTCCGGACAGGCCTGAGGCATCGCAAACAGCAGACACTCAAGCCAGCGCCCAACAACCGGAGCCCCAACTCAGGCGCTCTACAAGAGAGCGTAAACCACCAGAGAGACTCAACCTGTGATCCCAATAAGACTTTGCGGGGGGAGGTGATGTCATGTATTCAACCAGCATTGTAACCCATGTATAATCTGACCTAAGTTGTACACTGTGAGAACAATGACCACTAGGTGGTGACCTTGTGGGAGACACTCCTAACCTAGACCTTCAGATATAAAAGGGGAAGCTCCACCCACTTCCATCACTTGAGTGCTATGGGATAAAGGACAGGTCACAGACTGACCTTCTCTCAAGCATGGGCCTCGTGTGCATTTATACTGTACAGTAAGGATGTATCAGTGAACGTCTTTCCTCCTTCCAGCATTGCAAAGAGGTCGCTGGTCTTTGGTAGTGGGTATTGGTCCCGCAGGGAGAAACGATTGATAGTTATGTTGTAATCACCACAGATTCTGACAGTGCCATCTCCCTTGAGGACCGGGACAATAGGACTGGCCCACTCGCTGAACTCGATCGATAAAATGATGCTCTCTCGTTGCAACCATTCTAGCTCGATCTCTACCCTTTCTCTCATCATGTACAGTACTGCTCTCCCCTTGTGATGAATGGGTCACACCCCCGGAATTAGGTGGATCTGCACTTTTGCTCCTTGGAATTTCCCGATGCCTGGTTCGAATAGCGTAGGAAATTTGTTTAAGACCTGGGCACACGAAGTGTCGTCAGCGGGCGATAGCGCTCGAACGTCATCCCAGTTCCAGCGTATCTCTTCCAGCCAGCTCCTGCCGAGCAGCGTGGGACCATCACCCGGTAGCACGCAGATGGTAGCTTGTGCACCACTCGATCGTAGGAGACCTTTACGATAGCACTGCCGATTACAGGAATCAGCTCTTTCGTGTAAGTTCTTAGTTTCGTGCAAACTGAAGTTAAGACTGGCCTTGAGGCCTTTTTGCACCCCGACCTTTTGAAAGTCTTTTTGCCCATGATGGACTGGCTTGCACCTTTGTCCAGCTCCATTGACACCGGGAGTCCATTTAATTCAACATTCAGCAATATCGGGGGGGGCAATTTATGGTGAATAAGTGCACCCCATGTAGCTCTGCCTCCTCGGTCTGAGGCTCTGGTTCGTTGTGATCCTCCATGGATCTGTCCATCTCTGCAACATAGTGGTTTGCAGGCTTAACAGGCTTTGCAGATTGCCTGCACACTCATTGGAGGTGTCCCATTGTTCCACAGCCCTTGCAATAGTACTCTTTGCTTCAGCATGAATGGAAACGATGATTACCCCTGCAGCGCCAACAAGGTGTTAATGGCCTTGCGTTCATCACCCTTGACGGTGGACTCTGAGTCATCTGTGGACGTGCAGCTACAGATATGTGTGACCTGCCCTGTGTGTTACGATTTGAAAACAACATCACTTTGTTTACAGTACTTGTAGCAGCACTTGTATGCTGAGAGATTTGCTTCGTATTGTCACTGGTGGCAATGAACGCCTGGGCTATCGTTATGGCCATACTCAAGGTTGGGGTATCTACAGGCAAAAGTTTGCGAAGTATGGTTTCGTGGCCAATGCCAAATACGAAATAGTCTCTGAGCATGTGCTCCAAATGTCCTTCAAATTCGCAATGTCCTGCAAGGCGTCTTAGCTCGGTGACATAACTCGCCACTTCCTGGCCTTCAGACATTTTATAGGTGTAGAACCGGTACCTCGCCACCAGAACGCTTTCCTTCGGGTTCAAATGCTCTCGGACCAGTGTGCCCAAATTGTCGTACAATTTCTCCGTGGGTTTCGCTGGAGCGAGCAAACTCTTCATGAGGCCATACGTTGGTGCCCCACAGACGGTGAGAAGGATCGCCCTTCGTTTGGCAGCGCTCTCTTCCCCATCTAGCTCGTTGGCCACGAAGTATTGGTCGAGTCGCTCCACAAAAGTTTCCCAATCATCTCCCTCCGAGAATTTTTCCAGGATACCCACTGTTCTCTGCATCTTTGGGTTCGCTATCTGTATCTCATCATCAGTTGTGTATGGAGAAAGAGTCAGACTGAACACTGTGAGCTCAAAGTAAAGTGTGACCTTAGTCTTTTATTGCAGGTCTCCAGAGTGCCTCTGCAACCTGTGCAGCCTCCTTAAATAACTGTGCTCCCAAGGGATTATGGGATCCCTTGGGACTCCAGGAGATGAGCCCGCTGGTGGCTGTACAGCGTAAATACAAGTCGACATGTATAACAAATACCATTCCCTCCACGTTCCCCTCCTATTCGCATATACCACCTTCATCATTGCTGGAATAATATCTTGGAATTCCGTCTCCAGAAGGACTGCAGCACTTCAAGGAGAAAGCCCACCATCACCTTCAAAACAACTAGGCATATGCAATAAATGCTACCTTGCCAGTGTCGACCACATCCCGAGTGGTACACTCATAATAAAGGATGAAACTGAGTACTGTGTACAATGAGCAAGTGTGACCTTAGCTCCTTTAATAAGACTCCAGAGTGCAGGTACCTCATGGGTGGCCTGCTTATATACTGTGCTCCCAAGAGATGCTGGAATCCCTTGGGACTCCAACAGGTGGGCCCTCTGGTGGTCAGGTGTCATGCAGGTTACACAGGATTAAATACATTACATCATTCCCCCGTGAAGTCAACAGTACACTTATTTACAAGGTGAGATGATCTGGGACTTTTTACTCCCTTGTCGATCGTCTCAGTACAAATGCGGGTGTGGGTGGGTTGGTCAGTTCTTCACTGGGCTGCTGGGGATGATGAGTTCGGCATTGTGGTCAACCATGATGTTATTTGCCACTTGTGTGTGCGTTGGAGGGTCAAAGTTGGTGGTGTCCTCTTCGGGTTGTTCGTAGCTTTTGGTGAACCCGCAATTTGATTTGGTCCAAATGTTTTCTGTGCATTTGTCCATTGGTTAATTTGACCTGAAACAGCCTACTCCCCTCTTTGGCTATGACCGTGCCAGCGAGCCATTTGGGACCATGTCCATAATTGAGCACAAACACGGGATCATTGATCTCAATATTTGTGCGGTCAACTTTGTTGATGCCGCTTGCCCTCCACGTGATCATGGAGATCAGGGTGGACAAGAGAGAGCCTTGTTTTGAGCACCCTTTTCATGAGCAGCTCGGCTGGGGGAATCCTGGTGAGTGAGTGGGGTCTGGTGCGGTAACTGAACAGCTCAAGGGACAGCCAGGTCTGCAGGGAGCCTTCCGACACACATTTCAAGCTTTGCTTGATGGTCTGAACTACCCGTTCTGCCTGGCTGTTGGATGCGGGCTTGAATGGAGCAGATGTGACATGTTTGATCCCATTGCAGGGCATGAATTCCTTGAATCCATTGTCGCTGACTGGGACATCAGGCAAGCCGTGCGTGGCAAATATGGTTCGTAGGCTTTCAATAGTGGCGTGGACGTGTTTACTGACATTATTGCAATTCAATCCATTTTGAGTAGGCGTCCACGACAACCAAAAGTACTTTGCCTAGAAATGGGCCCGCATAATCTACGTGGATCCTTGACCACAGTTTGGAGGGCCACGACCAGAAACTCTGGATGCATTGCTCAGCTGAGTGCAAGTGTTGCACTGGCGCATGCATGACTCTAAATCTGAGTCGATGACGGGCCACTACACATGGGACCTGGCTATGGCTTTCATCATGACAATGCCTGGGTGGGTGCTGTGCAGTTCACATATGAATGTATCTCTGCCTTTCTTGGGCAAGACCATGCGATTGCCCCACAATAGACAGTCCGCCTGCAAGGACAACTCGTCTTTGTGTCTGTGGAACGGCTTAATCGTCTCCTGCATCTCTACTTGGACACCGGACCAGCTCCCATGGAGAACACAGTTTTTTTATCAAAGACAGTAAAGGATCCTGGTTGATCCAGGTCCTGATCTGGCGGGCCCTAATGGGGGACTTCTCATTCTAGAATGCCTCCAAGACCATGAGCAAGTCCGCTGGCTGTGCCATTTCCACTCCGGTGGTAGGCAATGGCAGCCAACTGAGAGCATTTGCGCAATTCTTTGTGCCAGGTCTGTGGCCGATTACATAGTTGTATGCTGACAGCGTGAGCGACCATCTTTGGATGCGGGCAGAGGCATTGGTATTAATCCCTTTGCTCTCAGAGAACAGTGATATGAGCGGCTTGTGGTCAGTTTCAAGCTCAAACTTGAGGCCAAATAAGTACTGGTGCATTTTTTTCACCCCGTAGATGCACGCCAGAGCCTCTTTTTCAATCATGCTGTAGGCCCTTTCGACCTTGCACAGACTCCTGAATGCATAAGGAACCGGTTGCAAAATCCCCGATTCATTAGCCTGTTGTAACACACACCCGACCCCGTATGACAACGCATCGCAAGCTAGCACTAATCGTTTACAAGGGTTATACAGGACAAGCAGTTTGTTTGAACACAACAGATTTCTGGCTTTCTTAAAGGCAGTTTCTTGTGAACTCCCACATACCCAGTCATCTCCCTTGCGGAGCAGCGCATGTAGGGGTTCTAGCAGGGTGCTTAACCCAGGTAGGAAATTACCAAAATAGTTAAGGAGTCCCAGGAACAACTGCAGTTCCGTCACATTCTGTGTTCGCGGCGCGTTCTTGATGGCCTCCATCTTGGCATCGGTGGGTCTGATGCCGTCTGCTGCGATTCTTCTTCCCAAGAACTCACCTCCTGTGCCAGGAAAATACACTTCGAGCGTTTCAACCTGAGTCCCACGTGATCCAACCGACTAAGAACCTCTTCCAGATTCTTCAAGTGCTCCATGGTGTCCCAACCTGTAACCAATATGTCGTCCTGGAAAACCACTGTGCAAGGAACCGACTTTAGCAGGCTCTCCATGTTCCGCTGAAAGATTGCCGCGGCCGACTGAATCCTGAATGGGCACCGGCTGTAGATAAACAGACCTTTGTGCGTGTTGATGCAGGTGAGGCCGTTTGAAGACTCCTCCAGCTCCTGCGTCATGCAGGCCGAGGTCAGGTCCAGCTGGAGGGAGTCTTCCCTCCAGCCAGAGTTGCAAATAGGTCGTCTGCCTTGAGTAGCGGGTACTAGTCCTGCAGCGAAAAACGGTTAATCGTTACTTTATAGTCCCCACAAATTTTAACCGTGCCGTCCTCCTTAAGTACTGGGACAATCGAACTGGCCCTGTCATTGAATTTCACGGCGCGATGCCTTCACGTTGCAGCCTGTCCAGCTCATTTTCCACTTTTTCACGCACAATTTTCGGTACCGCCCGTGCCTTGTGATGGATGGGTCGCATACTGGGAACCAAATGGATCTGCACTTTTGCCCCCTGGAAGCTTCCAATGCCTGGCTCGAACAATGATGGGAACTTGCTCAGAACCTGGGTACATGAGGCATCGTCAACAATCATCTCAGTTCCAGCGGATTTTTCCCAGCCAGCTTCTGCCAAACAACGTGGGGCCATCCCCTGGCACAATCCACAGCGGGAGTTCGTGTACTGCTCTGTCATAGGAGACTTTGACTTCAGCACTGCCAATTACAGGGATTAGTTCCTTGGTATAAGTCCTTAGGTGTGAATGGAGCTGAGCTTGGGCCTGTATGCCTTTTTGCCCCACAGACTGTCGAAGGCCTTTTTACTCATTGTGGACTGACTTGCCCCCGTGTCCAGTTCCATAGATACTGGAATACCGTTCAGTTCAACTTTCAACATTATTGGTGGACATTTCGTAGTGAATGTGTGCAGCCCGTACACTTCTGCCTCCTCCGTACGAGTCTCCAATTCAGACTGATCCACAGTGGATCAATCTTCCTCTGCAACATGGTGATTTGCAGGGTTTGCAGGGTTTGCAGCTCGCCTGCACATTCATTGGAGGTATCCCATTGTTCTTCAACCATTGCACGCATAGTGCTTAAAGCAGCATTGATGGGGCCGATGATCACCTCCACAGTGCCAACAAGGTGTTAACTGCCTCGCATTAATGATTGATGGCGGTCTCTGGGTCAATTGAGGTCGGGCCACAGCAGCCGGCGTGTACATTCTGCCATGTACATTTCTGCTCGAAACCGACGTTACTTTATGCACAGTACTGGCCGAAACTTCTTTACTCTGTGAAATCTGTTTGGTGTTGTCGTTGGTGGACATAAATGCCTGGGCTATCGTTATGGCTTTACTTAGATTCAGAGTTTCTACAGTCAACAGTTTACGAAGGATTGTCTCATGTCCAATGCCCAGTACAAAAAAGTCTCTGATCATTTGTTCTAGGAATCCCTCAAACTCACAATGTCCTATGAGGTGCCTTAGTTCGGCAACATAGCTCGCCACTTCCTGGCCCTCCGATCGTTGACACGTGTAGAACCGATACCTCGCCATCAAAACGCTTTCCTTAGGATTTAGGTACACAATTCTTCATAGGATTTCTCTGTCGGTTTTGCCGGGGCCAGGAGATTCTTCATGAGGCTATAGGTTGTTGCCCACAGACAGTTAGGAGGATTGCCCTTTGTTTGGTAGCATTCTCGTCTCCTTCCAGCTCGTTGGCCACGATGTATTGGTCGAGTCTATCCATGAAGGCCTCCCAATCGTCCCCTTCTGAGAACTTCTTCAGGATACCGACTGTTCTTTGTATTTTTGCATGGTTGTTCGTTACCTCGTCACCAATTGGTCCACTCATAATAAAGGATGAAACTGAGTACTGTGTACAATGAGCAAGTGTGACCTTAGCTCCTTTAATAAGACTTCAGAGTGCAGGTACTTTGTGTGTGGCCTGCTTATACACTGTGCTCCCAAGGGATGCTGGGATCCCTTGGGATTCCAACAGGTGGGCCCTCTGGTGGTCAGGTGTCATGCAGGTTACACAGGGTTAAATACATTACACCGAGGACACGCTTAAAATAAACTCTTTGATTCAGCAGGACATTCTCAAAAGTGTTCTGCACAAAGCAAGTTATGTGTTGGACTTCTTTGTTTGATTTACAATGATGAATATGACATAGTTCATTAGACATCAGGATTTTTTAGCTTGGTTCAATTATGTTACAGGTGTATCATGAAATAATGTAGAGTGAGGATTTGCCAATAAGAAAGAGATTATTGGTTACCTGGCAAGTTTAAGTGAGGTGGGAACAGAGGCCTATTTTTCACATTTCAGCGAAGAGATATCTCACCTACCATGCAGGTCAACTGTGTGCATGGAATTATTTTCATGCTTTCCCTCATTTGGTTGTATTACTAATTTACACAAGATCCATATACCCAAAGTTTTGCAGCCACTTATGGCCCTGGGTGATCTACCTGTTCAGCATAGTTGCTACAGCCTTGTCAGCTATAATTGCCTTCAAGGTTTGTTCACTGCATGTTAATTAGATGCTTATAGAAACATAGAAACATAGAAATTTACAGTGCAGGAGGCGGCTATTTTGGGCCATCGTGTCCACGCCGGCCAACAAAGAGCCGCACGGCCATCGGTCAGCAACTCTAAAGGTTACATATAAACCTATGAACAATGATGGAAAAGCAAAGAACATCCACCCTAACCGAAGCCATGTGATCTCCTGGGAGAGGCAAAAACAGATAAAAACTCAGGCCAAATTAGGGAGAAAAAAATCTGGGAAAATTCCTCTCCAACCCATCCAGGTGAACAAAATTAGTCCAGGAGATCACCCTGGCCGTATTCTATTCCCCGCAGTACTTACCATTATATCTGCGCTGTCAAACAAAAGGTCATCCAGTCTAATCCCAATTACTAGCTCTAAGTCTTTAACCCTGCAGGTTACTGCACTTTAAGTACCCACTTAACCATCTCTTAAAAGTGGTGGGGGTTTCTCAACCACCACTCTCACTCTTCCAGCAAGGGGGTTCCAGATCCTCACAACCCTCTGTGTAAAGAAGCCCCGCCTCAAATCCCCTCTAAACCTTCCACCAACCACCTTAAAACTATGCCCCCTCGTAATAGACCCCTCCACCAATGGAAATAGACCCTTACTTTCCACTATGTCCAGGCCCCTCAATATTTTGTACACCTCAATAAGGTCTCCTCTCAACCTCCTCTATTCCAAAAAGAACAAACCCAGCCAATCCAATCTTTCCTCATAACTAAGATTCTCCATTCCAGGCAGCATCCTAGTAAATCTCCTCTGCACCCTCTCTAGTGCAATCACGTCCTTCCTATAATAAGACGAACAGAACTGCACGCAGTACTCCAGCTGTGGCCTAACCAAAGTATTATACAATTTAAGCATAACCTCCCTGCTCTTATATTCTATGCCCCGGCCAATGAAGGCAAGCATTTCGTATGCCTTTTTAACCATCTTATCCACCTGCTCTGCTACTTTCAGGAATCTGTGGACAAGCACTCCAGGGTCCCTTTGTTCGTCTACACTATTAAGTAGCCTACCGCTTAATGTGTATACCCTTGCCTTATAAGCCCTCCAAAAGTGCATCACCTCACACTTCTCTGAATAATATTCCATTTACCACTGCTCTGCCCACCTGACCAGTAGATTGATATCCTCCTGCAGCCCAGGACTTTCCTCTTCATTATTAACCACACAGCCAATTTTAGTGTCGTCTGCAAACTTCTTAATCGTACTCCCTATATTCAAATCTAAATCATTGATATATACCACAAAAAGCAAGGGTCCCAGTACTGAGCCCTGCGGAACCCCACTGGAAACATCCTTCCAGTCACAAAAACATCCATCAATCATTACCTTTTGCTTCCTACCTCCAAGCCAATTTTGGATCCAACTTGCCACTTTGCCTTGTATCCCATGGGCTCTAACCTTCATGACCAGTCTACCATGTGGGACCTTATCAAAAGCCTTGCTAAAGTCCATATATACTACATCGTATGCACTACCCTCATCGACCCTTTTAGTTACCTCCTCAAAAAATTCAATCAGGTTAGTTAAACACGATCTTCCCTTAACAAATCCATGCTGACTGTCCCTAATTAATCCTTGCCTTTCCAAATGTAGATCTATCCTGTCTTTCAGGATTTTTTGCATTAATTTTCCCACCACTGAGGTTGGGCTGACAGGCTTGTAATTATTCGGCCTATCCCTTTCTCCCTTCTTAAACAAGGGTCCTACATTAGCAGTCCTCCAATCCTCCGGCACCATGCCCAGATCCAAAGAGGACTGGAAAATGATGGTCAAGGCCTCTGCTAGTTCCTCTTTTACTTCGCTCAACAGCCTGGGATGAATTTCATCGGGGCCTAGGGACTTATCTACTTTCATGATGGTACTGATACACAGGATCATTTTGGAACAAAGTTTTTTTTGCAGTCATATATTGAATGAAAACTGTTGCTTAAATTGGATTGTTAATTAATCAAAGACCATAAATATTGCTCCCTGGAGAGAAATTAAAATTGATACCCATCTGTCACTATGCAATCAAAGAACTGAATCTGTAGCCAGATTTTTAACATTTGCACTTTATGGCATAAAACCCATGCATTCACAAATACTGTGGCTACTAAATAGTCTATTTACATTCATTACACTATATTAAATTATATTTTATTTTTATGCTCTGAGGTATCACAATTGACATAATTTGGTGGTCTTTGTGCTGTGTTTATGAAGCTACAGTGCTACTGGAAACACACTGTTAAAAAACGTCTTGCATTTCAACTATGTATCTTTATACAAAATAATTTGAATTGATTAATCTTAAGAACCACAGGGCACGCCATCAGTTTTACCTAGTGTCACTGGAAATAAATGAGTGCTTTTGCAATGAATCTGTATAAGACCCTGTGATGGTATATTACTACTTTCATTTTACAAGGAGGGAAATCCCATAACTCACAAATGCCATAGGCGCAGATAAATTATAAAGGAGGGCCTTGTGATTGAAAGAACCAGAGAAACTCACTACAGCCATTACAATATCCAGTCAACTGAAGATAAATGATTACTTGATCCAAACATAATTCTAATACCGGTACAAACTTCAAATCTATCAAACCATTCCAATGCTAATATCATTCCAATTCTGTTGTGCAGAATTTCTGATTCCAATATGACATTTAACTGTAAATTCCCAATTCATGTATAAAATATTCCTAAGCTTTTAAAATTTTTTTAACACTCATAGCACTCGACTGCCAAATCTACAGACACATTTCTCATCAGTGCACCCGTGCAGTTTAGTAATGGAGTCATGAACATAAGAAATAGGAGCAGGAGTAGGCCACCTGGCATCTCACGCCTGCTCCACCATTTAATAAGATCATGGCTAATCTGATCATGGACTCAGTTCCTCTTCCCTGCCCACTCCTCAAAACCCTTTATTCCCTTGTCGCTCAAAAATCTGTCTATCTCTGCCTTAAATATATTCAATGACCCAGCCTCCACAGCTCTCTAGGGCAGAGAATTCCATAGATTTACAACCCTCTGAGAGAAGAAATTCCTCTTCATCCCAGTTTTAAATGGGCGGCCCCTTATTCTGAGACTACGTCCCCTAGTTTTAGTTTCCTCTATAAATGGAAATATCCACTCTGCATCCATCTTGTCGAGCCCTCTCATTATCTTAAATGTTTCGGTAAGATCATCTCTCATTCTTCTGAACTCCAATGAGTATAGGCCCAACATACTCAACCTATCTTCTTAAGTCAACTCCCTCATCTCTGGAATCAACAAAGTGAACCTTCTCTGAATAGCCTCCAATGCAAGTATATCCTTCCTTAAATATGAAGACCAAAACTGTACGCAGTACTCTAGGTGTGGTCTCACCAATACCCTGTACAGTTGTAGCAGGACTTCTCTGCTTTTATACTCTATCCCCCTTGCAATAAAGGCCAACATTCCATTTGCCTTCCTGATTACTTGCTGTACCTGCATACTAACTTTTTGTGTTTCATGCACAAGGACCCCCAGGTCCCTGTTTATTGCAGCACTTAGCAATTTTTCTCCATTTACATTATAATTTGCTTTTCTATTTTTTCTGCCAAAGTGGATAACCTCACATTTTCCCACATTATACTCCATCTGCCAAATTTTAGTCTGTTAACTGGTCAATAGTTTCCTGCTTTTTGTCTGCCTCTTTTTTGAAATAGGGGCGTTACATTTGAGGTTTTCCAATCTGCTGGAACTGCCCCAGAATCCAGGGAATTTTGGTGGATTACAATCAATGCATCCATTATCTCTGCAGCCACTTCTTTTAAGACCCTAGAATGCAAGCCATCAGGTCCAGGGGACTTGTCTGACTTTAGTCCCATTATTTTACCGAGTCCTACTTCATGAGTGATAGTGGGCCCAACTTTGCCCAACCCCTTTTTTCGGCGCACTGACCTGAAGTGTGGCGACTTTGCGCGCTGGAAACGGTGCCGGGAAAAAGATGCCCCATTCTCGCTGCTCTTCACAGTCCCCGGAGTCCCGGTGTGGTGTGCATTCTGAAGTGGGGGGCGGAGCAACAGTCGAGTGCTGAAAACAGTGCCGGCACCTGCACGCATGCTCCTGCCCTCCCAGCATATCCTGTGGGCTGTGAGCAGGACCCGATTCTCGCAGCCCCTATCCCCGGCCGAAGGGACGCCTGATCTTGCCGCACCCTATCGCTGGCCGATTGGACTCCCGCACTGGCCGGCCGGCCCGTTCAGTTCCCGAGCGAGGTAGGACTTCGGTTTTATTTTTTATTTATTGGTTGTGCTTGAGAGTTTTGATTTGGGGTGGGGGGTGAGGAGGAGAGTTTTGGGGGTGGGGGGGGAGAGAAAGAGTGTATGGGGGGGGAGGAGAGTTTTGGGTTGGGGAGAAAGAATGTTTGGGGGAGGGGGGAGAAAGAGTGTTTTATATACCAGCATCTCTCTTTCTCTCTCAGGTTCCCCCCACACCCTCCCCACCGCCTCCCCCCTGCCGCCTCCCGCACACCCTTGTGACATTGCGCCCAGCAGCTCGCATTTCTCCGGTAGGATTTACTTCATTTTTATTAGTATTTTAATTGTTTGAGCTTTTCCTTGCAATGTTTGCTGCTTGGTTGTTGAGGTCCTCTCCAGTTCCCTTCTCTCCCCTATCCCTGCCCTAATGTCTACTGAATGTGTACTGCTTTTTCTTCACTGCCCGCAAGGTTTTTCAGAGCTGGCCACATACGCTGACCTAAGTTGATTTGGAGTAAGTTTTTGCTGGTCAAAGTGGCATAAATGACCAAAACTGGCATAATTGTCTGGGAACGCCCTCTTTTGAAAAAAAAAACTGACCTAAAACAAAATCGTACCCTAACTGACTTACTCTGGAGCAAATGTTTTTGGGGAAAATGTCATTTTTTAATTTACACCAGAAAAAAACAACTTACTCCAAAAAAATTGATGCAAGTCAAGGCCAAAGTTGGGCCCAGTGAATGTATTAAGTTTCTCCCTCCCTATAGCCCCTTGATTATCCATTATTGGGATGTTTTTAGTGTCTTCTACTGTGAAGAGCGATACAAAATATTTGTTCAATGTCTGCCATTTCCCTGTTCTCCATTATTAATTCCCCAGTCTCATCCTCACGTGGACCAACATTTACTTTAGCCACTCTTTTCCTTTTGATGTACCTGTAGAAACTCTTAATATCTGTTTTTATATTTTGTGCTAGTTTACTTTCATAATCTATCTTCTCTCTATTTTTTTAGTCGTTCTTTGCTGGCTTTTAAAATTTTCCCTATCCTCTGGCCACCCACTCGACTTGGCCACATTGTATGCCTTTGTTTTCAATTTGATACCATCCCTTATTTCCTTAGTTAGCTACGGAAGGTTATCCCTTCATTTTGTATAAGAATGTTTCTTGCTAATGTGTTTGTTGCTTAGACTGTGTTGCTGAATGAATGATTTTGTGGAATGAAGTGCAAAGATTTGCAGATTGCTTGTTGTTATCTGAAGCTTATTAAAATACTGATCCAAACATAACCCCAATTCAAGCACATTCCTTTGCAAACTAATTATCCATTTATCAGAAGTTGCTGCTATCTACTCTTTGCACATTGCAGGTAATTCTTTAAAGTAATTATGCACTGTGAAGGACTCATACATTCAGTGACGAACTGTTGCAGCCAGTTATTGTTTTAGAATATAGCATGGTGATATTCCCTGTAATCAAATGCAAATGATTTCTCAATTTACCTGCAGTAATGTCACCACAAATGCTTTTAATACCCTTATGTGAATGTTGTGCTAATTTCAGCTGTCAGTTTACCTCACTATTCATTTGGACTAAAGATGTGCTATCTCAGTTAAAATTGCAAGATCAAAACGCAATTATGCTTTTAATACAGCTTTAATTGATGTAATTACACATTTTAAATGATCCTGTGTATATATTTTTTTAAAGCAGGAAGTTATTTAAAATGCTGTAATTTAGATGCATGGTTCAAATAATATTCATAATCAATAAAAAGTTATAACATCATCTAATCCACTGAATTGATTACAGACTTGTAATTCACCTCGTCACGTATCACGACAGTGATAGGCCAGAAAAAGTGGCAATATTGACAATATTCACAGAATAAGTAGAGGCTAACTGATGATGAGTGATGACAGTCTTTTCACGAGGGCGACAGATTACACTTATGAGAGTGAATGAATTATAATGGCTAATGCACAATTAAAAATACCCAGACCTCATTGTATATTCCAATGAGTTTGAGGGTGTGTGGCTCTTGATAAAATGTTCTGCACATCTTTTTATTAATTTTGTAAGATGGTACATGACTGCTGACCATTACACCTAGATTATATTTTCAATTGTTGTGTGCGTATGCTAATTAAATTTCCTCATACCATTGGTTTACTGGCTCTTTCAAAGCAGTTCCCCTGATGATGCCTTTAGTATTCACTACCTAATCAAAAATCCCCAACAGAAATATGAATAAATGTCAATTTCATGTAAGTATATGTAACGGTTTAATTTTTAATAGAGGTACTAATGATGAGATTCCCTTTGAGGAACACAGTTTGCCTCTTCCAATAGCTCAGTAGGTTTATCTAGTGAATAAATAAGACATTCAGGCTGTGGTGTATGAAATGATACAATGAACTCCGTACTGTGAACCAGTGACTAGGTGTAACCTGGCTCACAGTAATGGCTTCCAGAAGTGAAGATACAAAGGTGAAGTTCAGGTTATTTACCGGGCCCAGCACGAGTGTACCTGTGACACTAGGACCTCCAATGGTAGTACGCCCTGTTGGTGGGCAGATGTTATGTACATACATTACATCATTTCCCTCCCCCCAGTTCTTGGCACAAGTCCATATTACAAGTTCAGACCATCCAGAGCCCTTCGCTCCCTGGTTGACCATCTCATTACAATCCCAGTGCTTTCCGAGTCTCTCATGACTTGGGGCTGGGCATTGACCACAGTGGGTTCTTCTGATAGCTGGACATGAGTTGGTTGGTCGTCTAAGCTCGCAGTGTCTTCTTCCAACTGTTCCGGTTTGTCAGTGTGTCTTAGCTTGATTTGATCAATGTGTTTCCTGCACATCTGTCCATTCTTGAGCTTAACCATATACACCCGATTACCCTCCTTATCCGTAACATTGCCCGGGAGCCACTTGGGCCCTTGACCATGGTTAAATACACACACTATGTCATTTACAGATATGTCGCGTGACACTGCGGTGCGGTTGTGATACCACTGCTGGCATTGACGTCGGGTTTCAACATAATCGTTAAGGTCAGGATGGACGAAAGAGAGTCTGGTTTTCAGGCCTCTCTTCATCAATAGTTCCGCAGGCGGGACCCCGGTGAGCATGTGTGGCTTTGTCCTGTAACTGAGCAGTATGCGTGACTGGCGTGTCTGCTAGGAACTGTGAGTTACGCATTTCAGGCTTTGCTTGATGGTTTGAACTGCCCGCGCCGCTTGACCATTGGATGCGGGATTGAACGGGGCTGACCTCACGTATTTTATGCCGTTGCGTTTCATGAACTCTTGAGACTCCAGGCTCGTGAAACACAGTCCGTTGTCACTGACAACGATGTCTGGTAGACCATGTTTGGCAATCATGGCTCTCAGGCTCTCAATGGTGGCAGTGGAAGTGCTGAATGACATGATCATACATTCTATCCATTTGAACTATGCATCCACCACCACAAAAAACATTTTACCGAGGAAGGGGTCCGCAAAGTCGATGTGGATTCTAGACCATGGTTTGGATGGCCATGACCACAGACTGAGCGGAGCTTCCTTTGGGGCATTGCTTAACTGCATGCAAGTGCTGCACTGATGCACGCATGACTCTTAAGTCCGAATCAATGCCAGGCCACCAAACATGGGACCTGGTGATGGCCTTCATCATGACAATACATGGTGTGCGTACTATGTAACTGCCATACAAATCTCTCCCTGCCTTTCTTGGGCATTACAACACGATTACCCCACAGTAAACAATCAGACTGGATGGAAAGCTCATCTTTGCAACGGCTGTATGGTTTGGTTTCATCACCTATTTCTTTGGGAATGGTCGACCAGTCCCCGTTAGAACACAACATTTTACAACTGATAGGGTCGGATCCTGGTTGGTCCAGGTCTTAACTTGTTGAACAGTGACAGGCGACCCTTCACTCTCAAAGGCATCCATGACCATGAGTAGCTCTGCGGTCATTGGGGTTTTCACCTCCGGTGTGGGCAACAGTAACCAGCTCAATGCATCAGCGCAGATGTCAGTACCTGGTCTATGGCGAATGACATAATCATCGGTAGATAATGTCAGCGCCCACCTCTGGATGCGGGACGATGCGTTGGTATTGATACCTTTATGTTCCGAGAACAACAATATGGGCCCAAGTTTCGAGCCGCGCCTAGAACGGCGCAGTCCCGACCTGGACGCCCGTTTTTCACGCCACAAGGTGCGCCTAAAAATAATTTCCAGATTCTCCAGCTCCCTGCAGGTTGTTTGCAGCTCGGCGCAGCGCAGCAGGAGCTGTAGGGGGTGGAGCCAGGTCCCTGCGCTGAAAACAGTGCCGGGACCTCTGCACATGCGCGCTCCAGGCGCCCAAAACTGTGTGGGAGGGGCCGAAGCATGCAGCTCCTAGCCCTGGCCGAATGGCCTCACTGGGGCTGTGTGAATAAGGCTCCTCCCACGCCCAGCTCCTGCTTCCTCCCGACCCGACTCGACTCCCGCTTCCCGCCCCCCGCCTCTGGACCGGACCCGACACTGACCCGACTCACGCTTCCCCCCCACCCCCCACCCCAGACTGGACCCGACCTGACTCCCGCTTCCTCACCCTGGACTGGACCCGACCTGACTTCCACTTCCCCCCCCCGCCCCCCGCCTCCGGACCGGACCCGACACCGACACCGACCCGACTCCCGCTACCCCCCCTCCCCACCCGGACTGGATCCGACCTGACCTCCTTCCCCCCGACCTGACCTCCCTCTCCCTCCCTCCCTCCCCCCGACCGAACTAAACCGACCTCCCTCCCACCACCCCCCCGACCCACGCTCCCTCCGACCCGACCCAACGCCACCTACCTGTAAATCTGGTGCTGGGGACGGGCCCTGCCCGAAGTCTCGGGCCCGGCCGGGCCCGGCCCATTCAGCCTCCCTCCCCCCCACTTCTCCTTCCCCCCCTCATCTCCTTCCCCCCCCGCCATCTCCTTCCCCCCCCCGCATCATCTCCTTTCCCCCCATCTCCTTTCCCCCATCTCCTTTCCCCCCATCATCTCCTTCCCCCCATCTCCTTCCCTCCCATCTCCATCCCCCCCATCTCCTTCCCCCCCATCTCCTTCCCACCCCCATCTCCTTTCCCCATCTCCTTTCCTCCCCTTCTCCTCCTCCCCCCTCCCCCCTCATCCCTCCCCCCTTCCCCTTCTCCCCCCTCTCCCCCTTCTCCCCCCTCCCCCTTCTCCCCCCTCCCCCTCCTCCCCCTTCTCCCCCATCCCTCCCCCATCCCTCCCCCTCCCTCCCTCTGCTCCCCCCCTCTCTCCCTCTACCCTCCTCCTCCCTCTCCCCTCGCTGTCAGAAACACAGACACTGACAGACAGAGAATGAGAGACACACACAGACAGACAGACAGACAGAGAGATAGAGACACTGACAGAGACACACTGGGGGGGCGGGGAGGGGGTGGGGGGGCCATCCCAGCATGCTGTTGGAGGGCTCCCGGTGCTGCAGTTGGTAAGTAGAAAATGTTTTATTTATTGATTTTTTAAAAAATTATTTAATTTTTTTTGATTGATTTATTGGTTGATTTATTGATGTAGTTATCATTTATTATTGATGATGGCTCTTTATTTGTAAAACTGAAGTTTTTAATGTTTGTAAACTTCCCTTTAAACCCCCCCCCCCATTCCCTACACCTGATTTGTAACCTACGCCTGAATTTCTAAAGTGTAGATAAGGTTTTTTCGAGCGTACAAAAATCTTCACTTACTCCATTCTAACTTAGTTTGGAGTAAGTTTTCATTGCCGAAACTTTGAAAACAGGCGTAAGTGGCCGGACACACCCCCTTTTGAAAAAAACATTCTGTTCCAAAGTGAAACTGTTCTAACTGACTAGAACTGGAGCAAACTAAATGGCGAGAATTCCGATTTCTAAGATACTCCATTCTACACCAGTTGTTCCTAAAAATCAGGAGCAAATCATGTCGAAACTTGGGGTCTATAAGTGGTTTGTGATCGGTTTCCAGCTCGAAGCGAAGCCCAAACAGGTACTGGTGCATTTTTTTTAACCCCATAAACACATGCTGAAGCCTCTTTCTCTACCATGCCATAGGCTCTTTCTGCCTTGGACAGGCTTCAAGATGCGTATGCAACTGGTTGTAGTTTGCCAGGCTGGAGTATGCAGCTAACCCCATAGGACGCATCACAGGTCAAAACTAGATGCTTGCATGGGTCATACAGTACCAGTAGCTTGTGGGAACACAACAGATTTCTAGCCTTCTCAAAGGCTCTGCCTTGAAGCTCACCCCACACCCAGTCATCTCCTTTCCTGAGCAGCTTGTGCAAAGGCTCTGATACTGTGCTCAATTTGGGTAAGAAGTTACCGAAGTAGTTGAGAAGACCCAGGAACGAACGCAGCTCCGTCACATTCTGGGGCTTTGGTGCGTTTTTGATGGCCTCTGTTTTCGCGTCTGTCGGCTTGATTCCGTCTGCAGCAATATTTCGCCAAAGGAATTCGACCTCTGGTGCCATGAAAACGCACTTCGAACATTTCAGCCTGAGTCCCACTTTGTCCAGATGACGCAGAACCTCTTCCAGATTGTTCAGGTGCTCGGCGGTGTCACGTCCTGTGACTAAGATGTCGTCTTGGAATACCATGGCCCTGGGGACAGATTTCAATAGGCTCTCCATGTTTCTCTGAAATGTGGCTACCGCCGAGCGAATGCCGAAAGGGCACCAGTTGTAAATAAACAGTCCTTTGTGCGTGTTGATGCACATAAGTTTCTTTGATGATTCAACCAGTTCCTGTGTCATGTAGGCTAATGTTAGATCCAATTTGGTGAACGATTTTCCCCCGGCTAGCGTTGCAAACAGGTCATCAGCTTTTGGTAGCGGGTACTGATTTTGTTTCGAAACTCGGTTGACGGTGACCTTGTAGTCTCCACAAATCCTGACCGTGCCGTCGCTCTTTAACACTGGAACAATGGGGCTGGCCCATTCATTAACTTCGACCAGTGAGATGAACCCCTCGCATTGTAGCCTGTCCAATTCGAGCTCGACCTTTTCTCTCATCATGTGCAGGATCATCCTGGCTTTGTGATGGATGGGCCTTGCACTGGGCCTAGGTGGATCTGCACCTTGGCTCCTTTAAAGCTGCCAATTCCCAGTTTAAACAGTGAGGGAAATTTGCTCAGCACTTGAGCACATAAATCATCATCCGCTGATGACAAAGCTTTGATATCGTACCAATTCCATTTTATTTTCTCGAGCCAACTCCTGCCGAATAACAATGGGCCGTTGCCTGGGATAATCCATAACGGTAGATCATGAACTGTTCCCTCGTACTGATCTTGTTTCGAAACTCGGTTGATCGTGACTCTTACTGCTGCACTATCGATCACTGGTATGAGCTCTTTGGTGTAGGTACGCAACTTCACATTTATCGGACTCAGCTTGGGTCTCTCTGCCTTGGTCTCCCACAGCTTTTCGAAAGTCCACTGGTTCATTATCGATTGACACGCACCCGTGTTTAATTCCATGGATACCTCCATCATTATTGGTTGGTTCTTTGTTAGGAACGCGCGTACGCTATACACTTCCTCCTCGGAGTTCTCAAATGCCTCGGGCTGCATCACCAGATCCATGCTGAGTTGGTCATCATCCACGTCGTGTGTCGCAGCTCGCTTGCTCTGCTGTGGACACTTCCGCTGAAGATGCCCGTCTTTGCACATCCTCTGCATACATACTGCCTGAAGCGGCACTGATAGAGTCGGTGATTGCCCCCGCAACGACAAGCACGTTGAGCTTGGATTTGCACCCGATGGCGTGCTTTGAGCGGCTCCCGTACTCGCATACGCAGTCGAATAGGCCCTCGATGGCGAACTTTGAGCAGCTCCCGTTCTCGAATACACAGCCGAGTAGGCCCTCGATGGCGAACTTTGAGCGGCTTCCAGTCTTGCATATGCAGTCGAGTAGGCCCTGCCATGTGCAGTTCTGCCGGCCGTCGATACAATTTTCTACATAGTACTTGTCGTGGAGTTCCTGTTTTGTCATGATATCTGCTTCATGCTTTTCTGTGTGGGCATGGAAGCCTGGGTGATGGTGATGACCTTGCTGAGGTCCGGCGTCTCCGCAGCCAGCAGCTTACTTAAGATCACCTCGTGGTTGACCCCAATCACGAAAAAGTCAGGCAGCATGTCTTCCAAAGCAGGCCCAAATTTGCAAGGCCCTGCAAGACTTCTCAGGTCGGCACCAAATGTCACTACGTCCTGGCCTTCTGGATGAACGTGCGTATAGAAGCAATATCTGGATATGAGGATTCCTTCCGTGGGTTTAAGATGTTCCTGAACTAGATCACATAGTTCTTTGTAATCCTTTTCTGTAGGAAGAGTGGGGGAAAGCAGAATCTTGATGAGTGCATAGATCGTGGGGCCACAGACGGTGAAAAGAACTGCCCTGCGCTTCTCTGCATCCTTGTCTTTGTTTAGGTTTTTTGCCATGAAATACTGGTCAAGACAATCCGTGAAACCTCCCCAATCCTCTCCCTCATTGAATCTCTCGAGAATTCCAACAGTACTCGATCGTGCTGTGCTCATCATATTTTTGCATGGGTTCGTATTTGCCTCGTCGCCAGTTGTGGTGTATGAAATGATACAATGAACTCCGTACTGTGAGCCAGTGACTAGGTGTAACTTGGTCAGTTTTTAATGGCGTCCAGAAGTGAAGATACAAAGGTGAAGCTCAGGTTATATACCGGGCCCGGCACGAGCGTACCTGTGACCCTAGGACCTCCGATGGTAGTGCCCCCTGTTGGTGGGCAGACCTTATGTACATACATTACACAGACACAGAAAGTCCCAGATTCAATTGCTAGTCTAGGCTGATTTAGCCGATTTCAGCCAGATTAGTGATAGGAGCCCTACAGTTCATCAGGAAAAAAGTAGCTAGGATTATCCTATGGATGATATGCCATGGCCCTAACATGAGTGTGTGTTTGGAAGATCAGAATTGACTGTGATGTTCCTCAGAGCCGAATGAAGAATTCTTGGGTGCCATTGCTCTCCTTACAGCAGTGCAAATTAAGGGGAGATTTGATCGTCGTGTTCAAAATTATGATGGGTTTTAACAGAGTCGATAAGGAGAAACTGTTTCCACTGGCAGGAGGTTCAGTAACCAAAGGAGACAGATTTAAGATAATTGGCAGAAGAACCAGAGGGGAGATGGGGAGACATTCTTTTAGTCAAATGAATTGTTATGATCTGGAATGCACTGCCTGAAAGTGTGGTAGAAGCATATTCAATAGTAACCTTCAAAAGGGAATTGATATATATTTGAAAAGAAACATTTGCAAGGCTTATGGTGAAAGATCAGGGGCATGGGACTAATTGTATAACTCTGCCAAAGAGCCAGCATGGGCATGATGGGCTGAATGGCTTTCTGCTGTGCTGTATAATTCTATTATTCTATGATTATACGGGTTGGATTTTTGGCTATTTTGTGGCTCGTTTAGTGCCCCAGCAGGGTGTTAAATGCTGTTTCTGGGCATGATGCTGGACATCCAGGAATTAGCACCCGGCTGGAAGATTTGGCTACTGGTTTACGCTGGTGCAAAAACTTACCATCCCGCCCTCCGTTTTCAGCGTGATTATGATGTCAATTGTCATGCAAGGCTGCCCTAACGCCTCATTTAACAACTGCCCCAGGAAAAGCCTGAAAAAAACAGGCACTCCCAGGGTGCAGTAGGCACTACTGGCGGCATATTTAACGGGAGGCTGGAGGATCTTATATCGCATTGTCAGTGACTGCTACAGTTGCACGCAGAACACTGCGTGAGGCTGAGAGTTGCAAACGGCACTTTTATGACACTTTGCTTACAGGTCAGTGAGAGATTTCAATGGGGGCAATACTAGTTCGCCATTGTATTATGCTGGTTACTGTTGGCAGGCGGCTTCAAGCTGGAAGAAGGAGTCTTGGCCATGTTGGGCCACGGACTCGAAGAGGTCGCAGACGTATGGAGAGGAGGCCTTACCCCCACAGGTTTACAGGGAACATTGCTCATACTCCTACATCTCTGAGGTGCAGTGCATTAGAAGGCTGCACTTCTGAGAAGAAGTACTGACAGAGATATGCCAGCTCCTAACAGAAATGCAGCCTACCAGCGCCAACAGGACTGCATTGCTTATTGAGGTGAAGGTGACTGTGGCGCTGGCCTTCTATGCCTCCGGCTCCTTCCAGGCAGCAGCAGGATCATATGCAGCATCTCTCAGCATGCTGCATTTTGCAGCATTCACCAGGTTACAAGGACACTGTATGCACGCAGAATGGACTTCATAATGTTCCCAATAAGCAGGGACAGCCAGAATGAGAGGGCTCTAGTGTTTGGATGATTTGTAGGCTTCCTCAAGTTTCAAGGTGCCATTGACTGCCCACACGTCGCCTTGCGAGCACTATTACGCAATGCAGAGGTCGTCAGAAACCAAAAGGGATACCACTCCCTAAACGTACAGCTGGTCTGCGACCACACGCAGTGCATCCTCACAGTAAATGCCCGCTATCCAGGGAGCAGACATGATGCTATCATCTTGCGTGAGAACAGTGTCTCACGAATGTTTCAGCAACAAATCAAGGCTAGAGTTGACTGATCAGGGACAAAGGATACGGTCTGGCCACCTGGCTCATGACTCCCTTCCGGAACCCTGCCACAGAAGCCAAGCATTGCTATAATGAGAGCCATGCAGCCACACGCAACATCGTCGAACAGACAATTGCCGTGCTCAAGCAGTGCTTCCAATGCCTGGACCGTTCTGGAGGCAGCCTTCAATACTCCCCACAACAGGTCTCTGAATTCATTGTCGTGTGCTGCATGCTACACAACTTAGCCATCAAGAGGGGCCAGGCATTGCCAGTGGAGATTGTAAGAACACCTCAGGAGGAGGAGGAGGAGGATGAGGAAGAGGAGCCTGGTGACAAATCCATTGTGGTGAGACCACAACCACAGGGGAGGAAAGATGGAGATAAGGCTGCAGCAAGAGCCTTAGATCGGCAGCTGATCATTGACCGGTTTGCTTGGATGGGGAAGGTGGGGTTGCAGAGTTGGCTTGCCACCATGCCGGCTAATCTACACTTAATTCTATAATGAGATACAAGACACCAATGGCAAAGATCAAACAAACATTTTTATAGACGTGAATAATTAACAACATTTCCCCCCAAAAACCCAAAACTATACAATGGCTAAAGTAAAAGTAAATAACCAGTAAACTGCTTCCTGCAGTGAACAAAATGTAAATAAACACAAAACTGCTTCCTGTAGTAAACAAAATGTAAATAAACAGTAAACTACTTCCAATTCAAGATGAGTCAATTGTTATCACACAACTCTGTACAATTTTGATAATGCTACATATATCCATGAGCACCAACTTGTGCCAGGCCTTAATGGCTCTTATCCATTACAACTGTTCCCCCGCCTTCCCTTCAACCCCCTCCCACACCTGCTGCTGCCCCTCAATGACGCCTCCCATTAGAGGGGTGTTGTGTTGGGGGGCCAAACAATGCAGACGGCATCTGAGAACACCCTGGATCAGTTCTCGGCATGGAAGGCCATGCTGAGCCTCATCGTTGGGGGGGGGAACGGTCACTGGTGGCTGGGTGTCAATTGTATATGGTGCATGGTTGGCGAGTCAGTGGTGGGAGACAGAGTGCTGTCATCCTGAGGAAGGAATGCCCCTTCCATTTCCTGGGGGCCATTGACTCTCTGACGGGGCTGGGCCTCAGCATCCGGAGCACGATGTGTCTCCACAACTTGCTGGTTTGCTTCATCACCATCCCTTCCCCATTGGACAGTGGGGAATGCAGAGAATATGATAGCAGACATCAACTGCATCACTTGACCAAGCTGAAGCATAGCTTGTGCCTGCGATGTGCCCGAGTCTGCAACATGATCAAGGGCATGCATCACACATTCCAGAACACCACTGTCATTGCTCGAGGCCAACAACCTCTGTGTGTGGGCAATGATGGCCTCTCTGGACTCCTGAGTCACACTGACAATCTGTGACGCTGCCTCCGCAACAGTCGCAGTAAGCTTGTCAATGTTCTCTGGGATCCGTCCCAATGCATCCTTAAGCTCACAGTGCATTCCTGTGGTTTCTCTGGACATTTTCACCAAGTCCAGTTCCATGTCTGCCTGTCGTTGAACAGACCGGCTTTGCCGACTCACCCTCTGGAGAGCTGGCCTGCGAGATTCCCCTCTCACACTGCGCTGCTGTACGCGACTGGGGCCAGGAGCCACCGACTCCTCAAACCCCGGGAAATCCGCATCATCCCCAGATGTAGTGACGCCAGACAGGACAACTGGTGGGCTCTGAGGCTCAGGCAGAACACTCTCATCCCCTCCCTCATCGTCTCCCCCATGGCCAGATGTAGAGGGCTCCCTTGAAGAATGCTGCACTTGTGACTGGCCATCTGCAAGAGGAAAACAACAGACGTGTGGTTAGCAGCAGGGGAGGGGGCAGGGTGACATGAGGAAGGTGGCATTCCACATGTTCATTTGAAGGCCCGGACCACTTCATTATATGTCTCAATGCAGTCTCTTCAGTCGCTCTATCCATTTACATACCGTCACTACCCGAAGGGGACTCAGCATCACCCCCAGTAACTGTCCGAGCTGGTACACCTAAGAGGGCCGACACGCATTCCACGACATCAGACCGTGGCAATAATTGGGGTGGCCCCCCGCCAGTGCACAGTTGCTCCCTCTTGTTGTGGGAGTGCTTCGACCGCAAAGAGAAAAATAGGAAGGGTTCAGAAATGGTTTCACTACTGTTGTGGCACATATGCCTCCTAGAGTACAATAGTTGATACTGTGTGAATGTTCTCGTGACTTCCGTTCAATCTGTTTGGATGTTGCATGTGCTTCGTGAAGAATTGTTAGGAGGTTGGAGGGATGAAACATGGGGGCTTTTGCTGATCTTTCTGAAAGGCATAGCAGCAGTGGGAGTGTATTGTGAGGAAGGATGTAAATGATTGAGTTTATGTGCATGGATCATTAGAAGCCAATGTGTGCAGAAGTAAGCCTTCATCCTTCTTATGCATTGTGAAAGTCACCCCACAGACTGTTGAGAGGGACCATGTGCATGACAAACTTGACATAGTGTGTGAGATTCATGTTAGAAGTCATAGAGGCATACATAAATGTAAATGGTACTCACCTTGATGACTCTGGGAAGGTCATTGAACTTTTTATGACACTGTGTGGCAGTTCTGGCCACAGTGTTTGTAGCAGACACCTTCTGAGCATTGTCCCTCCGCAGTCTCTTAGAAACAGGTGGGAGTGGACTGGCTCCCCCAGCTAGGTGGAGTGAGGACCACCTCCTCTCAGCTGCATTCACTAAGGCCTCACGCCCCTCATTGGTGAAGTGCCCAGCACACTGCCTTCCCTCTTGTTCCTCCATCTCTGCAGAAGTGGCTGAAGTGGGGAGGTTTATATGCGCGTGCATGCAGGAAGCTGCGCCCTGCATTAACGTTTGCGACCGGGGAAAAAAAAATTAACTGCGCATGCGCAAAATGGCTGCCTCCTTTAACGCCGCAAGTTTCGGCTTGGGTGCACAAAGTCAGTTGTGCAACGCCTGACTTAACATCAATGATCCTCCAACTTACATTTTCGCTGCAACTTGCAGTCGAAGGCGCAAACTATTTTCAGGCACTAACTTTAACGTCCCGCCACGATTAACGGTCCAAAATCCTAAAAGCTCAAAATCCAGCCCTATGGCTTTTAATAGACCAGAATGGTCACAGGAGATGGAGAAGAGACCATGGTGTGATATGGCAATAAGAGCCACACCCCACCACAGTGATTGGGCAGGGCAGATGTGGGAAGTATAGACAGGCGGGCAGACGTCAGTAATGGGTAAGGTATCACCACCTGTGAGCCAGATTTACAGTGACATCATGATGTCAATGCAAATGAGGGCCTTGTGCACAAGTGGATGGACTTTCTGGAGGGAAATCCGGAGAAAGGAGGTGATTGTTGATCCACTGTCAGAGTCCGAGGGGGCAGCGGTGGTTGGGGTGAGGGGACAGGAGGAGGTTGGTGAGATCAGCTCCAGTGGGTGTGCGAGTTGGGGAGGTGGGCAAGAGAGAAGGATGAGGCAGTTGGGTTTGTTGGTCTTGAAGAGGAAGTGATAGGTGCCTTGATGGGCCCTTCAGAGAATACCTAGAGGTTCGCTGTGAGCTTAACAGTGAAAATAACATTAATTCCCTTAGAATGAGAAAAAAAATCTTAATTTTTGTCAGATGGAACAAATAGGGTGTTTTAAAATGGAAGGGATGTGTTCAAATCAATCATAGAGAACAAGGAACAAATAGCTTTCTTGAGAAGTCTGATAATTTGTTTGCAGATAAGAAAATGCTACAGAATAAGATATTTAATTTCCCATTTTAGAGGGTGGACATGCAAAGCAGAAATCCTGCAGCCATCAATCATAGAGGCTAGAAAACCAATTAGAGACTCATTGTTGGTTATGGGGAGGACACTGTCTTTCTAGCGGCTGTCCTGACAGACTTTGATTGGACATTTGCATGACTGCTTATCTAATATAATCAAACTCAAATGGAAAATACAGTTGCCTGGGACAATTTTTCAGGTGGAATATGGATTTTTATATCACATTTGGTAATC
Source organism: Pristiophorus japonicus (assembly GCF_044704955.1). Taxonomy (NCBI): domain Eukaryota; kingdom Metazoa; phylum Chordata; class Chondrichthyes; family Pristiophoridae; genus Pristiophorus; species Pristiophorus japonicus. The sequence continues at coordinate 102,650,952 of NC_091980.1, read as the reverse complement.
ATAGAATAATGGAGTCGTACAGCACAGAAGGGGGTTAATCTGTAGCTTCTTCAACATAACATACCCAACAGTAAGTTAGCAAGTAAACAGGTTGCCTTGTTCAGTTGTATGCAAAGTGGAGCCTGCTGACACTGCTCTAATAATGTGTATTTTTAAGTTTGATTCCAGCATAGAATGCACACGCGTTGCTGCTTTCTGTGATTCAATAGCCACTCAATCTGAGAATAGCAAAAGAGAGGTCAGAATCTGACCTGAAACTCATAATGTGAGGCCATGAGAATTGTTATATTTCAAGATGTCTTTGCCCATTTTTCCATAGAAAGGATTTTTAAAAGTAATGGGGTGAAATCCATCTTGGGTGGTGGCACAAAATGGAATTCAATGGAAAAGAAAAATACGGTGTAAAACAGGTTGCAGATTCACTGTTACCTGTTCCGGCTACTACCCAAGGTGAAGCCACAGAAGTTGTTTTTCCCAGAGCTGAAACAATAAACTATTCATTAGTTTTTTTGGGTAATCAGAAAACACTTCTCACCCATGATATTGCCAAATACTTTGATATCTGCTAGTCTGTGGAATGGGGGATAAATCAAGCAAGGTGCCCCACTGAAGTGAGGTACTGTACCGTGTGCATTATTTTTATGTTATTACGTGGAGATAGGCTGTATTGATTGAAAAAGTGAATCCGATCATAACTATGGCTTTGTACATTCGCCTTACTGTGGAATAAAGCAGCTTGATGATTCAAACCAAGCCGCAGCTCATGTAATGTTAACTTGGAGAAATACAAGTGCAAAAAGAGACAGGTCACGAGGGGGTTCCATGGTCACAACTCCCGTAAAGGTAAGGTGCAAACCATTTACGGGAGTGATTAATACCATTGAACCCAGGAAGATATCGACAGCAGACATGAATTTAGTAACAAGACCCATCAATAAAAGTTGCTTTTAAAAAAAAATTGCTATCAGGCATCATTTTTTTAATACTTCATCCTTGGCTCAAAAGCCATATTTAATTTTTTCAAATCTTAGAAATCTTAGGAGATACATATATATATTTTACAAAGCACAAGGAAGCTGCTCCAAGTTTCCTGCGTTTACATGGCTAGTGCATCTGCAGCTTAGAAATGCTTTTTAAACTCTATTTTAAAATGTTTTTCTCTAATTGACTTGCACCTGCTTCTCACAATATCAGCCCGCTTGATGCAGGGTGCAATTAACTAGAAATACATCCTGAGGATATAGCATTTCTTTCTCATCTATGTGGTTGTCCTCCTGGAAACTGCATTCATCTACTTTGCACACACCTTCCGTGCAGACGCTGTAACAGCCTTCTGGGAGGTGTACCTCAGACCGAAGATATGCCAATCCTCCTTGCATCACATTCAGCGATCTTTCAGTGAAGGGAGCAGTCCTTCCTCTCCCACTTCCCTCAGCCAACTCAGCACTGAGTGTGAAATGTTTCCAGGCAGAGTTCTTTCTCCAGTTAAAAACAAGTCAGTTCCCCAGATATTGCCAGAGACAACGAGCCATATGGCTTCTTTTTGTGCTGTAAATTTCTAGATCCTATTCTCACAGCAAACATGTTCCCTGAAGGGTCATCGACCCGAAACGTTAACTCTGCTTCCTCTCCAAAGATGCTGCCTGACCGGCTGAGATTTCCAGCATTTTTTGTTTTTATTCCTTGCATAGTGCTCAATCCACACAGTGAATGTGGCCTTGATATGACAATAAAAAACACCTCACAATATGCAGAGAGGACCACTGCTCAATAGTGTGTACTTTCACATGATTCCATTACCACTGTGATGGGACTGTAATATTTATTCTAATCACTGTTGTATATATGGACTTGTTTTTACTCTGTACAGCCACCAAAGGGCTCATCCCCTGGAGTCCCAAGCGATCCCATAATCCCTTGGGAGCACGGGTATTTAAGGAGACCTGCAATAAAAGACTACGGTCACACTTTACTTTGAGCTCACAGTGTTCAGTCTGACTCTTTCTCCATACACAACAACTGGCGATGAGATACAGATAGCGAACCCAAAGATGCAGAGAACAGTGGGCATTCTGGAGAAATTTTCGGAGGGAGATGATTGGTAAACATTTGTGGAGCGACTTGACCAATACTTCGTGACCAACGAGCTAGATGGGGATGAGAGCGCTGCCAAACGAATGGCGATCCTCCTCAGCCTCTATGGGGCACCAACGTATGGCCTCATGAAGAATCTGCTCACTCCAGCGAAACCCACGGAGAAATCGTACAACGATTTGTGCACACTAGTCCGAGAGCATTTGAACCCGAAGGAAAGCATTCTGATGGCGAGGTACCGGTTCTACACCTACAAAAGGTCTGAAGGCTAGGAAGTGGCGAGTAATGTCGCCAAGCTAAGACGTCTTACAGGACATTGCGAATTTGAGGGACATTTGGAGCACATGCTCAGAGACTTTTTCGTACTTGGCATTGGCCACAAAACCATACTTCGCAAACTTTTGACTGTAGATACCCCAACCTTGAGTAAGGCCATAGCGATAGCCCAGGCGTTCATTGCCACCAGTGACAATACGAAGCAAATCTCTCAGCACACAAGTGCTGCTACAAGTACTGTAAACAAAGTGATGTTGTTTTCAAATCGTAACGTGCAGGGCAGGTCACACATACCTGCAACTGCACGTCCGCAGATGACTCAGAGTCCACCATCAAGGGTGATGAATGCAAGGCCATTAACACCTTGTTGGCGTTGCGGGGGTGATCATCATTTCTATTCATGCCGTTTGCAAGGGCTATGGAACAATGGGACACCTCCAATGAGTGTGCAGGCGAGCTGCTAAGCCTGTTAAGCCTGCAAACCACCATGTTGCAGAGGGGGACAGATCCACGGAGGATCACGATGAACCAGAGCCTCAGATAGAGGAGGCAGAGGTACATGGGGTGCACACATTCAGCACGAATTGTCACCCAATAATGCTGAATGTTGAACTAAATGGATTCCTGGTGTCAATGGAGCTGGACACGGGAACGAGCCAGTCCATCATGGGCAAAAAGACTTTTGAAAGATAGTGGTGCAACAAGGCCTCAAGGCCAGACTTAGCTCCAGTTCTCACAAAACTAACAACTTACACGAAAGAACTGATTCCTGTAATTGGCAGTGTTACTGTAAAGGTCTCCTACGATGGAGCGGTGCACAAGCTATCACTCTGGGTGGTACCGGGCGATGGTCCCACGCTGCTCGGCAGGAGCTGGCTGGGAAAGATATGCTGCCGCTGGGACAACGTCCGAGCGCTATTGCCCGCTGACGACATTTCGCGTGCCCAGGTCTTAAACAAATTTCCTTCGCTGTTCGAACCAGGCATCGGGAACTTCCAAGAAGCAGAATTGCAGATCCACCTAATTCCGGGGGCGTGACCCATCCATCACAAGGCAAGAGCAGTACCGTACATGATGAAAGGGTAGAGATTGAGCTAGATCGGCTGCCAAGAGAGGAAATCATTTTACCGATCGAGTTCAGCGAGTGGGTCAGTCCTATTGTCCCAGTCCTCAAGGGAGACAGCACCATCAGAATCTGTGGCGATTACAAAGTAACTATCAATCGTTTCTCCTTGCAGGACCAATACCCACTACCAAAGGCTGATGACCTCTTTGCAATGCTGGCAGGAGGAAAGACATTCACAAAGCTGGATCTGACTTCAGCCTATATGACACAGGAACTGGATGAATCATCGAAGGCCCTCACCTGCATCAACATGCACAAAGGTCTTTTTGTTTATAACAGATGCCCGTTTGGAATCCGATCAGCGGCGGCGATATTCCAGAGAAACATGGAAAGTTTACTGAAGTCGGTCCAGCACACCGTGGTCTTCCAGAATGACATCTTGGTCACAGGTTGGAACACAGTCGAGCACCTGCAGAACCCGGAGGAGGTTCTTAGTCGAGTCAACCGCGTGGGGCTCAGGTTAAAACGCTCGAAGTGCGTTTTCCTGGCACCTGAAGTGGTGTCCTTGGGAAAGAGGATTGCGGCAGATGGCATCAGGCCCACTAATGTGAAGGCGGAGGCAATCGAGAACGCACCGAAGCCACAGAACGTGACGGAACTGCGGTCGTTTCTGGGACTCCTGAACTACTTTGGTAACTTCTTACCGGGTCTCAGCACACTGTTAGAACCACTGCATGTCTTACTACAAAAAGGGAACGAATGGGTTTGGGGCAAAAGCCAAGAAAATGCCTTTGTAAAAGCGAGAAAATTGTTATGCTCAAACAAATTGCTTGTGTTGTATGATCCATGTAAGCGTATGGTACTAGCATGTGATGTGTCGTCATATGGCGTCGTGTGTGTGTTGCAACAAGCTAATGATTTTGGGAAACTGCAACCAGTTGCTTATGCATCCAGGAGTCTGTCTAAGGCTGAGAGAGCCTGCAGCATGATTTGAAAACGAAGCGTTAGCGTGTGTCTATGGGGTAAAGAAAATGTATCAATACCTGTTTGGGCTAAAATTCGAATTGGATACTGACCATGAGCCACTTATATCCCTGTTTTCCGAGAGTAAAGGGATAAACGCCAACCCATCGGCCCACATCCAGAGATGGGCGCTCACGTTGTCCACATACAACTACGCCATCTGCCATAGGTCAGGCACAGAAAATTGCGCTGATGCTCTCAGTAGGCTGCCAGTGCCCACCACGGGGGTGGAAATGGTGCAGCCCGCAGATCTAGCCATGGTTATGGAAGCATTTGCGAGTGAGCAATTACCCGTCACTGCCCGGCAGATCAAAACCTGGACAAGCCAGGACCCCTTATTATCTCTAGTCAAAAGCTGTGTGCTTCACGGGAGCTGGTCCAGTGTCCCAGTGGAAATGCAGGAAGAGATAAAGCCGTTCCAGCGGCGCAAAGCTGAAATGTCCATACAGGCAGACTGCCTTCTGTGGGGCAATCGAGTAATGGTCCCCAAGAAGGGCAGAGCCACCTTCATCAATGACCTCCACAGTACCCACCCAGGCATCGTAATGATGAAAGCGATAGCCAGATCCCACGTGTGGTTGTCCGGTATCGATGCGGGTTTAGAGTCCTGCATTCACAGATGTAATACATGCTCGCAGTTAAGCAATGTACCCAGGGAGGCGCCGCTAAGTTTATGGTCTTGGCCCTCCAAACCGTGGTCGAGGGTACGTGTCGACTATGCAGGCTCGTTCTTGGGTAAAATGTTCCTTGTGGTTGTAGACGCATACTCCAAGTGGATTGAATGTGAGATAATGTCGGCTAGCACGTCCGCTGCCAATACTGAAAGCCTGCAGACCATGTTTGCCACACACAGCTTACCCGATGTCCTGCTGAGCGACAAAGGGCCATGTTTTACCAGTGCTGAGTTCAAAGAATTCATGACCCGTAACAGGATCAAACATGTCACATTTGCCCCGTTTAAACCAGCGTCCAATGGTCAGGCAGAGAGACCAGTGCAAATCATCAAGCAAGGCTTGAAGAGGATAACTGAAGGCTCACTGCAGACTCGCCTATTCCGAGTCCTGCTCAGCTACTGCATGCGACCCCAGTCACTCACTGGGATCCCACCTGCTGAACTGCTCAGGAAAAGAGCATTTAAGACAAGGCTCTCGTTAGTTCACCCTGATCTACATGAACAGGCGGCTTCAACAAAGTGCATACCATGATAGCACAAATGTGTCATGCATGATTGAAATCAATGATCCTGTATTTGTATTAAATTATGGCCAAGGTCCCAAGTGGCTACCCAACAGTGTCGTGGCCAAAGAGGGGAGCAGGGTGTTTCAGGTCAAACTTTCAAATGGACTAATTCACCAGAAATGCTTGGACCAAATCAAACTCAGATTCATGGACTATCCTGAGCAACCCACCTTGGACCCTACCTTTTTTGATCCCCCAACATACACACCAGTGGCAACCGGCACCACGGTTGGCCATGAAGCAGAACCCATCATCCACAGCAGCCCATCAGGGCCCAACACACCAGGCAGCCCAGTAAGGCCAGCTGCACAGCAGCCCAGCGAGGGCCAAACAAATGATTCAACAACACCAGCTTTCACACCGAGACGATCAACAAGGGCAAGAAAGGCCCCAGATCGACTCACATTGTAAACAGTTACTCTATTGACTTTGGGGCGGAGTGTTGTTGCATATGTGGACTTGTATTTACTCTGTACAGTTACCAGAGGACTCGTCCCCTGGAATCCCAAGGGATCTCATAATCCCTTGGGAGCACAGGTATTTAAGGAGGCCTCACAGGTTGGAGAGGCACTCTGGAGACCTGCAATAAAAGACTAAGGTCACACTTTACTTTGAGCTCACAGTGTTCAGTCTGACTCTTTCTCCATACACAACAATCACATTATCAGTTATAATGATAGCAGTCAAGCAAATCAGGAGGTAACGTTATTGGAAATTTAGAACTGATCTGAATATGTCCTGTAGGGTAGAATAGACATTTCCACATCTTAATTTATTCTCCACAAATACTCTGTCACATTTCAAAGACACTGAAAACAAAAATGTGTTCAATAATTAATTCAGATGGTATAATAAGAAAAATTGTCATGGGCAGAGGAAGAAAGAAAGGTAGTTTGGATTTACTCTTGCAAAAAAACATAAGAACATAAGAAATAGGAGCTGGAGTAGGCCATTTGGCCCTTCGAGCCTGCTCCGCCATTCAACAAAATCATGGTTAATCTTCTACCTCAATTCCACCTTCCCGTACTATTCCCATATCCTTTAATTCTCTTAGTACACAAAAACGTATCGACCTCTGTCTTGCATATACTCAACGACTGAGCATTCACTTTCAGCACAATATTTGATGAGTGATAAATGTGATTTACTACTATGTTATGAAGATCAATATATGAATTAGCCAAGTTGTAAATTTTGAGATATAACACCTGCCTTGGACTTTGAGATCACATCCAGTTTCCGACTGCTGGGACAGAATAAACAACTCTACAGAATAAGGATGATACTGAAAACCAATGTTCACTCGATTACATCTTACTCATAGTGCAGCAGTAAAAAGATAAAAATGTAACATGGAAATACATTTCGGAATGGCTCGGAATTACAGTGGGTAATGATAACGAAAGAACAGCTTTCGCTGTTATTACCCTTTTGAAACTGACTGCAACTTCAGGGTGTAGCACATGTGCATCCTAACAAGGAACTTCTGAAATTGCAGTCAGGCATTTAACCGCTCCAACACTCGCTGTGCTGCAGGCCCTGCACACCGCCCCCCCGCCTCCCCCTCCCCACTTGTTGTGCTCTCACTAACATTTCTAAAATGTTAGAATCAAAGGCGCTTACTCCCTCCCTGGTTCTCAGTCTGTGAGAATTCTGCATTGTGAATGGCTGCTTAGACAGCTTGTTGATGTCACAGCAACTTGCGTAATGGATTCCCCATTAACTTACACTGATTTCACTTGCACATCGGAAAAGCCGAACTTCTCACGAGATCGCAAGATCTATGTGGGAAGCTCATTTTGGGGTCAGCGGCGAATGCCTTTGCTTCACCGTTGACCTCAAATTATATATATATATAAATAAAAACATAGCTACAAAATTTAATTTTACAATTATTCTGGTGACTTCAAATTCCAGTCTGCATAATGAGTTTTTATTATTGACCACTAATCATTGGGTTCAGGTATTTTAGCAAAGGGATCAAAGATGCTTCTCAACAGTGATCATAATCCCAATGCAGACACTCTTCTCACATTGCACAAATTGCTTTACTTATCGCGATCATTCAAGTAGACAAAAATAATACAATTCTACCCAGATACAGTTGGCATATTTCCTCTGAATATTATGATGAGTTATATTGCTGCATGTTCACCTTAGAAGTGGAAAAACAGCCAGTAATGTAGTGTAGTAACAAAGTAACTCTCAAAGGAACCAATTAGAAGGGCTGAATGGCCTGCTCCTGCACCTATTTTCTATAATGGCCTAGAAATTCGGGTCATTTGCAACTGGATGCAGCGCCACTAACCACTCCCATAACTTGTAGCACCCCACTCCGCTGCACCGGCAATACTGATGTCATCACTGCATGTAGCATTCCAGACCCTAAATTGGCAATCGCCCCCATGAAGTTGCGGCAAACGATGATAGCAACAACTTCAGGGGACACGTACTGGGCAGCCGGCCGCTTGTGGAGTAAAAGTTGAAGGGGAGGTGTGCTGCCGATTTTTTTAGTGTGCCACATTGGAGCTTTGAATACGGAGTCCATGTCATGATCAGTCAGCCTGGTACTCTGCTTGAGTGCCGGGCTGTTAGCATGGTACCCCTGCTCCCTGGTGGTCCAGATAGGACCCTTATCTTGCAGCTTGGGCCCTTCCCTTTTAATTCAGGGAAGAGCCCCTCCTATACGGCAGTGCTATGTGGCCCAGTGCAAAGCTCTGCGCCCCGCTCCTGAGGTGTCTACCCGCTACTGCTCCAGAAAGGAAGTGGAGGGCTTGATTTAGTGCTCCACTTCCTTTCAAGGCGATAGCCCCAGTTTATCGCAAGAGGCGAGACTTCTGTACCTGGCGCTGGCGCAAAGACTCGCGCCTCGCCAGTGTTACCGCCCCCAAATGGGGCCGTACCGAAGTTTTCCCCAATTTTTAAATGAAAGTGTTCCCTGTATGGATAACTGTTTTCATAAAAATATATGCAATTTTAATGAAAATGAATTTACTGACAATTATAGCGATCTCATTGTAAATAATTAAACCTCTTATTTTTGGATTGTGGCCTGTTAGATAATGCATGAATGTTTCTTATTTCATTATCATATAAGCAAGGGAGACTCCATACAAAATTCAATTGCATCTCATTACTGTTCTCAGTATAATTATAGCAGCTCTGTGACAATGCAAACTGCCTGACATTGTACATTTGGAGGTAAGCAATATGACATACTTCAACAATCTTAAAGAGGGTGCATACCCCTTATAGATAATTTGAATAGTTTTATTATTCGGTGCTGAAAACATCTTTTAAGGAAGTCAAATTTTCAATCATCAATTAAGATTTGATCTCAAGTTGAATACAATCATGGTGCATCGAACTGTTAATGTGTATTTCCACAAATGGTAAATTTCTAGTAATGTATCCTCACTCATGCCTTGGCTGTGCTTCATTACAGCTTTTCCCTTTCACATTTACAGTGAAAAAAATAATTAAGTTTCAACCGGTGCAGCTATATGACATTGTGCAGATAATCCTTTGCTTCCAATAAGAAACTACAGTAGTATAACTCTACAATTTATTATGCAGCTTCTTGCAACATCTGAGGCAATAATTGAATGGAATAGGGAGTACCACTTCTCATTAGTAATATCTTGTGATGTAATGTTTCTATTTGGAACAGGCCTCAAGAACTCAGCAAGCTTTTATAAAGTGAACTTCCTTCTTTCTACTTTGCAAATTCTCCAATGACCTGGATCAGTAGAGTTATGTGGGATCACATGGACAGGATTAAAATGGATGACCTAACCAATATTTTTTTTCCCCCCAACAGTAATATAAATTTTCAACCCCAGGCAATTACCTTGACTTTCTCTTACAAAAAGTGGAAAAAGAGATTTTAGAATATAGTTGGTTCAACTGAAGCAGGACGGATTAAAGTAGTTACTATTCTCATTATTGCAGGCTGCTCTTTGAATTATTATGTAAGTAAAATGAAAATGTAATAGCCTACAGAGGAACATAGAGCTCAGTTGGATATTATAAGATTGTAAGTCTGGAATTCCCTCTTTTTGCAGAGGTAGTGGTGGGGCGTTGCTTTGACCCCATATAACCTTGAGCCACTTTCCTGGATAGGGGTAATTCAGTAGTGCAAAGTGGGCTCCCAGCAGGGTCTCCACCTCCAAGGAGGAGCTGACCGCTGCAAGGGCAAATAAGTCTGGCAAATCGCCACTGCAGCACAAAAGCGGTGGGGGCCATTTAAAGGGGGCCGAAGCCCATCAAATATCTAGGAAGGACATGCAGTTTTTAAGCCCCTTCCCTCCAAGCAGGGCTTCAATAGGTCTTCCACCACTTCCTCAGGAACTATAGGTACCAACGATATAGGTAAAAAATGTGATGAGGTACTGCAAGCTGAATTTAGGGAGCTAGGAGTTAATTAAAAAGTAGGACATCAAAGGTAGTAATCTCAGGATTGCTACCAGTGCCACGGGCTAATCAGAGTAGGAATTGCAGGATAGCTAAGATGAATATATGGCTTGAGGAGTGGTGCAGGAGGAAGGGATTCAAATTCTTGGGACATTGGAACCGGTTCTGTGGGAGGTGGGACCAGTACAATCCAGACGAACCGCACCTGGGCAGGACTGGAACCAATGTCCTAGAGGGAGTGTTTGCTAGTGCTGTTGGGGAGGGGTTAAACTAATATGGCAGGGGGATAGGAACATTTGCAGGGAGACAGAGGGAAGTAAAATGGGGGCAGAAGCAAAAGATAGAAAGAAGAAAAGTAAAAGTGGAGAGCAGAGAAACACAAGTCAAAAATCAAAAAGGGCCACACTACAGCAAAATTCTAAAGGGACAAAGTGTGTTAAAAAGACAAGCCTGAAGGCTCTGTGCCTCAATGCGAGGAGTATTACTAATAAAGTGGACAAATTAACTGCACAAGCAGCTATTAACGAATATGTTATAATTGGGATTACGGAGACATGGCTCCAGGGTGACCAAGGCTGGGAACTCAACATCCAGGGCTGTTCAACATTCAGGAAGGATCGACAGAAAGGAAAAGGAGGTGGGGTAGCGTTGCTGGTTAAAGAGGAAATTAAGCAATAGTAAGGAAGGACATTAGCTTGGTGATGTGGAATCTGTATGGGTAGAGCTGCGGAATACCAAAGGGCAGAAAACGCGAGTGGGAGTTATGTACAGACTACCAAACAGTAGCAGTGAGGTTGGGGACAGCATCAAACAAGAAATTAGGGAAGCAAGCAATAAAGGTACAGCAGTTATCATGGGCAACTTTAATCCACATATAGATTGGGCTAACCAAACTGGTAGCAACACAGTGGAGGAGGATTTCCTGGAGTGTATTAGGGATAGTTTTCTAGATCAATATGTCGAGGAACCAACTAGAGGGCTGGCCATCCTAGTCTGGATGATGTGTAATGAGAAAGTACTAATTAGCAATCTTGTTGTGCAAGGCCCCTTGGGGAAGAGTGACCATAATATGGTGGAATTCTTTATTAAGATGGAGAGTGACACAATTAATTCAGAGACTAGTGCCTGAACTTAAGGAAAGGTAAATTTGATGGTATGAGATGTGAATTGGCTAGAATAGACTGGAGAATTATACTTAAAGGGATGATGGTGGATAGGCAATGGCAAACATTTAAAGATCACATGGATGCACTTCAACAATTGTATATCCCCGTCTGGAGTAAAAATAAAACGGGGAAGGTGGCTCAACCATGGCTAACAAGGGAAATTAGGGATAGTGTTAAATCCAAGGAAGAGGCATATAAATTGGCCAGAAAAAGCAGCAAACCTGAGAACTGGGAGAAATTTAGAATTTAGCAGAGGAGGACAAAGGGTTTAATTAGGAGGGGGGAAATAGAGTATGAGAGGAAGCTTGCTGGGAACATAAAAACTGACTATAGATATGTGAAGAGAAAAAGATTAGTGAAGACAAACGTAGGTCCCTTACAGTCAGAATCAGGTTAATTTATAATGGGGAACAAAGAAATGGCAGACCAATTGAACAAATACTTTGGTTCTGTCTTCACGAAGGAAGACACAAATAACCTTCCGGAAGTACTAGGGGACTGAGGGTGTAGTGAGAAGGAGGAACTGAAGGATATCCTTATTAGTCAGGAAATTGTGTTAAGGAAATTGATGCAATTGAAGGCTGATAAATCTCCGGGGCCTGATAGTCTGCATCCCAGAGTACTTAAGGAAGTGGCCCGAGAAATAGTGGATGCATTGGTGATCATTTTCCAACAGTCTGTCAACTCTGGATCAGTTCCTATGGACTGGAGGGTAGCTAATGTAACACTACTTTTTAAAAAAGGAGGGAGAGAGAACACAGGGAATTATAGACCGGTTAGCCTGACATCAGTATTGGGGAAAATGTTAGAATAATTTATTAAAGATGAAATAGCAGCACATTTGGAAAGCAGTGACAGAATCGGTCCAAGTCAGCATGGATTTATGAAAGGGAAGTCTTGCTTGACAAATCTTCTTGAATTTTTTGAGAATGTAACTAGCAGAGTGGACAAGGCAGAACAAGTGGATGTGGTGTATTTGGACTTTCAAAAGGCTTTTGACAAGTTCCCACACAAGAGATTTGTGTGCAAAATTAAAGCACATGGTATTGGGGGTAATGTATTGACGTGGATAGAGAACTGGTTGGCAGACAGGAAGCAGAGAGTCGGAATAAACGGGTCCTTTTCAGAAGGGCAGGCAGTGACTAGTGGGGTGCCACAGGGCTCAGTGCTGGGATCCCAGCTATTTACAATATACATTAATGATTTAGATGAAGGAATTGAATGTAATATATCCAAGTTTGCAGATGACACTAAGCTTGGTGGCAGTGTGAGCTGTGAGGAGGATGCTAAGAGGTTGCAGCGTGACTTTGATAGGTTAGGTGAATAGGCAAATGCATGGCAGATGCAGTATAATGTAGATAAATGTGAGGTCATCCACTTCGGTGGCAAAAACATGAAGGCAGAATATTATCTGAATGGCGGCAGATTAGGAAAAGGGGAGGTGCAACGAGACCTGGGTGTCATGGTACATCAGTCATTGAAAGTTGACATGCAGCTGCAGCAGGTGGTGAAGTAGGCAAATGGCATGTTGGCCTTCATAGCTAGGGGATTTGAGTGTAGGAGCAGGGAAGTCTTACTGCAGTTGTACAGGGCCTTGGTGAGGCCTCACCTGGAATATTGTGTTCAGTTTTGGTCTCCTAATCTGAGGAAGGATGTTCTTGCTATTGAGGGAGTGCAGCGAAGGTTCACCAGACTGACTCCCGGGATGGTAATATTGAAATATGAGGAGAGACTGGATCGACTGGGCCTGTATTCACTGGAGTTTAGAAGGATGAGAGGGGATCTCATAGAAACATATAAAATTCTGACAGGACTGGACAGGTTAGATGCAAGAAGAATGTTCCCGATGTTGGGAAGTCCAGAACCAGGGGTCACAGTTTAAGGATAAGGGATAAGCCATTTAGGACCGAGATGAGGAGAAACTTATTCACTCAGAGAATTGTGAACCTGTGGAATTATCTACCATAGAAAGTTGTTGATGCCAGTTCATTAGATATATTCAAGAGGGAGTTAGATGTGGCCCTTATGGCTAACGGGATCAAGTGGTATGGAGAGAAAGCAGGAAAAGGGTACTGAGGTGAATGATCAGCCATGATCTTATTGAATGGTGGTGCAGGCTCGTAGGGCTGAATGGCCTACTGCTGCACCTATTTTCTCCGTTTCTATGTTTCTATGTTTCTATCACAACTCTCTCCTGGGAGTCATGGCACAGTGGAATCAACAGCGGATGGTAGGGAAATGGGGTGGCTTAGAATGCCCCACCCTCCTGCCATAATTTACATGCAGCAGGCAGTCCTACTGGCAGGGGCAGTGAGGGTCAAATTGAGGTTGTGGTGGGAATACATTGATAAGCTTCACCGCCCAATTTTTTTCCACCTTCTCTGGTACTATTCTGCCTGATTCTGGAGGAAATCGAGCTCTCTATTTCAGCATTAGCTGTACAAATATGACACTTTGCAAGTCAATGGGAAATAAAAATAGTGCAAAATGGCCCAGAATTTGTAGTGGGTAATAACAGTGAACGAACAGCATTTGCTGTTATTAATGCTTTTAAACTGACCAGAACTTCAGGATTTAATGCATGCATATCCTAACGTAGAAATCCTGAAGATATGGTCAGTCATTCACTGCTCTGACACTGACTGCGCTGAGATGCCGCCCCCTTGCCCCATAAACAGCTATCAGGGAAATTAGTGAAACTGACGAAAACATGGGGGCCGAAATTTCACTTTCTGAAAAGCCCATTAGAGCCTCTGGGAGGCGCTAACGAGGCTGTAATGAGTTTGCACCCGGGTGCAGTGGCCACAACGATACCCACTCGGACACTGCCCTGAGGAACTCCTGCAGCGATGTCCTGGGGCTGGAATGATTGACCACCAACAACCACAACTATCTTCCTTTGTGCTAGGTATGACTCCAGCTTGTAGAGAGTTTTCCCTCTGATTCCAATTCACTTCAGTTTTACTAAGGCTCCTTGATGCCACACTTGGTGAAATGCTGCCTTGATGTCAAGGGCAGTCACTCGCATCTCACCTCTGGAATGCAGCTCTTTTGTCCATGTTTGGACCAAGGCTGTAATGAGGTCTGGAGCAGAGTGGTCCTGGCGGAACCCAAACTGAACATTGGTGAGCAGGTTATTGGTGAGTAAGTGCCGCTTGATAGCACTGTCGACGTCACCTTCCATCACTTTGCTGATGATTGAGAGTAGACTGATGGGGCGTTAATTGGACATTGGATTTGTCCTGCTTTTTGTGGACAAGACATACCTGGGCGGTTTTCCACATTGTCAGGTAGATGCCAGTGTTGTAGCTGTATTGGAACAGCTTGGCTAGAGGTGCAGCTAGTTCTGGAACACAAGTCTTCAGCACAACAGTCGGGATGTTGTCGGGGTCCATAACCTTTGCTGTATCCAGTGCGCTCAGCGTTGCTTGATATCATGTGGAGTGAATCGAACTGACTGAAGACAGGCTTCTGTGATGGTGGGGACCTCAGGAGGAGGCCCATATGAATCATCCACTCAGCACTTCTGGCTGAAGATGGTTGCAAATGCTTCAGACTTGTCTTTTGCACTCATGTGCCAGTCTCTGCCATCATTGAGGATGGGGATATTCATGGAGCCTCCTCCTCCCATTGTTTGTTTAAGGGTCCACCACCATTTATGACTGGATGTGGCAGGACTGCAGAGCTTTGATCTGATATGTTGATTGTGGGAGCATTTAGCCCTTTCTATAGCATGCTGCTTCCGCTAGTTAGCATGCCTGTAGTCATGCAGCATCCCAAGGTTGGCACCTCATTTTTAGGTACTCCTCATGGAACCAGGGTTGGTCCCCTTGGCTTGAAGGTTATGATAGAGTGAGGGATATACCGGGCCATGAGGTTACAGATTGTGGTGCTGCTGCTGATGGCCCACAGCTTATCATGGATGCTCAGTTTTGAGTTACTAGATCTGTTCTAAATCAATCCCATTTAACATGGTGGTAGTGCCCAACAACACAATGGAGGGTGTCCTCAGTGGTAATCATTGGTGACTGCTACCAGTGCTGTCATGGACAGACGCATTTGCAAAAGGTAGATTGGTGAGGGCGAGGTTAAATAGGTTTTTCCCTCACGTTGGTTCTCTCAGCACCTGCCACAGGCCCAGTCTGGCAGCTATTTCCTTCGGGACTCAGCCAGCTCTGTCATTAGTAGTGCTACCGAGCCACTCCTGGTGATGGACATTGAAGCCGTGCACCTAGAGTGCACTCTGTGCCCTTGCTACCCTCTGTGCTTCTTCTAAGTGGTGTTCAACATGGAGGAGTACTGATTCATCAGCTGAGGGAGGGCGGTAATCAGCAAGTGGTTTCCTTGCCTATGCTTGACCTGAAGCCATGAGACTTCATGGTGTCCGCAGTCAATGTTGAGGACTCCCAAGGCCACTCCCTCACAACTGTATACCACTGTGCTGCCACTCCTGATGGGTCTGTCCTGCCGGTGGGACAGGACATACTGACGGATGGTGATGGAGTAGTGTGGGACATTGGTTGACAGGTATGATTCTGTGAGTATAACTATGTCAGGCTGTTGCTTGATTGTTTGGGACAGTTCTCCCAATTTTGGCACATCCCCAGATGTTTGTGAAGAGGACTTTGCAGGGTTGCCTGCAGGGTTTCAAGGTTGTCGTATCCGTAGCCAGTGCCGAGGTCGATGCCGGGTGGTCCATCCGGTTTTATTCTTCTTATTGTTTTTCGTAGCGGTTTGTTACAACTGAGTGGTTTGCTAGGCCATTTCAGAGGGCAGCTAAGAGTCAACCACATTGCTATGGGTCTGGAGTCACATATAGGCCAGACCAAGTAACAATGGAAGATTTCCTTCCCTGATGGACATTAGTGAACCAGATGGGTTTTTACAATCCCGATAGTTTCATGGTCACCATTACTGATAGTAGCTTTTTATTCCAGATTTATTTAATTTGCTGAATTTAAATTCCCATGGTGGGATTTGAAATCAAAGTTAAAGCACATGGGATTGGGGGTAGTGTGCTGATGTGGATTGAGAACTGGTTGGCAGACAGGAAGCAAAGAGTAGGAGTAAATGGGTACTTTTCAGAATGGCAGGCAGTGACTAGTGGGGTACCGCAAGGTTCTGTGCTGGGGCCCCAGCTGTTTACATTGTACATTAATGATTTAGACAAGTGGATTAAATGTAGCATCTCCAAATTTGCGGATGACACGAAGTTGGGTGGCAGTGTGAGCTGCGAGGAGGATGCTATGAGGCTGCAGAGTGACTTGGATAGGTTAGGTGAGTGGGCAAATGCATGGCAGATGAAGTATAATGTGGATAAATGTGAGGTTATCCACTTTGGTGGTAAAAACAGAGAGACAGACTATTATCTCAATGGTGACAGATTAGGAAAAGGGGAGGTGCAACGAGACCTGGGTGTCATGGTACATCAGTCATTGAAGGTTGGCATGCAGGTACAGCAGGCGGTTAAGAAAGCAAATGGCATGTTGGCCTTCATAGCGAGGGGATTTGAGTACAGGGGCAGGGAGGTGTTACTACAGTTCTACAGGGCCTTAGTGAGGCCACACCTGGAGTATTGTGTATAGTTTTGGTCTCCTAACTTGAGGAAGGATATTCTTGCTATTGAGGGAGTGCAGCGAAGGTTCACCAGACTGATTCCCGGGATGGTGGGACTGACATATCAAGAAAGACTGGATCAACTGGGCTTGTATTCACTGGAGTTCAGAAGAATGAGAGGGGATCTCATAGAAACGTTTAAAATTCTGACGGGTTTAGACAGATTAGATGCAGGAAGAATGTTCCCAATGTTGGGGAAGTCCAGAACCAGGGGTCACAGTCTAAGGATAAGGGGTAAGCTATTTAGGACCGTGATGAGGAGAAACTTCTTCACCCAGAGAGTGGTGAACCTGTGGAATTCTCTACCACAGAAAGTTGTTGAGGCCAATTCACTAAATATATTCAAAAAGGAGTTAGATGTAATCCTTACTACTAGGGGGATCAAGGGGTATGGCGAGAAAGCAGGAAGGGGGTACTGAAGTTGCATGTTCAGCCATGAACTCATTGAATGGCGGTGCAGGCTCGAAGGGCCGAATGGCCTACTCCTGCACCTATTTTCTATGTTTCTATGTTTCTATGTCTTTGGATTATTAGTCCAGGCCTCTGGTTTACTCGTCCAGTAACATAACCACTATGCTACCGTTTCCAGTTCCAAAGTAAACAAGCTCAACATCCATAGACTTTTCCTCATAGCTTCAACTCATGGAAGGGAATTTTCCAGGGGATCAGTGGGCATCATTGGTGGTGGGTCAGGTGGGAAAGTGTTTTCTTTTAACAGCGGATCGGGACCCCCTGTCAACTCACCACCATGCGCCTTTATGAAACGTCGGGTCTGCCAGCGCTGAGCAGACACAACACACAGTGGCGGAGGCAATTCAGATCATTAATGGTTTGTTTACAGCAACTTAGCAATGTTTTTTCCCCAGCTTTTTGCAATTGACAGGTCGTCCACCAGTTTCTCGCTGTGCCTAGATCTCACCTGTGAAGCTGAGGTGGGAGGTCACTTGCCATTGTTTCAGCTGATGAGTTGACAGCTTCAAATGTCAAGTCAAAGCTCCCAGCTGATTGAGAAATATTCCCTTAGCCCCTAACTTCTCTAAAATGCATTTCCACAACAGATTCAGGATGCTGCAAGTCTTTACGCAAGTCTCCATCAAGACTGGCCTCATTACTTCTCCCACCATTGACAGATCGCCTCTGTCATCTCCACTTCCCTTGCCATCTATTCCATTAACATCGGTGCACTTTATAATCTCTCCCCTTGGTCCTCAGAATCCCATCACAATCAGCCCGAACACCAGCAGCACCAGGCACACCAGCAGCACCAAAAACAACACCAACCTTCTCCGCAATCAACTGATGCTGTACAGGACAGAGTACATTTGCACCCGACCACATTGCTTCCTGGGAGGCCAGATAAGGCCTCACCATAGCCAGATTTACTTTACTTGATGCTGTCACATGATACGCCAGGTTGGCACCACCCACACCATAAAGCATCCCTACAATGCCCAAACTATACCATTCACAGTCATCACCATTGCGGTGTACTGTTATGTCTCACCATTCAGTGCATCTCACTAAGCCACTTCCAAAGGTGCACACAAATCTGCCCAAGAACATAAAAAATGTTGAAAATAAAGGTTTCAATGTTTGTCAGCTCATTAACAGAAACTTCACATGAACATTGGCTAAAACATACATGTGTCTACCCTTGTGTGTTGTTAGTTGGTATGATTTCACTAGGATGAGGGTGAGTGTGGGGGGGGGGGTTAGTGAGATGGGGATGTGATAAGGTAGATAGAGAGGGATGGGTGTAGGTGTAAGGTAAGTTGGTGTGAATAAGGATGTGCAGGAGTAGGGTAAGGAAGGTAGGGTAAAGAAGGATGGGGATGTGATGAGTGGCACAGCAAGATAAGATTGAGTGTGGCTTTGCAGTAACGTTTTGTGATCTACTGAGATCATTGAAAGTTTTGCGTCACTGCAACCTGGTCCTCCTAATGACATCGCCGCTTGTGTCCTCTTGTGCAATGTGCAACCAGGCTGTGTTGGTCTCCTGGGGAGGTCTCTTCCACCTATTCGAAGGGAAGAGAACCTCCCTGCATGCTGTGACTCCCTCCAGGGAGACATGGGAGAGCCTGGATGCAGCCCTGCCCATTTGTGCAGTCACTGTCAGTGTTAGCATCACCTCAATGCTGCAGAACACTGACAGCACAAATTTCAAAATAAATTTGCGGACGGTCCCTTTAAGGAAATGACATCATCAGACCCGCTTCCTTCAATTGCCGGGAAACACGCTGGTTGAGCTTAACAAACCCAATCAGTGGACAGTCATTCTACACAGCTGGTTGGTGTCGGTAGTGGGGCCGGGACTCGCCACCAACCTCGCCCACCACAGATGCACCGAGGTTGGTTAAATCCAGCCCCTGGTACCCATAAGCATCTTTGAAACTTGCTTCTCTATTTTCTCAAGGACAATACAGGTTGAACCTCCCTGATCCGGAATTCCCTTATCCAGAACCACCCTTCGTTCAGAACCATTCCCGGCCAATGCGGCTGGTCAAAATCCTCAAAAAATATCAATGGAAAAAAAACTTGCCCATTTAGACTGACAGACCCACAATAAATTTAACCAAAATCCTCGAAAAATATCAATGTAAAATAAATTTACCCAACCTCGGAGCTGACACCTCAGGGCCTGTTGATCTGCCGACACTTTAGGGCCTGCCGACAGTTCAGGGCCCACCGATACCTCAGGGCCCGATGGCCTGCCAACACCTTCGGGGTCTGCCAACACCTTGGGGCCCGCCGACACTTCAGAGCCCGATGGCCCACTGACACCTCGAGGCCCGACGGCCCGCCAACACCACACTGATGGAAATTCCAATAAAAATTGCTCAGAAAATGTTTTCAAAGTACTCACCTTTTTAATATCACAAAATGTTAAAAAGTTCGATGGGCTTGAATCTTTTTTGCTTAATACTGGTGCTTTTGTTTTTTGCATGTTTTGTAAACTGTGGCATTGCATCCACTCATGACTCCATCTCGGGCTCCTTTATCATAGTTATTGCTGAATACACTACCAGCAGCTTGTGTAAGGAAACTGATCCCTACTTTTTATTGAATATTTTGGATCAGCTAACCATTCCATAGATTTTGAGAATATCCTAACTCTCGAACTCCAGAATAGTTTGGTCTCCAATGTGAGCTGAGACTGATTGACTGTCTGACTGACAGTCATTCCAGCTGTTAGAAATCGGGGATGCCAAAAAATGTATAAAACTGTTACGAATGTATAAAACGGATACATATGCTATGCTTAAATCGTTGTTTTGAACTGCAGACAGAATGTCTATTCGAATCAGAGAAATGCTTTGAAAAGGATGGTATAGTTCTTCATACTACATACAATTTCCCTGTTGCTAAGTGAATATCTGTTGTTTTTAAGTTAAGACTTGAACCTTGTTTATATATTTTATGTATAATGCGAAGGGTAGGGTTTGAAGTTACCTTAACAAAACTGCTGCCGAAGATAATGAATGGAAGTTGTAGGTGTTAATGTAAACATGTTGCTACATCATAAAAGAGATAACAGCTTTGAGGCAAGCAGTTTTCTGGTTTGGCTTCATGGGAGACAAGGGAGGTATGAAATGTTTTCCACAGGAAGAAACCCTGGGTTAGATTTGAGAAACAAACAAGATAACGAGCAGGAGAGAGATTGTGGGATAAACAGAAACAATGATCTAAGCTGAATATGAACCATGTTGAAAACACAAAAAAACCCAGAGAATTAGATAATAAGTTACTGAGATGAGATTTAAAAAAGGGAAAATGAAACTGATACGAAGCTTTAGCTTTTGCGCCGAGAAAGATAAAGCATAAGATTTCCTGAATGTTTATTAACCTTAAAAAGTGTTAAGCTCATAATAAAGTAATATAACTGAATACTGCATTCAATGAGTAAGTGTGACCTTAGCTCCTTTATTCAAACTCCAGAGTGTTGGTACAGCATGGGAGGCCTGCTTATATCCGTTGGGACTCCAATAGGTATGCCCTCTGGTGGCGGTATGATACAGGTTACCCAGGGTTGCATACATAACATCACTCCCTCCCAAAGTCAATAGTACACTTATTTACAGGGTGAGACGATCTGGGGCTTTTCACTCCCTTGTCAATCGTCTTGGTACAAATGCAGGTGTGGGTGAGTTGGTTGGTTCTTCACTGGGCTGCTGGGCAGCTGGCCTTGCCGGGCTGCTGGGGATGGTGAGTTCAGCTTCGTGGTCAATCATGATGTCAGTTGCCACTTGTGTGTGTTGGAGGGTCGAAGTTGGTGGTGTCCTCTTCGGGTTGCTCGTGGCTGTTTGTGAATTGCAATTTGGTTTGGTCCAAATGCTTTCTGCAAGTTAGTCCATTGCAAGTTTGACCTGAAATACCCTACTCCCTTCTTTGGCTATGACGGTGCCAGCAAGCCATTTGGGACCATATCCAGAGTTGAGTACAAATACAGGGTCATTGATTTCAATATCGCGTGACAAGTTTGCACGATCATGGTACATGTTTTGTTGATGCCCCCTGCCCTTGACGTGATCATGGAGATCAGAGTGGACAAGAGAGAGCCTTGTTTTGAGTGCCCTTTTCATGAGCAGCTCGGCTGGGGGAACCCTGGTGAGCGAGTGGGGTCTGGTGCGGTAACTAATCAGGACTTGGGACAGGTGGGTCTGCAGGGAGCCTTCCGACACACGTTTCAAGCTTTGCTTGATAGTTTGGACTGCCCATTCTGCCTGGCCATTGGATGCAAACTTGAATGGGCCAGATGTGACGTGCTTGATCCCATTGCGGGTCATGAATTCCTTGAATTCAGCACTGGTGAAGCATGGCCCATTGTCACTGACAAGGACAACAGGCAGGCTGTGCGTGGCGAATATGGCTCGTAGGCTTTCGATGGTGGCAGTGGACGTGCTTACAGACATTATTACACACTCAATCCATTTTGAATAAGCATCCACATCAACCAAAAACATTTTGCCTAGAAACGGGCCCGCAAAGTCAACGTGGATCCTAGACCACGGTTTGGAGGACCATGACCACAAACTTAGCAGTGCCTCTCTGGGTACATTGCTCAGTTGAGAGCAAGTGTTGCATTGGCGCACGCATGACTCCAAATCTGAGTTGTTGCCGGGCCACCACACATGGGATCTGACTATAGCTTTCATCATTACTATGCCTGGGTGGGTACTGTGTAGGTCGCAAATGAACATTTCTCTGCCTTTCTTAGGCAAAACCACGCGATTGCCCCACAAAAGACAGTCCACCTATATGGATATTTCGTCTTTGCGCCGCTGGAATGGCTTGATCTCTTCTTGCATCTCTGCTGGGATGCTGGACCAGCTCCCATGGAGGACACAGTTTTTTACAAGGGACAGTAAAGGATCCTGGCTGGTCCAAGTCCTGATCTGGCAGGCCATAACGGGTGACTTTTCATTTTCAAATGCATCCAGCACCAAGAGCAAGTCTGCAGGCTGTGCCATTTCCACCCTGGTGGTGGGAAATGGTAGCCGACTGAGAGCATCAGCGCAGTTCTCTGAGCCTGGTCTATGGCGGATTACATAGTTATATGCAGACAGTGTGAGTGCCCATCTTTGGATACGGGCAGAGGCATTGGTATTAATCCCTTTGCTCTCTGAGAATAGCGATATGAGCGGCTTATGGTCAGTTTCTAACTCAAACTTGAGACCAAACAGGTGTGCATTTTTTTCACCCCGTAAATGCATGCCAGAGCTTCTTTTTCAATCATGCTGTAGACTGTTTCGGCCTTGGACAAACTCCTGGACGCATAGGCGACCGGTTACAATATTACCGATTCGTTTGCTTGTTGTAACACACACCCGACCCCGTACGAAGACGCATCGCAAGCTAGCACTAACTGTTTCCAAGGGTTATACAGAACAAGCAGTTTGTTGGAACATAACAGATTTCTGGCTTTCTCAAAAGCAGCCTCTTGTGATTTCCCCCATATCCAGTCATCTCCCTTGTGTAGCAACACGTGTAGAGGTTCTAGCAAGGTGTTTAACCCGGGTAGGAAATTAATAAAATAGTTGGGGAGTCCCAGGATCTACTGCAGCTCCGTCATGTTCTGTGGTCTCAGCGCGTTCTTGATGGCCTCCATCTTGGTGTCGGTGGGTCTAATGCCGTCTATCGCGATTCTTCTCCCTAAGAACTCGACCTATGGTGCCAGGAAAACACACTTCGAACGTTTCAACCTGAGTCCCACGTGATCTAGCTGACTTAGAACCTCTTGCAGGTTCTTCAAGTGCTCGATGGTGTCCCGACCTGTGACCAATATGTCGTCCTGGAAAACCATGGTGCACGGAACCGACTTTAGCAGGCTCTCCATGTTCCGTTGAAAAATTGCCGCAGCCGATCGAATCCCAAACGGGCATCTATTGTAGATGAATAGACCTTTGTGTGTGAAGATGCAGGTGAGGCCTTTCAAAAGATCCCGCCTGCTCCTGCTTCATGTAGGCCGAGGTGGTCCAACTTGGTGAATGTCTTTCCTCCAGCCAGGGTCGCAAATAGGTCATCTGACTTGGGTAGTGGGTACTGGTCCTGTAGTGAAAAACGGTTAATCGTTACTTTATAGTCCTCACAAATTCTGACCGTGCCATTGCCTTTGAGAACTGGAACAATCGGACTGGCCCACTCGTTGAACGTCACCGGCGTGATGATGCCTTCCTGCTGCAGCCTGTCCAGCTTAATTTCCACTTTCTTTCACATCATATATGGCACCGCATGTGCCTTGTGGTGGATGGGTCGTGTACCGGGAACCAAGTGGATCTGCACCCTCGCCCCCGAGAAACTTCCGATACCTGGTTCAAACAACGATGGGAACTTGCTCAAAACCTGGGCACATGAGGCGTTGTCGATGACGAAATCGCTCAATGTCATCCCAGTTCCAGCGGATTTTTCCCAGCCAGCTTCTGCCGAACAGTGTGGGGCCATCTCTTGGTACAATCCATAGTGGGAGTTCGTGCACTGCACCGTCATAGGAGACTTTTACTGCTGCGCTGCCAATAACATGGAGCAGCTCTTTAGTATAAGTTCTTAGCTTGGTATGAATGGGGCTAAGCTTGGGCCTGTGTGCCTTGTTGCACCACAGCCTGTCGAAGGACTTTTTGCTCATGATAGACTGACTCGCACCTGTGTCCAGCTCCATGTATACTGGAATTCCGTCCAGTTCGACTTTTAGCATGATCGGTGGACATTTCGTGGTGAAGGTGTGTACCCTCTGCCTCCTCGGTTCGAGTCTCTAGTTCAGCCTGATCTGCCATGGATCAATCCTCCTCTGCAATGTGGTGGTTTGCAGGGTTTGCAGCTCGTCTGCACATTCACTGGAGGTGTCCCATTACTCCACAGCCTTTGCACACATAGTGTTTGAAGCGGCATTGATGGGCTCGATGATCACCTCCGCAGCGCCAACAAGGTGTTAACTGCCTCGCATTAACATTTGATGGTGGACTCTGGGTCATCTGAGGTCGTGCAGCTGCAGGCGTGTTCTGCCATATGCATTCCTGCCTGAAAACGACATTACTTTGTGTACAGTACTTGCTGAAACCTCTTTATGCTGCAAAATTTGTTTGGTGTTATCGCTGGTGGATATAAATGCCTGGGCTATCGTTATGGCTTTGCTCAGGTTCAGTGTTTCAACAGTCAATACTTTGCGAAGGATAACCCCATGGCCAATGCCAAGCGCAAAGAAGTCTCTTAGCATTTGCTCAAGGAATCCATCAAATTCACAATGTCATGCAAAGCGCCTTAGTTCGGCAACATAGCTCGCCACTTCCTGGCCTTCAGACCATTGACACGTGTAAAACCGATACCTTGCCATCAGAACGCTTTTCTTTGGATTTAGGTACTCCCAGACCAGAGTACAAAGTTCTTCATATGATTTGGTTGTTGGTTTCACCGGGGCTAGAAGATTCTTCATGAGGCCATAGGTTGTTGCCCCACAGACAGTGAAGAGGATCGCCCTTTGTTTGGCAGCGTTCTCATCCCCTTCCAGCTCATTGGCCATGAAGTATTGATCGAGTCGCTCAACGAAGGCCTCCCAATCATCCCCTTCTGAGAATTTCTCCAGGATACCAACAGTTCTCGTCATTTTCGCGTGATTGTTCATTATCTCGTCACCAGTTGTTAAGCTCATAATAAAGTAATGTACCTGAGTACTATAGACATGAGTAAGTGTGACCTTAGCTCCTTTATTCAAATTCCAGAGTGTTGGTACAGCATGGGAGGCCTGCTTATATACAGTGCTCCCAAGGAATGCTGGGATCCCTTGGGACTCCAACAGGTATGCCCTCTGGTGGCGTTATGATACAGGTTACCTAGGGTTGCATACATAACAAAAAGAGATGCTGGAATTTCAGCTTGTGTAAAAATCTGTCTTAATTAAAAGGCGTCTGTTATGTTTGTTTCAGCTCCACCCACTTTTGTGTGCTGAGAGGGAAGAGCTGATTAACCATTTGTGTGCTGTTGAGTTTGTTAATTAACATGTGTGGTTTCATTTTAAATCAATTCGAATTGAAACAATTGCTTTCTTAATTTGGCTTCTGAAAGTTTTCTTGAAATTATAAATTGTAATTTTGAGACATTTGAGGTGATTCTTCTTGTTAAATATTTTCGTTGTACTGGAAAATCTTGGGTTTGGAATCCTTTTTAAAATAAATTATACTTAAAAAGTTTAGACACAATCTAAATTGCTGTTTTCTCTGATGAGAGACAAAATGTGCTCGAGGTGGGGAGTCGATGAGATATGGAAGTTACCTTGTAACTGAATTGCGATCACTTTTGTCTCTAATGCTTAAGATACTTTATGAACTACCAAGCTTGGCAAAAAACTTGTTTCTGAAATTGGAATTAATAAAAGATAATGATAAAGATAAATTTCAAGGACTCGAGAAGGGCTGAAGTTTAAAGGGATAATTCTTTACTGAAATAAACTGGTTGAGAACAATCTAGGTGGTCCTACTCATCATCATCATCATCGGCAGCCCCTCAGGGTCCTACTAAATGCTGTGTATCAAGAGAAAAAGTTTGTGGGGAAAAATAATTGCACAGTGAAAAAAAACTCTCAATGCAACAATATGGCTGTTTGGATTTGTGATAAGTTTGAAATGATAAAATGGACTCAGGCACAAAGAAGCTGGTTATAAAGAATTAAAAAGAAAAAGTTGAGCTTTAATATTGTATTGGATAGTAAGATTACTCCAGAGCTTATGAACATGAATAATAATTAATGGGGTGTCTACTTAAGCTGCAAGATAGAAACAGGAACATTACATCACCAATTGGGAATTTTTCTAACATTCCAGTGAAAGTCAGGAAAGTTTAGTCAAGAATAGTAAAGTGATAGTTTTCTCTTGGAGAAATTTGTGTCCTTGCCGATGAACTTTTTAAGAAAGTTGTATTGATAACCTGACCACTACCTGAAACATGTAGTGGAAGATGAGCAAAAATCTCGAGACAATCTTATGATAAGATTGCCTGAAAGCCCAAGATAGCTTGTATTGTATCGGATGGCAAAGAGATACCGGTGTAAGAGTGCAGACTTGATTTGTTGCGCATGAGGCAACTAGCATGTGGAAATGCATGGTGAATTTGTACTGAAGAACGGGTCTCAAGACATGTTGAGTTACTTGACAAGAGAAGACATGAAATGGTTAAAGTGGCTCAAGGAATTTTTAAAGCATTGATACATACTCCATTCGAGAAACTATCTAATTAATGAAAAAAAAGGGATTGAAGGTGTGTTTAAATAAAAAATGATATCGAATTTAGATTGGGACAATTGAAGGCGAGGGAGAAACACATTTAATAAGAATTATCCACAATGAATGGATACGAGTAAAAAAAAAGAGATCTGGAGAATCATTTTAAGTCCATGACTTGTTGATTGAATGTTCAATTTCAGCTTTCTTTACAATGTCAGTTTTCGTTGTTTGCAGTCATTTTTTGCTGGATATGTATATACTTAGTCGACGTGTTAGTGACTGTAAAACTGAATTATAATGTTAACTGTGATTATGATTTGTAGATATCAGAGCGTGGGAAAAGCCAGTACGAATCGAATATGAGGGTTTTGGTAGTGCCTCCTGTACCATGTTTTACAGGTGTAACAGAACTTTGCTGAAGTGAAACCGACATTAAATGAGAAACTTAAGTATAAGCTGCACAATTATGTGGCACAATTGGTACAACATTCATAATGGTGGGATATTGGGCTTGATATATCAACATGTCCTTCGGTTCAAATTATTAGTTTTCCGACTTGTAATGATTGTGTATTTGGGATTTAATTAACGGAACATATCAAAAAAGAAGATCTGAAGAAACGTAGAGGAACTCCTAGGCGGGATAAGATCAGGAAAGATACAAGAAACAGAGGATACCCCAGGTGGGGCAACATTGGAATTGGACAGTGAATTGACTTTGAGTAAGGGATCAGAGGTTGCTCCTTCCCCTTCAAAGGAATGGACTGTAGTAAGGGGGAAATCTTCATTTCTGAGCCTCGCTTATTGAAATCTAGAGTTGGCATGATGGATGCGAAACTGAAAATGAGAGATCGAAAGAGTTTTCTCTCTCTCAAGGAGGGAAATATGTTAGAAATCAGGGATCTCCTCCCTTTGGTTCCGGTGTTCGGTCACCTGTGGTGGAGTGAACTCTATATCGTGTTCTTCCTCTGCTTCTTCTATGGGGTTGCTGAACCTCCTTTTTGTTTGATCCACATGTTTGCGGCAGATTTGTCCATTGGTAAGTTTAACTACCAGAATCCTATTTCCCTCTTTGGCAACCACAGTGCCTGCAAGCCATTTGGGCCCTGCAGCGTAGTTGAGGACAAAAACAGGATCATTTACATCAATACATCGCGCCCTCGCATTCCTGTCATGGTAGTGATATTGTGACTGGCACCTGCTCTCGACAGTTTCTTTCATGGTGGGGTGTATAAGGGATAATCGGGTTTTGAGCGTCCTTTTCATTAGAAGCTCTGCGGGTGGAACCCCTGTGAGTGAGTGTGGTCGGGATCTATAGGCCAACAGGAGGCGTGATAAGCGGGTTTGTAGGGAACCCCCTTGGAATCTGAGCATCCCGTTTGATTATCTGCACTGCTCGTTCTGCCTGGCCGTTTGAGGCCGGCTTGAACGGTGCCGTTCGAACATGGTTAATTCCATTGCCTGCCATGAAGTCCTGGAATTCAGTGCTTGTGAAGCACGGGCCATTGTCGCTGACCAAGATGTCCGGTAGACCGTGGGCGGCGAACATTGCCCGTAGACTTTCTACCGTGGCAGAGGATGTGCTTGAATTTAAAATGTCACACTCGATCCACTTGGAGTAGGCGTCTACTACAACCAAAAACATTTTCCCCATGAAAGGACCTGCGTAGTCCACATGGATGCGTGACCAAGGCTTGGCGGGCAATGGCCAGGTGCTAAGGGGGGCTTCCCTGGGCGCATGGCCCAGCTGGGCACACGTGTTGCACCTGCGAACACAAAGTTCCAGATCTGCGTCTATCCCTGGCCACCAAACGTGTGACCTGGCAATTGCCTTCATCGTGACAATGCCCGGGTGCCCATTGTGGAGTTCTCTGATGAACACCTCTCTGCCCATCTGGGGTATGACTATGCGGTTTCCCTACAGTAGGCAATCGGCCTGAATCGAGAATTCATCCTTGCGCCTGTGAAATGGTTTAAATTTCTCAGGGCATGCCCTGTACGTGGCTGCCCAGTCCCCATTCAGGACACATTTCTTGACTAGAGACAATAGCGGGTCTCTATTTGTCCAGACTTTAATCTGACGGGCTGTCACGGGTGAGCCTTCACTTCCGAAAGCTTCAACAGCCATGACCATCTCAGCACCATGCTCGGTAGCTCCCTCAGTGGTGGCTAGTGGGAGCCTGCTGAGCGCATCGGCGCAGTTTTCGGTGCCCGGTCTGTGCCGAATTGTGTAGTCATAGGCAGCTAACGTGAGTGCCCACCTCTGTATGCTGGTCGATGCGTTTGCATTTATGGCCTTGTTGTCGGCCAAAAGGGACATTAGGGGTTTGTGATCTGTCTCCAGCTCAAATTTCCTGCCAAACAGGTACTGGTGCATTTTCTTTACCGCATATACACATGCGAGTGCCTCCTTTT
The DNA here is from genome assembly GCF_044704955.1 of Pristiophorus japonicus. Lineage (NCBI taxonomy): Eukaryota > Metazoa > Chordata > Chondrichthyes > Pristiophoridae > Pristiophorus > Pristiophorus japonicus. Next base: position 102,621,937 of record NC_091980.1, on the reverse strand, counting down.
CTACCATCCCGTAGCCCCTTTCTGCCTGGGACAGGCTCCTGGAGGCATAAGCTACCGGCTGTAACTGACCCTTGGCATTGACATGCTGCAACACACACCCGACACCATAGGACAACACATCGCACTTTAACACAAGTTTCTTACATGGGTCATATAGCGTTAACAGATTGTTGGAACATAACAAATTGCGTGCTCTATAAAAAGCCCTTTCCTGGCTGTCCCCAAATAGCGGGTCTCTATTTGTCCAGACTTTAATCTGACGGGCTGTCACGGGTGAGCCTTCGTTTCCGAAAGCTTCAACAGCCATGACCATCTCAGCACCATGCTCGGTAGCCCCCTCAGTGGTGGCTAGTGGGAGCCTGCTGAGCGCATCGGCGCAGTTTTCGGTGCCCAGTCTGTGCCGAATTGTGTAGTCATAGGCAGCTAATGTGAGTGCCCACCTCTGTATGCTGGCCGATGCGTTTGTGACCTTTGCATAGGAGCACGTGTAGCGGCTCTAGCAGCGTGCTCAATTTGGGAAGAAAGTTACCAAAATAGTTCAGGAGCCCAAGGAACGAACGCAGCTCTGTCGTGTTACGGGATCTGGGTGCTCTCTGGATCGCTTCCGTCTTGGATGCAGTAGGGCTGATCCCGTCTGCTGCTACCCTCATCCCCAGTAATTCTACCTCTGGAGCTAGGAAGACGCACTTCGCCTTTTTCAGTCGCAGACCTACTCGGTCCAGTCTGCGTAGCACCTCCTCCAGGTTGTGGAGGTGTTCTTCAGTATCGTAACCCGTAATGAGGATGTCGTCCTGAAAAACCACCGTCCCTGGAATCGACTTGAGGATGCTTTCCATATTTCGTTGGAAGATCGCGGCGGCCGAGCGAATCCCGAACGGACATCTGTTATACTCAAACAACCCCTTGTGTGTCGTGATGGTGGTCAGCTTCTTCGACTCACTCGCCAGCTCCTGGGTCATGTAAGCTGAGGTCAGGTTCAATTTTGAAAAAAGTTTGCCACCGGATAGCGTCGCAAAGAGGCCCTCCGCTCTCGGTAGCGGGTACTGGTCTTGGAGTGACATCCGATTGATGATGGCCTTGTAATCGCCACATATCCTGACCAACCCATCCGCCTTGAGCACCGGCACAATCGGGCTCGCCCAGTCACTGAATTCAACTGGCGAGATGATGCCTTCCCTCAACAGGTGGTCCAATTCGCCTTCTATCTTTTCCCGCATCATGTACGGCACCGCTCTGGCCTTGTGATGTACTGGTCTGGTGTCCGGGCTGATGTGAATCATTACCTTGGCCCCCATGAAAGTGCCAATGCCAGGTTGAAATAATGAGTCAAATTTGTCCAGGACCTGAGAGCATGATAATCGCTCCACAGAGGAAATTGCATTGACATCGCCCCATTTCCAGTTCATGACAGCAAGCCAACTCCTCCCCAGTAATATGGGACCGTCCCCTGGGACAATCCAGAGTGGCAACCTGTTCTCCGAATCTTTGTGGGTCACGACTACCATGGCGCTGCCTAGCACCGGAATGATCTCCTTTGTGTAAGTCCGTAGCTGTGCGTCAATTTGCGATAATTTTGGCCTCCTGGCCTTGGATGCCCACAACTTTTCGAACTGTTTGATACCCATCAGGGACTGGCTGGCACCTGTGTCTAACTCCATTGATACTGGGATGCCATTGAGGAGCACTTTCATCATTATCAGTGGCGTCCTGGTGTATGAACTGTATACGTGCTCCACATGAACTCGCTGAACTTCAGCTTCCAGCAATTTCCCCCAGTGTCCATTTCTGCAATTTCTGCAGGTATTTTGCTCATCTCTGCAAACTCCGGCTGAATGTGTGCCTCCATGCCTCCAGCATGAGTTGCGGTTTGAAACAAAAGGTCCCTTGCCAGTCGATCGTCCCTGACTGCCCCTGTTATTGTCCTTGAGTGCACCATTAACAGGTGTTGATGGCCCCATTACTGGCTGCATTGTCCCTTGCAATGGTGTGAATCGCTGTTCAGCTTGCCATTGTCTCTGTCGAACTCCCCCTCTGGGTTCGACTACATGTTAAGCATGCCTGACTGCCCTTGTCTGCCTGGAGAACTGTGTGCTGCTTTAACAATGTTGAATTTCTGTCCCAACCATTCCTTAACACAGCTCTGTGATCTGTCCTTTATTCCTTAGCGCTCAAGTGATGAAGGTGGGTGGAGCTTCGTCTTTTATACCTGAAGGTCCTAGTGGTCAGTGTTCTCACGGTGTACAACTTAGGTCAGTTTATACATGGGTTACAATGCTGGTTGAATACATGACAAAATGGATACCCATTCCAGAGATTTTGAGAATATCCTGGACCCGAAATTCAGTACTACTGGAAAGCTGGTGCTCCCCCCATCTTTTTGTGGCCATTAGCGCCAAAGTTTTTGAGTGGCTGGGCCACCCCATATTCAACTCCAAAAGTGAACAACTGGGTTCCAGCGCTAATGAACCCTTCCAAAGTGGATTTTTCAGTGGTGTGGCTATCTTAATTTGAGCATTATCACCACTGAGAAATTCAGCATGCAGGTAAGGGTTTTTAATGAGCCAGCTGCTCCCTGGCCTTTTTAAAGATCAGAGTTTGCAGCAAGGCCCTGAGGGGGAAGGAGTTTGGAAGGATGGCTGGTGTAAGAGGTTCAAGGAGAGCCAACAGGTTCACTGATATGGAGCTGGAGACACTGATGGACGATGTGGAGGATAGTAGAAGAATACTGTTTCCTGATACTGAGACCTGGCAGACAGGCAGCACATAATGCATGTTAGGAGATTGCAGGGGAGGTGTCAGGTACCTCCATATATGTGAGAACGCACCCTCCCAGGAAGGTGCTGGCCTGTCTGTACCCGGCCCTTCCAGGGTGGTGATGGGTCACGCCTCCTACTCTGGGGCGACGAGGATCCTCCTCCTCCTCCTGCGCCTTCTCCTCCTCTTCCTCCTCATGTGGTACTGCTGGCTCGACCGCCAGCAGCTGTCCCCTCATGCTGGCCAGGTTGAGCAGCATGCATCAGACCACGACGATTATGGAGACCCATTGAAGAGAATACTTCAAGATGCCACCAGAGTGGTCCAGGCACCAGAAGCTCTACTTAAGGATGCCTGTGCACTGCTCAATGATGCACATGGTGGCACAATGCACATCATTGTATGCATGCTCTGGCGCTGTCCTGGGGTTCCACAGAGGAGTGAGCAGTCAAGTAAACAGGGCATATCCCTTGTCCCCAAGCAGCCAACCCCAATCCTGATTCGGGCTGGTGAAGATGGCGGCACACTGGTCTGGCCTAGAATGAATGAATCATGGCTGCTGCCTCCCTTGCAGCTGTCTGTCTGCACTGTGCTGATGGCGACGCCTTCTCCTACGTGTCACCCTACTTCTGACCAGGTGTACCAGGTATTGCCCTCCCAATGCTCCTCCCATCCTCAGGGTGAACCCTGCCAAGCAGGTCTCTACAGCCCACAGGCCTACACTGAAGAGTCAGACCTGAAAGTTGTACAAAAGTACAGGGATATGTGCAAACCTCTGAGCAGCACTCAGCAAAATGGAGGCAAAATAATTAATAAAATGATATAAAAAGATAAATACTGCGCATGCTGGAAAATGAAATAAAAACACTAATAATTAATAAAATGTCAAAAGATAAATACTGTTGGAACATGTTGGAAAATGAAATAAAAGCAATAATGTGTAATGAAACTTTTTGTTATATATGTAAACTTGTATTTATTCTGTACAGCCACCAGAGGGCTCATCCCCTGGAGTCCTAAGGGATTCCATAATCCCTTGGGAGCACAGGTATTTAAGGAGGCTTCACAGGTTGTAGAGGCACTCTGGAGACCTGCAATAAAAGACTAAGTTCACACTTTACTTTGAACTCACACTGTTCAGTCTGACTCTTTCTCCATACACTACACTCTTTACCTACCAAAGGCCCCCGGCGGTGTCGTGTTCAAGCATCTCATCGAAAACCTTGTGGGGGCACTGCCGGGAAAAGTCCTATCTTTTCCTCTGTGAATTTCGCTGTGGTAATCCCTTTCCAGCAGCTTGCACGCTGCAGAGCACACCGCTGGAAACCTTCCTTTACTGCGGCTTCACCGTGCCGTTTCCAGCGGAAGTGAACACCGCTGAAATCCTCCCCGAACCATATTCAGCTCGGGCAGGATTTCAGTTGTGTTCACTTCCGACTGCCCAAACTCCAAAGTAGCTGTCCTTTCGGGGACAGTGAATTTTGAGTCCCCTAACACTCGAACTCTAGAATAGTTTAATCTCCAATGTGAGCTGAGATTGACTGACTGACTGACTGACAGTCATTCCAGCCAATCGGCGCACACACACACACACACACACACACACACATACCAAAAACATGTGACCTCCCCTTATCTGGAAATATCCCTCATTCGGAACAATCCAGGTCCCGAGGGTTCCGGATAAGGGAGGTTCAACCTATAATAACTCTTCTACAATTAGATGACAAGAACTCTTGTACAGTACTTCAAATGAGATCTAACTAATGTTTTATTCACCCTCTTTTGATTTGAACTTCCTCCCTCTGCTAATTCAACACCCTGCCATGGTTGTTTCTTATGGATCATATATAGGTGTGGGGTTTTGATGAGGATATAATTCTGGAAATGGAGGTGTGGGGTTGAAGATGGTTTGAGAGATGCTACCTGTCTGTTGCTTGCCTGGCATGATGGAACAGAAAATGGCAATCCTGCAACATCATACAATGCCTTCTAGAGATGGACAATGATTCTATTATAAACAGTGACAGAACAGATATGGCACTGTGGGACACTAACAGGTTAAAATTTCAAACAAACACACATGTTGATCTCCCAAGATATAATTTCAGGGCAGTGTGCCTGGTGCTTGATTCTATACAGCTTCATGAACCATTGTTTCTTGTTCCCCTGCAAGGTCATTAAATCAATCAAGCTGTTCTATGCCCGCCTGCTTCCAACATTATTGTAACACTGAAGAAAAACACCACTCAAATTAAAATATGAGAAACTTTGCAAGCCAAAACTGCCGTTCTAAAACAGCATGGCCTCTGCAGGAAAAGTACACCATTTACCAGTGAGATATTTACAGTAACTCTGAAACCTTACTACATAGTAAGAATGTGGTCTTTTAAAGTCCTTCACAAGATTATGACTGGAGCAGCACCACAGGAATTGTTAGCTCTTAAGCAAAATCTCCACGTTTATGGCAGAAACACAAGAGCTGCCGTAGCTGCACCTCAAGGTTTTGCATTCGTTCTAAAAGTCTACAGAGGAAACCAGTGATTAATTTTGACACACCACTTATCCTGCCTTTAGAACTCTCTCACAGTACTGTTTCTTTTATGTAGAAGTTCCAATTCAGCATGCACTGTCATTTGCTGAATTAGGAGCGCACAGTGGGCTGCAGAGAACTATGACTTTGTTGTTGCTAACTACAACACAAGGTGGGGTGGGGGGGGGAGGATTTTAACATCCGAGAACAGCTGGGTTGGGATCGGGTGAAAAGCAAAAGTCAAAGAAAATTGAAGCATGACCGCAACCTGGCTCCAACGCGCCGACTTCTGGGTTTAACTGAGGCGCGCTTGGCTGCATGAGAGTAACCTGCTCGCCAGATTCGAAGCTATCATTAGCACAGGCGGATCAGCAATTAGCACAGCATTTAACATCGTAATTACATTGTAATAAGGGGATTTTCAAATGATTTAAACGTTCTTTTGAATTGAACGCCTCCAGCACGGGTTTCCCAGGGCTCAGGAAACTCACCAGTGAAAAGGAGGCGGGATTGAGGTACAGTTCATGGGGGTCTTTAAAGTTCAGATTGCTCGATCTCAATAAAGGCTCAGTTCTTACAGCTGCTTTGTCAGTTCCCTCGGGCAGCCATTTAGTAGTGAGTTCTTACCACCATCGAGGTTTTTGAGAAATTTGGAAGTGTGAGGCAAACATCACCAGGATGGGAGGTGCCACATATGTTTTCGACACATCAGAAGAGGAAGAGAATCACCATCCTCAGTAGTGACATTAAGCTGTGGTGGGATCAGCAGGTGCACAGGAGAGAGATGCAGAACAGGAGAGAGGAAACCAAGAGAGGGGCCGAGGTCGGAGGAGGCACTACCCAGGTGAGAGGGTTGAATGATAGGTCCAGGAAGCTGAATTCTATCTGAAGAGCAGTGCTTCTATAGGCTAAGATTGTCACGGCAGGTGGTCGCTGACTTTTGCAGTCCTTCAAGAAGAGTTGCTCCCTGTGGGATCTGGTGGCCACGCATTGCCTGTCGCTGTCAAAGTCACCACCGCTCGCAATTTCCTTGCCTCTGGCTCCTTCCAGTGTAGCACCTGGGACATCTAGACAGCCCCTCAACCGGATGCCCATAAATGTATACAACAGGTTACAGGTACAGGGTGCCATGAATTGCGGACACGTGGCAATCCGAGGAGCACCACAGCAATCAGGAGGTTTTAATCAACTGCAAGGGATTTTATTCCAATAACGCACTGCTGATGTTCAACCACAAGAAGAGTTTCATGCAGGTGTGTGCTAGATTCTGTGGGAGCTGTCATCATGCCTTCATACTGCGGCAATCTAACATTCCAGACTTTTTCATTCCAGTAACCACACTGTAAGGGGTGGTCTCGGGGGTCAGGTTCACCTCTGACTTTCTGAGTGGTTCGAATCGCTCCCACTCCCTTGGGTTCTCGACTCTGGATTTATTTGGGAGATGTGATAAAGTGCAAGAGACAACTGGTTTGGTGCAAAAGAACTTTGATTTTATTAAAGACAAGAAAATGCAATGTCAAACTTATAATTACTCTAATAAAGAACAATACATCACACATTCAAAGGGGTTACAGTGAATAATACACCTCCCACCTCCCAACACTGACTAGATTAGACTCCAGGGCAAACTGGGACTATGCTTACCAATCCTTTATGGTCAGTTGGCGGTAGTTCGCGATTTCGGGGTTCGCTGGATTCTGTAGGTTCTGCTTGCCGTACCCCGAACGTTGTAGAAGACTTCTTATTGCGCAATCTGGAGTTGGGTGGTGTCTGCTGATGCGGTAGGGCGCATTTTGGAAGTAGCATTCCAGTAGGTCCAGGTCACTCAACCGAATCCACACAGGGCATGGACGAAGCGACCACCTGCTTTACACGGGACAACCCGAAGTGCGACTGTGACCATGAGTCCCACACCATGGAGTGCATCACATCAACGGGCCCACTAAGATCTGATGAGGGAGGCACCTCATTTCTCCACTCTGCGTCTCACAAAGCTATAGAATGGATAGCCAAACTAGTCACCCATCATAAGCTTTTCCCGTCATGCGAAAGTAGTAAGGAGTAGTATGGGTTCTGTCATTTAATGACATTCACCATGAAACAAGTGAACTCGGAATGCAGTTCTGGGAAAGATATGGAAGTGGTGCTAATCAATAAATTTTATGTGACGATAATAAAAAAAGGAACCTTAGCAAGATAACATTTTGTCTAACACCCATGTGCATACCCTTGGTGAATTAATGCTTCCTACTGCTTGTATGCGGTGCATTCCCTGTGGCTTCGGCAGCGGTAACAACAGGCTGCACAGATCCCTGCCATGAATGTCATGATGCTTTTAGCCTATGACCTTTGGGTTTATGTGGCTGTCAAGTCTTCTCTACCTGCATCTGTGCGGGGTAAACTCAGCCATTGGGAGATGAGGTAACATGGCTGAGGAATGGCAACTGTTGAGAAGTGGGAGCACTTTGAGTGGAGTTCCCACTTCCATGTCTTTTTTTGCCGTCATCCCTCTCCTGGGCCAGTGCAACATCACATCTACCACTCGGCTGAAGGCCAGCTTGGTGAACAGCAGTGATGGATTGTGACGCCATGGATAAGGTATCTGTCATCCTGTTGAGGACGACAGACATGTTAGCATCTAAAGTCTGCACGTGGTGATGATCTGCATGGATACATTTGAGAGCTGGACTTGAAGCTCTACGGAGGCAGCCACTCTCTCCATGGCAGACAATCTCACAATTACCTGTGCCTCCAATCCATGACTGTTCCAGTTGGACATCTCCATCCTCTCCCCTATTGTAGTGAATATGCATGGCACGTCTGTCAGTACCTCGCAAAGTTGCTGATGTACCTCTATCATTCTCCGTCTCAATGATGGTCCCCAGGGTTCAGCATCTTTGTCCAGCTGAGCAGAGCTTGGAGAGGATTGTGCTCCCCCCGATGCAGACTCTCCATGGCTGTCCCTACCATTAGTGTCTGCCCATGTTCACTTGTGAATTGTGAATCACTAGGTGAAAACCCAACTCGCTCTCTAACTGGATGCACCAACATGCGAATACTTGCGTTGGTGCGTGTGTGTATGTCCTGTGATGGTGCACCCTCAGAAGGAATGAGGTCCTCCGAGGAATCATCCTCATGCATCTCTAGTGGCCCTTCCTCTATGCACAAAGGCCCTGGAAGACAAAAGAAAGTGATATGAATTAGTCGTGGTTAAGTATTAATCTCGAAAATCACCTTGTTCAGTCTTCTCACTAATTACCTATTGCAGAAATAAAGTCAGTATGTGTGTCAAAAGATATTTTTTATTTTGCCACCAGCACTCTGCAAGTTCCCAGTCTCTCCATCTCCAATTGATAGGGATGCAGATCTGCCACTTATCTCCATGACATCCTCCTCTACCTCAGAGCTGGGCTATTTGTGGTGGGCCACCTCCAGTCCTGTTCCTCTCCCTTGCATTTTGTGCTCCCTTCTCCAACAAAGGGCGAAAAACCAAACCTGCGAGTGACTCTATGTCAGGTATTTACCCGATGGATACAGCATCTTTGGTGAGGGTGACTAATGGACAGGTGCACCACATATAAGAATTAGGGTGAGTGACAATGGTGGATGGATAAATGGTGAGGTGATGAACTGCATAGAAAATGAAGGATGGATGGTGCTGCAACTTAAGTGGGTGTGAGGAGTAATGTGATGGAGTACGCTTGACTAGACAGAGTGAGAGGAGGGGGTGGGTATTTTAAACGACAGAATGTAAGTGAATCAGCAAAGGTACTCACTTTTCCTAACCTGGTTAGGTCATTAAACTACTCCTCGCACTGCAAGCAAGACAGAGACACAATGTTCCCACTGCTCACTTCCTGAGCCACCTGTAACCATACCTTCTTGGTGACGGCAGCAGGTTATTTCCACCCATGTATGCGGCGACTCCTCAGCGCCACTCACCGACCCCTTTCCAACCCGCGGGGGATATTGCTTTGCGGCTTGTGAGGCTGATGTGCGCGTGTGTCAGTGCCAGCTTCGCGCATCGCGAAGCCGGAGGAATATCCGCTCGCAGGGAGGAAATTAAAGGGGACGGCTCCAGCTTTGCCGTTTTGCCGACTCTCGGGTTGGCTCCAATACTTGCTCATGAGTCATCATGTAGCCTGGCACTCCTTCTTGGATGCAGCCTTGGCTGCAGCCCCAGTGGACCATGGAGGCCATCAGAGGCCTTGCAGAGTGTGCAGCAGCCCTCCCCTTTAAGTGAAGGGGGAGTGGCGTTGAAGCGCGTCAGCACTACATGGAGCATGCGCGTAGCGCTCCCAATTGTGCCCCGGTAGCGTCGCTGGTCCCGCCCCATCAGGAAGTGGAGTGCGCGAGATTGCGCTCCACTTCTTTTGAGCAGTGGTAAGCCCAATTCAGTGGCCAGGGCGGGACTTGCGCGGAGGGTGTAGTGTAACTTAAAACCGCAGCTACAGATGGCTGATGGTGCAATCTTAAAAGTGAATTACTGTGCTTCATTGTGCTGATCTCATAACTTTATTTTGTATTGGTATTTTGTCAAGATGTTGCGTTTTATTTTTGAGGCTCCTTGTTTCATTTGGATGTCTACCTTGAGACTGTTTTGTAAATTTTCCGAAAGGATACTGTTAAACTGCAGCAGTGGTTTCCCAATGGGGATTCCTCTCTATATTATATATATGTTCCAGCCCAAAAAATGGGTGGACAGCAATTGAAAATGGTGCAGCCATTTGTCAGCCTGGATAAACTTTAAATGGGTTGCCAGCACTCAAACCCAAAACACGCAGGGAGCTGTTTAAATATGCAAATCAGGGTACTATGGCAGTAGCAGGATGCTGATTGCAACGTTCAAAGAGAAGTAAGCGGACCATGTATAGTACATGTCTGTCCCACTTTCTCTAGGTGTTGAGAGGACCTGAAAGGAACCGTTGGGGGCCTTTCCCAAAGAAAGTGTCAGATTTTCACTGGGGGGCCCACAGAAACAGTCTTGGCAAGGTAAGTGAGGAAGTGGACATCTGTAAATTCCCAATCAGGGAAGGAAGGGGAAGAAAGGGCAAGGGAGGCCCAAGGTAGGTGTCCTTGTGATGCCGGGTGGAACCTTTAAAAAGTTAAAAAGTATGGAACTTACCTGGGCCTCCTATGGCCAGGATCCTGCCTTACTCGGGCCCATGGTTAAAATAGTGTGTGCATCTTGATGACATGGGGGCAGGAATGCAGTGCAAACCCCCCCGTACACATACACAATCTTAACCCCCGTCTGCACCATTTCCAATGGGTGGCTTTGGGTGAGCCTTTAATTTCACTATTATATTTTGCAATTAAAGTTGCTGAAAATAAATGAACTTACTTGAGGAATCACTGATATGTTCTTATTTTTCAATGTGCCGACATGACCACAATTTGACTACAAACTGTCCACTTCAGGCCATGATGGAAACATGAACATTTTTTAAAAGTTTTTTTCAATGTAGGCCTCTGTGATACCATTTAGTCCCATAGTCAAGATTGAAGCAGTATCTTGTGGCTTATACTAGATCTTATTTTTGCTATTTTTGTATTTTTGTCTTGTTTCTACTTAGTTGGTCACAAGGCTTTATGCTTAGGGCCAAGGAAGAAGAGGAGGAGCAATGGAGAATACCAGGCACGGAAGGCTACACCAGAGAAGGACTATGCCACGTGTCAGTTCCTTCCCTTTTGAAATAGTTAATGCACGGTGTAGGTAAAGTATTGTACAGCTAGTTTCTTGCTGTGTGTTTCTGCTTCTAGATAAAAATGATTAGTTTAATCTGCATGTTATCGTTTGATGCTATGGTATTTAGCACCTATCCGAATGGACAGGAGAATGTGATGGGTAGCTCTGGGTCTCTGGTTTGGTTTTGGCTCTTAAATCATAAAGGCCTGCTTATGGAAATTCACTTTTTTTGCTGTGAACAGAAGATCAAAGGAATAGGGAGCAAGCCTATTTCAGAATTTTAAATCAAGGGGGAATTTAAACCTTAAAAAGCGGGTGTGTTTGGAGCGTGGCGGTCGTTAAATTGTTAACAATGGGATTCCCGACCTCATCCCGCCTCCAACGGGGTGGGCAACCAACCCGCTCCCAGGCATCAATTTAAAAACGATAATGGGGCTAGAAGCCTCTCTTGTAACCTCCATTTTGTTTTTAAGTGCATGTGGACAGGTTTCACACAATTCGTAAAACCCGGCAGTTAAACCAAGGCAGGGAATGCTGGATTCAGGATGCAAGTGCCTTTATACCTACCTTTTGGATCCAGGGTCCCTAACTAACCCACCCCCCATAATCAGTGACCCCTTCACGAAGCCTCTGATTGCCTTCCCAGGCCTGCCCCCCCCCCTTCCCCCCCATTCCCGAGCGATGATGATCAGGCCGACCACGATCTTCCCTTTATCCGGCCCCGATCTTCTCCCCCCCCCACCCTGATCCTCTGCTCACCCCTCTGATTTTCTGCCTGACCCCTAATCGTCTGGCCGACTCCCGATTCTCTCTCCTCCCACTCTCGATCGTCTGCCTGACCCCCGATCCTCTTTCTCCCCCCCCCACCGATCCATTTAACGGTCCAACCCTCATGCAAACCCTCCCGCTCTGTTCAGTCAAAGGCATACACACACAGGCCAGCCAGCCTCTCAATCTGGCTGGCTATGAGCCGGAAATCAAGGCCCCACATGCAAATCCCCGGCCCTGCCGTTAAAGTCGGCAGGGCCTGTGGGAATCCTGGCTTCCCGGGTTTCCCGACCACCTTGAAGTGCCCCCTCCCCCAACATCAATCAAGTAATTAATGCTAGATCAATTGTTAATTTTAAATCGGAGATTGATAGCTTTCTGTTAACCCAAGGTATTAAGGGATATGGGCCAAATGCATGTATATGGAGTTAGGTCGCAGATCAGCCGTGACCTCATTGTATGACGGAGCAGGCTCAAGGGGCTGAATTGCCTACTCCTGTTCCTATGTTCCTAACCCGCCTTCCTCCACAAAATTCCGGCCCAAATGTTTGCTTGCTGTTGAGTCAACTTTCAAAATGTCCACATTTTCTGAAATTACTCTGATAAAATATTAAGTGCATTAGACAGATGCTAGGCTTAGCAATTCATTGAAATAATAATCAAGATTGCTTATACTGAGCAAGTGACAACAGTGAGGCACCAGAAACATATGGGGCTATTTTCTGGTGCCAACATGTAACGAAACATTTCTGAGTGAGTTAAAACCAAATGCTAACAATCCTTTGGATTAAAAATATCGCTCGCTGGTAACATTTAATTTCAACAAACATAAACTAGATGAATAACATAAAATTGTAGGAAAGGCAATTCATATCATCTTGTTGTAGCATCCACTTTGACCATAATTAATCATTTCCTAGCCCAGTCCAAGCTGAATCAAGATTTGGTATCATTCCCTTTCGGATACTTCAGTTAATCAGTATGTGCTCCACTATGTAGCAGTCTATTAAACCCACAGGTCAATAAACATGTTAACCAGTTCTCTATTTGGTCCAGTACTTTCCTCTTTTCATTTCACATTTAACTGTCATAAATCTTTCCTCGTGTGTTATTTTCCTGCAGCAGTTGTACTCCTCGACGTACAATGTTTTTTCAGTATTCCCATATGATGCAAGCATCAGTAGAAGTGATGTTTGCCAAACACCTTTGGTGGCAGGCTAGCTAAATCCACCATGAAGCACATCTGCATGGTTGCTGAAAGAATTCAAATGTTTTTATTTGTGCTCCAATGGGCCACTATAAATGTCAGTAAACAAGCCAACACAACCTGGTCAAGGACACAAATTTAAAAGCAGAAATAGTTCTAAGGCTCCAGTGGTTATTTGGAGAACTTGGTTTCTTTTCCTGGGAGGTTCGTGTTGATCTTTGCATTTCCAATATGATGTCAAATGCATTTATTAGACCAATTTAACAACAAGCATTTTCTGAGCATCACATAAACCAGAGATAACCAGATTTCCTCTATGAGTTCTGTTGGTATTTGAGCAAGGTTCTACAAGATTATTATTTACAAATATTAAATCAATAATTTAATACTCATTATATTATAAGATAAATGGCTTGCTTTCCAAACAGAGAGGAAATGCCTCTCACAAAATAAATGCTCCTGCAAACATAATATTAAGAGAACAGAGAAAAACTGCAGTTATTCCTAAACAATATAAATACTTAGTGGTTATGGGTTTACTTACATTCCACTACAGTCGGTTAAACTTTTCCTTACTACCCGAGTATCTTGGTAAAATAAGCTTCTCTCATTGAGCAGTTGTGAGTTACTAAAAGGTTTGCAATTTAGTAGCTTTACAATTTTAAAGCTTTAAGGGCTAGAATTTCGCCAGACTGTCGTTATTTGACAAATAACGCCATTTTTGTGAAAAAATAAGAAGAACATTTTTGTCATTTTTTAATGGGGTAAGTTTGACCAAAAAATACCCCCATCAGTTATAAACGGCGTTGCTGGAGGTATCGTGTTGGAAAACACTGACCTTTCCAACCTTACCGTGAGGCCAATATCAGGAAAAATACAGGGGAAAAAACACCCCAAAAAATTTTCAAAAATATAAAAATAAAAATTGAGTAAACATTCACAAAAGCATTAACAACAGAATCGCTGAAAAACATTTTTTTTTTAAATTCAACTTACCTTTTTTGTAGGTCTTCTTACTTATCGACATTCTTGAAGCTACAATGCAAGGCTTTTCAAAACTGTGTTTTGTGAAGCGAGTGCGGCGATGCCAAACAGGCACACTTAGGTGTTATGTTTTTATAGGTATGGCATTACTGAAAATGCCGATATTTTGACAACGCCTTAAGGTTTGTGGAATTTTAAGCAGTTTATTTTTAGGACTAAAACTTTATTTAATGCGAAAAAATTGCGTTAAAACGCATGTTACGGTGGTGAATTTCTTTTTGTTTCATTAAGAAAAACAAGTTTTAACTGATTGCAGCAACAAATGTTGAGATTTCGTTTACTTTTCATGGGGGCCAATGTGGTCTCAGTGTGGAGTCATCTGAACTTTAACTCCCGTGGTGCTGCCATACCTCCAGCCAAATGAGTTGACCTCACCCGATAATGCAAGATCAGTTCATTGATATGACTTGATGGTACTTCAGGCACAGAGCGTGTGATGCTGGGACCATTGTGTGTCAGAAGCTGGATTGTCACGCCCCAGACCTAGTGGCGAGGCTAAATCTCCTGAAATCGTGTTATCTTTAGCCATAATATGATTATCTTCTTCTCACTGCCACATCCAGAAACATCCAATAACCATTAAAATCAGAAAGGTATCGCTGAAGTCACAAGGCTGAAAGAATAATTTTCAGCTGGTTGCCTGTGGAGTGCCGCCATTTTTTGGCCAATATAACTATTCTGTAGCATAACAATCCATTTATTTGCTTGGCTGTTGAAGGCTATGCTTGCAATGAGGAAGAAAGAAAAGTAACAGAGAGCCACGAGATGTCAAAAGGGAAAACATGTTAGCATTTGGGACTTTAACAATCCTCGTGCACAAGGCAACAGATATTGTACAATGCATTACTGACCTTGCAGAGTTCCTTTCACTACTTGCCGTTGTGTGTAACAAAGGTAGACATTAAACAAAAGATGATCATCAAACCCTGTTGGTAGTAGGATACCTACATGCACAATGGAACACATCTGTATTGTTGTAAAAAAAAACATTTTTATTTGTACTCCTACAAACTAGTTGTAACAGGGAGTAAAAGTTCTGCACAATCCAGCCAAAGGAAACCAAAGCAACAGCACTATTTCCAATGTTTGTGCTTACTATGAGCATTTGTTATCTCTTCCTAGGAGGTTTGTACTGTACATGCTAACACACACCTTTTTTTCTGAAGATCTTAGTCGTTGTTACAGATGATCGCAAGCTGAACGATCTGGCAGACAAAGAATCCTTTGCAGCAACCTTCAACAAGCTTGCAGCAGCTTTTCCTTTATGCTGTTCTGTCAATCTTTCTAAGAATTTAAGCCCTTGTTACCTTCAACAATATATCATTATCTTCTTCTCACTGCCACATCCAAAAATACCCAATAACTTCTAAACATATAAAGGTTTAGCTGATCCCACTAGGCTTAAAGAGTAACTTTTCTGATTGGTTCTTAGTACTATTGAATAGTAAGTCACAAGTCCAGAGCTAATCTTTCATTATTTTATTTCCCCAGTTGCCCTGGAAGCAATTTTTGCTTTCAATTAAAATGGGGGTAATTTTAATATTCGGCACATCTGGAAAACTGGCTGCTGTGAATGGCCACCATTATACATGGTGCACATGATTTTAAGGAGACAAAAGCAAAAAAGGTTAAAACCAATGTCAGATCAATCAAGTTACTATTGAATCTGCTTCCGCCACCCTTTCAGGCAGTGTATTAGAGATCATAACAACTCACTGCCTAAAGAATATTTTCCTCAACTCCCTTCTAGTTCTTTTGCCAATTATCACGCAAATTAATTTTTCAAATATATTACTGCATAGCTATTACTGAGACATGGCTGAAAGAAGGGCAGAAATGGCAGCTCAACATTCCGGGTTACAGGGTTTTCAGACACGATAGAGAGGGGGATGAAAAAGGAGGGGTATTAATTAAAGAAACAACTACACCTGTAAGGAGGGATGGTATGTTAGAAGGATCATCAAATGAGGCCATATGGGTTGAATTGAAGAACAAAAAAAGAGAGGATTACACTGATTGGAGTGCACTATAGACACCCAAACAGTCAGAGGGAGATAGAAGAGCAGATATGTAGGCAAATTTCTGAGGTGCAAAAATTATAGGGTAGCAATAGTATGGGATTTAAACTGCCCTAATATTAACAAGAATAGAATAAGTGTGAAAGGTATAGAGGGTGCAGAATTCCTAAAATGCATTCAGTAGAACTTTTTCTGCCATTATGTTGCAAGCCCAACAAGGGAGGGGCCGGTTCTGGACTTAGTTTTAGGGAATGAAGCTGGGCAGGTGGAAGGGGTATCAGTGGGAGAGCATGTTGGTCCTCGAGATCATAATTGAGTTAGATTTAGGGTAGTTATAGAAAAGGACAAAGATAGACCAGGTGTAAAAGTTGGGGGAAAGCTAATTTTACTAAGCTGACATGTGATTTAGCCAAGGTGGAATGGAAACAGTTACTGGAAGGTAAATCAGCATCAGATCAGTAGGAGGCATTCAAGGAGGAGATCCTGAGGGTCCAGAGCAAGTATGTTCCCTTAAAGAAAAAGGGTGGTGTTGTGTATTGTCCATGTACATTAAATGTATAGTTACAATGGTGCGCCACAAGGGGCACTGTGGTGGGAGACCCAAAAGTACCTGCGAGACAGAGTATAAAAGCTGCCCACCACACCTGAGGGGCACTCTGGAGTTACACAATAAAGGACCAAGGTCACAGACTACAACACCAGACTGTGTGGAGTCAGTGATTTGAGTGCTACATACACCACAGGTGGGACTAACAAATCTCGAGCCACCTGGATGTCAAGGAACGTACAGGGTAGATTAAAAAAAAAGAGAGGCTTATAGAAACATAGAAACATAGAAAATAGGTGCAGGAGTAGGCCATTCGGCCCTTCTAGCCTGCACCGCCATTCAATGAGTTCATGGCTGAACATTCAACTTCAGTACCCCATTCCTGCTTTCTCGCCATACCCCTTGATCCCCCTAGTAGTAAGGACCTCATCTAACTCCTTTTTGAATATATTTAGTGAATTGGCCTCAACAACTTTCTGTGGTAGAGAATTCCACAGGTTCACCACTCTCTGGGTGAAGAAGTTCCTCCGCATCTCGGTCCTAAATGGCTTACCCCTTATCCTTAGACTGTGACCTCTGGTTCTGGACTTCCCCAACATTGGGAACATTCTTCCTGCATCTAACCTGTCTAACCCCGTCAGAATTTTAAATGTTTCTATGAGGTCCCCTCTCATTCTTTTGAACTCCAGTGAATACAAGCCCAGTTGATCCAGTCTTTCTTGATAGGTCAGTCCCGCCATCCCGGGAATCAGTCTGGTGAACCTTCGCTGCACTCCCTCAATAGCAAGAATGTCCTTCCTCAGGTTAGGAGACCAAAACTGTACACAATACTCCAGGTGTGGCCTCACCAATGCCCTGTACAACTGCAGCAACACCTCCCTGCCCCTGTACTCAAATCCCCTTGCTATGAAGGCCAACATGCCATTTGCTTTCTTAACCGCCTGCTGCACCTGCATGCCAACCTTCAATGACTGATGTACCATGACACCCAGGTCTCTTTGCACCTCCCCTTTTCCTAATCTGTCACCATTCAGATAATAGTCTGTCTCTCTGTTTTTACCACCAAAGTGGATAACCTCACATTTATCCACATTATACTTCATCTGCCATGCATTTGCCCACCCTCCTAACCTATCCAAGTCGCTCTGCAGCCTCACAGCATCCTCCTCGCAGCTCACACTGCCACCCAACTTAGTGTCATCCGCAAATTTGGAGATACTACATTTAATCCCCTCATCTAAATCATTAATGTACAGTGTAAACAGCTGGGGCCCCAGCAGAGAACCTTGCAGTACCCCACTAGTCACTGCCTGCCATTCTGAAAAGTACCCATTTACTCCTACTCTTTGCTTCCTGTCTGACAACCAGTTCTCAATCCATGTCAGTACACTACCCCCAATCCCATGTGCTCTAACTTTGCACATCAATCTCTTGTGTGGGACCTTGTCGAACGCCTTCTGAAAGTCCAAATATACCACATCAACTGGTTCTCCCTTATCCACTCTACTGGAAACATCCTCAAAAAATTCCAGAAGATTTGTCAAGCATGATTTCCCTTTCACAAATCCATGCTGACTTGGACCTATCATGTCACCTCTTTCCAAATGCGCTGCTATGACATCCTTAATAATTGATTCCATCATTTTACCCACTACCGATGTCAGGCTGACCGGTCTATAATTCCCTGTTTTCTCTCTCCCTCCTTTTTTAAAAAGTGGGGTTACATTGGCTACCCTCCACTCCATAGGAACTGATCCAGAGTCAATGGAATGTTGGAAAATGACTGTCAACGCATCCACTATTTCCAAGGCCACCTCCTTAAGTACTCTGGGATGCAGTCCATCAGGCCCTGGGGATTTATCGGCCTTCAATCCCATCAATTTCCCCAACACAATTTCCCAGCTAATAAGGATTTCCCTCAGTTCCTCCTCCTTACTAGACCTCCCAACCCCTTTTATAACCGGAAGGTTGTTCGTGTCCTCCTTCGTGAATACCGAACCAAAGTACTTGTTCAATTGGTCCGCCATTTCTTTGTTCCCCGTTATGACTTCCCCTGATTCTGACTGCAGGGGACCTACGTTTGTCTTTACTAACCTTTTTCTCTTTACATATCTATAGAAACTTTTGCAATCCGTCTTAATGTTCCCTGCAAGCTTCTTCTCATACTCCATTTTCCCTGCCCTAATCAAACCCTTTGTCCTCCTCTGCTGAGTTCTAAATTTCTCCCAGTCCCCAGGTTCGCTGCTATTTCTGGCCAATTATGACAGATAGTGAGGGCGCAATACTGCAGAAACCCTAGAGCTGTATAGAAAGTGCAGGGGTGAAATTAAAAAGGAAATTAGGAGAGCAAAGAGAGAGCCTAAAAAAAGTTTGGCAAGTAAAATCAAGGAAAACCCAAAGATGTTTTGTAAATAAATTAAGAGCGAGAGGATAACTAGAGAAAGAGTAGGGCCTTTTAGAAACATAGAAACATAGAAATCTGGTGCAGGAGCAGGCCATTCGGCCCTTCAAGCCTGTACCACCATTCAATATGATCATGGCTGATCATACCCCATTCCTGCTTTCTCTCCATACCCCTTGATCCCTTTAGCCGTAAGGGCCACATCTAACTCCCTTTTGAATATATCTAATGAACTGGCCTCAACAACTTTCTGCGGTAGAGAATTCCACATGCTCACAACTCTCTGAGTGAAGAAGTTTCTCCTCATCTCGGTCCTAAATGGCTTACCCTTTATCCTTCGACTGTGACCCCTGGTTCTGGACTTCCCCAACATCAGGAACATTCTTCCTGCATCTAACCTGTACAATCCCATCAGAATTTTATATGTTTCTATGAGATCTCCTCTCATTCTTCTAAATTCCATTGAATACAAGCCTAGTCGATCCAATCTTTCTTCATATGTCAGTCCTGTCATCACGGGAATCAGTCTGGTGAACCTTCGCTGCACTCCCTCAATAGCAAGAACGTCCTTCCTTAGATTAGGAGACCAAAACTGCACACAATATTAAAGATGTGGCCTCACCAAGGCCCTGTACAACTGTAGTAAGACCTCCCTGCTCCAATACTCAAATCCTCTCGCTATGAAGGCCAACATGCGATTTGCCTTCTTCACCGCCTGCTGTACTTGTATGCCAACTTTCAATGACTGATGTACCATGACACCCAGATCTCGTTGCACCTCCCCTTTTACTAATCTGTCACCATTAAGATAATAATCAGCCTTTCTGTTTTTACCACCAAAGTGGATAACCTCACATTTATCTACATTATACTGCATCTGCCATGCATTTGCCCACTCACCTAACCTGTCAAAGTCACCCTGCAGCCTCCTAGCATCCTCCTCACATCTCACACTGCCACCCAGCTTAGTGTCATCTGCAAAGTTGGAGATATTACATTCAAATCCTTCATCTAGATCATTAATGTATATTGTAAATAGCGCAGGTCCCAGCACTGAACCTTGCGGTCATCATCATCATCATAGGCAGTCCCTCGGAATCGAGGAAGACTTGTTTCCACTTCTAAAGTGATTCTTTGTTGGCTGAACAGTCCAATATGAGAGCCACAGATTCTGTCACAGGTGGGACAGATAGTCGTTGAGTGAAGAGGTGGATGGAACTGGTTTGTCGCACGCTCTTTCCGCTTTCTGCGCTTGATTTCTGCATGCTCTCGGTGTTGAGACTCTAGGTGCTCAGCGCTCTCTCGGATGCAATTCCTCCACCTAGGGCAGTCTTGGGCCAGGGACTCCCAGGTGTCAGTGGGGATGTTGCACTTTATCAGGGAGGCTTTGAGGGTGTCCTTGTCACGTTTCCGCTACCCACCTTTGGCTCGTTTGCTGTGAGGGAGCTCCGAATAGAGCACTTGCTTTGGGATTCTCGTGTCTGGCATGCGGACTATGTGGCCTGCCCAATGGAGCTGATCGAGTGTGGTCAGTGCTTCAATGCTGGGGATGTTCGCCTGAATGAGGACACTGATGTTGGCGCGCCTGTCCTCCCAGGGGATTTGTAGGATCTTGCAGAGGCATCGTTGGTGATATTTCTCCAGCAACTTGAGATGTCTACTGTACATGGTCCATGTCTCTGAGCCATACAGGAGGGCAGGTATTACTACAGCCCTGTAGACCATGAGCTTGGTGGCAGTTTTGAGGGCCTGGTCTTCAAACACTCTTTTCCTCAGGCGGCCGAAGGCTGCACTGGTGCACTGGAGGCGGTGTTGGATCATGTTGTCAATGCCTGCTCTTGTTGATAAGAGGCTCCTGAGATATGGGAAGTGGTCCACGGTGCCCAGGTCTGCGCCGTTGATCTTGATGACTTGGGGGCAGTGATGTGCGGTGAGGACAGGTTCCTGGAGGACCTTTGACTTACGGATGTTTAGCGTAAGGCCCATTCTTTAGTACGCCTCAGTAAATACGTTGACTATGTCCTGGAGTGCAGCCTCTGTATGTGCGCAGACACAGGCATCGTCCGCCTACTGTAGCTCAACGACAGAGGTTGGCGTGGTCTTGGATCTGGCCTGGAGACGGCGCAGGTTGAACAGGTTCCAACTGGCTCTATAGTTTAGTTCCACTCCAGTGGGGAGCTTGTTGACTGCGAGGTGGTGCA
This sequence comes from Pristiophorus japonicus, assembly GCF_044704955.1. Classification (NCBI taxonomy): domain Eukaryota; kingdom Metazoa; phylum Chordata; class Chondrichthyes; family Pristiophoridae; genus Pristiophorus; species Pristiophorus japonicus. The sequence continues at coordinate 102,600,775 of NC_091980.1, read as the reverse complement.
TGACGGTGAGAAAGATTGAGAAGAGGGTTTGGGCGATGAAGCAGCCCTGTTTGACCCTGGATTGGGTCTGTGATGGATCCGTTGGTAAGGATCACGGCCTGCATGTCGTCGTGTAGCAGGCGGAGGATGGTGCCGAACTTTTGGGGGCATCCAAAACGGACGAGATGCTCCATAGACCCTCGCGGTTGACAGTGTCTGCACTGTGACTCCGGGCGGAGCTCCTCGGCCACGGGAAGAAGACGGTTGAGGAGGACTCTAGCGACGACTTTCCCAGTGGCTGATAGCAGGGAGATTCCTTTGTATTTGCCGCAGTCAGACTTGTCCCATTTTTTAAAGATGGTCACGATTACTGCATCTCTGAGATCCCCCAGCATGCTCTCTTCCCTCCAGATGAGAGAGATGAGGTTGTGTATTTGCGCCAGCAGTGCCTCTCCGCCATACTTCAATGCCTCAGCAGGGATTCTGTCCGCACTCATAGCCTTGTTGTTTTTAAGCTGTCTTATGGCTTTTTCTACCTCTTGCAGTGTTGGGGTCTCACTGAGGTGGTGGCAGGTAAGCATGCTGCGGGATAGAGTCAAGAACACTGAAGTCAAAGGCAGAGTCTCGATTGAGGAGATCTTCGAAGTGCGCCTTCCAGCGGGGCCCTGACTGCCTCAGTGTCCTTGATGAGTGTTTCCCAGTTCTTGGCCAGCAGTGGGGTGGGGCCTTGGGTGTTTGGCCCGTAGGTGGCCTTGACTGCGATGAAGAACCCTCGCACATTTAGGTTGTCGGCCAGCTGCTGTATCTCCTGTGCTTTCTTTATCCACCACCTGTTCTTTAGGTTCCAGGTTTTTTGTTGGACCTCAGCCTTGAGCTGTCTGTAATGCTGCTTTGCTGCTCCCGTGTTGGGTTGTTGTTTAAGGCTCAGAAATGCTGTTCCCTTGCGATCTATTAGCTCTTTGATCTCCTGATCATTCTCATCAAACCAGTCCTGGTGTTTCCTGGTTGAGTGACCGAGTGTCTCTTTGCAGGCACTGGTTATGGAGGCCTGGAGGGCAGACCAAGCGCTGTGGGCATTTTGCGTCTCGGGGTCGACAAGACATGCCAAGTTAGCTGTGAGGCGCTGACTGTATTGGGCTCTCTTAGCTGGGTCTTTAAGTGCCCCGGCACTGACTTTTTTGCGGCACTGCCTCTGCTGCCCCCTTCGCTTTGGAGCTATGTTGATGTCGATGATGGATCGGATTCGGCGGTGGTCTGTCCAGCAGTCGTCCGCTCCTGTCATGGCATGGGTGATGCGCACATCCTTGCGATCCCTGGCTCGGACGATGACATAGCCGAGCAGGTGCCAGTGCTTGGAGCGAGGGTGTTGCCACGATACCTTGTATTTGTCCCTCTGGCGGAACATGGTGTTGGTGATGACAAGTTCGTGCTCTAGACAGTTTGTCAGGAGTAGGGTAACACTGGAGTTGGCTTTCCCTACCCCCTCTCCGCCAATCACGCCTCCCCAGAGGTCTGTGTCCTTGCCAGCCCTGGCGTTGAAGTCACCGAGGACGATCAGTTTGTCGCCCGCGGGGACGCAGGACAGGGATTTTTAGAGGTTGTGTAAAAACCCTCTTTGGCCTCATCAGTTGCATCGAGTGTTGGGGTGTACGCGCTGATGACTGTAGCGCACTGGTTGTGGGATAGGGTGAGTCAAAGGTTCGTTAGCCCCGCAGGGGGAGTCTTTGAGGCAGTCAACCAGCTCGTTTTTGATGGCGAAGCCGACTCCGTGGAGGTGGCATTCTTCCTCTGGTTTCCCTTTCCAGAAGAAGATGCAATCTGCACTTGTTCCTTCAGCTGGCCTTCCCCTGCCCGCCGGGTCTCGCTTAGGGCGGCGATGTTGATATCAAAGCATCTAAGTTCCCGGGCAAATATGGCGGAGCGGCATCCCGGCCTGTCGCTCTTGGGGTTGTCCATGAGGGTCCTGACGTTCCAGGTCCCGAACTTCATGTTAACGGAGTGGAAGATACCTGTGCATGAATTCTTTTAACGTAGGGTGATCGTTGCACACCGGCTACCACATGGGCTTAGCTGAGCGAGGTCTTGATCCAGTGACAAGGTGGTCCAAGATGACTGGAGACCAGGCACTGCTATATGGGCCTAGTTGCTTACGGCGAGATTTTGGCCGCAGGCTCGGCACTGCGTAGCGCCCTTGGTGATCTGAGGCCTGGTTGGGGGCAGGCATTGGGAGGGTTAGTGGCCCACTGGGGTTTAGGGTGGGAGGACAGGGGGATCACAGCCATAGAACTCACCATGTGTTGGAGATGGAGAAGAGGCCAGGTCGCCAGTCGGGAAGGAGAGCTCTGGTCATCGTTGAAGGAGGAGGGGAGGCCAGTCGCTGACGTGGGAGAGGGGGACGCAATTGTTGTTGAGGAGGAGGTCATCTGTTGCCACGGGAGGTCCAGCTGTCATTGAGGAGGCCCAGACTCTGTCATGGAGGAGAGACCTATCTGCTGCCACTGGAGGTGTTCTGATCGCCGCTGGAGCGGGTGGTGGAGGCCCGATAGCCAGGTCCAGTTCGAGGACGCCGCCTTGCGGCACCCCACTAGTCACTACCTGCCATTCTGAAAAGGACCCGTTTATTTCTACTCTTTGTTTCCTGTCTGCCAACCAGTTCTCTATCCACGTCAGTCCATTATCCCCAATACCATGTGCTTTAATTTTGCACACTAATCTCTTGTGTGGGACCTTGTCAAAAACCTTTTGAATGTCTAAATACACCACATCCACTGGCTCCACCTTGTCCACTCTACTAGTTACATCCTCAAAAAATTCTAGAAGATTTGTCAAGCATGATTTCCCTTTCATAAACCAATGCTTATTTGGACTGATCCAGTCACTGCTTTCCAAATGTGCTGCTATTACATCTTTAATAATTGATTCCAACATTTTCCCCACTACTGATGTCAGGCTAACTGGTCTATAATTCCCTGTTTTCTCTCTCCCTCCTTTTTTAAAAGGTCGGGTTACATTAGCTACCCTCTAATCCATAGGAACTGATCCAGAGTCAATAGACTGTTGGAAAATGATCACCAATGCATCCACTATTTCTAGAGCCACTTCTTTAAGTACCCTGGGATGCAGACTATCAGGCCCTGGGGATTTATTGGCCTTCAATCCCATCAACTTTCCTAACACCATTTGCTGACTAATAAGGATTTCCTTTAGTTCCACCTTCTCGCTAGCTCTTCGGTCCCCCAGTATTTCTGGAAGGTTATTTGTGTCTTCCTTAGTTAAGACAGAATCAAAGTATTTGTTCAACTGGTCTGCTATTTCTTTGTTCTCCATTATAAATTCACCTGATTCTGACTGTAAGGGACTCACATTTGTCTTCACTAATCTTTTTCTCTTCACGTATCTGTAGAAGCTTTTGCAGTCAGTTTTTATGTTCCCTGCAAAGTGCTTTGAGACGTCCGGTGGTCATGAAAGGTGCCATATAAAACCAACCTTTATTTCTCTAGATCTTCCTCAAACATCACCTTGCTACGTTCCTCCCCACCTTTCAAAACCTCAGGTAAGTCTCTGTAACCGGGTTGTAGTAGGCCACGGTGGGTGGGAGCAATCATGTCTCTTGGGTTTGGTTAGCAGCTACAGAGGCTGCTGAAAAAACCTACAGCCGTAGATATTGTTTTTTTACTGCTCTGGTAGATTATCTGGGTAGATAGTAAATAATGCCTAGAACATAATGAATACATAAACTTACCCATAACTTCATCAGTGTTTACCTATTGGGCATTAAGCATCTGATGGGTGAAGCGCAGAGAGGAAAATCGGGCAATTGGACCTCCTGCTCTTAACAAAGCTCAGCTGATTTCCCGCTTGTTAATTTAAATGGAAAGTAAATTGAGCATACAATCTTTGGGATGATTTTCATTTCTGCACAAAACTTGGAAGTATAATACAAACAGTGAGGACGATAGTGATAGACTTCAAGAAGAGATAGACAGGTGGAATGGGCGGTAATGTGGCAGATTAAATTTAACGCACAAAAGTGCCAAGTGATCCATCTTGGTAGGAAGAATGAAGAGAGGCAATATAAACTAATGGGTACAATTCTAAAGGGGGCTCATGAACAGATAAACCTGGGGGTATATGTGAACAAATCATTGAAGGTGGCAGGGCAGGTTGAGAAAACAGTTAAAAAAGCCTATGGGATCCCGGGTTTCATAAATAGAGATATGGAGTACAAAAGCATGGAAATTATGATGAACCTGTATAAAACACTAGTTTGGCCACAACTGGAGTATTGTGTGTAATTCTGGGCACCGCACTTTAGGAAGGATGTGAAAGTCTTAGAGAGGATGCAGAAAAGATTTGCAAGAATGATTCCAGGGATAAGAGACTTCAGTTACATGGATGGACTGGCGAAGCTGGGGATAGTCTCCTTAGAACAGAGAAGTTTGAGAGGAGATTTAATAGAGGTGTTCAAAATCATAAGGGCTCTAGACAGAGTATATAGAGAGAAACTGTTCCCATTGGCGGAAAGGTCGAGAACCAGAGGATACAGATTTAAGGTGATTGGCAGAAGAACCAAAGATGACACGAGGATAAACATTTTTATACAGCGAGTGGTTAGGACCTGGAATGCACAGCCTGAAAGGGTAGTGGAGGCAATCACTGCTTTCAAAAAGGAATTGGATAAATACCTGAAGGAAAAGATTTGCAGGGTTTTGGGGAAAGGGCAGGGGAGTGAAGAATGGCTGAAGTGCTCTTGCAGAGAGCCGGCACAGGCTAATAAGGAAAGGGTATACACATTAAGCAGTAGGCCACTTAAAAGTGTAGATGAACAAAAGAACCTTGGAGTGCTTGTCCACAGATCCCTGAAAGTAGCAGGCCAGTTGGTTACGAAGGCATACGGAATGCTTGCCTTTATTGGCCAAGACATAGAATATAAGAGCAAGGAGGTTATGCTTAAATTGTATAATACTCTGGTTAGGCCACAGCTGGAGTACTGCAGTTCTGGTCACCATAGTATAGAAAGGACGTGATTGCACTAGGGAGCATGCAGAGGAGATTTACTAGGATGTTGCCTGGAATGGAGAATCTTAGCTATGAGGATAGATTGGGTAGACTGGGTTTGTTCTCATTGGAACAGAGGAGGTTGCGAGGAGACCTCATTGAGGTGTACAAACATTTGAGAGGCCCGGATATAATGGATAGCAAGGGCCTATTTCCCTTGGTGGAGGAGTCAATTATGAGGGGGCATAGTTTTAAGGAGGTTGGTGGAAGGTTCAGAGGAGATTTGAGGGGAGGCTTCTTCACGCAGAGGGTTGTGGGGGTCTGGGACTCACTGCCTGCAAGGGTGGTGGATGCAGAAACCCTCACCACATTTAAAAGGTGCTTGGATGGGCACTAAAAGTGGTGTAATCTGCAGGGTTGAGGACCTAGACCTGGTAAGTGGGATTAGACTGGATAACCTCTTGTTGGCTGGCACAGATACGATGGTAAGTACTTCAGGGAATATTGCCAGGGTTATCCCATGGACTAGTTTCGATTGCCTGGATGGATCGGAGAGGAATTTTCCCAGATTTTTTTTCCCAGAATTGGCCTGGGTTTTTAATCTGGTTTTTGCCTTTCCCAAGAGATCACATGGCTCCGGTTGGGGTGGAGTGTAGAATGTTGCGATGCAGGGGGTGTCGCAGTTGTGCGGGACGGACTGGTTGGGCTGGGTGCTCTTTACTTTTCCACCATTGTTCATTGTTCATGGGTTTATATGTGATCTCTAGGGCTGCTGACCGAGGGATGTGTGGCTATTTGTTGGCCGGGGCAGACACGATGGGCCAAGATGGCCTCCTTTTCCGCTGTAGATTTCTATGTTTCTATGTTTCTAAATATCTGAATCTAAATAAAAAATATTTTTCAAGATGGCCCATTATAAAGTTCTTTCCAATTCCCAGAGTTTCTGTGCATTAGTGTTTCTAAAGCTTGATGCAATGAAAGAGTTAATATTTTGATGGATTTGTTATATAATACTCGAGGAGTCCATTAAAGTTATTTTTTTCCCTTCATGACCTCTATGCAAAAGTGGGCAGATTTGCAGTTGTTGATGGAAAGCCTAATAAACAGCTTTGTGTGCTCTTAATCACACATTGCCTGCAGTGTTAAATAAGTAACCGAGTGAAAGACGATAAATTTGAAAAAAAATGTGCAAGTCAAGAGAACCAATCTGCAAAATTATATAACCCTGTATAAATCTGATGTGACTTGATCTGCCGTTAGAAACTAACAAACCAATCAACCTGAACACCATGCCCATTCCCAGTAATAGCTTGCACAGATGAGAAAGCAACAAAAAGGTAATGCATGACAGTCTGCAATGATGACATAATGTGTATCCAGATTGCCGTCCCATAGAGATGTGAATTGAAATAGTATTGAAGAGGGTAAGTATTTCTGCTCAATGTACCCGCAAAAGAATTTGATTTTAGTCAAGTTCCGAGGTTCAGATTATTTCCTTTTTCAAAGCCTCAAGGTATGTGTCCATTGCATTTCATTCTGAGTTGTAAACATGACTGGACTATCAAAAATAAATTCCCCTCACTGCAATAAAGATAAAGATAAAGATAACATCCTATGGAATACTGGCTCGCAGACAATGAGATCAATTTGCTTTTGCAAATTTTTAATTTGCATGCACAATGAGGCCAGAAATTTACCCACCTGGACGGGTCCGGTGCAGACGGCTGGCGTGGCGGGGCGCCAACTCACTGCTGGCTCCATCCCACTGCTGAAAATCACTTCCCCTTAGTGGGGCCTATTAAGCCCGCCCTGCGTGTTACCCAGTCCAATTAAATGGTGCGGGTCTGGTGATGTAATCGATGATGCGTTTTCAGCTGGGATCTTTAAAGGGACCATGACCACATTGGATTTGAATGTCAATCTAACACAGTGCTGTCAGTGCACTACAGCATTGGAGTGCTGCAATGACTGCACAGAAGCAGAGGGCTGCAACCTGGTTCTCCAATGACTCCCTCCATATGCTTATGGGGGGAATCAGAGCACGCAGGAGGGTCCTCTTCCCTTCCAATGCGAGGAAGAGACCACCCCAGGAGACCAAATCAGCCTGGTTGGAGATTGCAGAGGAGGTCACCAGCAGAGATATGGTCAGGAAGATCTGGGTGCAGTGCCGCAAATATTTCAATGATTTTATTAGATTAGGAACCGCGAGTACAGAAGGGGACATCTCAGCAACCTGGTGACTGAATTACATAACATACACACTCATATGGGGACTAATGTCAGCAACCACAAAATAGTCATCATGTCAATAATGGTATCTGTACCTATTCTTAGTACAGCATATCTAACTCATCTCTTTACTCTCCCATAGGTCCATCAAGAGCCACCCACACACCCCCTCCCAACAGCTGCCCACTGTCCAGGAGGAAGAGGAAGATGACTCTTCAGAGGAACCTCTAGCCACTGAGGGTGCAGTGTCACTAGGTACAAGTGCACCTAGCACCAGCGCAGAGACGCATGCCTCGGTGGGTGCCATATGACATCGAGTAGTTTTGCACCGGGTCCATCAAAAGTCACAAGTGAGCAAGAGCAGATGGTAGAGACAGGGACAGCAGTGGAGCCTCCTTGCTGGAGGGTACAGGACACTTTCAGCTCTGCTCAGTTGCATGCAGACGCTGAGCCTCAGGGGCCATCCAGAAAGACAGCAATCCTGGAGGTAAAGAACGAAGTGCAGGGGGCTCTGACAGGTTTTGCAAATGTTCATAGAATGGAGGAGTTCATCTCCAACATGAGCACCACCGTGTCGCAGGCAATGGCGACTGTAGGCTTCTGCTTGGATAGGATGGCACCTACTTAGAGCAGCTAATGCACCATGCATGGAGAATATCTTTGGTGGATAGGTGGCTATCTATGGAGAATAGATGGCAGAGGCTCATAGACCTCCTCACTAGGAGGGATGTCGGCATAGACGTGGGTCTTCGTGCCCCACTGATATGCAGCCAGGTGCTCTCAAGCTCCTTGGCAGCAGGGAAGTGAGCAGGCTGCCTCTACCTCTGCTGAAGCCACAGGGCTAGCACCTCATAGAAGCATGTGGAAGAGAAAGATGACACACAAGTAGATTCACAAGGGTAACCACTTGGGTGTTTTAGCCAATGTTATTGTAAAGTTTCCGTTAATGTGCTGTCAAACATAAAAATCGTTATTTTCAACACTTTCAGGTCTTGGACAGATTTTATCATCTTAAAAAAGGGGAAAAGTCTGACTGCGGCAACTACAGAGGAATCTCCCTGTTGTCGGCCACTGGGAAAGTCAGCGCAAGAATCCTCCTCAACCGTCTTCTCCCTGTGGCTGAGGAGCTCCTCCTGGAGTCACAGTACAGATTCTGTCCACTAAGAATACAATGGACATGATCTTTACAGTGCGACAACTGCAAGAGAAATGCAGAAACAGCACCAACCCTTGTACATAGCCTTCTGTGACCTCATAAAGGTCTTTGACACTGTTAACCGTGAGGGACTATGGAGCGTTCTCCTCTGTTTCGGCTGCCCCAAAAAGTTTGTTGCCATCCTCCGCCTGCTCCACAATGACATGCATGCTGTGATCTTGACCAACAGATCCACCACATACCCAATCAACGTCCAGACCAGGGTCAAGCAGGGCTGCGTCTTCCCGCCAACCCTCTTCTCGATCTTCCTCGTTGCAAGGCTCCACCTCACGCTCAACAAGCTCCCCGCTGGAGTGGAACTAAACTATAGAACCAGTGGGAAGCTCTTAAACCTTCGTTGCCTCCAGGCCAGATCCAAGACCGTTCCATCCTCTGTCGTCGGACTACAGTATGTGGACGACGCTTGCATCTGCGCGCATTCAGAGGCTGAACTCCAAGTCATCGTCAACATTTTCACCGAGGCGCATGAAAGCATGGGTCTTACGCTAAACATCCATAAGATAAAGTTCTTCCACCAACCTGATAGCACTGCCCCCCAGTCATCAAGATCCACAGTGCGGCCCTGGACAACGTGGACCACTTTCCATACTTCGGGAGCCTATTATCAGCAAGGGCAGACATCGATGACGAGTTTCAACACCGCCTCCAGTGCACCAGAGCAGCCTTCGGTCGCCTGAGGAAGAGAGTGTTCAAAGATCAGGCCCTCAAATCTGGCATCAAGCTTATGGTCCACAGGGCTGTAGTGATAACCGCCCTCCTATACGGCTCAGAGATGTAGACCATATACAGTAGACACCTCAAATTTTTGGAAAAATACCACCAATGATATCTCCGCAAGATCCTGAAAATCCCCTGGGAGGACAGACACACCAACGTCAGTATTCTCGATCAAGCCAACATCCCCAACATCGAAGTACTGACCACATTCGACCAGCTCTGTTGGGCGGGCCACATTGTTCGCATGCCCGACGTAAGACTCCCAAAGCAATCGCTCTACTCAGAACTCCTACACGGCAAGCGAGCCCCAGGTGGGCAGAGGAAACGTTTCAAGGATACCCTAAAAGCCTCCTTGATAAAGTGCAACATCTCCACCGGCACCTGGGAATCCCTGGCCAAAGACCATTCTAAGTGGAGGAAGAGCATCTGGGAGGACACTGAACACCTCGAGTCTCGTCACTGAGAGCATGCAGAAAACAAGCGCAGGCAGCGGAAGGAGCATGCAGCAAACCAGACTCCCCACCCAACCTTTCCTCCAACGACTGTCTGTCCCACCTGTGAGAGACTGTAATTCCCATATTGGACTGTTCAGTCACCTGACAACTCACTTTTAGAGTGGAAGCCAGTCTTCCTCGATTTTGAGGGACTGCCTATGATATGATGTAAAGTTTCTGTCAACGTGCTGTCAAACATAAAAATCTTTATTTTCAACACGTTCAGGTCTTGGACAGATTTAATTGCACCTTTGTAAGTGGCTTAGTGAGTTGCAGTGAATGGTGAGACATAACAGTACCTCCAGCAATGATGGTGAGTGTGAAAGGAATGACTTGGTCATTGCAGGGATGCTTTATGGTGTTGCTGAAGGGTGGTGCCATATGGGTGTGTGGCGTCAAATGAAATAGATATGGCCACGATTAGGCCAATCCTCACCTCCTGGGCAGCAATATGCTTGGGTGATGATGCCCTCTGTCCTGTGCAGCATCAGGTGATTGCGGAGAAGGTTGGTGGTGTTGTTGGTGCTGCTGGTGTGCCTGGTGCTGTTGATGTTGGGGCTCATTATAATCAGATTCTGAGGACCAAGATGAAACAGTATAAATGCCATCCATGCTGATGGAATAGATGGCAGGTGAAGTAGAGATGACAGAAGCAATCTGTCAATGGTGAGAGAGGTTCTTCCAATGAGGTGACACTGGATGGTGACTTTGCTGGAAAGACTTCAGCCTGCAGAATCTGTGCTGGGAATACAGTGAGAAACAGCTTCTACTGAGGAAAATGGTCATCTATCAGGTGGGAGCTTTTATAGTACATTGGATCTTGTCAACTAATCAGCTGGAGCAATGGCCACTTAAAGCCCGCCTCAGTTGACAGACATGGTTCCCGGGCAGCATGTTTCCCATGGCAAGATGAGGTTAAAAGCACTCTTAAGGGTCTGACAACTAGCTACTAATAATTTAAATTGGATTGCCCGCCTCTGCCAGTCGGGTCCAGTCTGCGCATGGAAACGGGTTTATAGCGGGTTCCTGACCCGCTCCCAAAAATACCAACTTTCAGATCCAACCCACCTCTGATTGCGGCCGCTATCACCCCGGGAAATTCCATCCTTACTTTTCTTTTTAAATTAAGCAATAACTAATGACAGAATAGACTACAGTGCTATCCATTATGTAGCCAAGTTGGGAGACCATTCTAATTTTGTTGACATTATATGTGGTTTTCCAACATAATTGAGACAAAGCATTAGATTTCTGTTTCTGTCCCATAGTGCCTATCATTTTATGTCAATTTTCTAAGCTGAACTTCTGGGGAATAATCAATCAGTTTGCTTTCTCATTACAACTGCAGCTCTTAGAAAGAGAAACGGCTCTTATTGCTCAGAATTCATGGATGACATCTCATTTTCAGCCTCTCACTCTCTATCCCTAAATCTAATCGACCACTTTGTCAGCTTTTCGAACCAAAGTCAAAATCAAATTTACAAGAAATCATTACATTTGCCCAAAACAAATACTCGCCAACTGGGTACAGTTGGTCAACCAAGCTGGCTGCTCATCAACCCAGGAAATAACAATGCATCTGGGGGCAGGGTGCGGTGGGGGGATGGATGTTGGGGTGGTGTAGTTCCTGTAGAGCCATCTTGTATGTGTGTGTGTTTGTAATGTCATAAGAAGTTATCACATTGGTGCCGAGGATGGGATAATCAGATTTGCTAGCTGAAATTTTTGTTGGTGGATGTTTCTGCCAAATAACAGAGAGACTCTGAGAGGTTCTTTGTTTTGCAGCACAGCTAAAAATCCAAGGTCAATTACAAACATCCTTGGCTGACAGAAGCAATCTGGCAATGGTGAGAGAGGAGGTAGACAAAAAGCAGGAAACTATAGACCAGTTAGCCTAACATCTGTGGTTGGGAAAATGTTGGAGTCCAGTATTAAAGAAGCAGTGGCAGGACATTTGGAAAAGCAAAATTCAGTCAGGCAGATTCAGCATGGTTTTATGAAGGGGAAGTCATGTTTGACAAATTTGTTGGAATTCTTTGAGGATGTAATGAACAGGGTGGATAAAGGGGAACCAGTGGGTGTGGTATATTTGGACTTCCAGAAGGCATTTGACAAGGTGCCACATAAAAGGTTACTGCACAAGATAAAAGTTCACAGGGCTGGGGGTGATATATTAGCATGGGTAGAGGATTGGCTAACGAACAGAAAACAGAGAGTTGGGATAAATGGTTCATTCTCTGGTTGGCAACCAGTAACTAGTGGGGTGCCGCAGGGATCAGTGCTGGGACACCAACTATTTACAATCTTGGAAGAAGGGACCGAGTGTAACGTAGCCAAGTTTGCTGACAATACAAAGATGGGAGGAAAAGCAATGTGTGAGGAGGACACAAAATATCTGCAAAAGGACATAGGCAGGCTAAGTGAGTGGGAAAAATTTGGCAGATGGAGTATAGTGTTGGAAAGTGTGAGGTCGTGGACTTGGGAAGAAAAAAAGCAAAGAGCAGGTTATTATTTAAAAGGAGAAAGATTGCAAAGTGCTGCAGTACAGTGTGACCTGGGGGTAATTGTGCATGAAACACAAAAGGATAGTATTCAGGTACAGCAAGTGATCAGGAAGGCCAATGGAATATTGGGCTTTATTGCAAAGGGGATGGAGTATAAAAGCAGGGAAGTCTTGCTACAGCTATACAGGGTATTGGTGAGAAACATAGAAACATAGAAAATAAGGTCAGGAGTAGGCCATTCGGCCCTTCGAGCCTGCACCACCATTCAATATGATCATGGCTGATCATGCAACTTCAGTACCCCATTCCTGTTTTCTCTCCATACCCCTTGATCCCTTTAGCCATAACGGCCACATTAAACACCCTTTTGAATATATCTAACGAACTGGCCTCAACAACTTTCTGTGGTAGAGAATTCCACAGGTTCACAATTGTCTGAGTGAAGAAGTTTCTCCTCATCTCGGTCGTAAATGGCTTACCCCTTATCCTTAGACTGTGACCCCTGGTTCTGGACTTCCCCAACATCGGGAACATTCTTCCTGCATCTATCCTGTCCAATCCCGTCAGAATTTTATATGTTTCTATGCGATCCCCTCTCATTCTTCTAAATTTCAGTGAATATCAGCCTAGTCGCTCCAGTCTTTCTTCATATGTCAGTCCTGCCATCCTGGGAATCAGTCTGGTGAACCTTCGCTGCACTCCCTCAATAGCAAGAATGTCCTTCCTCAGATTAGGAGACCAAAACTGTACACAATATTCAGGGTGTGGCCTCACCAAGGCCCTGTACAACTGTAGTAAGACCACCCTGCTCCTATACTCAATTCATCTCACTATGAAGGCCAACATGCCATTTGCCTTCTTCACTGCCTGCTGTACCTGCATGCCAACTTTCAATGACTGATGTACCATGACACCAGGTCTTGTTGCACCTCCCCTTTTCCTAATCTATCACCATTCAGATGATATTCTGCCTCCTTGTTTTTGCTACCAAAGTGGATAACCTCACAGTTATCTACATTATACTGCATCTGCCATGCATTTGCCCACTCACCTAACCTGTCCAAGTCACCCTGCAGCCTCTTAGTATCCTCCTCACAGCTCACACTGCCACCCAGCTTAGTGTCATCTGCAAACTTAGAAATATTGCATTCAATTCCTTCGTCTAAATCATTAATGTATATTGTAAATAGCTGGGGTCCCAGCACTGAACCTTGCGGTACCCCACTGCCTGCCATTCTGAATAAGACCCGTTTATTCTTACTCTTTGCTTCCTGTCTGCCAACCAGTTCCCTATCCACGTAAATACATTACCCTCAATACCATGTGCTTTAATTTTGCACACTAATCTCTTTTGTGGGACCTTGTCAAAAGCCTTTTGAAAATCCAAATAAGCCACACCTCGAATACTGAGTGCAGTTTTGATTTCCATATTTACGAAAGGATATACTTGCTTTGGAGGCAGTTCAGAGAAGGTTCACTAGGTTGATTCCGAAGATGAGGGGGTTGACTTATGAGGAAAGAATGAGTAGGGGTCGGACTGCTACTCATTGGAATTCAGAAGAATGAGAGGTGATCTTATCGAAATGTATAAGATTATGATGGGGCTTGACAAGGTGGATACAGAGAGGATGTTTCCACTGATGGGGGAGACTAAAACTGGAGGGCATCATCTTAGAATAAGGGGCTGCCCATTTAAAACTGAGATGAGAAGAAATTTCTTCTCTCAGAGGGTTGTAAATCTGTGGAATTTGCTGCCTCAGAGAGCTGTGGAAGTTGGGACATTGAATAAATTTAAGGTAGAAATAGACAGTTTCTTCAATGATAAGGGGATAAGGTTATGGGGAGCGGGCAGGGAAGTGGAGCTGAGTCCATGATCATATCAGCCATGATCTTATTGAATGGCGGAGCAGGCTCTAGGAGCCGTATGGCCTACTACTGTTCCTATTTCTTATGTTCTTATGTTTTTATGTAGAGGCTGCACCTATGAGAATAATAGGGTGCTTGATTGAGTTCTATTGTGACCGAGAGACTTTCAGAGCATATGTGGAGTGGCTAGAAATGTTTTTCTCTGCAAATAGTATAGTCGACGTCCCTGATGATGAAAACCGTAACCACGCGGTGTTGGAAAGGAAACGGGTTATTTTCCTGACTGAAGCTGGCCCCGATGTGTATGAAATCCTGAAAAATGTGTTTGTTCCCATCAGATCAATGGATACACAAAGTTAGAACAGCATGACAATCCTAAGCACCTGGAAATTGCTGAAAGTTATCATTTTGGAACACAGGATCAATTCATTGATGAGAGTATCAGTGAGTACATTGTACCTTTAAAAAAGCAATCCATTCACTTTCATTTCGGAAACATTCAGGACCGAGCATTGCGTGACTGCTGTGTTTTTGGGTTGAAAAATGAAGAAATCATAAAAAAATTCTTGATAACCCCGAACTTGACTTTCGATTTAGCTTGTCAGACAGCTATATCGATGGATATGGCCGACCAATGTTCCTGAGAATTTCATGCCATTTCCAGTTGATAGCCAACCGAGGTGAATCACCTGCAGGTTAAAACTACAAGGCAGTTGGGTCCCAAGGTCTCAGCAACTGGCTAAGGTAACAGCGCATTGACTTCGTGCCATCGGTGTCTGGGGCAACACATCGCTCAAAGTTGTCCATATGTGAAGATAGACTGTTACTTTTGAAAGAAAACAGGGCATCTTGCAAAGGCGTGCCGACTGAAGAGTAAACTAATGTTCAATGCTAGAAGTAGCAATCACCAGAGACTACATAGCATTGAGGAAAAGCAACAGGATGAGGAGGTTCTGGAGATACACATCATCAGGAGCTTGAGGGTATCTAACAGCAATTTACAAAGTATCATCATCCAAGCAGCCGTTGCAGGAAACAGGATTCCCATGGAAATCATAATGGTGCATCCGTGAATGTAGTACCAGAATCACTGTATCTCGACAAATTGTGTGATTTTCCACTGGAGAAGTCGAAGATAGAGCTGCAAGGCTATTCAGGATAGCAAATCCCTGTGGTAGGGTGTATCACTGTACCGGTGAAATACAAGGATCAGTCTCAGATCTTGCCTTTCTTAATAGTGTCAAGAGACATACCTGCCTTGATAGGTAGAAATTGGTTGGGATCATTGAAGCTGGATTGGAATGAGATTTTTCATGTTGAAACAAGATTTGAATTGAAAGATGATGTCATCAAGAAGCATCCAAAGGTATTCTGCAAAACAGGCAGTCTGATCCAAGGCTTCAAGGCAAGTGTCAGAGTACAGAAGAATGCTCGACCAGTTTACTGCAAGCCACAGCCCGTACTATATCCAGTCAATGAGAAAGTTGAGCAAGAACTCAAAAGACTAGAAACGGAAAACATTATTTCTAAGGTAGATCGAAGTAATTGGACTACACCCATTGTTTTTGTATCGAAGTCAGATGGTAATGCTGATGCTATGTCCAGATTTCTATCCCCATCACAAGTTACACTCAATAGGGAAGAAGTGTTCTATCTTTCATACAGTGATGAACTGACAGTCATTGCTGAAGAGATTCGTAGAGCATCCAACCGTGACCCAGTCATGTCAAAGATGTATGATTACATCACAAATGGCTGGCCAAACCATGTATCAGAGAAAGATATTAATCCATACTTCGTTCGTAGAAATCATTGTGATTGATAGCCATTCGAAAAGGGTAGAGGTGTTTCTGATGCGGAAAATAACAACAAGTAAAGCACTAGACAATTTGTGAAGATTGTTTTTTTCATATGGTCACCCAGAAGAAATGGTGTCTGATAATGGGTGGCAATTTTGTTCAGTTCATGAGCAGAAATGGTGTGAAACATACCAAAGTTCCACCCTGCTTCAAATGGTGCAGCAGAGTGCACGGTACAAATTGTAAAACGTGCCCTCATCAAGAAAATGTTGGATCCAAATCCAAAGAAATGGCCATTGTCATTGGACCACAAACTAGCACATTTTCTAATTACTGGTACTACATCAGCAGAGTTGTTTCTCAAACAACAGCCACGAACCAGATTCTTGTTGCTAAAGCCAAACTTGGCATAGTCAGTAAAAGAGAAACAATGAAGACAGAAAGAGAATTATGGTCGAGGTAGAGTAAGAGAGAGATTGTGAAATTAAATTAGAAGTTGAGAGTGAAGAACCATCACCATAAAAGTTTAAAATGGCTACCAGGAAGAATAGTGAAAATATTTGGCCCTAGCACATATTTGGTCAAGATGTTTGATCATGGAACGGTTAGATTTGTTCACATTGATCATATTTTACCTGCAGATGTGGAAGGAGTTAAAAATTGGAATGATTCAATTATTTGAGTCAGATAGTCTTGTTACAAGTCGAGTACCAGTAGCAAATCCTACATCAGATGTACTGGAAACAAGTTGAAGAGAAGGTCAGGATTTAATTCTGAGAATAATTCAGGCAGACAAACAGTCTGAAGTTGTAGAGAGTTCAAATATAGACCAAGGGCATCCCTTGGAGAAAAACTCTTCTCATGCTCAGCCTAGAATGAGTCTATGTTCGACACCAAGTTTGGGAAGTTCTGTTCGAGAGTGAATGTATCCTGTTCGAGAGCGAAGGTATCATTTTCGAAACAGAAAACCAAAGGTTAATTTTGAATTGTAAATATAGCAAAATAAGTCCATATCTTTTGTTATGTATAACCACGCAAGTTATGTATGATGATTATTTGTTATGATTACTTCTTCTTAAGGAGGCAAAAGTGTAATATAGAGCTCCGCCTAGTGGAAGACTGCTCTACCTAGTGGACTACTGTTGTAATGCAACTGCTGATGTAAATACAATATAAGCATCAGGTTACAAGGTCACCTGACAAGTTCCTGTAGAGCCATCTTGTATGTGTGCGTTTGTGATGTCGTAAGAAGATATCACAACCTTTTGATAGGTTACCTACCTGCCAGGTTTGGGGCAGGGGCTTGTGATAAGGATGGGGAGAGTATGGTCAGGGTCAGAGATTATGGTCAGGGCGGGGAGATCGTGATCAGGATGGAGAGATCATGTTCGGGGTGGGGAGATTGTGGCCAGGGGGATAGCATGGAGCTGGTGGGCATCAGGGTAGTGTCAGAGTTCATTGGGGGTTGGGGAAGTTGGGGGGAGATCGTGGTGTGGTGGGGTCGGAGATCACGGGAGATCGGAGAGATCGGGGATCTGCGATTGTGGGAGGGTGGGCAGTGGGGAGGCCGAGTGGGTGGTCACAGATCATGGAGGTGGGATATCAGACTAGGGAGGGAAGCAGGCAATCTTGGGCCTGGAAGAAGCACTCCTGCTCCTCCTCTCCCCATAATCAGAGCTGTGAATGTACTTACCTGATGGATCCAGCCCTTCTCGCCTTCTTTTACCTGCCAGGTTTCCCGAGTTGAAGGAAACCTGGCTGAAAAGGGTAAACTATAAAAAGTCTGTAAAAAATGGAGGCATGCAGCCTTCTTAAAAGATTTTACTGTGCAACCAGCCCCCTTAGCGCGGATTGGTCACCTGACCTGCCTCCGTTAAAACTGGAAGTGTGCAGGTTGGGGTCGCATTTGAAATATTTAAAACTTTGGGGTGGATTTTTGTTTTTTGAGAGTTCGGGGCGGTAATGGTGGTTGGGCGGTCCTGATGCCGCCTGGAAATAATTTGCACCCTTGTCTGCAAATTCCGACATAAAATGAGGATCCTTTATTGGGGGCGCTAAATCAGGCATTACACAAGGAGCTTTGTGCGCCTCAGTCAAAAATCACGTGTTGAAAAAGGTCACCATTTTGTGCATGCACTGACACGTTTCAATTTTCCCGGGCGCAGTTGGTAGTTTAGTGTGTGGCAGTTTCCGGCGCACATACAAGACTTTGGAAGAGATGGCACAGCAAGAGGGCAGGTAGCATGCCACAAGATTATCTGCAGAGGCTGCTGAGTACTTAGTGCAGGCCGTTGAAAGGAGGTCTGCACTCCATCTGGTTGGGGGAGGGAGGCCGTTGCCCAGCATTTTCAAGAGAATCTGGCGGGAGATTGCACAGGAGGTCTCAGTGGCAGACACCTAGCTAGAACTGGCACCTAATGCTGCAAAAATTCAATGACCTTACGAGGGTCATCATGGTAAATACCCTTCACATTGCCATGGTTGCGAGATCAATATCTCACACAATGTTAAGTCTCTGATGGAGCTGCCCCTTCTCAATGTGTTGCAGGCCATGGTGTGGGTTGCAGAATGCAGCAGAAAGCTGAAGGCTCATTCTCCAACCATTGGCTCTGCATTCAGGATGCACATAAATTCTTTCACCCTAATCATTGTCAACCCTCCTTGCACTCTACTCCCACTGCTGAAATGCGTTTCATAAACATCACCCTGAGCCGCAATGCTACCTGCCTCTCAATCTTTAAAAAACTTCACTCAACAGCCACACATATTGAAGTGAAGACATCCGCACATCCACAGTGGCAGCTATTGAACTATAGAAGGCATATGTGGCACAGCAGTAGGTGGACCCTTACTGAACCCTTCTTATTCTTCCTATTGTAGGCCAAGCTCTCACACAACAGATGGGAGCAACGACGTACAGGAGGAGGACAGCTGGAGCTGCTGAAGTTCACAGTGAGTCTCAGAGCTCATGGGCACCACAGTTTAGACAGCGGCCGGGGGCGCTGCCGAGCCCCCTTCAGGTAGTGAGGGTAGGTAAATGGAACATGCGACTGATGTGACTTCATTGACTCTTGATATGAAGTGGCGTAGCCCCTTTACATGTACATGTCCAATGCAATCTTCCTGCTATCACACTATCCCCTCCCCTGCTGCTAACCACACGTCTGTTGTTTTCCGCGTGCAGCTGACCAGCCATAAACGCCTTCTCAGGAGCCATCTACATCTGGTCACGGGGCAGACAATGAGGCAGGCGATGAAAGTGTGCTGCCTGAACCTGACAGCCCAGCAATTGCCCTATCTGCTGACATTACATCTGGAGACAAAGCCGATTTCCCGGGGTTTGAGGGCGCTGAGGCTCCTGGCCCCAGTGGCCTACAGCAACGCGGTGCGGGAGGGAAAGCTCAGAGGCCAGCTCCCCGGAGGGTGAGTCAGCACAGTAGTCCTGCTGAAGAACAGGCAGACGTGGACCTGGACTTGGTGGTAATGTACAGGGAAAACACAGAGATGCACCGCGAGCTCATGGGTGCATTGGGTAGGATCCCCCTAAGCATCCCCCTAAACGTGCTGTGGGTGTTGCGGAGACCACCTCATGCATTGCCCGTACATCTGAGGACTCCAACAAGCCCATCCTTGCCTGCTCTCAGAGGCAGATGGGCTCCAGTAGCGACAGTGGCGTTCCAGAGTGTGTGGCGTGTGCCATGGGTGAGGGCGAGGCAGCGATGACATCGCAGGCACAAGCTATGCTGCAGCTTGGTGATGTTATGCGGTTGCTGACTGCTGCCATCCTCTCTGTCTTCCCCACTGTCCATAGAAACATAGAAAATAGGTGCAGGAGTAGGCTATTCGGCCCTTCGAGCCTGCACCGCCATTCAATAAGATCATGGCTGATCATTCCTTCAGTACCCCTTTCCTGCTTTCTCTCCATACCCCTTGATCCCCTTAACCGTAAGGTCCATATCTAACTCCCTCTTGAATATATCCAGTGAACTGGCATCAACAACTCTCTGCGGCAGGGAATTCCACAGGTTAACAACTCTCTGAGTGAAGAAGTTTCTCTTCATCTCAGTCCTAAATGGCCTACCCCTTATCCTAAGACTATGTCCCCTGGTTCTGGACTTCCCCAACATCGGGAACATTCTTCCCGCATCTAACCTGTCCAGTCCAGTCAGAATCTTATATGTTTCTATGAGATCCCTCTCATTCTTCTAAACTCCAGTGACTAAAGGCCCAGTTGATCCAGTCTCTCCTCATATGACAGCCCAGCCATTCCTGGAATCAGTCTGGTGAACCTTCACTGCACTCCCTCAATAGCAAGAAAGTCCTTCCTCAGACTAGGAGACCAAAATTGAACACAATATTCCAGGTGAGGCCTCACTAAGGTCCTGTACCACTGCAGTAAGGCCTCCCTGCTTCTATATACAAATCTCCTAGCTATGAAGGTCAACATACCATTTGCCTTCTTTACCGCCTGCTGTACCTGCGTGCCCACTTTCAGTGACTGATGAATCATGACTCCCAGGTCACGTTGCACCTCCCCTTTTCCTAGTCTGCCGCCATTCAGATAATATTCTGCCTTCGTGTTTTTGCCCCCAAAATGGATAACCTCACATTTATCCACATTATACTGCATCTGCCATGCATTTGCCCACTCACCTAACCTGTCCAAGTCACCCTGCAGCCTCTCAGCGTCCTCCTCACAGCTCACACCGCCACCTAGTTTAGTGTCATCTGCAAACTTGGAGATATTACACTCTATTCCTTCATCCAAATCGTTAATGTATATTGTAAATAGCTGGGGTCCCAGCACTGAGCCCTGCGGCACTCCACTAGTCACTGCCTGCCATTCTGAAAAGGGCCTGTTTATCCCGACTCTCTGCTTCCTGTCTGCCAACCAGTTCTCTATCTACGTTAGTACATTACCCCCAATACCATGCGCTTTGATTTTGCATACCAATCTCTTGTGCGGGACCTTGTCAAAAGCCTTCTGAAAGTCCAAATACACCACATCCACTGGTTCTCCCTTGTCCACTCTGCTAGTTACATCCTCAAAAAATTCCAGAAGATTCATCAAGCATGATTTCCCTTCCATAAATCCATGCTGACTTGATCCGAACCTGTCACCACCTTCCAATGGGGAAGTGACAGTGCCGAAGCAGGCCAGCAAGTTGTGGTGACACATCGGGCTCTGGATGCTGAGGCCCAACCCTGTCTGAGTGTCAGTTGTTCCCAGGAAATGGAAGGTGCTGTCCTTCCTCAGGATGACAGCATTCCGGCTCCACTGACTCTCCCACCATGCACCTTATGCGGTCCACACCCGAGTCATCAGAGACTGCTTCTGCCACTGCTTAGATGCAGCAGTCTGTAGCTGAGCCATCCAGGCCCAGAGCTGGTCCACGGCGCCGTCCTGGGCCATCTGCACTGTCTGCCCCCTAACACAGCAGCCCTCAAGCAGCCTTGTTGTAGGCACTGAGGCCTCATTGAGGAGGAGCAGCAGGCTTGGGAGGGGGATGAAGGGAAGGGGGGAAGAGAGGAAATCTTAGGGCATGTCCCATTACAGAATGGGAAAGCCTTCTGCAGATGTCTTGCTATATTATGAGTACCCTGAAAATAGTTGTTTTTTAATAACGCACTTGTCGTTAAATTACTTGCATCAGAACGCTGTTTATTGTATCGTTTGATTTGATGGTTTATTGTTTCATTTGGTTTTGTTAGAGGTGGATTGTTTGTTAATTTTTTTGATAAATATGTCACTTTGACCCTTAGCCGTTGGTGTTATGTGTCTCATTCAATAGCTCAGCGTAGATATGCCTGCATGGTTGTGTTGTGTATGCATGCCTGTTTACTGTGTGATGTCTGTAACACTGTTATACAACACTGAATGTACCCTTACATTGTACACATCTTACCTGTACACCAGAGGGTGCTGCTGCTGGAGACCTAAGGGTTACCTGCACAGTGCAGGTATAAAAAGGAACTCACAGCTTGTTGTCCTCACTCAGGAGCTGCAAATAAAGGACTACAGGTCTGCACAGTTTAAGTATCATACCCTGCCTCGTGGTGTCATTACTAAAGATGCCGACATACACTACAACTGGCAACGGGAATACAAGGTCACGAATCACAAGCTCAGCATATCGAATCTCAGCATCTTTCAGCAATTTACCGATGGGGAAGATTGGGACGCTTTTGTAGAAAGATTGGAACACTCAAGGAGACTGGCTGCACCGTGCGACTTTGGCGACCACCTAAATGAAGCACTAAGGGACTCTAAACCGACGAGAGCAGTGCACTGTATTGATACTTCTAAGGGCAGAAACGCTGCCCCGAATCACGCAACCCTGAGTCCACCACATGGGGCAAACCGGCTAGGCCCGTGCTGGCGCTGTGGGGGAAACCACAGGGCCCACCAGTGCCACTACAAAGACTATGCATGCAAAGAGAAAAGGCACCTTCAAAGGATGTGCAGAAAAAGCTTTACTCACCACATCTCTAATGAGTTGGCTGATCATCGGGACTCTGACACAGAGGAAGGTGAAGTTGCTCAAATTCTGGAAGAAGAGTATGGAACTCATACCTGCTCCTCTAAAAGTTCTCCGTGGACGATGAAAGTAGACGTCGACGGAGTCCCAGTTTCTATAGAGAGTGACACAGGGGCGAGCCAGTCTGTGATGAGCCAAGCGACCTTTGAAGAACTTTGGATGAATCCCGCCAATCGACCACAACAGCATCCTGTCCAAGCGAAGCTGTTCCCAGGCCTCCGGGCTCCAGTAATCGACCTTGAACATGGATCCATCACAGCCTCCGGAGGTTCCACTGTCCAGCTCGACTGCCCACAGCATCCGGCGAAATCTCCGAGACCAAGGATCCAAACTCCACTTTCCGGACCGGGGCAGCACTACAAGAGGTGAATGGTGTCGAAAGAAATAGATTCCCGATGTCCAGGTTCGAACCTGTGGAAGGAAAGAGCACCACAGCCTCCCTCAGGAAAGCCAGAAAATGGCTGCCGCACCACAAGGAGAAAAATCTAAAATCAAAATGGCCGCGGCCATCCCACGAGGAGCATTGGAACAGCATCATGTGACACCGAGCAGCCAATCGGATTTGAAGGCTCCCTTAAAAAAGATCGGTAACCAAAAAAATTTAAAGGGGAAGTTTCAACTATTTGAGTACACAAACTTTAAAGCTAAAGTTGCAATTAAAGGGTGCAAGTATGAAAATTTATGCAATGTAATCATGAATTGTGATGCTGGTTAAACTAATGTGACTAATGAGATGAATGTAGGTGTCATTAAGGTTAAGAACAAGTTTATTATTCTTAACAATAATGATAGAGAATATGATGCCCCTTGCAGAACACACACACAGCCAGTGGGAACACACCCACTACAAGGACAGTGGTTAATGGGCAGCCCAGTCACCACTAATGGCAACCTGCATCAGACTAGCCCTACAAACACTGGCCACCAGGTCCAACACCAGGAGCATGAGGCCAATACCCTCCAGCTTCCCTGGCAAACCCTAGGATGATCTGACCCTCATCCCAATTGGTGGACAAGGAGCCCACCCAGTCTTGTGGCCCTGCCCACAACTACCCAAATCACAGTGTATGCACACCACCCACTGCTGCCGTGGCTACCCCCCTTGAGGGATCCCACAACAGTGACACCCACTTGGTTTGTGTGTGAGGGAGGGGAAACATACGAGGCCAGCCTCAAGCACAGGGGTCACACCTGGCAACCACACAACCCTCACCACAACCTCCCATAGCCCACCACTGATCACCTCCCCTGGTCATGACAATAAGGATATGAAAAATGATTAGGGGGGAGTGTTGTTGTATATATAAGAACATAAGAACATAAGAATTAGGAACAGGAGTAGGCCATCTAGCCCCTCGAGCCTGCTCCGCCATTCAATAAGATCATGGCTGATCTGGTCGTGGACTCAGCTCCACTTACCCGCTCGCTCCCCGTAACCCTTAATTCCCTTATTGCTTAAAAATCTATCTATCTTTGACTTGAAAACATTCAATGAGCTAGCCTCAACTGCTTCCTTGGGCAGAGAATTCCACAGATTCACAACCCTCTGGGAGAAGAAATTCTTTCTCAACTCGGTTTTAAATTGGCTCCTCCGTATTTTGGGGCTGTGCCCCCTAGTTCTAGTCTCCCCCACCAATGGAAACAACCTCTCCGCCTCTATCTTGTCTATCCCTTTCATTATTTTAAATGTTTCTATAAGATCACCCCTCATCCTTCTGAACTCCAAGGAGTAAAGACCCAGTCTACTCAATCTATCATCATAAGGTAACCCCCTCAATTCTCGAATCAGCCTAGTGAATCGTCTCTGTACCCCTTCCAAAGCTAGTATATCCTTCCTTAAGTAAGGTGACCAAAACTGCACGCAGTACTCCAGGTGCGGCCTTACCAATACCTTATACAGTTGCAGCAACACCTCCCTGCTTTTGTACTCCATCCCTCTCGCAATGAAGGCCAACATTCCATTTGCCTTCCTGATTACCAGCTGCACCTGCAAACTAACCTTTTGGGATTCATGCACAAGGAGGCACTCTACGCAGGGGTCCTCCCACTATTCATCGGGGACTTGGCCTGGAGGGTGGTGCACGGAGCAGTGCCGTGCAATAAATTTTTAAGCCGGTTCACGGACTCCCAGGCCGCCTGCAATTTCTGCGGTCTGGAGGAGTCCGTGTTCCATGTTTTTATTGAATGCACGAGGTTGCAGCCCCTGTTCCACTATTTGAAGGGGCTGCTCCTGAAATTCTGGCTGCACTTCAGTCCCACTCTCCTGATCTTTGGGCACCCTGTGCGGAGGGGAGCGGGTAGGTCCGAAGGCCTCCTCGTAGGACTGCTCCTGGGCACGGCCAAGGGTGCCATCAGCCGGTCCAGGCAGCGGGCGGTCGAGGGGGTCGTTCAACCTGACTGCCTGCCTCTCTTCCGCTCTTACATCCGGTCCAGGGTGTCCTTGGAGATGGAGCACGCGGTGTCCACCGGTACGCTCGCGGCCTTCCGCGAGAGGTGGGCACCGGAGGGACTGGAGTGCATCATCACGCCCGGCAACCAAATTTTAATTTGATTTTACGTTTTAAAGTTTAATTTGTTTTAATTGCCGGTGCTTTTAGTGTCCCCCTTCCCTTTTATAGGGGGCACTGGGGAAAATTGTGATTTTAGTGCCCAAAAAAAAACCAAAAAAAAAAAAAAAAAACACAAAAAAAAAAACCAAAAAAAAAAAAGGGGGGAAAAAAAGGGCCTTGAAAATGTCTGGAGTGTCACCCAGGTCGGGTGGCACCGTTTATTGTTTTTATGTTTTCACAGGTGAACTCAAAAGAGTTTCATGCACAAGGACCCCCAGGTCCCTCTGCACCACAGCATGTTGTAATTTCTCCCCATTCAAATAATATTCCCTTTTACTGTTTTTTTTTCCCAAGGTGGATGACCTCACACTTTCTGACATTGTATTCCATCTGCCAAACCTTAGCCCATTCGCTTAACCTATCCAAATCTCCTTGCAGCCTCTCTGAGTCCTCTACACAACCCGCTTTTCCACTAATCTTTGTGCCATCTGCAAATTTTGTTGTACTACACTCTGTCCTCTCCTCTAGGTCATCTATGTATATTGTAAACAGTTGTGGTCCCAGTACTGATCCCTGTGGCACACCACTAACCACTGATTTCCAACCCGAAAAGGACCCATTTATCCCGACTCTCTGCTTTCTGTTCGCCAGCCAATTCTCTATCCATGCTAATACATTTCCTCTGACTCCACGTACCTTTATCTTCTGCAGTAACCTTTTGTGTGGCACCTTATCGAATGCCTTTTGGAAATATAAATACACCACATCCACCGGTACACCTCTATCCACCATGCTCGTTATATCCTCAAAGAATTCCAGTAAGTTAGTTAAACATGATTTCCCCTTCATGAATCCATGCTGCGTCTGCTTGATTGCACTATTCCTATCCAGATGTCCCGCTATTTCTTCCTTAATGATAGTTTCAAGCATTTTACCCACTACAGATGTTAAACTAACCGGCCTATAGTTACCTGCCTTTTGCCTGCCCCCTTTTTTAAACAGAGGCGTTACATTAGCTGTTCTCCAATCCGCTGGTACCTCCCCAGAGTCCAGAGAATTTTGGTAGATTATAACAAATGCATCTGCTATAACTTCCGCCATCTCTTTTAATACCCTGGGATGCATTTCATCAGGACCAGGGGACTTGTCTACCTTCAGTCCCATTAGTCTGTTCAGCACTACCTCCCTAGTGATAGTGATCATCTCAAGGTCCTCCCTTCCCACATTCCTATGACCAGCAATTTTTGGCATGTTTTTTGTGTCTTCCACTGTGAAGACGGAAGCAAAATAATTGTTTAAGGTCTCAGCCATTTCCACATTTCCCATTATTAAATCCCCCTTTTCATCTTCTAAGGGACCAACATTTACTTTAGTCACTCTTTTCCGTTTTATATATATCTGTAAAAGCTTTTACTATCTGTTTTTATGTTTTGCGCAAGTTTACCTTCGTAATCTATCTTCCCTTTCTTTATTGCTTTTTTAATCATTCTTAGCAGTTGCTTAAAATCTTCCCAATCCTCTAGTTTCCCACTAACCTTGGCCACCTTATACGCATTGGTCTTTGATTTGATACTTTCCTTTATTTCCTTGGTGATCCACGGCTGGTTATCTCTTCACTGGAATATATTTTTGTTGCGCATTATGAAAGAGCTCCTTAAAAGTCCTCCACTGTTCCTCAATTGTGCCACCGTTTAGTTCTTGTTTCCAGTCTACTTTAGCCAACTCTGCCCTCATCCCACTGTAGTCCCCTTTAGTACGCTCATTTCTGACACAACTTCCTCATCCTCAATCTGTATTACAAATTCAACCATATTGTGATCACTCATTCCGAGAGGATCTTTTATGAGGAGATCGTTTATTTTTCCTGTCTCGTTACACAGGACCAGATCCAAAATGGCTTGCTCCCTTGTAGGCTCTGTTACATACTGTTCTAAGAAACAATCCCGTATGCATTCTATGAATTCCTCCTCCTCTGCGATTTGATTTGACCAATTGATATGTAGGTTAAAATCCCCCATAACTACTGCCGTTCCTTTTTCACGTGCCTCTATTATTCCCTTGATTATTACCCGCCCCACCATGAAGTTATTATTTGGGGGCCTATAAACTATGCCGACCAGTGACTTTTTCCCCTTACTATCTCTAATCGTGTATGCACGCCTGTTTACTGTGTGATGTCTGTAACACTGTATGCCACACTGAATGTACCCTTACACTGTACACACCTTACCTGTACAACAGAGGGTGCTGCTGCTGGAGACCTAAAGGGAAGGTATAAAAAGGAACTTACAGCTTGTTGTCCTCACTCAGGAGCTGTAAATAAAGGACTACAGGTCTAAACAATTTAAGTATCATACCCTGCCTCGTGGATTCATTACTAAAGGTGCTTACATATACTATAGGTTGCACATAGCATGGCCAGCATTAGATCCATCCCTCAGCTTCCTCCACTCAAGCAAACTGGTCCATTATGAGCTGATGACTTGCAACTCTTGCTCCGGCAGCTTCTCCATACTGCCTCCCCTATGGATGGGGTGGCTATGCAATTGGGGCCTTGCCAGGTATCTCTTCATTGTCCTCCTCCTCCTGAGATGGGCCTGCGATTCCCTCTGGCAATGCCTGGGCCCTCATGGTGGCCAAGTTTTGTAGCATGCAGCGCACCGCAATGATTTCGGAGACCTTTTGATGGGAGTATTGAAGGCTGCATCCAGAGCGGTCCAGGCATCGGAAGCGCTGCTTAAGCACCACAATTGTCTGTTCGATGATGTTGTGGCCGGCCGCATGGCTCGCATTGTAGCGCTCCTCGGCTTCTGTGCTGGGATTGAGGAGGGGGTTCATGAGCCAGGTGGCTTGTCCCTGAGCAGCCAGCCGTTCTCTTCACTTTGTCGCTGAAACATTCGTCTGACACTGCTCTCATGAAAGATGAAAGCATCATGTGTACTTCCTGGATAACGGGCATTCACTGTGAGGATGCGCAGCTTCACGATTAGGGAGTGGTATCCCTTTCGGTTTCTGAATACCTCTGCATTGTAGAATGGTGATGTGTGTGCAGTCATTGGCTCTTTAAACCCTCAGGAAGCCTGTAATTCTGCTAAACACACATGCCCTCTCATTCTGGCTGACCTGCTCATTGGGAACTTTATGAAGTCCATTCTGCGGGCATACAGAGCCTTTGTGATGTGCCAAATGCAGCGATGTGTAGCATATTGGGAGATGCTGCATATGTCACCTGCTGCTGCCTGGAAGGAGCCGGAAGCATAGAAGGCCAGCGCCACAGACACCTTCACTGCGACGGACAGCTCAGTCCTGTTGACGCTGGAAGTCTGTAGGTATGCCTGTAGGAGCCTGCATATCTTTGTCAGTATTTCCTTTCGAAAGCATAGCCTTCTCACATACTGCTTCTCAGAGAGCTGGAGATATGAGCGTTGGTGCTAAGGCCTCCTTCCCAGAAGTCTTCGACCTCTCCTCATCCGTGGCCCAACATGGCCAACAGCTCTTCTTCTAGCTTGATGCCACCTGGCAATAGCAACCAGCATGATACACTGGCAAACTAGTAATGCCCCCATTAGATTCTCTCACTGACCTTGTAAGGACACTGTAATGGCCGATAAAACTGTCGTTTTCAAGTCGGAGCTTCACACAGCGTGGTGTGCGCAACCGTTGCAGTCAACATGACCTGCGATGTGTGATCCTCATCTCTCCATTTAAATACACTGCCAATACAGCCTGCTGCACTCTGGGAACACGTGAATTTTTCCGACGTTTACTGTGGCGGGAGTTTAATGAGGCGTTAAATTTGCATTCGGGGCACTAGCGCAGCATTGCACGATGATTGAGGTCATGATCGCAGTGAAACTAGAGGGTGGGGCGATAATTTTTTGCGCCACAGCAAACCATGAGCCAAATTTACCAGCCGAGCGATAAAAGCTGGATGCCCACCGTTACGCTTAGAACCCTTTATCGCCCCTCCGGGGCGCAAACAGAGATGCAACCAAGCCGAGATTCCAGCCCTATTATTTCTCACCCAACCCAAACCCAGCCATTCTTTGGGGTTAAAATCATCCACGTGATCTCAAAAGACAAAGAGCTAGAAATTGTGTAGCGCCCCGTTTGGGGCGATAACTTTTACGAGATCGCAATTCAATTGGATGCAAACGTCCGGGGTGGCGCTCCAGGAAGGAAGTGGAGCATTAAATCAAGTGCTACCACTTCCCTTGGAGCGCTAAACGGAGCAAGAGGGGCGGTAGCGGCAGGGTGTTGCACAATGTCCCGTGCAGCACTGCCGGATTCACAGGCTCCTTCTCTCACTTAAAGTGAAGGGCCAATTTTGAGGTGATTTCAAGGTAATGCTGAGAATAGTGAGCAAAGGCACCTGCGATCCACGAAGCCAGTCCCAAGCACTCTAACAGAGTGCAGGGCTGCTAAATCATGAGAGGGATAAATTGAAAAAAACGCACACAGAGGTGAGAATAAAGTTTTGGCCTACCTAACCATCAATGCCTTTAATTACAGCTCCCCGAGTGGACAGCCGAGCTCACAATGCCCTCTGCAGCTGCTGTTGTTGATGCCCGGCAATGTTGCAGGGCGGAAGCGAATTTAAATCTGGGTCGACAACGGGGCGCTGCACATCGAATGATGTCACGATCTCCGAGGCGCAGGAGATCGAGGCAGTAAGGTTTAGCGCCGGTGCTAACTTGCTCGCGGGTGTTGGTAATTTTGTCGCCGTCAGCCGTCAGTGCCCCATTATCGCCCCCGGAGGCACTAAAGGGAGATGCAAAGGAGTGACAAGAACATAAGCGCAATGATGCTCCTCGTGTTTCTCTTCCTCCCTATTTCACTAGATACAAGGAGAGGGTTAAGAGCCTGTTGACATAAGTGGCAATAAAAGAAAGCCTTTAATTCTGTTAAAGACTTAAATCATTTTATGAGTCAGTGTTCATGTAGCATTGAAGAAAGGGTAATTGTATTAATGTGCAGAGAAGGGACTGGAATTCCATTTATTATCAAAATATGCATGATGCCGACATAAACCGGTTTGAAATAAGTGGATTGGAGTGTATATTGAAAATGATCATGAAATGGCGATTGAATGACATAAAAACAGAAAATGCTGATAATACACAGCAGGTTTGGCAGCATCTTTGGCAATAGAAGCAGAGTTAACATTCGGATCAAAGATGCTGCCTGACCTGCTGAATATCTCCAGCATTTTCTGTTTTTATTTCAGTTTCCCAGCATCCGCAGTAGTTTGCTTTTGTATTGGATGGCATAGTTGGCTAGGACTTAGTCATATTCATCTTTGGCCTTGTTTTGAATCTAACCTTGAATAAGTGAATGAAAATTTCATCTGTCTGATTACTACATAAAATAATTGCAGTAGAATGAGGTAAATCTATTTGTAATCACCATCATACCTGTACAGGTGCAGTACCTAAAATCCGGAACCCTCGGGACTGAGAAGGTCGTCGTGGAGCCGGCCCCACTGAGGATGTTGTTGGGTGGGCCGGCAAGGAGGCCCCGAGGTAAGGGCAGCGCTGGTGAGTCGAGCGGGGCGAGACCCCGAGGTTGGCAGGGTCGCCGGGTCCGGATTCCGGAACATTTTACAGATTCCGGATGACCCTGCCACTGATCGTCCCCGAGTCCGAATTCCAGAACAGTCTGGATTCCGGAACTCTGGATTCTCGATGCTGCACCTGTGGTATGTCTCATCATTTCCCAGTTCAATTGGGAAGAAGTCAATTAAATATTATGCTGTTAATTAACTAACTCTATTTTTAAATTATCTAGTGTACACACAATTAATTTCAAATTTACACAAAGCATAGATATCCTAACATTTTGAATCATCTGGCCATCAGTGTGTTGAGTTGGGAATGGTAATTATAGATGGAGGAATTAATATTGCAGTTTTGATGCCAACAGATATTCAGAATTCTGGCTGATCCTTTGGGATTCTTATGATGGCACAATCAAAAGGATTCTAAAGGACTAATTAGAAATAGTTTATTTCCTTATGGAACTAATAGAACTACAATTTTGAATACTGCAGCATTTTACAAAGGACCCTAAATATGAAAATAAAACTAATACTTAAAACAATTCAATTCAAAAGCCTTATCAGTGATTTGTTCCACCCCCCCTTAAAAAAAACGTACAATGCTTACATTGTTTTAAATGGTGAAAACTCACAGTGACATGAAGTAGTCCATGCATCAAGAATTCTTTCGAACAGACCTATTAAATGATTTTTAAATGTACCAACTGATACCAATTTTTATTGTTGGAGAAGTTAAGTGAACAATTGTGGTTGTGATCCTCTTGGATTTCAATTCATGGCATTGCAGTTAATAATAGCCACCACTCCAGCACAATAACAAAAGATGAAGCCTTTATTCTCCTCAAAACAAGCCCAGACAGCAAAGATCAATCTCTCCTCCACAGCTGTTGAATGAGTTCTATAAACTCTTAATATGAAGTTACTGTCTGACAACTTGAACAAAAGGCTTTCAATCCATCTATTTAAAGTGATCTTCAAAGCTTTCAAAATTCATTTTCATTTTCTTATGGCTTCTGTGATGTTGTAGTCACATATGGAAGCAAAATGGCCAAAAAAGTATGGCCTTCGAATTTAACAAATCATATAATTAATGCATTCAAGTTACACGGCATCAGATTTCAGACCTTAAAGTCTCACTGTTTTCAGCACCATGCACCCTCTGGATAACTTGATTAGAACACTCATTTCCACAAGCTTTGGAAATGTGAGCTGGAATAATGCATGAGGTAAAGCACAAGCCCAGGAGATGGATGGAAATGTAATGAAGATTTTTTTTGTGGTCTATGAGTAAATTGACTGTGGTACTCATCAATTTCAGGCATCACATACGTAAATAGAACTGTTCTGAGAAAAATGTAGAGAAGAAATGCCATGCCTTCCAGGTGCCAGAGTGGGGATTATATGTAAATATGAGACACATACATTTTTCCTATTATTGTGAACTACCACTCAATTCTCTCAAAAGATCATTAGCACTTTGAATCCACAATGTGTGCATAAGATATAAGATTGCATCCATGGAATCATACACCATAAATTCAGCAGAAAAAAGAAAAAACTGCAATGTATAGAAGGTCCCTGTGTAGAAATAAAATCAATTTTCATCAATAACAAGCTGTACTTTTGTGCCAATCAACTGGTGGTGATACTGCAAATGTGGAAATATGAAATACTCCTCTTGTATCAGCAATGTTAAAAGAGTAAGCATCTGGCAACACTTATCCTTATTTTTTTTGTCAGCCTGTGGAGACCTGCTGATATTTTTCTACAGGGAGCTGCTGCACTGACATCAGCCACAGGACCAACAGCCCAGCAGCTGCAGCAGGAATTTCATTGACCGGTATTGCGCCTGGTCCTGGATGCTGATTGGGAAAGGTCGAGACCAGAGAAAGCCAGTAACAGCTGGATGCACAGCACTACCCAGGCTTTACTGATTGTTCTTAATATATACACTTCCTGATTGGCATGCTGGATCAGCCCAGATTGCAATCTATGGGGTCCCCTATACAGCCATTTCTTCAGTGGATGATAATGAAATGATACCATCCAGAGAGGGTGCATTAAAATAGTAGGTCACCATGGGGCTGAAAAGCAGAAATAAAAAGTTTGCTAAGAGGTAGGAAATGTTTTAATGGCTTAAAATGACTTAAATGGGATTCACATTACACTGAAAAACTCATCTTACATTTTCCTCTTCCTGGTAACTATTTTACATCAACATCTATTTTTAATGTTTCTAAAGGAAATGGTTAGCATGTGTTTATGACTAGTTTTTACGGCTAGCTGTCAATAGGCAATTCAGAGCCCTATTTCATTTGTACTGGGCAGTATGAGGCTTAACCAACAGAACTTAAAAGGAGTGCTGGTTGCTTCTCAACAAAAGGACCCGAAACATCACTCTATTTAATCTTTGTGGGGCCAGGAATACTGCTCCTGACATAACAGCTATGCAATGACCCACTGCTAGCCCATGTATTCAAATTCCCAAACCCCCAGCTTGCCCTTCCACAGCCAAGGGCAAGTTTGCCCCCATCTAGTAACTATCCTCATTTATTTTTAACCTTCTACACTGATTCACTTTCCTAATCCTGTATTGTTTTTTTTAATCCCAAGTGGTTGAGGCAGTGTCCATTGCTTCTTACATGCTTCAAGAGGTGACAGGAGAGCACGAGATAATGTTTGGTCAGGCCGCAAGCCCAGGACACAAGTCTACAACATTGGTAAGGCATTAATATCTTGCTTGGCAGTGCCTTCAAATGGGAGCAGAACACATTCTTCATCTCCTTGGAGTCCACCATGAACAGTATAGATGCAGCAAGTGCAAAACAAGTTTCGTTCATAAATGCTGGGACTGGTGCCATTGAGACCTGGGGAATTCAGTGACAGGAATCTCTCACTGACAGATTTGATGCCAATAGTAATGCCAGGCTTTAAATCACATCGGACACTCTACGAACTGCTCTCTAATAGCTTACTGATTAACCAGCTGGAGTGTCCAGCAGAGGGGGCATGGCACAAGGTGACTCCAATGAGTTGGCCTCTAATCTGGGCACCTGCACATCCTCCCATTCAAAGAAATGGTGAAGTGCCAGAGAGCAGGCAGGTGTTGGCAATTCCTGAATTGTTGATCACGGCTCTAGTTGTTGCAAGGACATCATGAATCTCTGTTGAGTGGTTCAAAGCGAATAACATCCTGGCAAGGCCACCCAACAGCAAGCTCCAAATGCAGTCACTCTTATCACTCAATGAGCACTTATACACAGTTTTAGAAATTAATTAGGAGCAGCAGACTTTATGTGATCACTAAGGGGCAGCATATAATTAGTGTTAATAGCACAAAATAAATATTGATTGAAAAAATATTCCTTCGCACTGAATGCATTTGTTGCTATAAGATTGCAGAGAGGCCCTGGTTCCCAATGATTCGAGGTTGACCTGTGTTGTGGATAGTGATTTATCTTTATTCAGCACAAGCAAAACCTACTCCACTACAGTATTCGAGCAGCAGTTTACAGAGTATAATTGAGACTTATATTACCGCTAATACTCTGGACAGAAGCTGCAACCGTGAGTAAGCTGCACCCTGTGTCTCTTGTCTGTCTTTGTCTCCCAGGTGTCTCCTTGATTCTTCCTGAAGTCTTCTACTCTTTCTGAAGTCTTCTACGCTTTGTGGCAGTTAAGACCCCCTTCTTATACCCTTTCTCTCATTTAAAACTTATCGAGGCTGAAATGAGTGTGTTTCGCGCCACACGTCAGCATCACGAGATGATGCTAAAATGCTGTTCAGAGCTCTACCACCTGCTGATGGCGGTTCCAGCACCATATGCCATATCCGCCTTGCCAGTAGCACTGCTGCTAAATACGATCACCAGGGATATCGCAATCATGGAGATCATGATGTCAGTGAGTGTGCAACACTCACTTGACGCCCGATCTCCCAACTTCGTTTTGGCCATTGTAATTACCGACTAGAGAAAGCAACAACATGTTGAAGTGGCAGCAGAAAGCTGGTACCAGCGTCGCTATTTAAAGGGATCATCACCAATCACTCGTACCTGACAGGGTTTTGAAGTTTGAGTGGCTGGGTGTGCTACTTCCTGCTACTACAAGAGTTTTGTTTAGTCATATCAAGGTTATTTGGTATCCGGGAGTGCTCTGGCGAATACAAAACTCCCTTATTCTTTTTGAGACACTTCAAACTACAACACTTACTAAAAGTAATGGGGGTGCTCTGGCAGTTGACCTCGCCCTCCATGATCTATGGCGGAGAGAGCGGAGGCAGCACGAAAGATGGGAACATGTACACAGATGGATGAGGAGGACCATCAGGGCTCTCAACAGGAAGCCTTATCATCCTAGGGTCTTCTGACATCACTTCTCCGACCTTCAATTAAATGAGGAGCAGTGTATTAAGAGGCTTCGCTTCACCAAGGAGGTGGTCACAGAACTCTGCAACTAGACTTCCAGCCTCAGAGCAAGGCGACTACTGCTCCCCCAGTGGCAGTCAAGGTCACCGTGATCCTCAATTTCTTCAGCAGCAGATTGTTCCAGTCTGCAACAGGAGATATAGTTAACATCTCACAGTTCGTACATTGATGCATCTGGGAGGTCACTGAGGCGCTCCAAACCAGGAAAAAGGACTACATTGGCTTCCCGATCACCAGAGAGGAGCAGGACGAATGCGCATGTGGCTTTGCCGAGATAGCAGGCATCTCCATGGTGCAGGGTGCCATTGACTGCACCCACGTGTCTTTGTGGGCACCACATAACAATACTGAGATCTTCCGTAACCGCAAAGGCTACTTAATGTGCAGTTGGTGTGTCACCACACACAGCAAATCCTCAATGTCATTGTCCACTATCCTAGCAGCAGCCACAATACCTTCATTCTGTGCCAGACCAGTGTGCCAGCACTCTTCCAGCCACCACATCAAGCTTCAGGGTGGCTGCTCGGAGACAAGAAATATCCGCTCTCCACCTGGCTCATGACACCCCTCCACGACCCCAACACTCGTGCTAAACATTCTTATAATGAGAGCCATGCTGCCACCAGAACATCATCAAGCAGACCATCGGGCTACTGATGCAATGGTTCCAGTGCCTTGTCCACTCGAGAGGAGCCCTCCATTACTCGGCTGAGCAGGTGTCCCATTTTGTGGTGGTCTGCTGCATGCTCCATAACATAGCCATCATGAGGGCACAGCCCTTGCTAGCAAGCATTGCAGGACTACCTCAGGAGGAGGACAAGGGAGAGGAGGACGAGGAGGAAAAGGACGAGGTCGAGGAGGACGAGAACAAGAAGGAAGAGGACAAGGAAGGAGGATGGAAGCAGCGAGACAATTGGCCATCAGACGGGCTGTCCGTGACCAGCTCATCGGACTCCGATTCACGTGAATGAAACCCCAGATCCCCGTAGCTCACCACATTCTCAGCATACCATCCCTGTCTCACGCCATATCAGTGTCCCCCTGGGCGCAAAGCTGAAATGAGAGACATCACAAATTATTTAAAAAAGAATTAATACATTTATCTATAAACATATCACACATATTACATGAATACTATTCACTAATCATCACCCTTCTGTAATTCCTTAGTGCCTGTCAATTGTGTGCCGTTCGACATGAGGGACTGCCTATGATGATGATGATGATGATGGGATGTGAGAAGAAGGATGAGGGATGAACATACCGTTGTTGTCCCAAAGGGTACCGACGACCTGGTGCCCAATGAGTTGTAGCACTCGAGTCTGCATCTGGCTCAGCTCTTTAATGTTGGCTTGGACCCCGTCTATCCACTCTTGCTCACGCCAATTGTGAATCACCTTGGCCTGCAAGAGAAATGGAAGTGTGTGTGGTGCAATGTGTTTGGGTGATGTGCCTGCCATAGTTGAATAGGTGTCATTGTATGCCAGGTGTGAGATGTGGGTGTGAGTGTTCGTAGGTAGAGATTGATGGTGGGTGAGTGGTGGGGGTGTAGTGCATTGAGCTGTGTGTGATGGTGCAGATAGTGGTATATAATGTTGTGCATCTGGAAAGCATGCACTCCCATGTTCCAGCACCAGGGAACGCATCCCCTGAAGTCCCAAGGGATCCCAGCATCCCTTGGGAGCACTGAATATAAGCCGGCCCCTAAGGCCTGTTTCTCACTCTGGAGTGTCTTAATATAGACTGAGGTCACTGTTACTTTAACCTCACTGTGTGCAGTCTCATCTGTGTTAGGAACACAATAACTGGCGACGAGTATACGAATCCAACGCAAAGGTGCAGAAAACTGTGGGCATCCTGGAGAGGTTCTCGGGGGGTGAGGACTGGGAAGCCTATGTCAAACGGCTAGACCAGTACTTTGTAGCCAACGAGCTGGACGGAGAAGTAAGCGCTGCAAAAAGGAGAGCAATCCTCCTCATGGTCTGCGGGGCACCGACCTACAGCCTCATGAAGAATCTTCTGGCTCCGGTGCAACACACAGATAAGTTATATGAGGAGCTGTGTACACTGGTTCGGGAGCATCTTAACCCGAGGGAGAACGTGCTGATGGCGAGGTATCAGTTCTACACATGCCAACGATCTGAAGGTCAGGAAGTGGCGAGCTACATCGCCGAGCTAAGGCGACTTGCAGGACAATGTGAGTTTGATGACTACCTGGAGCAGATGCTCAGAGACTTTTTTGTACTGGGCATTGGCCACGAGACCATCCTACGAAAACTTTTGACTGTAGAGACATCGACCCTCAGTAAGGCCATTGCAATAGCACAGACGTTTATGTCCACTAGTGATAACACCAAACAAATCTCTCAGCACACAGGTGCTAGCAATGTTCATAAATTAACTGGAACTGTGTTTGCGAGCAGAAATGTACAGGGCAGAAACCACGAGTCTGCAAAAGCCAGCAGGCCTCAGGTAACCCAGATGACTCAGAGTCCGCAACAAAGGATGAATGCAAAGCAATTCACACCTTGTTGGCGTTGTGGAGGCTGCCATTCAGCCTATTCATGCCGCTTCAAAGGGTATGTTTGAAAGAGATGTGGAACAATGGGGCATCTCCAACGAGCTTGCAGATGAGCTGCAAGCTCTGCAAAACCTGCTAACCACCACGTGGCAGAGGAAGATCGGTCCATGGTGGATCAAAACAATTTCGAGCCGCAGACTTATTGATGGTCATAGAAACATTTGAAAATGATAAATCACCGGTCACGGCCCGCCAGATTAGGACTTGGACTAGCCAAGATCCTCTGCTGTCGCTAGTAAAAAACTGTGTACTGCATGGGAGCTGGGCCAGCACCCCGTTGAAATGCAAGAGCCAATCAAGCCGTTCCAGCGGCGAAAGGACGAGCTGTCCATTCAGGCAGACTGCCTGTTGTGGGGTAACTGCGTAGTGCTACCAAAAAAGGGCAGGGAGACGTTCATCTCGGATCTTCACAGCACACACCCGGGTATAGTAATGATGAAAGTGATAGCCAGATCCCACGTGTGGTGGCCCGGTATCGACTCTGACTTAGAATCCTGTGTACGGCAATGCAGCATGTGTGCTCAGTTGAGCAACGCGCCCAGAGAGGCACCACTTAGTTTGTGGTCCTGGCCCTCCAGACCATGGGTGAGGATCCATGTCGATTATGCGGGCCCGTTTCGCGGTAAAATGTTCCTGGTGGTGGTGGATGCTTTTTCAAAATAGATTGAATGTGAAATAATGTCAGGAAGCACCACCACCGCCACCATTGAAAGCCTGAGGGCCATGTTTGCCACCCACGGCCTGCCTGACATATGGTCAGTGACAATGGGCCATGTTTCACCAGTGCAGAATTTAAAGAATTCATGACCCGCAATGGGATCAAACTTGTCAGCTCGGCCCTGTTTAAACCAGCTTCCAATGGGCAGGCAGAGCAGGCAGTACAAACAATTAAACAGAGCCTTAAACGAGTCACAGAAGGCTCACTCCAAACCCGCCTGTCCCGAGTACTGCTCAGCTACCGCACGAGACCCCACTCGCTCACAGGTGTGTCCCCGGCTGAGCTACTCATGAAAAGGACACTTAAAACCAGACTCTCGCTGGTTCACCCCAACCTGCATGATCAGGTGGAGAGCAGATGGCAGCAACAAAATGTAAACGATGGTCGCGACACTGTGTCACGGGAAATTGATCTGAATGACCCTGTGTATGTGCTAAATTGTGGACATGGTCCCAAGTGGATCGTGGGCACGGTGATAGCTAAAGAAGGGAATGTTTGTAGTCAGACTAGACAATGGACAAATTTGCAGAAAGCACCTGGACCAAATAAGGCTGCGGTTCACAGACTGCCCTCAACAACCCACTGCAGACACCACCTTTTTCGAGCCCACAACACACACCCAAAGGATCAATGACACCACCCCGGACCAGGAAATTGAACCTATCATGCCCAACAGCCCAGCAAGGCTAGGCTCACCTAGCAGCCCTGCAGGGCCAAAAACACCCCAGCCCAGCGAGGGCACAGCCAACACACCAGAACAGACATTTGTACCGAGGCAGTCCACCAGGGAAAGAAAGGCTCCCGACTGTCTCACCTTGTAAATCATTTTCACTTTGACTTTGACGGGGGAAGTGATGTTGTGCATCTGTAAAGCATGCACTCCCATGTTCCGCCACCAGGGAGTTCATCCCCTGAAGTCCCAAGGGATCCCAGCATCCCTTGGGAGCACTGTATATAAGCCGGCCCCTAAGGCCTGTTCCTCACACTGGAGTGTCTTAATAAAGACTGAGATCACTGTTACTTTAACCTCCCTATATGCAGCCTCATCTGTGTGAGGAACACAATAAAACCCACTTACCCTTCAATATAAACAACAGCACCCTTGTTTTAAGAATTGGTAACAATGCCAGGGCTTGGGGGAACCTCAAATTCAAAGGACAACAATCTACCTGGAAATTTAGGCAAATTAAGTTGGGAAGGTCTAATTCCCTAACAGGTGCTCGCAATCACTGACAGAGCATCATGAAATTGAGGCATGCTTGAGTCAGTAAATCAGGAGTTATGACTTTGGTATCGCCCCAGTTGGGGTGTTAACTTTTGAGAAATTGGAAGTTTAGCGCCAGATGCTAATCAATCTTGCTGCCACTTAAATTCAGTCTCAGCGCTCAAAGAATGTAGGGGAGCGCTAAATCAGATGCTAATGGCATAGGTGAGAAGCATTAGGCTCCAAGCGATAATGAATTTCAGGTGTTGTGTATTCGGGAGTGAGCATTGGCGAAGGCGCCTTCCAGCCATTAAAGGGGAGGGTAACTGGAGTCTACACAACAGCCCCCAATGATTTGGGGGGTGCAGAACATCACCATCATCGTCATAGGTGGTCCCTCGAACAAGGATGACTTACTTCCGCAGCAAAAGGGATGAGTTTGCAGATGAAGGACCCAATATTATAGTCCTGAAAGCCAGGGGTGGAGATGCCTATGCGTAGATTTTTTTAACGTTTGGCCACTGTTGCACATCAGCCGCCACATGGGCTTGACAGAGCTAGGCCTTTATCCAGTGGCATGGGTTAACCAGGACGACTGGAGACCTGCTCTGTTGCACGGACCTAGTACACACACATATCGCAGTGTGAGCTAGCCCGTGCAGAACAATGATATGCTGCAGGATGACATGCAAAGTCCTTTAACGACCCGTAACACTCTGGGAACTAAGCAGCCTTTATTTGGCTGCAGATACATCCTGCACTCTCTGCCACTCATAAGAACATAAGAAATAGGAGCAGGATTAGGCCATTTGGCCCCTCGAGCCTGCTCCTTCAATAAGTTCATGGCTGATCTGATCTTGGCCTCAACTCCACTTCCCTGCCCTCTCCCCATACTCTTTATTACCTTATCATTCAAAAATCTGTCTATCTGCACCTTAAATATATTCAATGACCCAGCCTCCACACCTCTCTGGGGTAGAGAATTCCAAACTTTCACGTCTTTCTGAGAGAAGAAATTCTTCCTCATTTCCATTTTAAATAGGTGACCCCCTTATTCTGAAACTATGCCCCCTATTTCTAGATTCCCCCACGAGGGGAAACATCCTCTCTGCATCTACCCTGTCAAGACCCCCTCAGAATTCTATACATTTCATTAAGATCACCTCTCATTCTTCTAAACTCCAATGAGTATAGGCCCAACCTGTTCAATCTTTCTTCATAAAACAACCGCTTCATCTCAGGAATCAACCTCGTCAACCTTCTCTGTACTGTCTCCAATGCAAGTATGTCCTTCCTT
Source organism: Pristiophorus japonicus (assembly GCF_044704955.1). Taxonomy (NCBI): domain Eukaryota; kingdom Metazoa; phylum Chordata; class Chondrichthyes; family Pristiophoridae; genus Pristiophorus; species Pristiophorus japonicus. Next base: position 102,560,101 of record NC_091980.1, on the reverse strand, counting down.
AAATAAGGAGACTAAAACTGTACGCAGTATTCCAGGTGTGGTCTCACCAATGCTCTGTACAGTCGTTGCAGGACCTCCCTACAGTTATACTGCATCCCCCTTGCAATAAAGGCCAACATTCCATTTGCCTTCCTAATTACTTGCTGTACCTGCATGCTAACTTTTTGTGTTTCATGGACAAAGACCCCAGATCTCTCTGCACCTCAGCATTTTGTAATCTCTCTCCATTTAAATAATAGTTTGCTTTTTTATTCTTCCTAACAAAGTGGATAACTTCACATTTTCCCACATTATACTCCATCTGCCAAATTTTTGCCCACTCACTTAGCCTATCTATTTCCCTTTGACGATTCTTTGCATCCTCCTCACAACTTGATTTCCCACCTATCTTTGCAACATCAGCAAATTTAGCTACATTACACTCAGTCCCTTCATCTAAGTCATTAAGATAGATTGTAAATAGTTGAGGAACCAGCACTGATCCCTGTGACACCCCACTAGTTACAGTTTGCTAACCTGAAAATGACCCATTTATCCTGACTCTCTGTTTTCTGTTCGTTAGCCAATCCTCTATCCATGCTAACATATTATCCCCAACCCCATGAGCTCTTCTCTTGTGCAGTAATCTTTTATGTGGCACCTATTCTGGAAATCCAGATACATGACATCTACTGGTTCCCCTTTATCCACCCTGCTCGTTACATCCACAAAGAACTCTAGCAAATTTGTCAGACATGACTTCCCTTTCATAAAACCACGCTGACTCTGCTTGACTGTATTATGATTTTCTAAATGTCCTGCTACTACTTCCTCAATAATGGACTCCAGCATTTTCCCAATGACAGATGTTAGGCTAACTGGTCTATCATTTCTTAATTTCTGTCTCCCTCATTTCTTAAATAGCGACATTACATTTGCGGATTTCCAATCCGCTGGGACCTCTCCATAATCCAGGGAATTTTGGTAGATTACAACCAATGCATCCACTATCTCTGCAACCACTTCTTTTAAGACCTTAAGATGCAGGCCATCAGGTCCAGGGGACTTACCAACTGTTTGCCTAGTACTTTTTCTCCATTTATAGTGATTGTTTTAAGTTCCCCTCTCCCAACCTTGATTATCAATTATTGGGATGTTTTTAATGTCTTCTCCCATGAAGACTGCTACAAAATATTTGTTCAAATTCTCTGCCATTTCCTATTTCCCATTATTAATTCCCCAGTCTCATCCTCTAAGGGACCAACATTTACTTTAGCTACTCTCTTCCTTTTTATATACCTGTAGAAGCTCTTGCTGTCTGTTTTTATATTTCTTGCTAGTTTACTCTCATAAACTATCTGTGGCACATTCTTTTAAATAGCCAGCCAGCTCATTCATGCCTCCGCTCTCTGGCAATGTGGGCGCGAGGCGGGCGCTACTGAAGTTTGCAGATTGGGCGCCCAGCGAACGTTGCACGCTCGCTGATGTCATGATCTGCATGGCGAAAGATACCGAGGTGCTAACTGTTATTGCCAGCACTACGGGGCCGCTAAATTTGCCGTGCAGTGTGGGATTCACCCCGCCGCAGGGCTACTGCCTGAGTGCTCTGTTAGTGCCCTGCCTGTGCTAACTGGGGGCACTAACATGCTGAATTTCCCCCCCAGGTCTCTGAACTTGCATACTGTGGTGTACCTAAATTTATAGGGTGCAGTTATGGGGAGGGTGGAATAATTGTAGGCAAACCAAAACCATATTTACATATTTAAATAATTGAAATTAGGTCCCTTACTGAATTTTATACATTTTGGTGAAACTCTCCTCCACCCATGATGCCACTCACCCCATAAAATGGGTGCATGATTGCGTATCGGACCTGGCATTTTTTTTTACCAATTCTTAAAACAAATGTGTGCTTGTTTATATTTCTTATTCACTTATTTGACCTGTTTGAATTTTGTAGGCCTTGAAATTTGAAAAGAGTTATTCTTAGCACTTGCTTAATTTGTGTATAAATCCTAAATTCCAACAGCATTAGCAATGTGAGAGCTATGAAAATGATGGACTTAAATTGATACAGCTGATAATGAGCTATCGGTGATATGACACGCCCATATTTTGGGGCATTGTGGTGCACGATAATATGATCCACCCATCCTACCACAAAGCTCATTAAGGCCCCAGAAATTATATAAATCAGTGGGGCCTTCCCATAATGAAAATGAACTGCTTGAATTACTCTCTAGATACACAGTGACCATTTGGAATGGAGGCCGAAGAGAAGGCATGATGGATGAAAAGTTTTCACATCTGGGAGGTCCACTGGTTATAGAGCTATCCGTTCGTTGGTTCCCCATCTCCTTTATCCAGAGGCTTATTTTTCAATGGTGTCTTTGTGTCCCAAATTGAAAAAGATGATTCACTCCACAGGTTGCTCACATCCAAAACCCCAGCCATTGGCCCCATGCAAAACATGGCAGGACTGTCAGTACAACATTTTAATGAGCTTAATATGACAAAAATTAATCATTTTGTACAAGATTTAGCTTGATATTGGCTTCTTTAATTCTGTCATGCTGTGCAAAGGGTTAGAAACCAACGTCATCCATAAAAGCTGCACACATCTTAAATCGATACAGTGCATTGTTGGTACAATTAGTCTGTTGGTCAGTTACTTGGAGGAAAAGCCAAACTACTCAATTGAAATACAAACATGGTTGTCTTATTTGTCCAGCTATGTTTGATTGACAGTTTTTGAAGTAACAGACTGTTATTTAATTCACAAAGCTTCTGTTACAATTTCAAAGGGATTTATCAGTCTGCCTTTTTGAAACCAATGACTTTCTGCAGCTTTTGAAAAGAAAACAGGCTGTTTGTAATCTTTGAAGTGCATCTGTCTGAATCTTTGAAAGAGTCTTAGCTGAGCCAGATACTACCATGGTTGGTGAGAAAAAGAAAGAAAAAGAACAATCATGTATAATAATTAAAAACATACAGGTCAGCATTGCAGTTGCAAATCATAGATAGAAAGAACCAACAGCTGAAGTAATCTAAAAGAGGACTCTGCTCATTATCCCAGGCATGCTATGAAGCTTAACAGAAAATGCTGGAAATACTCTGCTGGTCAGGCAGCATCTGTGGATAGAGATACAGTTAATGATATTTACTCGGACAGGTCTTGTGAGCGAGGAGAGGCACTTTGATCGGGTCCCCGCACGCTGTGGAGTTTTTCAAGCAGGTTTCCCATCCAGATGCCAGCTTGATTGACAGGCTTGGCTATCTGTCAGACAGGGATTCTCCTGTTGCCATTTACAGCTCCTCTAGACCCAACTTCTATTTCTTTACTTGTCCCATTACCACTGAGCCCAGGATCCCTAGGATATAATTACATTGAGCAAAATATTAGAGAACAAAGATATCTTTTAAATAAGTTGATATGGAGAACAAACAACATTTTTAAAAAGGGTTTGATCAAGTCCAGCCATGACAAAGGAGACCGTATAAAATTATGCATATGAATAATTAAAGTTGTGTTTTTCCTCTTGTATTAAACTAGCTTTTTTACAGCATCCGAAGACGATGCTGAGGTACCAAAGAGTAAATGGATTACGCATGATGCAAACTGATTTTGTATTAGAAATGTATTCCGGTCACATACCTTTGCAGAGCAATGACACTGAGTAAGTACCCGGATAGTGTGTGGGATGTAAATGGTGGCATCACATGAGCAGTTGAATGCCTCCAGTAAATATTCTGACAGTGATTGCTAAAAGGCTTTTCCTTTCAATGAGTCACAAGGAATTAGTTACAACTTATCTGGCCAATGATTTACAATCAGTTGCACTGAATACTGGACAAAGACCTTACTCCATCAAGCCTGTGTGGTGGCTGGTGTGCAACGGCCACCCCACGTTAAAAGAATTCATGCACAGGCACCTTCCACCATTTAAAATTAGTTTATCAGTCACCTGAGTACTCATTTTTAGTGTGGAAGCAAGTCATCCTCGACCCCGAGGGACTGCCGATGATGATGATGATTTTGTCTTACAGCTTGCAGTACATATTTTTCTGCTTCATTCTTTGGGCTCAATTTTCCCCAGTGATTTGCGCTGTTTTTTTGGCGCGCGCCGCTTTTTTTACCATAAGTTAAAAAATTTAAATTTCCCCAAGGAATGTGCACCAGCATAACTCAGTTAGTTATGATTTTTAGGTTTTTTTTTGCATCATAGGTGGTGTAAGCCGATGTCTGTGCCAGTTTTTGTCAATTATGGAAGTTTGCCCCAAAAGAATTTCTCCTGGGTCACCATATGTGACCACTCCCAAAAAATCTTCTGGTGAGTTAAGAAAAAGCAGCGCGCATTGAAAAATCGGAGCAGAAAAACACCATTGATTTTCAGCAAAGTTTTGGCGGTAATCAAGAAGATGTAAATATTCATAATAAAGATTACATTTGTTTACCTTATACGCAGTAAATGGAAGTTTGATGGAATTCTGTAAGTTTTCATATTTTTTCAACTCACACACCACCACCGAACGTCTGCAAACAGGGCTGGAGGATCAGAGCGTTGACCAGGAGACTCAGTCCCACACACGAATATAGGGGCTCGGGGCTCGGCTGCAAAAGAAGTCGGTGGGGGGGAGGAAGTAGGGGGCTTTGGAAGGTGATCGGAAAGCATCAGAAACCCGCACTACGTATTACATCAAGCCCGGGTGGGTGGAGGGGCTGTGGAAGGCATAAGGAAGGCTTCACAAGACTGCATGGGCCTTAGACTAAACATCCATAAGTCAAAGGTCCTCCACCAACCTGTAACCACCGCACAACACTGCCCACCAGTCATCAAGATCCACGGCGCGGCCCTGGACAATGTGGACCATTTCCCATACCTCGGGAGCCTCTTATCAACAAGGGCAGACTTGACGACGAGATTCAACACCACCTCCAGTGCGCCAGTGCAGCTTTCGGCCGCCTGAGGAAAAGAGTGTTCGAAGACCAGGCCCTCAAATCTGCCACCAAGCTCATGGTCTACAGAGCTGGAGTAATACCCACCCTCCTGTATGGCTCAGAGCCATGGACCATGTAGAGCAGACACCTCAAGTCACTGAAGAAATAGCACCAATGATGTCTCCGCAAGATCCTACAAATCCCCTAGGAGGACAGGCGCACCAACATTAGCGTCCTCGAACAGGCCAACAGCCCCAGCATTGAAGCACTGACCACACTCAATCAGCTCCGCTGGGCAGGTCACATTGTTCGCATGCCTGACACAAGACTTCCAAAGCAAGTGCTCTACTCGGAACTCCTTCACGGCAAACGAGCCAAAGGTGGGCAGAGGAAACGTTACAAGGACACCTTCAAAGCCTCCCTGATTAAGTGCAACATCCGCACCGACACCTGAGAGTCTCTGGCCAAAGACCGCCTGAAGTGGAGGAAATGCATCCGGGAGGGCGCTGACCATCTTAAGTCTCATCGCCGAGAACATGCAGAAATCAAGCGCAGGCAGCAGAAAGGGCATGCAGCAAACCAGTCCCACCCATCCTTTCACTCAACGACTGTCTGTCCCACCTGTGACAGGGACTGTGTTTCTCGTATTGGACTGTTCAGTCACCTAAGAACTCATTTTTAGAGTGGAAGCAAGTCTTTCTCGATTCTGAGGGACTGCCTATGATGATGACACATCAAATGTAGCACGGGTAGGTGGGAGGCTGTGGAAGGCGATCGGAAGGCATCACAAGACTATACTATGCATCAAATTTAGCCCAGGGGTTTGGGGGGTTCCTGATCACTGTGCCTGCTCAGACCTGGGTGTGGTACATACAGACCCATAGGGAGAGAGAACAAAGAACCTTGTCCTGCCTGCCTGCCGTTTTGAGCTTCTTGCAAAGGTAAAATTTAAGGTTAGGGGCAATACTGACAATGCCATACCTTGTGCAAGCCTTTTGCATGATGGTGCTATGGAGGAACCAATTGATTCAATGTCATTGCATGAGGAACCTCAGAACTACAGGGTGATGGGCAGGAGACCTTACCCATGTTAGGTATATCGAGACTGATGTTTTTACCTGCACCTGAGTGATGCAGACTGTGTCAGAAGGCTGCATTTCTGCAAAAAAGTTGTAACTGAGATCTGTGAGTTGGTAAAAGTAGACCAGCAACCTAGAAACTTCAGGGGGACTGCTTTATCAGTTGAAGTGAAGGTTACAGCTGCACTTTCATTCTATGCATCCGGATCATTCCAAGCTACAAATGGGGATGTGTGCACCATTTTGCAGCA